>NC_049211.1:16255418-16947918 GCF_013347855.1 Anguilla anguilla | reverse complement strand
CATTACTTCTGCTTTAGAATCATTTAGGAAAATAGTTTCTTATCTACAGGCCAACTGTGTATGTTGAAGGTGCTGTGTCGTAAATTAGAATGTCAGGACTATTGAATGAGGAAAAGATTGCTTTCGTCAGCAGGCTGAAGTCAGAAGGGGACACACTGGGGAAGACGATGCTTAAAGACTAGTGCTGTAAAAAATTTATATAATAGCATTATACAGGAAATTATACAATGCCATCATCATGTGCAAAACAAAGACATGGACTGGACTGAATGTGGGGGTCTACCGTTCATATACCAGCTTTATTTTTGCATGATGGAAAAATAACTAACGCTGATACGTATTGTGGTTTGCTGTGGTCTGGCATCTGGAATCCTGGCCACATTAGCGTTCAGGTGGGCGATTTCCACTTCTCTTCACCCTGCACTAATCCGACCTGCTGCTGCCCATCTGTTTTTACCCGTCTTTTTTAGGCACACTGTTCTCCCTCAAGCTGGTAGTGTGTGGCATGCGATAAAGATGGTATCTTTAAATGTTTATGTTAGTGCCATGGCTAATGTCCGAATCACCCTATTTTCTGTTGTGCTACCTGAATATTGTCAACCCCTAGCACAATAACAATTGGAATGAGTTGTTTGATATGAAATGACCAGCAATTCCATTGTAATTACTGTCTATATAGAAATGTTTGTGATCAGGACACTTTTTTTCTATCACTATTTGCCAGTGGATACCATGCTGTTAACAGACAGGGACAATAAAGGACATTTTTACAGGAACCATGTTGTTTTCATTTGAAACCAAGTGCGGTGTCTTATCAAAAATCATATAAGCAAATGGTTTACAGTATATTTTTCAGTATGGTAACTCAAAACATTTTTGATCGCTTTGAATTTCAATTAATCTTTTAGAATAACAGAATGTTATTTTGGATTTGTGCTAAGTATGTCTCTGAGATCTGTTTGGATTGATTACTTGAATGTCTTCATATGGCTGTGTGTACTTGCTCCTCATAAATCCCTTATTTTCCTTTCTCCACGGTAGGTTAGACTGGTTATTTAAACTGTCTCCAGTCGAATGCACAATAGAGTTTTTATGTAGTTTGTTTTTTATGATTAAGCAGAGCTATATATTTTGGCTTTGCTGGATTGCTGCACTCATTCACACCACAGCGAGTGACTGATCTGTTTCCTCGCCGTACCCTCATTTGCACTAACACCGGCCACTCCACTCTCTGTTTCCCCAGCGCCTGGTGGAGGCGGCAGAAGAGGCCCATCTACAGCACGAAGAGGACCCTGACCTGCAGGTAAGCAGAGAGGAGTCCTCTGGCCCAGTGCCTTTTCACAGCCTCTGGGCTGGTGCATGTAATGGAAGTGCTGTGCTACTGGG
The DNA here is from genome assembly GCF_013347855.1 of Anguilla anguilla. Lineage (NCBI taxonomy): Eukaryota > Metazoa > Chordata > Actinopteri > Anguilliformes > Anguillidae > Anguilla > Anguilla anguilla. Next base: position 16,946,532 of record NC_049211.1, on the reverse strand, counting down.
ACTACTCATTTATGGAGCTGTTGGTGTATTATAAGCGGTTATTATTTTTATTTTTCTTCTAATAGAACTTTTAATTTATTCCACAGGAAACATATAGCACGTGTATAATTTTTGTTCAAAAAGTGTCTTTTACACTACAGATACGCTACAGTGGACTATAATTGTACAAGTATAGTAAATGCTTTGACTCTGTTGACCTAATAGCTTCAGGACCAAGGATAGCTCAACTTTGGGTTTTGGACAATTACAAGCATGTTTGTAGAAGTCTTCATGTGCGTTTTAGTCACTTCTACTAAATTCTATCCTCATACTGTACACAAATGAAAGAACTACCAGATGGTCTTGATTATAGCAGTTAAAGGTATAGTATAGCATAAAGTTACAAAAATGAATTTGAATTCAAACTCTGGCTTATCCAAAACTCAAATTCATTCAGTGGGCCCAGCAATCTAGTCATTTTATATAAGAATACCAATAGTCAGCAGTGACCCATTACACATTTGATTTCTTAGAAGTTTCTCACATATTATTCCTATTATATAACAACAGTTAAATTGAAACACATATCCCCGAAGATATAAATACAAAGTGATTAGTGGTAGTCCACGATAATACAAAGTTGGTAGTCCACAATAATATTTAACAAAAACGTGTAAAGCCCATGGTGGTTGAAAGTGTATATTGATATGAATCCATAGCCCACTCATAAGTTCTTAATGTGTATTTTATAAGCAATTAATAGATGAATGTCTTTGACAAGGGAATGAACCTTCAGGCATATCTTTAGTGAAGCGAGATGCTTGTGGTAAAAAGAAAGAAAGTGGTAGACCTTTTTCTGCCTCACATTCATTTGACATTAGCAATCAGAGAGAAATGACCCAGACGGTAATAATGGTCCCACAACAGGCAAGAAAGGCTGCAGCAGCAGGGAGAGTAAAAACAATTTTATTCATGGACTGTTTCACTTCAGCGGCTAATAGTCTTTTCCTCTGCAAATAAACCTCTGGGCACTGGATGGAAAAGCTCCTTAATCCAGCCCAGTCTCTATGACTTTGAAATTAAACTGCTTCCAGACACAACCTCCATACCACCCACACCCCCCTCCTCCCACCCCCTACCCTACATCCTCGTTATGCTTTAAATCCATTAGAACAAGTTACGCAAGACTTCCCTCCGCATTTGTTGCACTTTGGATCTTGTTGGACAACTGCTGAGATGACTTGGGGGGGGGTGGGGGGGTCTGAGAAGAGCTAATTTCACCAGGTATTAAACATCAAGTATGCAACCCATTGATACTGTGACTGGTGGGAGCCTCCACTGCAGGGGGGGATGGACCTCCTCTGCTCTTCTTTATCGCAATCACCCGCCCTTTAATCTGGGAGATGCGCCCTGCTCGGACTGGCATGGAGCAACGGCTGTGCCAGGGGAATCAGAGCCACTTTCAGATATGATCGCATTTGAAAAGGTGAGCTGGGAGCAGCAGGGGGGAAGCTCTCCTCTCTCTGGCGATAAGGACTCCCCGCTCTCAGCCCGAAATTGCAGCCGTGACATTTGTAGTCGGAACAGGATCAGAGACCTTGTCTGCGTCTCGAGGCGGAGACAGGAGTTATATGTTTTTTTTGCACTCCCTGTAGGCACTCAAGAGTTTATTTAGGGATGACAGCTATAAGCTACCTGTGCAGAACGGACTGATGATTCGGATGCCGTATTGATTGATCTCGGGCTCTGCTGATGGAGCTGCAGTGGCTGGAAATGTCTGTCTTAATGTGGAAATGCCATTCTGTGCTTTTACGTGGTTGCTAAATTCATCTTCGTTTTCAACAAAAAACAATGGGATTTACATGCCATGTTCATTTCAGCTTCTATCTGCCTACGTCTGTTCGGTGAGATCCAAAGAGAGCATCACTCCTGTGAAATGGGCATTACCAAAAGTTAGTAGTCAGTTTCACGCGCTGCAGTCAGTGAGTAGCTCCTCTTGCTGGATCGAATGCTGGCACCATCCTACCTTTGCAATCCTACCCATGAAGTTGCACAAACGATCTAGTTAACCCAGGGCATTCTTTCAAGTCCTCTTACAGTAAAGATGTAGTAAAGGCCCAGTCGTTCATTACTGTCATGCTCCATAGAAGAATCAATTCTTAATCTTGGTTCAAAGAGTCCCCTCAGAACCTCTCCCCCCCCCCCCCCTCCGATTGTTGCTCTTTATCAAAACACCCATCTAACCATCTGCTCAGCTCCGGAATAATGAATTCTTTGATTGCGGGGGCTTGGTTGGGATTGGCGGGAATATTGGGGGAAGTATGCTTTTCATATAAGGCCTGTTGTTTGCATTTAAGTGGAAGGAATACGTTCAACAAACCAAGCTGCTTAAACGTGTGATGTCCAGTGTGGGAGACACTGGTTTCGGAGTTCAATTGGTTGTCTGTCCCTTGAATTAACTGCTTGGTCGTGTACAAGACCAAGACGTAATAACAAAATCTATCAATAGTTGCTGCTGGAAGCATATACAAATAACTGACTGGTAGTGATTTAGCATTTGTGAAACTGAATACAAATCTGTGTACGTCTCTGTTAGCAGTGTTACTCGAATGCAGTGCAGGCAGGAGGCCACGTATTTTAGTCTCTAATTGGATATTTAAGTCAAAATGCTTTAGAACTGTGATTGTGACTGTTCAAAATAACCATGTTGCAGGGTTATGTATTCTGTTTTGCTATCATTTTTATAATTGTTTGTACAGTTATTGGCTGGTTCATACATGTTTCGCTTTCAGAGTTTTATATGAATGAGCTTATAATTTCAGATCTGTTCTATTTTCATGAGGAAAAAGTGTTTCTTAGTATCACTGGCCATGCAAATAGTTATGTGCCTATAGTCTAGCCCATCCCCTGTTTGGCCAGCAAAGGAACACAGGACATGAACCAAATAAACCTAAAGTAGTTTTAAGGGGTCTGTTTTACTCCACAATACTTTTCAATAACAATTTGTGCAATATTCTCAGAGGCAATTACATGTCCTCAGATTCCATTTTTATCTTGGCAGCTGAATGAACTCCTTGGCTTTATTCCACACAATTATGAGCTGGTCTGCGACCGACAAATGCGATTTTCATGGATGCCCAAAATGTCAAAAAGTAGTATGAATGCCTGGAAAAAGTGGAAAGGTTTGAGGTCTACAGTTTTGAGCAGCTGTCCTCATCATCATTTCAGCAGCTGTTGGCAATAGTGAGGACAGGAGAGTCTATCTGTATGACCTGAAAAGCCTGTGAGACCGAATTCTGAGTGTCTCTGTGCTGTTAAATCCATATCAATAAAATAGGCTTCTGTACTTTTTAAATTAACTATAAAATGAGTTGTCTGAATACAGAATTGGTTGGCATACTATGATTTAGGGGGTGTGGACTGAAGTCTTTGCGTTTATTGACCTGACAGATTCAGCATCACAATGACAGAATGACAGAAAAATTAAATGTTTGGTGATTTGGTGATTGGTTGTAGCTGCTGGGGGGGGGGGGGGGGGGGCGAGGGGGGGTCGCAGGGATATGTTATGCATCACTGTCCCATGGTTTTTTTGTATTTAAAGGAATTCTGTTCATTTAGCCTCTTTCAGAGTGATACAGTCACATGCCAGGCAGGAGGCTGGATAATTTCAGCAATTCTGTCACAGTGAGTGCTGCGCTTTGCCTTCTCTCTCCCTTTCATGTGAAGCAGCAGAAAATGGCCGCTGCCCTTCCATGCATTGGCATTTGGAGCTACTGGGGAGAGAAACTATGCCGTTATTTTACATGATGAAACTGAACCTGCAAATAAATCCTTACTGCAGTTGACCAGTGGAGGTTATTTTGATTGTCATATGTACAAAATGTAAAATGACTGAATTAGGTTTTTTGTTTAAAAAAAGAGAAAATTATTTTATGTTATGTATATCACATTAATTATAATATAATATAATGTAATGTAATGTAATGTAATGTAATATAATATAATATAATATAAACCAATTTACTGTAATGCAGTTGTGGTAGATGAAGACTACCCTTTGATGTTGGGCTGGGTGCTAAAGTATAGCAATAATTATCAAGTATTTTTTGAGAATAATAGCAATGTTCACCGCCATTCAGCATGTTGGTTCTCTTTTCATCTTTTTTCCTGATGCACTACTGTAAGGGACAGAAAGAAAGCCGATGCACTGCATGGCAGCGATGATAGTCAAAAAAATATCCGGTAATTATCACTATTGTTTATCGTCCTGTCCGTCGTTAGTGTACACTTACCTACATGCACTTCAAACAAGTCAAATAAGAGAGTGAATTAAATTTGGCTCATTTCTCTTGAGTGCTTATCTGTGTGCTTGTTTTTCACACATCAAGGTGACGCCGCCATCATGTTTTAATAGACGTCAAGGTTGAATGAAAGGGAGAGGGTCCCTGGCCATTACTTGCATTTATTACTCTGTCATTTTTGTTCACTCTTTAGATCATGAACATTTTTAAAGTAGCCCGAGGACTTGATAGTATTTCTCTGGCCTACCTAAAAAATTCTGAGCACTTTTTTTGCCCTTACTCCGTGCTTGAATATATACTAATTGTCATTGTTGTAACAGGAGTATTCCATGTCCTGAATGATCATGGCAGCTGTAGTGACTGAATTTGCCTGTTGGTCACGGTTGATGTCTTCTAATTTGAATGCGATCCATGTTCTTTTTTTATTGAAGTTAATTAAGGACTTTTAATGATAATGGCCTAAATTTACGCAGGATAAGTTAGGTCATTTAGTAACACCAAGTATTTTCACGCATCATTTGGGTGACCATATGAAGAGACTATTTTGAACTCTCATCAGGTTGTCCCATCCCCAGCATGTCAAGTCCCCTTGTCACAGTTACAGTCACAGCTGAACTGTGTGTGTTTGAAGTGAGAAAGATTCAGAGAAAGGAGGGAGAAAAACTATGTTAGTACATATGCGTGTGTGCATGAAGGAGTATGTGTTATAACGAGTACTGTGTGATGATGTGTATTTGAATTCGACCTGCAAATATAAGAATCCTGTGTTGAGTAAGTTACGCGTGTGAGGGGAAGGGAATAATTGTGGACAACTTGCATGGTGTAGCTCCTAGCTATCAAGCTCCCATGATCCCCTATTGTCAAGCTCCCTATTGTCAAGCTGCCCCAAGTTTGTGTCCGTCTCCTTTTATGTATGAAAGGCGGTCTAGTTCCCCCGCATCTCCACCTCATACCACAGCTCTGCCACAGAGTCCCGTCGTAGTGTGTTTGTCTATTTGTGTTTTAAGAAGAGAGAGTATGTGTGTGTATGTGAGTAGGTTACGTCCTGGTATCGGAAACCGAGATTAGCTCATAGATAATAGTTTAAATGTAAATGATTGTTGTTTTCAGAGGTAATCCAAATTATAACAATATGTAGCAAATTAAGAATACTAAATTAAGTGAATGTGAATAAAACGTACGTTCTAGAGACCTTGAGTAGTTCAGTTGTAAATTGTTGTCTTTATTGGTTTCATGCAGATTCAGTTATTTCAGTTTTTTAAATGCAGGGTTTATTTTTGTCCTTTGTTTTGATACCATCTGCTTGAATTGAGTGATGCTCTCTCACTTGGCAGTCTCAGTTGTGTGCCTGTTACATTAAATTAATTTAATTTGTGCGAATGCACTGGGAGAGATGCAGCAGACGTGAAGGGAAATGGATTGTTACTCTATGAAGGAAAAGGATTGCTGCATTATTAATGTAATAAAATAATTACCTGCAGTAATTTTTCTCCATGGTATGTATGTTTTTCTTTTACAATAAATGTAATTGCCAAACATACAAATAACGTATATATTTAAAATATGCATATCCTATATGTTTAATTGATCTTTCCCATTCACTAGCACTTTGCTAAATGGGAATATTTATCAATAATTTCTAAAAGATTAAAGATTTCTCAATATACATTTATGAATTGATTGGTTAGCCTATCAAACTCATTACACTGTTATTGCAGAAAAACAGAAATATGATTTTTATGCTTTTCCCATTTTAATTGTTATTACCAAGGTGTTTTTGAAAGGCCTTAATATGTAGTGAAATATTTAATTCATATTATAAAACACTATGGCAGATATGGATTTCATTTCTGTGTGTCTTTGTCTTTGCAACAGCTGTACACTAGACCTGTCTGTTCTATTGTTTATCTACTGTTTAAGGAGGACATATTTTTGTATTCACTCAATGAAGCACATACCGTTTATGTTTATACCACAGAAAAAAAGTGTATTGAGTTTGAAATTATTGCCCAAGGACTTACAACTATGGAAGTGTGCTTTCTCCAACACTTATCAACCAGAAGCTAGGGCCTGCTTTCTTCTTCATTGGAAATTAATGTCATTTCTTTTGAAGTACTTGGAGATATAAGACTTCAGTAGCAAGGAGATTGGAAGGAAAGTATATTTTGTACAAAACAAAGAATATTTTCCATTTCTGTAAAACAGGAGATTCATTGCAGTTTACAGGTCGTACAACATGTCAATTAAGAAATGTATAGGCTATGTTCCATTGCTTGCTGTCAAAAATAATGATGCTAATAGTGTTGAACAACTCCTGAAAAATGGTGTACCATTAAAAGGGATATAAATAGTTTTATCTCAGATCACAGAAAACTTGTCACCTACTGGAGAGAGAACATGTTCCAACACAGTTGCCTTATTTGGTTTTCCTTTGTCTTCCATTTTTTGGATTTTCCACAAAAATGTTAATTTCTGCTCTCTGTTCCAGTGTCAACGTTGTGTAGGTGTTTCAGGTTCTCAATCTCAACCAGAAATCTGTGTGTGCGTGTGTGTGTGTGTGTCTGCGTGTGTGTGCGTGCGTGAGTGTGTGTGTGTGTGTGTGTGTGTGTGTGGATGTGTGTCTGTGTTTGTGAGCATGCATCTGCTTCTGAAAGAGATTCAAGTGCCATCTATCATGTCAAAGCTGACAATGAGGTGTGGAAATGCTAAAATGCATGGAACATGAATAGTGGATTTGTGTAATAAATGTGCAGTGTGTTTATGTGAATAACATCATGTCTGAAAACCAACCATATATTAAGCTATTCAGATAATGTAATAATAAGTGATACATGTTAGTCAAATTTAATGAAAAATGTTCATTGACTCCAGACCATATTGTAATACTCCATAAACTAAAATTGCATGGCAATAGTTAAGTTAATCAAACCTGTTCATATTTATATAGCTAAATTTATCAAGTCTATTTCAGATAAATAGTAAGACAGTACAATACAATAAATGCACCCATGTTCACATTTGGTGCCTCAGACTCGACTAAATTCAATAATTATTGCCTGGGATGTTTTGTTAGTCTGGCTGGAATGCCTCCAAGTGCATTGTTGGCTAAGATGTCTGCTTGGTTCTGGAAAGCACATGGCGGTGCAGTCCTAACTCATAGTTGTTACTAGCAGTGCTGCATGCAATGCGGGGGTCCTGCTTTGTGCAGAAACAGTAGCTCGCAATCTTGTTTTCGTAAGATAGGCCTTTTTTATCTTCAGGAAAGTTCAGCCTATAGTTTTACTAGCAGAGCACCAGGTTTCCACTTGGGTGAAGACACCGCATGGTAAGCTAAGTACTTACATCTTGATTTTATTTACGTGCCATGGGTTTTTCTGGGTGGTGAGGGAAATTCCAAGCGAGGATCAATGTTTCCAGTCATTTTTATTGTACAATACCTTCTCTGGGGGAGTCCTCACACACAGTCATTGTGTAATATAGGTTTAAATACCATGATTATGTCATCCGGGGCAGATCCACACCATGTTATAAGACAATCTCCTTGGACAGTCTGCTGCTAACTGCTGGTATGTGAGTGTATGCCCCCATACAAAAGGAAAAAAGGAGAATGCGTGGGCTGTCACTGTTGCTATTAGAATACCTGCTTGGTCTTTAGTAATAAGAATTTTTGTCTAAAAAATTCTTGACATCAATCATTAATTAAAGGGCAATCAGACCTGGTATTCCATCAGTACTTAATTGATTTCTGAACTCACCAGACTAAAGATAAAAATTAATACTTGCTTTTAAATGTCAGTCAAATTTAATGAGAAATGGTGACGGAATCCAGGCCATATTTTGATACAGCAGAAACTAAAATTGCACTGCGATAGTTAAGTTAATCAAGTTTGTTTATGTTCATCCAACTAAATTCATCAAGTCAATTAGCCTACATGAATATGAATGGTGTTCAGGAAATTCTATCCAGGAGGCAAAAAAGTACCTCCTTGGCAATACCAGTAGGGTGCTTACTCCAGGGAAAAGAATCAAATTTTCAAATAGTTTACACACATAACTTGTACGGTTTTCCAACTGGTGTTTTTCTGTGTATTGTACTTCAAGCAAAGGATAAGATGGTCAGCATCATTCCTTTATGAATTAAACATCAGACCAGACCAAAACCATGCACTAAAGGCATGCCATATACAAACCATATGAATTTAACATCTTTTTAGTTCATCTTTTTTTTTTTTTTTTTTTTTAACGTGATTACACAATTTCTGACAAATAGTGTGAGTAAAGCCACTCTTTCTGGTTTTCTTTTTCTCTCTTTCATTCTTTTGCTTTCTTTTGCCTGCCCTTATCCTCACATGGCTCACTTGCACGGCTCACTGAAAGCAGGAACGTAAAATGTTAAAAACTACCAGACATGCTGTATGACAAGCCTACTCCTGCGATGAGTCACGTAAAACCCTCCATTAATCTGTAACGGTCATGTTTTTAAAGTTCATTTTCTTTGTTTTTTTTTCTCTGATAAGTTATCATTTCAAGAACTGTTTGCTCTAGCCCTCTCCAAAAGCCATTGGCTGTTGAAATATTTGCTTAGGAGTGCAGCCATTCCGATCAGAACTGATTCCATGAGTGAATGAAAAACCAAGAGAGTTAATCTTGTGCAAGATGCACAGGCTGCTTTGCCATATGTGGCCATAAACCCCTTTTACACTTGATTCAAAATCCATTCTGAAGGATTGGCATTGCTTGAATGCAGGCTTGGAGGTTTTTTTCCCCCACAGCTCTCAGTCAGCCACAGTTCCTTTCTGTATTGTGAGCACTGCACGAGATTGATTGGCACAGATAGTATGGAAGATCCCTATGCAGGAGCACAAATAATCCCGGATAAAAAGGCCTTGGCTATGAGAGTATAACAATGCAACAACCCATCATGGAAGAGGGTGCTTTGGAAAGTCCATGCTTGCTGTATTCTTTCACCTTCATGGGACTAACCCCTTGCTTTGAATAAATGTGTTGTATCTTTACTGTATTCAGGGGGTATTTTTTGTATGCATTTTTCAAAGTCAAGAATGCATCAATTTCCGGTATCTATCCATCCAGGCGTCCATGTTGTTTCCCAGGTGACATATGGCCTGAATGAGAGCTATTTATCAACCTAATATTTTCCGGTGTGCATGACATCAGATCCATCAGATACCTTTCTTTATACTGTACCTTCAGAGGTAGGAGTGAAAAATACTCTTCACAACACTTACCTTGAGCATTCCCTTTTTTACCTTTGAACTCATATGAAGAGAAGAAGTCTGGTTTTTAGGGAGATATAAAAGAGGCTTTTGTGGTAAACAGCTTTGCAGTTTCTGAGATACAATTAAATTAAGCACTGCTGCATCCTTACCATTCTTCTCCCTTCTCCCGTTTTACGCATAATCTAAGAAGGGAAAGTTTGTCACAGAGCAAGGCGGTGTCAGACATCATTGCCATCTGTCATACAGTATGTCTACCCAGCAATAATAATTAATGACAAAGCTAAGCAGTGTGGGCATATTTTGAAGGACAGTGGTGCAAATGGAAGTTTTATTTATACTGATTCTCAAGAACATTCACAATGACACCCCATGGCTTTTTATTGAGTACCATTGTATCACTCAAAACAGGGCTTTGTTGATTCTTTTCCTTGTGGAAGGCATTTTATAAAGGGAAATTTCTGCTCAGATATGATCTTTTTGAGACCCATTGAATCAAAGCTTCTCAGCTTTGAAAACTATACTGCCAGGTCCATCATGCAGTGAAGAAATTGCAATAAAAATAACTTTAAAAATTTGATTTGACTGGATTACACACTGTAATTGTCAAAAGGTATTTTTTTTACTTTGAGTAATTCAGTTATAACATTATTTTTATAATGTTTGATTGTAATATAATGTGTATAATGTAAAAATATGCATAACATTTTGTGCTCCAGCTCGTCTTTGTATATAAACATTGGAATCTACATCTACAAAAAGCAAAACCTTTTTATATATATTTCTTTCACTTTTGATATTGTGTACAATTTTTGTATGAAACTCTGTGACAGGTTGTAAAAAGATCTGACTGCTTGGTTCACTACAGAGAGGTCTCTAATGTACAATAAGCTTCACCAGTAGCTCCATTTTGTTCATTTTGGATTGATACTGACAAAGAAAATCATTATCTTTTAAATAAAGCCTTGAATTCTGCCCCTGATATAACATTTGAGACTAATCATTGACACAATATGCAATAATACTTCAAAGCTTTATTTTCCATGCAGTAAAATATGAAATCTTGCAAAGTATTAAGAAATATAGCAGGTAACTCAAGACCGATGAGTGCCATGGCACTGCTGCCTGAGCTCTTGGATCAAAGAGAATGCTTGGCTGTTTTGGCATGTTTTTTGGCTGAGGTGCACTTTTCAGTCTGTGAATTCGGTCCTTTGGCAAAATTGCTCATAGGAATTTGTACTGGCAAAGCATCTGTAAAAAAAAAAAAAAAAAGAAAGAATATACCATCATCATTGGACCATTGAAAATCTCGCTATCATTCCGCTGTTATTTGCTTTTTCTCTGCCCTATTACTAATGAGTGTGCAGGGCAGAGGCATCGATTCATTTCCATTGTATTAAATAATCAAGCTGTCATTATTTTCTTCTTGTTTTTCTGGTGCAATTACATTTTCTGTTATTCAAATGACAAGATCTGCCTGCCCTGCATAGATTTATTTGTGGCAGTCGCACTGCAATTTTTTTTTTTTTTTGTGATAATTGACTCATTATTTCTGTGATTTTAGATGCTATATCCTTTGCTGAGATATTACCTTACTGTGATGTATGATGAACCAACGAGCCCAATTCTTTCCTGTGTTTTTTGTTAGACTGCCTGACTGTGATCACAATGGAATTAATATAAACCCCTCCATAGATCCATGCCATGATTACAATCTTATGTTATACTTTCCCTGATGCACTTTCCTACAGAAAATGGGATAACTGATTGAACCAATACTTCAAAAGTTGGAGTAATATAATTTTCTAGGATTCAAAAAACGCTCTTTAAGTCCTTTTGTTTGGTCTGCACATTTACCTGTTCTAGATCTTGTAGAGAACCCTCGATGGGCCCAATTAAGAATGATTGGGTCAGTTAATTTGGCCTGTCTCATAGGAATTAGAATCTTTTAAGTCAATTTTTAAAATTTCTACTTAAATTTTTATCCTTTCTTTTCTAAATTAGAAAAGAAACAGTTCAGGATGAATCAATGGGTTATTTGTACTCAGAATGTAATTCATTGTTACAATCAGGAACCTGAGATAAATTCAAGCTATTTTCGATTAAAGTTAAGCCAAATCATTCCAGCAGTTACAATATATTCACAAGTTCCTGGTTAGAGACACATCAGGCCTACCCTTTGTAACAGCGAAGTGAGGTGTCTCACTTGTGGTGTGCAGTTGTTCTGGGGTTATTAAGCCAGTTACTTCACAATGGCATCAGTATGTTATTTAATTTTACAAGATGAAGTGTGGTCCATTATTTCTTTTCCCTGCAGTTTCATTTTCCCAAACAGCAGTAGTTTTTGTACTTTTTCCAGACAAAAGAGAGAGAAGTGAATTATGGGAGACTCAGTACAGTGGTTTGGGGAAATGGAGCAGGAAGTTGCAGAGAGTGCTTTTTTTCATTTTTGCAAGTTGCATTTTTTGGTTTTAGCTTTCATAATTCTTATATTTGCCCAAAGCTACATACTACAATAAGGACGACAACATATTAACAATTAAATATGGACGCAGTTCTACTTTTAGAGACAATCACATTTCAATATATATATATGTATCTAATAGTTTTCATTCATTTCCATATATAATAGTTTTGAACAGTAAAATCACAGAGCGTGGATGCAATAGTAGTGGAGAGCTAGTTCTGGGTTCCTTTTCCTCTTCTGTTCAGTCAGACAAAAGAGAAAAGTGCATGTCGAGGACTCGTCCATAAAGCGTCCATAAAAATGGAGTGCCATAATATGAGGTGCATCAAAAAGAATGGAAGTGTCTCACTCTCTGGTTTAATATCTTAAGCAGTAACAAGTTCTGCCTTTTGCAGAAGAGACAAGTTTGCTGAGTTTTGAGTCTCCCTCTTCAATGTCGGATAAGCGCTCAGGCATAATATTAGGTGTCAGTGGTTGGATTCTGTGCCCCGCTCGTGGGTAATGGCTACATGTTTCAGTCTGTAAGCTCTGATACACTGTCTCATGAGCTGTCAGTCAGTCATGTACATCCAGCACCATCCACGCCCTGGGGCCTTTCTCCCTGAGGATAACAAGAATATTCTTCCATTATTACTATAGTATCATACCTTGTATTGGGTGTTTATTTGACAGACGTACCAGTGCGTCAGTGTTTCACAGTGGAACTGCATATCTTGAGCACAGCTGTCATATTTCAGTTCATGGGAAAAGGTGAAAGATTTAAGTTTCAAGTGACCTTTACTCCACCTGCCTCTAATTTTCTTCAATTAAACTGAATGAAAGGTGCTCTTTGTACACAGACCAAACACACACACACACACACTTATGTGTACAGTAAATGGATGCATGCATTCAAATTTAGAGAGAGAGCTCTTAGTGAGAGATAATTGTAGATAAATCCAGTGGTATGAAGATGTCCATTCGTTCGATCAGATAAATCAGTTGCTCATTTATTCAGAACTTAATTAAAGATAACAATACATGTGCTGACTGTTCATTAGTGCAAACGAGGACTCCGAGAGCACATTTCTGAGTACTCCAACTCATTTTTTTGGCAGTTGATAATAATAATAATAATAATAATAATAATAATAATAATAATATTTGCCTGTTATGATAAATATTATTTTGTGTCAGTTAAATGGTTAGTTATTTTGTGGTTATATGGTATATTACTGTTCAGAATTTAATGATTATGCCATAACTTACTCAGATGCTCTCCATTACATCCGTACAGAGCATACAGACAAACTCAGTTACAAGAGACATGCACATTTAGACACAGCTGGAGCCTGTTTGATAAAGGTCACTCCTGGGCCTGGCCTTTCCAGACTGGAGGAAATTGACAGACAGGCCTTTCATTCAGCATCTCGGCACGCTCTTTCGAAAGCTCCGGTGTTCATCCTCAAGGAGCAACGCAATTGGATTTTCCCGTTGCAGCTCATATTTTGGTAGTAGAATTCCACTTTATCATTCTTTCTCTATATCACTATAATTCCAAAGAGAGGACAGAGGACTATTCGAATTCTACGTATCAAACCGGATGTGATCGAAGCAGATTTTTGGAATAGTAGCACTGGTACACATGTTAAGTAGTGCTATACTTTGGAAAAATTTTCGGCTTCAACTGAGAGCCCTGGGACCTGGGAGTTATGGGGTTAAATGATCGCTTGAAGGCTGCTATTACCATCAAATAGTGTATGCTGAGCTGCACTATTTAGGAACCCTCCTAGCATCTTGTGGGAAATAACCAACATCACCAGCAGTGCGGTGTGGTAACTGGCCCAAATGTAATAAACATGAGACTTTAACCCTCAGCTGAAATGAAGCAACAGTAAGCCCTTTCAGGACAGGCCAGGAAAACAGTGGCAAATGTCTCCACAGATAGAACATGAAAATGTCCCAAAATGGTGACTGGGCCATTAACGGCAGTTGTAGTAGCATCACATCTATCAATTTAACTTCTGCTAAGGTTGTTGAATTGATTGCTAACCCTGTTGCAGTTGTTGCAGTTGTAATTTCTTCCATCGGCCATATGAAGAAGAGCCTGTGCCCATGTAACTTCTTTCTGGCTTTTTTATGCACTGCAGTTTTTATCTGGAATATGAAAAGATTTAAAGTTATTGCTACACCATCTCCATCTTGGGTGTTTTTATATTTTATTTCTTGGTTATTAGGGTAACTGTGTTCCATGAGAAGAGTAAATGCATACAGTGATCGGAGGCAAAGACCATCTGTGAATTAAAATGTTTCAATGGTTTATAACCTGAAGGCATGTGTTATTTTTAAGACAATAAACTGAGCAATTTCCACTCACAAATTAAACTTTCCGCAAAGTGAAATGGCCTTCTTTCAAGAATGTGTTCTGACTTTTGGAGGGTTTTCTGGTTTATGAAAACAGTTTTCTTGTTTTAGTTTTCTTGGTAATATGTTTCATGTCTTTATAAGGTAGGACTTTTTCACAAATGGAAACTTAAGGTTTCCTTAAAGGGCATCTGGGTTTTTAGTATATTACCAGTCAATAGATTGTCATGAAATGATAGTTTAACATGAATATCCATTTGGTACTTGAAATGAGTTGGAAGTATTGTCTAAATGTCTTTCCAGCTACTTAGATTTTGAGAGGTGAAAGGCTATCACTTTATCTCAAATGGAACGCTCAGCTCTGAGCACTTTAAGATGAGCAGTCCAAGCGTGAAAGTGTTGAACGGTGCACAAGCACAAAAACACTCTTTTGGGAATCAGTCCAGAGGATGGGCCGTCAGTTCAGAGTCTGTGGTAGCAGATCCACTAATGTTTCTATTATATGGATGCATTAAACTAATCATCCTTGTCTGCTATAAGACCATCCAGCTGGTATAAAAATCAGTGAAACTGAACAACACTTTCCCTGAACCAATACGGGAATAAACATACCACTTCAAAAGTACATTATGGTTCTTAAAAAAATCTATATTTGTTTAGTGAACTGTACCTGGATGCAAAGATTTGGAAACATTCAGGTCTGAAATTGAATGGTGTTACTCTCACAACAAAAGACTGTTTTCTTTTATATTCTACAAATTTTAGTACCTCCTTTACTGGTTGCAAGGTGGAATTTTTGTGAACATTAATGCTAGTTGTAATGTTGCTAAATTGTTAGTTTTCTCAACTGAACAAACCTTGTCAAATAGATTATGGCTTTAGAAGTACAATTACATTTTTCTTGAGCTCTTACATTAATTATCAGAAGGCATAAATAATACATTTAAAACATTTATTGTTTTATACAATTATTTGGGCCATCAGACTCCACCTACTTCCTTATTGGGTCAAAGCCTATTCTGTTCAAAACAAAAGATTTAGCTTATCACTTGTCAGACAGTACAAAACCGAGTTCACCCTGACCTTTAGTATCTCTTATGTGAAGTTCCAGAATCATTTTTGTTTTTGTGATTAGGGAGCTTCGGGATCATTGAGGCAACTTGCCTTGTCTTCTGTGTCAGCACTTTCCCTGATAAAGGCCTAATAACAGGGCTAATCAGAAGAGATTAATTGAACTGATATGCGGCTTGACGTCTGCGTAATTGATGGCTTTATTGGTGCATTGCCTGCTTTGCAGGAATGATAAAGGAAGCAGGTGGATCAGACACGAGGTAGAATTAATGAAGGTTACTTGATTCCTAAAGAGAAAAAGCTTCATAGGCAGACATTTTGCTCTGTGGTGACGTACATTGTAAAATAAGTTCTTATAAATTTCGCAGTAAATTACTGGAAGTGTTAGATTTTTTTTCTAAGGTCTTGGAATGCATTTTTGTTTTCATAGCAAAGTACTGTAAGACAGTGAGATGGTATTTTATTGTTGAAAATACTTCCCTGGGCTCTATCGGTCCATAAACTGTAAACTTTATGTAAATTTGCAATTTATGTAGCAATAGAGCCCAGACAAAAGTTCAGATGTTGGCCAGGCTGGTGACTGACTGTACCCCTGGTCTGCTATTGAATCTAGACCCTGCCTAGCCCTGCTGGGAGGTGTATGAATGGTCATATAATTTTCCTGAGGAAGGGAGGGATCTCAGTTGGGGGGTGGCGTCCATTTCTTATAATGTACCAGTGACCCTGCTCTTGTGAATTAGGCACCCAGGGTGTGAACTGTCCTCCTCCAGCTCAATGTCTGTGCGAGCCTAACTGGAGGACTGCAGAGTGAAAAGAAGCAATTCCTTGCCATTATGTGTTTTGGTGTGAGGGCTTGTGCTTGTCTGTGCTCTGCTGAATTGATAGCGGGGGTTGTATCAGTGGGAATGCACATGCACAAATTGGGGGGAAAGCTCACTGTATGTGAATAACAGCTCATTGGGCTGTGAATCACAAATTCAAATTACAGCTGGTCTGCTAACATAGTATTATAGTCCTTACTGATGCTATTTTCAGCTTTTATTTCAGCCTTCTTGTAGTGTAAGCTTACTGGAGTCATTGCCATTATTTTCTTTGCTGTTACCACTCTTTAAGGTCCTCATCAACTTCTTTTGTCTACTGGCACTGCTATATTTAACCAGGCTGATGTATTATAAATAGCGCCCTCAATATATGTGAAGAGCTTAAAATAATTAGTAAAAACAAAAGGCTGTCCCTTTTGCGGTGGTATTGGAAAAATCAGGTTTAGATTTACAGTCAGTCAAAATGAGGAAAGTCAGTGGCTGAGACAGCGTGTTGTACTGTGATATCTTGCGTGTCAGCTGGGGGGTGTGGCTTGCATGTCCTGTGGTGACTGGGCTTGTGTAGAAAGAACCACACTTCAGTAAAGGTCATTAGCATGCAATGGATCTGAATTTGTGTACACTGCAGATGTGTGCCTTTAGTTCACTAAGCCAGAGATCCCAAGCATACCTCAAAATAAACAATCTTGTACTTACTGGGAAGAAGGGTAATGGTTTTGGAATCTCTGTCACAGTCCCTAGACTTGAATATTATTGGAAATCTGTGGGGAAATCTCAAACATGCAGTGCATACAAGGACATGTGAATTAGCAAGGCAAGCAAGGGGGAAGAAAATGGCTATAAAATAGTAATTATGCATTCAAATTTGAAGAAAGATGTCTGGTCAGCTTCTGTTAACTTAAACATCAAGTATAATTTAAACTTTGACCAGGGGTGCAAACTTTTGCATACAACTATATGAAAATATGCAGGCTGAAATATTCACACTTCGCTTCCCTCAGTTTAGCGTCATTTTTTTTTGTGCAGTGTGTGTATGTGTGTGTGTGTGTGTGTGTGCAGTATGTATGTGCACATGCTTATGAAAGCGTATGTTACCTCTTGTTTGTACAATCAACTCTTGGTTACTCATTAGAGTGCTGTCACTTCTATTACTTGCATACTCTTGCTAAGTACATGGTGCCACTACAGTCCTGAGCACAAGTTATCAGTAAGTGAATGATCATGTTCTTGCCCATGCTCAATGTTGATGATATTTCTGCTTCTGTTCTTCTGTTTTAGTATGAATACTTCAATGCTGTGCTAATAAATGAAGTTGATGAAGAAGGCAATTATGTGGAACTGGGAAAGGAGTTCATTTTGGAGCCAAATGACCATTTCAACAATTTGTCTGTCAACCTCAGTCTCAGTGTTGTCCAAGTCCCAACCAACATGTATAACAAAGGTAGGTTGTGGCCATGCTGGCTTATTGTGTGTTTTCAGCTCTTGTCCTGCCGTTTTGAGCCGTTCCAGCTTTCTCGAGTGCCGTCATGCATTTACTTGGAAAGTAATAGGAAAATCCAATCACGAGGAGCCTTTACCTTTTCTGAAATTACTTCACTGGCAAATTACTTCTGTGGTGGTGGGCATGACTGCTTTTATGGACCCTGTGCAATCATAATTTCTAATAGGTATATTCAGAAACAGTGCCAACAAATACTATGCCACTAAACATATTTTAATCAGCTGCAATTTTAAATAAAAAAAAAAAATTTTTATCCTGACTGAGAGCAACTAATTTCTTGATTTTGAAGATTTGGTATTGGTCATTTGGAGAGAATGTTGACTGGGTAGATAACATGGCATTCACATTTTAACCACTCAGTGGTGCACTAGTTTAATGGCCTGCCAATCAGAAGTGTCAGCAGGTATTTTGCAGTGCCTCTACTGATTGAGCATCTTGGGAATCAAAATTCTGTTGTTTATGTAAAATACACCTTGATCCTATGGACCGTGGGTGTCCAGTCTTATCTGAAAAGGGGCAATAAGGGTTTTAATTTTTTTTGTTTAGCCCGGCACTAAGACATCTGCTTCTACTTATCAAGATCTTGATTGAAGACCATGATTCATTAATTACTAGAATCACGTGTCATTCTGCTGGGCTGAAACAAAGACACACCTCTGTTATTGATGTAATAATACATTTAATGGAATTAATATAATAATCCATTATTATTTTGTAATATTATTATGTAGAAAAGAGTAAAGAGTAACATGCACAGAACACATTTTTATTTTACTTAACATTTGGTGCTGAAATACAAGTTATGCTTGATGCTATGGCCTCCAGGTGGGACCCTCAACAGACTCCTAACTTAATAAATTTAAAACATCTCAGCAAAGTGGATAAGGCTTTTTACCCAGTAGACAAAACCTAGACAAATTAAGTATCAAATGTATTTTTCCTCAGAAGGATGCTGTTGCTCCACCAAAATCACCTCTGTTATTATAAGACGTTGTAGCTCATGACAAACAATATGACAAATGATAGATCTAGTCCAGCTGATACAAGTGGCCTGTCAGGAGAGACAAATCCTATCGCTGAGTGGGAGATCGATCTTCTTGCCGGCCCTGCAGATGATGTTGGACAGTGACCTCGAAGCCGCGATGGAGGCTGCTCGCTTCTCCCGAGTCACGCAGATCCAATAAATGGAAGTGCAGTAAACACACACACAATGCCAGAAGACATTAGAAATGAGATTTGGGGGGTAATTGGGTTCAGGCTGTCTGTTCTGTGGCAATGTTCCTCTTCCTGTCAGCTCTCTGCCAGGTGTTAGTTTTCCCATTCATTTTGGCTCTAATGAACGTTTTGTGGCTTTTTTTTTACCAGGAGTTGGTTGCCTGGCCATGAAGGGAGGGCACTGTGGAAAACAAATGAGCTTTGTACTGTGCCCCTTCATTCCACCATGTATGTGGAAGAGCCGGCTTTATTATTATTATTATTATTATTATTATTATTATTAATAATAATAATAATAATAATAATAATAATAATAATAATAATAATGAAACTCATAAAATATTTTCACCTCATAATTGTTTATATTATGGTAGTCTCTGCCCTGTATTTTGAGAATTTCTGGAAAGGGAATTTGCAGTTGGTTTCCACTAGAAATTGTACAATTGATTATAACATCTTTTAGTTGGTTGATAAATTGGGAAAGAAATGTCAAAAAGAATGTTTCACAGTCACTATCAGGGACACGTTTTAAAAGCATAAATGTGATTCCCTTCTTTACCGCACAGTGTGAGAGTTTCCCTCGTCATTGGCTCCAGCTTGTCTCTGCATTCTGGCTTTATCTGGATTACCGCTCTACTTTGATTCCCTTATCTGGGCCTGTGGGGGATCCTGTCATAATCACTTTCAGTGACAGATAATGTGCAGTTAATTCAAACTAAGATAGCTGTAGATTTTAATTTATGCAGTTCTAATCAAACTAGTATAATCAGTTTAAATTAAGGAACCCATTAACTGAGATAACGATGGATTTTTAAAAAGCACAGTTGACTCCTTTTTTATTTAATATAATCAGAGTTGAATTCTTATCAAGGTTTTTTTTTTTAAAAAACTAAAAAAAAGTTTTCTTATTAGTATCCTAATATAGTCACTGGACTAGTTTTAGCCTGTATTAATTATGGGCTAAATATTATGTTAATTAGCCTATACTTTTACTGTCAAATGCATTCATTAATGTTTGACGTAGTAAATGTGTATTTTAATATGGTTGGTGTTATACCATGCTCGTGATAATTGATATATGGTAACATAATATGAGCTGTGTGGCATAAAGTTCATGTAAAGTATACTGTCATTTCTAATAATATTGTTTAATGCTTCAAACCCAGTAAAAAATAACCAGTTGAAGCATTTATGTAGACTTCAGGATATATGGACCAGTGGTTCAGTGAGCCCCCAACATGTTTGAACCAAGTGAATGCTCTTGTTCAATAACCCTGATCTTCACTATATACATCTATGTTTTTTTGTCTGAAATCCACGTCAGAGGCTTTTCAGTGAGCCTGTTAGGATTGTTAGCTGATTGTTCTTCCAAACATTGCTACGTAGTTTTTAATAAGACATTACTGAAGCCATTTCTATTGTAACATGGATTTGAAAATGAACCGTTCTGAAAAAAGAACACTCTAATTCATATTATCTGGCTGAATTTAATTTGTTCCTGCAAATGCCTTTGGAATAACTTTCCTGAAGTAAAATGCAAATTTAACATAAAGTATGTATCATGTCTGAGAGGAAGATTGGCCTGCCAGCAATATTTAACTGTTCTGAACGGTCTTCTCCCACAATTAGTTTATCTGATTATATGGATTGGATATGCCTTTGTGAATTTTCGCCTATTACTTCTGCAGGAGGAGCGTGCACCATGGTAATTGTTGTGCTGTGAGCTACAGGGGGGTGTCCCAGGGAAATGTACGCAATCAATACTGTTCAGTGCTCTCATATTTGAATTTGATCAACAGAGGCTCGTGAAATCTGTTGGAAGTGCTTTTTTCTAACCAGTCACAGATTGGAAATGGAGACTGAAATTTTCTATTTGCTTGTGTCCCTCTCTGTTTCCGCTCTCTGTATATGTGTTGTTTGAGGCTAAATCAATCAAAAATCAATGCACCAAACTGGCTGCCGATATCGCTGCAGAATTTGTGGAATGCCAGTGGAATTTAAGCCGTACGAGGAGGGAGAAGTTCCTTGCACCCTGTTGAGTTTCTGATATGCTTATGTAATTGCACATTGATGAAGGGGTTATTATCAGGTAGTGCCTACGTAAGAATAAAGGACGCATCCGTGTGCGTGTTTCATAAATGCATAATTCCCCTAACCCTAACTCAGCCCTAATACCTCAGCCTTTTAGGTATTTGCTCTGGTGTGTCCCAGTGTCGCAGTTACACGTGCCTGTGGTTACGCAGCACTTACTTATGTAAGGACTATATTTCAGTGCATTCTTTGCATACTTGATGTAAAGTTGGTGCTGATGGACAGATGAGGGGATGTGTTGTGGCAGTTTCGGGGGAAACAGAGGTGCGTCGGTGGGAAAGTGCTGAGTAGAGTCTTGAAGGTGCTCCCCTGAAGGCCCTTGGTTGTCACTCTTCCCGGCCCTGCATCAGTGATGATGGACTGTGACAGCGGGCAAGGGAAGGGGAGAATGTGTTCAGACAGCAGCCCGCACCACCTGTGTGTGGCTCAGATGTTCAGAGATCCAGCCAGGATGAGTGGAGATCTGCTGGGAAGGTTTTTTTTTAAACACTGATTATATTTATTTATTTATAGAAATTTGCTGTATTATGTCAAAAGTGTATTGTGGAGTATTGCATTTTTCAATCATAATGAATTGAATTGACTTGAACTGAATTGAATTAAATTTATCATCATTTTATGTCAAAAGAGACATGACGGTAATGAAATAGGAAATTGGAAAAGTAGGCCGTATTCCTTCCTGTTTGTTTTCGGCACTAAGACGCTCAGAGTGTGGCAGAAAAGGGGACAGCCCGCGACCTAACATAGCATTTGCCTCTTTAATGCACTTCATGTGGCTTTTCTGGGATTTACCTTCAGACTACCTTTCCGCAGTCATCCATCAAACAAACAAATATTCACTGTGGAAGAATATTTACAACTTCATCTGATAATGAGATAATGACATACAATGAGATTCTCCCTTCCTTCAAATACTATGCTTTCAGACTGCCATGTGGCCTGGGCTCTTGAAAAGGGTCTACTCTGTAGCTAATAATGCTGAAAATAGATAATCCTGGCTAGACAGGCTTCTTAGAGGGGTTGATAGCGTATTTTGACCGAATGATATTCATAGTTCCTTTAACTGGGAAATTGAAAAAAAGGCCACCTAATCTAAAATGGATGTGCTTCATCACATTTCAATATCCTGGCTGGGAGATTCCACATACCCAGATCTGTTTCTTTTATTTCCCTGGCCTTATGGAACTTTTGATTATTATCTGCATTCATCAGACTGTGCAGAGCAAGAGCGTATTTTGCGAAATTGCAGGTGTGTACTGTATGCTTTACTGTATGTATATGTTTATGTGGTACCTGCCTTCCTTGCAAGTTGATATGGACATAAATAGAAGCACATTTGTTTCTTGAGGTCAGATATTACTATTTAAGCTTTAAGCTTAAAGCCTACTATTCTGTCTGCTACTAGCCAACTTTAGCTTGAGAAATGTACGCGTATACTTATGTATAGTAAAATGAAACAATTACTTCTTCATTGAAACTGTGATGAAAAATGAAAGTGTAATCAGATTTCTTCCCACTGCCCAAGGATTCTGTCATTTGCCAAGAATGTGACCATAATTCTTACATTGAGGAAGTACATCAAACAAAACGTACAATTGCTGTTACAAGTGCTCTCAACCTTCAAGCAGGAAGAACTCATTACCAAATAAAAAGATAAAAAGATGTGGGTAGAGTATTACTGCTCCAGTTAGCTCAATACTGATTAATGCTTGATTTCGGTTTCATTTTAAATGAATTAATCTCACACAAAAGCAGACCCCTTACTATGGGTAGGCCAGAGGGGGCAAAGCTCGCACACCCAGAATGCTGTACTCCCCCCCCCACCCCCCGAAGAAATAAATGTAATATAAATAAATGTAAAATATAAAACCGTGACCGCAACACCCCCTCGATCAGTGATCACAATCACCCCCCCCCCCCCCCCAGTCCGTGATCGTTTGGTATGCAAACTTTTATGTCAGTGCTGCATGAATGCAATATGGCATTATCAAAGATATACACGCTTAATCGTGCCTTAATTTGACCTGTTTTATCTCCCTCTCCCAGATTCTGCCATAGTGAATGGGGTGTACTGGTCAGAGGCCCTGAATAAGGTGTTTGTGGATAATTTTGAGCGAGACCCTTCGCTGATATGGCAGTACTTTGGGAGCGCCAAGGGCTTCTTCAGACAGTACCCAGGTGAGCCCCGTCTTCAGGCACGCGCGGGAGGGTCGGGGCTGAGAGACAGCCGGGGCTGATCTCAGCTCAGTGGAGCAATGGGGCACAACTTGATTGTAATTAGCTGGCTGGAACTGTCTCCCAGAGGCCGCGTGAAAGACAAGCCGGGAGCTTTTTTTTTCCGGGTGAGTGACAGGGAGATGAGTAGAGGAGACGCGCGGCCCAGTGGAGGCTCTTTGCTCTCTCCGTGATGTAGCCGGGGGCCAGAGACGGAGGGGAGGCAGGCTGCTGTTACGGAGCCATCTTTGCACATAAATGCCACCGCCGTGTATTTCAGTCAGATTTTGCCTGTTTGTCTGTGACAGCATTGATTGTCAGTTTGATTGTCAAATTGCTGTGTGTGTTGTAGATAACAATCTGTGTCTGTCATTTTAAAATGATATAATGTAGCCCGAAAGTGAATAACACTTTTTGTGTTATTCCATGAGCGTACGGTTTATGGAATATTTATATTTGTCTTGTCATCATTGATATTATTAATTAAAATTCATTTAAATTTACACAACATTATATATTAATGTGCATTACAGTTAGTATTCATTTGTAAATCCTTATTCTTTATTTATTGTTTTATGTTTTATTATATCAGACCTATAAAGATTCCCCTTGTCTCATGCCCAGGTATTAAATGGCGTCCAGATGAGCATGGAGTCATTGCGTTCGACTGCAGGAATCGAAAGTGGTAAGGTTTTCCGTCTGCTGTACGACATTTTCTTTATCCGAAAATACCGAGAAAGAATGCAATTAAGTTTCAAATAACGTTGTTCAGGTACATCCAGGCGGCCACATCTCCGAAGGACGTGGTAATCCTGGTGGATGTGAGTGGAAGTATGAAGGGTCTACGTCTGACCATCGCTCGCCAGACTGTCTCCTCCATCCTGGACACGCTTGGAGATGATGACTTCTTCAACATAATTGCAGTGAGTGCTGTTTTGCTGTTTGTTGCCTTTCTATCCTAAGGAAGGAAATAAATGCATTTTTATACCAGTGGTTGGGTTACTGGCATGTACTTTTCTACTGCTGGGGTGATAATAGCTTTCTGCAGATTGACTTTGGAGGAGAAGAAATGCATTGGAAGGAATGCATTTTTTTTGTTTTGTTTTAAAACAATGCTGTACAAAAATACTGTACAATGATGTTTCATTTCTATTATGCCGAGCTGTAAGTATGCTTGAATTCATGATGTATCAGGATGGGAAATTCTTGAAATATTAATGATTTAACTTCCTTTTAGCCTTTAATTCATTTGTCTAATTGATCAGTGATGTAGATTTCAGGCTCACTGAACAAGCTGTGAAATCACACCCAAGACAGACTGACAGTCCCTGCTCTTTCAGAGCATTATCTCCCCGAAAAAAACGACCGCCCCAGTCAGAATTACACCCCACCCATTTCAAATGGCACCATCCAATCAGAGTGACAGACCCCTGTCAGAATTGTTCCCCACCCATTTGGTGTGGTACCGCCTCCACAGAACTAGACATATTCGCTCCTGCAGTTTGGGCAACAATGATGAGGCTCACTATGGGATTAGGGGTCTCCTCTGCCCCACACACATACAATCTCAGCCAGCTCTCAGCTGCCAGTCAGCTGACAGTGTCTGGGCTTTGTTTGAGTTCAACTGACTACAATGAAATGAGCTAGAACACGGTGAGACAGCAGATAAGGGGAAGAGAAATCAAATTTAAATGACTAATGATTCTAGACTAATCTTGAAGGATCACTGGCAGGAGGTGGGAGACAGGGTGCCTGTATTTAATTGAAAAGGAAATATTTGACATCTAATCTGATAATTCCAAATTACCAAAAACAATTAAAAGTGCAATGTGCCACGTTAGCAGTAGACATTTCTCAATGTGCCACTGCAGTGAGTGACAGATTAATAAGGAAACAAACAGATAGCCTTTTTTGCTCTGTGTCACCTGTGATAAATGTGTCTAACACTGTCTCTTTTAATGGTGGCACTTAGCAGTGATTGAGATGCTAGTATCATACGTAAACATAAAACTGTGAAAGGAAAGCTGTCACCTTTCACAAACCTTGGTGAGCTTCAACAACATGTGAAGATGTGTCTTTAACAACAACACACAAAACGTGTGCCGCTGTAAGCAAAACTGGAGAACCATGGATGCGGTGGATGCATTAAATTAATTTAACAACTTTAACCAAGATTATAATTCTGTTCATTTAATGCATGGCTTCCAGCACTGTGCAAGAGATTTCAGATTCTTGAGTTAAAGAGAAGCAGCAGCCTGGCTTTTTCAGATAATATTGTTAATTTAATGCATGACTAGAAATTATACTTCAAAGTAAATTAGAAATTGATGCCTGTTTCTGAAGCCATACATTCTGTCACCAGCTCTCTGTCGATGATGGAAATGTATGGTTTTGCAGTACTGTGGCATACAAGCTTTGTTATTTAAAGAAACAATATAATGTTTTCCTAACAATGCACTGCATTGAATATTCTCATAATAAATATAAGATGATTAAATATACCCTGTTTAAATTACAAAGAGCATTTTCCTTGTTTTGCAGATTTTATAATGCCCACTGGCCATTACACCGCCATTACATCATATTGAACTACAGTATGTCACAAAGCAAAAGAAGGCTTAATTGACTGTCAGAGAAGTCTTGAGTACATTTAGATTTAACATCATCAGCCAGAAATTTGATAATAAAACTTTCAATTCCTGGGGACAGTCTAATCAACAACATTTGTCCAATATGAAAACCATTTAAGGACACACTAATCCACTCTGTAAGTGAAGCAGCAGCCATAATTTATTTCAGCACTCTGTGACATCGAACGACGATCAGAGATGGATTTGAGTCAAGATGAATTCATGTCGAAACGCAACATCCTTGCGTTTCTTTTGGTTTCTGTGCCATCGTAGGTGCAGTAATGACCCTTGTCTGCACGAGTTGTGGGTGGTATTGCTCTGGCAACAATGAGGGGCCACTGAAGCATGTGTGCCAGATTGATAAAGCTGATTGGACAACTGAGACTAAGACGGTGGTGGCGAACTGCGGCTATGCTGAAGCGGAAGCACATTCTCTGCTGAGCTTTTGAAGGTCAACTCAGACTCAATATAAAAAGTGGCACAAAGCACCCCCTCGCCACCTTTACAAAGATCCCTCTGCTGATTTCTAGTTGTGCACAGAGGTCCCACAGAGTACTGTTGGGGGCCATCTTCCCCCAAGGGTTTACCTTCCCATGAGTGCAATTCTTGCAGTGTCTTTTCAGTGCTGCCAATCTAGCTTTGAAAGAATAAAGGCTACATCCTCAAGGTCCTAATGCTGACATGCTGGAGAATTTATCCACACAGCTGACAGTGCTAGTGCTGTGCAGGTCATATGTTTGGATGAAAGATGCGAAGAATGGCATCTTGGTGTTGTCACTGCTGCTATGATATATAGAGATACATACATGCCTATATTCCCTTTTTGTAAGTTATCTTGTATTGGCTGAGAACCATGTCAGATCTCTGGACTAGGAGTATTGGGCATGCTGATGTAGATCTCACTCTGATTGGGTGAATATCAGACCTGGTTGAAATGCATATTTTAGCAGTAACATGAGAAACAATTTCTCATGTTTCTCATGTTACTGCTAATACTATTACATCGCTCTGAAAGCATCAGGCGCATTGGGAATCTCATGCTCACATGCCTATGTCTAAGAATTAGTTGAAACTCTGGTGTATTTATCCCTCTCTCAATTTTGCGAAATATCACACATTCAGATTTTTTTATAATATTAGTTTTACTAATGATAATTGGTGCCTTAGCTATAATCCTTTTTTTGCTATTCTCTTGTGTGTTTACAGTACAATGAAGAGTTGCATTATGTGGAGCCATGTTTGAATGGGACGCTTGTCCAGGCTGACATCACCAACAAGGATGTAAGTCGAATGGTGTTTACTTAGGAGCTATTTATTCAGAATAGGTTTTTTATTTTATTGCATTATGTGGCCATTTATAACTTTTGGTTATAGTGAGGCTGAGAAGGGACTAACAAAAAATGTATCCTAGAAAGCCTTGTGGGGAATGGAAAGTGGCCCTGCCAGTCAGATGGACATGTCACGTCCGTGTGCCCACATGCAGCAATTTTTCATTAAGATTGTCTGTCTGATAAACCCCCAGAAGCCTCTGCAGGAGAGGAAATAACTCGGATTCTTTTATGGAGTATAATTATGTAAAGTAGAAATCCTGTTTATAGAACCCCTGCTATTTATATCTCTGTATGCTCAGGCTTTTTTTTTGTTGTTAAGTTTCATTTTCCATTTGGCACATGCACAAGTGTAGAGTTGGCTAACATTCAGTGATACAGTTTTTTGTTTGCTGTTAATGTGCGGGTTTTGTAAGTCTGTGGGGAAAATCTAAAAACCGTTCTTAATGTTTCTGCAATCTGCTTTTTTTCACAGTCGTTGTAGCTGAATATATTAGGGCTTTAGGAGGGAGAGTGAAATCTGAGATTCTCTGCAGGGGTTGTCAGGCTAGTAGTGTGGGTCCCGACACTCAGAATTTTGCAAGCATTAAAAAGGGATGAGACCTTTTGTGTAGTAAGATGTAAATGCAAATGAATTGAACCACAGATGGAATTTTAGTTTATGAGCAGAATGCTAAGAGGATTGAGTGTAAGAATACCTCAGGCCTTGGTTAGTTCTTGTGCTGTAGGTACGGCCACGTGTATTATAGTAGTGTTACCATATGTTAGATCATTTCATGCTATACCAATATTTGTGTCCCCATGTTGACAGAATTCAGTGTTATTAACTAACTTCTTCAAGGTGCAACTCATATACATACCACCGCATCCCACTTGTGGTGTATAAATAATTTTAAAAACAAACAACACCTTATAAGTTACACTATATGATCCCTAGGTGATAATGTTGTTAATGAAGCTGATTTAAACTTTGACACGGGAATATAAAAATGAGCATATATGCTGTACTTTAAAAAAAGTTGGAATTCATTTCCATGATTGTTTTTCAAGTATTTTGAGTGCCCTGTTGTCTGTAGTTTTGTTGGTTGCGCAAACATAACACACATGCGTACACTTTTGAATCGTGTGCAGAAATATTTGTGAATTTCACGGGGATTTCCTTTCTTGAAGAAGACATGGTTTCGCCACTGAGACCTGATTGCTGAATTTTTGTTCAGACTGATGGATGACGGGATCATCGTGGCTGTGGAGCAGATGGAGAGTTGTTACTCTGATGACACTTGACCACAGTTATCAGAGGAAGCCGATAGTGGAAACAGTCAGAGAAATGTGTCATCTATCCCTCTGTTTCCCTCTGAGTGCTTATTGCAGGCAATAGAAGGAGAAAATGATGTCATTTCTAGTGCTAATGTGTTTCACATCTGGTCTCTGAAGTATGTGTTGGAACACTTGAGAACTGTCTGCCTGTGCTTTAATTCAAAATCCATTTACACACAACAGGCCTCACTCAGCGACACAACCCAGGTGAATGTGAATTGTGTGTCTTACTTGTATCATTTTTGTAAGTGACTAAATGGTTAAAACAGTGTTGATGCGGTGTATGCATTCTATATATGTACACACACAGTATGCTTTTTTGTACGCATTTCTCACACATTCCAGCTCCAGGTGAGGCATTGAACTGTGATTAGTCAAACTGATATTGCATAAGTTTAGCATTCTATACTGTCTGTCAGGGAGTGCATGCTTTGAGTCTATGGGACTTTTTCCCTGAAAAAAGGGATCAAAAAGAACCGAGGTAAATCCGTGAGCAGAGGCACACAGATGCTGGATTCTGAATAAGACCTGAAAGCATTCATCCAGAGCAAACACCTCATTGTCACCAGTGCTTTTAACACAGGCAGACCTGATTGCTTCTTAATGCCCCTCTCCGGGGCTATTTGCTCCATCTTCCTCCACCTATGTTTGTTACATTTTTATTTCCTAGGCAATGCAGTTTTCTTTACTGTGGTAGGGCATTGCATCTTTTAATGGAGTCAACAACGCTGGGCCAAATCCATAGTAACTGTTCAATTTTTTAAATCACTTCCAATTTAAAAAAAATATACACTAGAGGCTGGAGTCTGGAAGAGATTCAGTCTGGAAAACAGCAGAGTCCCAAAGAAAGGATTGTGTGATGCGTGCGGTGTAATTTGTGATGCGTACGGTGTGCTGTGTGGTGTGTGTGGTGTAATGTGTGATACATATAGTGTGATGTGTGTGGTGTGTGTGGTGTAATGTGTGATACATACAGTGTGATGTGTGGTGTGTTTGGTGTAATGTGTGATACATACAGTGTGATGTATGGTGTGTTTGGTGTAATGTGTGATACATACAGTGTGATGTATGGTGTGTTTGGTGTAATGTGTGATACATACAGTGTGATGTGTGTGGTGTGTGTGGTGTAATGTGTAATACATACAGTGTGATGTGTGTCGTGTGTGTGGTGTAATGTGTGATACATACAGTGGGATGTGTGTGGTGTGTGTGATGTAATGTGTGATACATACAGTGTGATGTGTGGTGTGTTTGGTGTAATGTGTGATACATACAGTGTGATGTGTGGTGTGTTTGGTGTAATGTTTGGTGGGATTCTGTGTCTCAGGCTGCTCAGTCAGCAGCTCTTATTATATACACAGATACATGCTCGAGTCTTCTGTGGCTCTGAGTTTTTTTTACTCTGGCTTTGTGGTGAGATATGCATTATAATATCTTCGCTCTCTTTCCCCCAAGGTTAGCATTACAGCCAGCTTATAGTATGCCTCATTGTCCCTCCTCACTCTCTGACACTTCTCTAAGACTTTATTAAAGTAGGACCATAATGGCAGTGTTAAAAACTACAGAGTGTGAAAAAACTATTTGTTTTCCACACTCCAGCCAAAAATGGCTTTGTGATTTGAAAGTTCAAAAGAGGGTCCATTTGAGATTGATTGCACACTTACTTCAGTCAGAGGTGCTGAAAGCAATACATATATTTCTGATGGAGACTGTTAGAAGGGCCATTTGTGAAAAGTATCGCAAGCAGCATAAATTTCGACAGGCATCTATATGCTAACAGACCTGAGCTTCTGGCGTCTCCTTGGGAGCCTTCTGAACAGTGTGACTTCAGCTGCCGTCATCAGGGAAAAGTCCCTGTCACGTTTTTTGACTGGAACACTTTTGCCTTAGGTTTTTATTATTATTGAAAAGAACACACAGAAAACATCTAGAATTTTGATTGGTGTGCATTTTTTCCAAAAACAGAATTGTGTTGACTGAAATAAAAGGGCGAGTGTATTATGACTGTTGTTACTTTTTTTTCTCTGAGTTCAGGCATAGGTGTGGATAAACTACACATAACAGTGTGTATTTGTATATGTGTGCACACCCGTGTCTTGCTAGCAACAATAACACCACAATACTCTTTTACTGAACAATGAGAAGGGAGAGCTGAGGTTGGAAGTAGAAGTCAGTGCCTTGTGTCATGTTTTAGACTGACAAGCGCCAAATTGAAATGCCTTTAAAAGGTTAACAGGCAGTCAAAAAAGTAATGGAAAATGCCCAGAGATATTTTAATTATAGAGGCTGGGTGTTATATGTGCGACTCAGACTCACTGTCTTCCTGCAGATGTTAGATGCAGGAGCTGTGTTGGTTGGCTGAGAGGTTTATTTAGATAAAGGCTGTTTCTGTTTTGCCTCTAGGCGATTCTAAATAATGAGCAGCATGGACGAGACCGATTGGGTCAGCATGAGCATTAAACTATATTAATTGCTTTAGAAGGACAGCCTTCATAGGTGGAAAAAACATATGCCTGAAGTATGAATTGTCTTTAGCTTAAGTCAACTGCAGAATTTAAATGCAAATCTGACTTGCTCTCATAATCTTATGTGAACTATTGCCATTTTAGCTTGTACCTATTAATTCAGTCTTTCATTTTTAACATCCAAAGTCACCTCCTGGCTGACTTTAATGGGATTTTTTTGTGAAAACTACCAATGCAATAATCTTTTTTGTTGGTTGAAGTGCCAGAATTTATATAGACTTTTTTTGTTTGATTCCAATGTTGAAGATGCCATTTTTTCTGGGGTGGTGTGTATATATTTCTTTTTTATTTATTTGATGGCATGGGTTTTGCATATGTATGAATTTATGATCCCATTTTTTCCTTCATGTTTAGCACTTCCGAGAACACCTGGACAAGCTGTTTGCCAAAGGAATTGGAATGCTGGATATTGCATTAACAGAGGCCTTTTCGCTTCTTAATGATGTAAGTCTTTAAAGATATTGTTTTCAAATACAGAGCAATGCTTCGTCTGTTTTGGCTCCTCCAGAGTTAAATATTTAAGTATGCCTCACCTCAATTAAAATTTTACTTGATTGCTCAGATGACATTAACTACTGTATGAAGCGACACAGAAAGATTGTGTCATGGTGCTTTTAACCAGGCTATCTTTTCAGAAGTCTGTAATGTCAGAAGAAAGGGAAATTGCTTTCGTGGTAAGAGGAATTGACTAATTGCAGTCGGCTTTAAGATCCTTGTGCTTGTTATTCATATGGCGTAAATCTTTTTCTGCCTAAGCTTCAGAACCAGGCACTCGGCATTGTGGGAAGGGCAGAATGCTGTCTGACACAAGCTGCTAGAGCTCAAGTCAATGGATCAATCACCTGTAATTTTGTACAGTTTCCTGTACACTTTGGAAATGACGCAGAGTGCTCTGCCGAGCTTGTCACTGAAAAGGGATTGTAAAGTGAGTAACTGAAGGGTACTGAAAGATGGAAGTCAAATACGGAATACAGAATGATACAAGCAATAATTACAAAAGGTTTCATTTAGTAAGTAAACTTTTGCTTATGGTAAATTGTCACAGTGTATGTATATTCAGATGCTAGATATAAGCTGGATTTTTTCATTTATTGACAAGAGTGTCTGACTGAAATTGCAGCAGGGATGCCTAAAGTAAGTCTAAATTGCGCAAATAAATCAGTCCATTTTATCAGGTGAGTGATTTAGTAAGGATACTGATGACAGATGCAGGGAGAGCAGCAAGAGAAGCCATGATCTTTAAATGGTTCAGTGAGCATTCTGAAGTGATTACACACTCGCATTATCCTGCCATTTCCTGGTTAGTTTCTGTAGCACATGAACGGTGGGAGAAATATTAATATTCTGATTAATTAAAAACCATGTGCAATTAATAGCTTAATCTGGAGACACATGTTGATGTTGAATTAACAAGCTTAATCCATGACCCGGTTCGATGACTGAATATTACAATGATTGCGCCCACCCCCCACCCCCCACATATACTTAGCCTCCCCTACTCTCCCTACTCTGCCAATTTTCCCCATCTAATGCTCCCCATACCATCCAGCACCATGGCCTGCCTTTCCTCTCAGTCCTGCCCGCACCCCCCCCCCCCCCCGGTCTTCAGAGACTCTGGCTTTTCAGACTGGTCCACTGGGGTGTGCAAGGTGCTGGGGGGTTTACTTTTCTCCCCATTCAATGTGCCACAGGGGAGCCATCAGCATGCCAATCTAGATAATGAACAAAGGGGTGCTATGCTTTTCATGACAAGACTAGGCCTGGAGATGGGGACTGTGCATGGGGGGGGGGATTGGGGATTGGCTGGGGTGCCCTTTAGGATAACACTTTCCCTGGAGAGGTATGTGTTTGGCCAGTGAGCTATTCGTCACATCAATATCTTATATAGGCTGGAGGGGCTAAACTGTTATGATAACACACAGGTAGCAAAGCTGGTGACAAAAGTGCAATTGCTTTTGGTTGTGCTTTTCATGGATTAAATATTCAACATAACACAGCAACTGCAGGACAGTACACATTACTAGTTTAGTGTTGTAAAATTACTTTCACTGTAAATATATAAAATGCATTTTTATTTTGAAACATTTTGTGGACGTTGGAAAAATGCATATGATTCTGTTTTATGTATGTTTTTTAATTGCCTTTGCCTGGGAAAGATGGAGCCACATGGTTTTAGCAATATCCAGATCTTGCTTATTAGTAACAAATTGAGTTAATCATGTGTGTAGGATTGTTCTGGGTTTTTAAGGCAGCAAAGATAGCAGACATGTTGTGTGCAAATTTTATTTGTTCACATGTATACATGTATACATGCTACATGTATACAAACGTCTTTGAGTGCAGTGGCCATTTCTGCTTGGCAGTCACAAAAATACAAATTTCCATTCACAATTTTTGTTCAAAGTTTTGAATTGTCTTCACCTCTATCAAACACTGGCAATTCAAAACAGAATTTTCAAGTCCAAGCTATTATTTCAGCTGCTGACAATAGAACCTTTCATCAGCATGTTATTGGTTAGAGCAGCGATCTCAAGCCCAGACCTGACAGGCTGCAGGGTCTGCTGTTTTGTGTTGTTACTCACCACTTAATTTATCAATTAGAGCAGTTTATTACACACTTAAATCGCATCACTAGGTTTTCCTGGTCTGATCTAGTTTCTGACTTGAAGGTGTAAACAAAAACCAGCAGACCCTACAGCCCTTCAGGATCAGGGTTGAAAACCCCTGGGTTAGAGTACTCCTCACAATTATTTGCATTAATATATTAGGGTTGTTTTAATGTAAATCTATATACTGATGTGTTTAATGATATTTGAGTTCACAATTTAACCGATTTCACATATAAATGTAATCTATCTTGCTGCTGGTTAAATGGTGAGCATTGCACCTCCTTTTCTGCCTGAAGGAGCACACGTGTCTGCATACTTTACTATGCAGAGTTAATTCGATGGATGTCTGTTTTTAATGCTGCCTGTGCCTTTTATGGCTAAATTGAAATTGATTTAGTAAACTGAAAGTACTGTAGCATTTAAT
This sequence comes from Anguilla anguilla, assembly GCF_013347855.1. Taxonomy (NCBI): domain Eukaryota; kingdom Metazoa; phylum Chordata; class Actinopteri; order Anguilliformes; family Anguillidae; genus Anguilla; species Anguilla anguilla. Next base: position 16,912,462 of record NC_049211.1, on the reverse strand, counting down.
GTAAATGCTTGTGCCTTTGAACAGTAGTATATAACCATACCTTCTTAACTAACAAAAAAAGTGGGGCTGAAAGTCATTTTGAAACAGCAGCTATCTGTTGTCACATGGTATGATGTCATTTGTAACGTCTCCCTAATGCTGTACTACAGAGATGCAAGCATTCCTGGTTTAGCAAGACAGAATCGTGTGACTCAAGTTTTTGGCTGGAAAGGGCAGTTATGTTTACTACTGCCTGGCCAATCAGGCACAACTCATGGTGTCAATCAGTCAGGGAAAACAAATTTTCCTTGGCTATAACCGCTGACTTCTGCTGCTGTGTCTTAATACTGTGAGAAAAGCAGATTGTATCGGGATACACAGCTCCAGATTAATCTGGGATGGTTTGTTTTGGTTTGGTTGAATTGCATATGCCCTTTAAGAGACTATTTGTGTTTGTTTGTCCTGATTAACCTGTGTGTCAGTTATTCTTTAGATGCTTAAGAATATCATCTCAAATTCGTTTTGTAAAAGCTGTTGTTTTAAAGTCATCTGTTTTTATAGTACATGCATTTCATTCAAAAATAAATTGATGGTACCTTTGTTATGGAACAATAATGGTCCTTTCAGCTAGCCATGTTGTGACTTTTTTCTAAACAAAGTCTTGATGTGATAAATTACAAAGTATGCATTGTGACAAGCTGAATTTCCTGTTTTGTGTGGAAGCTTTATTAGTTACACAATCACTTTTCCTCCCTCAATTAATTGCATCTGCTCTTTCCTTGTAATATGGTACTTTGACATTTGACATAAACTGTTGCAAAACCTCTTGCATTAATTAGCAATCATGGCTAATCAAAATAATGATTTTCATCTCGGTGTTTGGAAAATAACTCTGATTGTTGTTCCCTGTGCGGACATTTGAAGCAGATTTGTATAAAACATCACATAAAAACAGTGCACGCTCACACTGTAACTCTCCTGTTTAAAGTTCAGCGAGTTGATTAGTACATCTCAGGAGTTATGTTTAATATACATTGTTGTAGATTTATTTAAAGAGCAATCACCTCTACCCCTTCCTCATTTGGTTTGGTTCAATTTGAGGGAAGTTTTACACGAAAACAGCCAGCTCTCTTATGTGCTTTAACATTCTCTGTGATTAGAAGGCTTCAGAGAATTAACAGGGATAAAAATGTGCTCGACTAGTTAAATCAGTGGGAGTTAGTGTCAGTAATTAATGACTTCAATTTAAATTGACTTTAGGGATTTGGTACTATTGACATTTCAAATGGTGTTGTTATTTTCATTGTGTGGTAATGGCCATTTCGGTTTTCACCATAAATACAACTTTGTTCCAATGCTTTGTTTTAAGTTTTGATAAAATACACATAAGTAGGTATCTGATTTTAAAAAAAAAAGGTTTTCAGTGTACTTGGAAAACAATTTAGTAATTCTGTATGCCTTTCTGTGTCTGGATATTTGGGTGTGTGTGTGTGTGTATGCATGTGCGTGTGTGCGTGCGCTCTTGTTTTTCCAGTTCAATCAAACTGGACGAGGAAGTGTTTGCAGTCAAGCCATCATGTTAGTCACAGATGGTGCCGTGGACACATATGATGCTGTTTTCGCCAAGTACAACTGGCCTGACAGAAAGGTGAGTTGCCTCTCTCCTAACCCCCCCTCCCTATACCCCTCCAGGCCCCACAGGGGAGAGCTTTTTAACGCATCAGCGCTGCGACCCCAACTTGGCAGCTCCAGTCAGGTGTCTCTGTGTCGCTCCGCGACCTTCACCGAGTGACGGCGTGCATCCGCTGAGATGCAATATGGCGCTAATGGTCGCTCAGCTGGCTGAAGGCTCTGAGGGCTTGTGCGATGCAGAGGATCCACAGAGGGCGGGGCTGCTGTGCTCTGCTTCTTCTCCTCCACCATCGTATTGTTTCATTAATTCTTCAAAACGGCCCTTGGTTTCAATATCTTGGCTGGCAATATTTTAAGAAGTGAACTTAAATGTTCGGATGCATTTATTCATGAAAAATTGATCTGTACCTCATCTTGTCTGTATTCTTATTGGTGCCAATTTGCCCAGTACTCCTCCTGCACTTCTCCAGTACCCTTGCTACACTTCTCTCCTCTTAGTGTGCACTTCTCTAGACCCCTTCCTGCACTTCTCTCCTCTTAGTGTGCAGTTCTCCAGTACCCTTCCTGCTCTTCTTTTCCCTTAATGCTCACTTCCCCAATATCATTTCTGCATACCTTTCCTGTTAGTGTTAACTATTGCTCTTCCAGCTCTTCCTTTCCAGCTAGAGTCTACTCTCCCGATTCCCAAGCTGGTCTGTTCTCAACTGTTTGCCTGCTTCTGCAGTCCTTCACCATTTTGGGACTGACATGCCCAAAGTCATGCCTATATGATGAATGTGCTTGGCAGTGCCAAGTATCGCCAGAGTGCACCACGGGCTTCACTGCAGTCCACAATCTATGCTTCTGTTTCAGCATCCATTCTGCCATCACTATGGCAACGCTCGTCTGGGCACACGCATGGTATTCAGTGTTGGGTCTTTGTTCTGGAATGATCAAGCAGTTTGTGAGCCACCGTATTGCATCCTCTGGCCAACATAATGAAACCATAACCAGCATATTGAAATTAAAACCCTCCTCCCTCAATAACGATTTTTAAATGGAATTTGCAGCTGAATAAGGCTAAAGTGGGTTAATCCACCTCTATTTCATGACAGAGATGCTTAATTTACATATTAAACACACTTTTTTATGTATGCACTCTAGCTCACCCACACATATACGTGTGCTCATGCACACACACACACACACACACACACACACACACTTTCATATTTTTGGTGTCATACTGGGTGTTTGTTTTTATCTGGTGCCTCATCAGGATGGCAAAGTGCAGTTTTTACACAGAAGAGTGAGCTCAAAGTTAGGACAGCTTTTCACAGATCGGGAATTGCAGTGTAAAGATGCCTCCCGTTTTCTGTAATGTTTGGAGAAGCGAGGACCTTAATTTGACATCTGTCTGGGAGAATGAAAGTGCACATGATGACATCAGCTTGTGGTGCAGAGGGCAGAATGTTCATTACCAGCCATCACAACTCAAGACAGCGTGCAGCCCCCGCACACACGCTCACAAACAAACATACATGCCGCACATACACGTATATACAAGTACGCAAACGCGTGCACGCGGAAAACACGCATAAACACGTATATAGATGCACACACGCATACATGCTTAGTCATGCGCACTCTCACGAACACAGAGCCACACACGCAGTTTCCTCGCTCTGTGAATGGTCAGTAATGTATCTGCTTGGTCTGTCAGGGAAGCGAAGGGGAACACTGCTAGACACTGGCCATTTGGTTTTGCTGTTGTGCAGAAGAAAAGCAGAGGAATGCAGTGGGCTAGGAAAATGGGCCGCATTCTTTCATGCTGTAATTGCAGGTTCCTTTTAAAGGCCTTGCAGGGATTATTTTTAGCTCTCCATTTTAAGATTGTTCCCCAAGGGGTTGTACACTGGCGAACGTGTAATGCTTAAAAGCCAGAAAGCCAGCTCCCACCGGATTCAAAAAGGAGGGAAAAAGTGAAAGCCTGACACACTGTGTTTAAAAAAGGAATTCTAATGGACCTGGATGAGGAGGGGGTGGGCCCTGTCTCCCTGTCTCCCCCGTCAGGCCCATTCCGGAGCACCCAGGAATGCTGAGGGTCCTCCACTGGAGTCTGCCCCCTCCTGACTGCCTGCTCTGTAGCTCTGTCATGAAAAATCTTTCTGCCACGAAAGCTTTGCTGTAAAAATCCCCGTAAAAGTCTGTTAAATTGCGAAGGTATGAAATTGTAAACAGCTGAAATGTAAATAATTTTATTATTATTTAACATTTGTTAGATATGCAGCCTGCTCCTTGTCGCCAGTATTCTACTTTAAAATTTGCAGTTTATTTACGGTGTGTATATGAGTTGTTGGGAGTGGTATTATTGTTCTCTTCTGAGAGTGGAGCCTCTTGGATAATGGATATTCACAACGTTTTGTTTGATGCAGAAAAATGGCTTGATTTATAAGTAGCTCTTGGCTAATGGAACAGTCTCTGTCACATTTCGCACTTTGCATTTTGCAGTTGCATGTTTTACAGCTGTTGAAACCCTCTACCCCACCCCCCCAAATGTAAAGACCAAGAAAATTATATTTTATACAGATATAATAATAATAATAATAATCATCATCATCATAATCATCATCATTATCATCATCATTATTATTATTGTTATTATTATTATTATTATGATAATAATACATTACACTTCGTTCACTTTGTATATGGTATCGTATATTGAGTATTTCATCATGTAAAAAACTTTTATCCCCAGGTGTTTTTAGCTTATTTTATCCTTGTCCTTGATCCAGTTTTAAGGAGTATCCTTATACCACCCAATAGACTAAGGACTAGTGAGGCTTGTGGATCTATTATGAGATAATTGGTCAGTAGTAAAAACAACTTATTTCTAGGAACTATCTGCAATAAAAGGTTTATGGTTAGCATACATAATATGTACTTTTCATAAATAAATATTCATGAAATAAATGCTTTCTAATGGCTGCTTATTGCATTTAAAATATATTTTGCATTTGAGCATGTGCTTGGGGTTTAGATCTCACCTCTTGCATATTAATGACAAAAGCAAATGAAAAATGGAAGGGAAAGAGTGGAGATGGTGAAGGGGAATTGCTCTGGAAGCAGTTACTATGTCAGCGTGAAGGTGAAGATTGAGATATTAGCATAAAGTGCTGGCTGGAAATTTCTGACCAAAATGTTTGTTTCAGATTTTCAATTAATCTCATTATTGCTAGCGCTGAAAACATATGTCCACACATTATTCCATGCCTACATAAAATAGTCATTTCAGCTACAAAGCAAAGTGAAGTGTGGAGGCCCACTCATACTGCCCCTGCTCTTGGCATACTGCTTTGCCAGGTGCACCAGTGTGCTATTATTTCAGTCAGATCCCTTTAAATCACTTATCTTCACTAACAATCAGAGCTTGTCCTCAGAGCGCCTGTCACCTGCTCATTCGCATTCAACTGCAACGTGGTTCCTATGAGCCTGTTTTATCACACATGATTTTCCACCTCCCATCCCTCTGCTCTGCACCAGATGCTGTATCAGACAAATGAATTTAATAAATTAAACCAAACTTTTTACAATCTATATTTCTCAACAACAAAAAAAAAAACAGTCTGTAAAAGCTCACATTGATTTCAGATTTCAGTCTTTCATGTTTGTGGCACTGAAGTCTTAGTGCTCTGTTGGTTTTTTTTCAGTCTGATAGATGTGAAATTTCTCAATGGAACTCATGCTTAAACAGCGGCAAATAGATATCAAAATGAAAGCAGGTTGTGGATATTTTTGGGAAAGAAACTTTTTCTGCTTTCAAATTGCTTAAAGAGTAAATGGGAATAAAACTAGCATGATTTTAAAAATATTCCCCAAACAAAAAAATAATTTAAATATGAGCCTTCCCGGGTGCTTGTCCCATTACTTGTGGAGTTTCCCAAAATGACAAAGATTATTAGCTCCCTCAGAGTGAATGTAGTGAACCTACCCACCGGTGTACTTATGCAATGGTTATCAGAGATGATGGATGCCTGCTCCTGGTGGGTGAGTATTTCCTTCAGAGTTCATAGGCCTTATAGAAAGCTTTTGTCCCATTTATGGTCTCAACAGCACTTTATACCCCAATAAATCTTGGAGATTTGAGGAGGAGGCCCCGACAATAATGCATCCGTCTGCTGGCATTTCCACTTCACAGGCAGGGAATAATGAGGCAGAGATGGCCCATCTGGCCACTGTGTTTGGGGCGAGGAGTACCGGGGAGGGGGGTGGCAGGGGTAAGGGGTGGTGGGGGAGCGGGTGTGCGCTGGGCGCCCGCTCGGGCATAACAAAGGTCATCGCGTGTCACAGCCATGAGCGATTGCAGCTCGAGCTGTGAATGACAGTGTGGAATGGAGCCATTTATGAGCTTTTATCATTGTAATTACCTTTAGTACTCCCGCTGTAGGCTGCTCTGCACGCTCAGGCCTGGATTTTTGGAGATGCTTTCGCTGTGTTTTAACCTTTTGTGAGACAGGACCAATACTCTGAGGTCAGATGACCACACTGTTGCTTCTAATTCCACCAAATGCCCATTTAGTCATCTTCATTTCTTTTTTCCTTCTCCCCGGTCTGCTTCTGCCTCATCCTTGCCTGCTCACATGCAGTCTTTTTTTAACGTGTGTTCTTGGAGGCGGTTCATTTTCTCTCTCTCGCATCGTTGTGTAAATTTAGTTTGATTTAATTTTAGTTTAGTTTAATTTTCAGCTTGACATTTTCAATTATTAACGCATTCTGTATTTGTTTTTTTTTTAAGAAACATATTTTGAGGCAACTGTATGTTATGTATGATTTATTTTTCTTTCTTTAAAAAAAAAAAAAAAAAAAAGGCTGCTGAATGAATTGTTTTCAAGAGCACTCTGAACTTTGAATTACAGCTAAGGTAGCCCAGTGCAGTCGCCTGTGTTTGATATGGCATGCTAAAACAAATGGAACATGAAAATCGAAATCGCTTCTTCATATTTAATGTCTTGCTGATCTTATTTTTCTGAGTGGGACGAGGTCAGTGATGCAGGTCAACAGTGAAACTGAAAGAGCTTTGTTTCGGAAATGCACACAAATTTGAGCAATTCTAGTTTAATTTGTGCTTTTTGTAAGTATCTTGTTTCTACGCAGCTTTTATTATTTTGTTTGTGTAATGTTCATTCACCTGCTATGTCTCTGATGTGGCATTGTTGCGATAATGTTTTCAAGAAATTGCATCGAATTGGTGAAACCTCAGTAGACTCAATACTAGTAAACGATTCTAAATCGTTTACGATTCTAGATCGTATTGTTTCAGGGCTTAGCAAGGGGGACTGTATTTAAAGTAAATGTGAAATAATAGTAACAGATATTTGAAGATACAAGGGACATAGAACTTGCATTAGAACTGAAAACCACCATGGCAACATAGAACTGCCTTTTCAGTTTATTTATTTATTTATTTATTTGTTTGGGGGAGTGGTGTTCCACATTCAGCATTTTCTTGGAGTGATTTTCTATGTTCCTATGGGAGAGAAGAAAGGAGAGGAATCAACAGACAGGGAGAAGGGTGCAGGCCTGTGAAATAGTTTTCCCAGTATGGAGATTTTTTTATGGTGAACTGTGGCAAGTGGAGCAGCTGTGACCCCCAAAGCATACAGGCGACTTGCATCTGGACAGGCATGAGGCAGAATCGGGCAACCCCCTGCACTCTGACTTCCATCTGCCAAGTGGGCAGCTGGCACTGCCCCGGCACTCTGCAATTTGGGTGATGTGCTGGCGAGGAGTGGGGCAGCAAGCTTGTTGTGGGATGACACCTCACGAGAAGAGATCTGATGTGATTGGCTACTTTCCATTGGGGGGTCATGCTGCTTTCATAAGCAAGTTATGAAAGTTCCATTTATTTGCAATCTGAAGAGTCTAATTAGAACCTCTCATTTCTATCAGAGAAACCAATGTGCCAATGAAGGTTAATATGCGGTCCCCAGAGCCTCTTTCCCTTCATAAGCATTTGCAGACAGAAATCAGGTAACAGTTTGGAACTAATTAGTCCTATCTATTAAATATTTATTCCATCTTCGTTACACTGCTGGAGACTGCTCACATTTCCGGGCTTTTTGAATCGGGGGAAACAAATGTGAAATCTTTGGAACCCAGCATATCAGAGGTTATTCCTATGTGTATGTACTTTCTCTTACTATATATTTACTGTGTGTCTGTGTGTGTGTGTGTGTGTGTGTGTGTGTGTGTGTGTGTTTATGTATGTACGCATGCACACGTGTTTACATGCATACGTACATACATAGTTGCATACTGTATCTCTGTATACAAATGTACACCATGTATTATTTGTATACCTTAACTGTGCTTTTGTATTAGCATAAACATTATGTGATATATACCTTATAACCAGGGTGATTTACAGATGCAAAGTGGAAAAAAGATGCCATTTACTGAGTGCAAGTACAGCTACAGAAGCATAGATTACCAACAATGGCAAAAAATAAGCTGGAAACTCAGTAGAAGCGGGTGAAAGCAACCCAATTTGCTGAAGTGTGGATTGAGTTGATTTTATCATTGCAGCCTCCACTTCTTTTCTGCAACCTGGTTTAAACTGCCCCTTTATGTACCTGTCTGGCGTGAGTTTGCCTATTCTTCTAAAGTTCTAGAGGTATTTTTAGCATATGAAAGGGCTTTAAATGATTTTATTTTACATAAATGATGGTTTATTGTACATAAATCTTTCGGATTGCTGCAGTTGCATCTTGAAAAGCAATGGGATCTGTTTATGACAGACTAATATTGCATGGCTCATAGTACGCATGCAGTTTGCGTGACAGCCGACTACTTCACTGTATATTAATTTTTAAGAGCTTTCATTTCTTTTTCTTCTTCTTATTGCCATTACATGATTGTTACTATTGTTGATGCTGTTAGGCCCTTTCATTGCTATTGTTTTTATTACCCATTATAACTTTATAACAAATCTAAACTTTGATTCACAAGCATAAAATGTCACCACCAGTAATGGAGGGACTAATCAACGTCGGTTTTCTGTATTGGCATAATGTTCTATGAAATAGCTTCGGTCCTGAGGACAGATTATTATGCCTAACATCCTAACATCTAATGCCTTTCTTCTGCAGGTCCGCATCTTCCCCTACCTAATTGGTCGAGAGTCTGCCTTTGCTGATAATCTTAAATGGATGGCTTGTGCGAACAAAGGTTTGGCTTTTCTTCTAAGCACCACATCATGCCCTTTCTAAACACTTGTACAGATTTTAATGAATCTGTAAGGAAATGTTATGAAAGGGAAGTAAATTACATTTCTGGCACTCAAGCATCTACAGTGACATTTTAATCCTATTTCATATACATACTTAAATGAACAAAGTGCTGGGCATATTGTACCAAGCTCAAATTATAGAGCTAGAGGGTTGGCTTCCTAAAATGGAAACATGAAAATGTCCCTTGTCTTTGTAAGGTTTGTTTCCTGTCTGTGTAGGCCAGTTTTGCTTATTTAGTCTTTGTGTACCTGCATTTTTGACCTTCTTTAAGTAAGCAGACCATGGCTCTGGGCAATGCAAGCGTGGCTGCAGGCTACTGTCTGTGGTGTAAGGTCAGCTGACAACTGATTTTCATTGAGGTTATATCTGTAAACACGTACATAAAAAATGAACAACAGTCAAAATGATTGATATCATTTGAGATATGATTTATATCAGTAATAGCAGTTTAAATGATCATAGGTGTAAGGTAAATATACTGTAAGCATGTGCCTTTATGGCAGATAATGAGTATGTTTGGCAGGGGCACCTGTGCTCCCCCGTAGTTGGATTTTCTTTGCGGCGGTGGTCACAGTTGCATGCGCCTGAGTTGAGCTGATTGCGGCGGCTGTCTGAGCGGATGGCGGGGCCGGCGCTGCATTGCGCCGAGTTGCGCTGTGTCACACCGACTGCACCAGGACGTGGAGTATGGGTGGGCCCTGCTGAGGAGCTGCTGCCAAGGTCGACGACCCCAAAATCAATTTCCCTGGCAGTGATTTTCCCCATGGATGCACAGGGCTGATGAAGGCAGTGCACTGGCTTTCCAGCCCACTGGATATTGGACAGGAAAGTCCTTGCCAGGAAAATGGATCATGGGGGAATTTTAGCTGGCCTTTTTTTCTGGATCCCTTTATATAGCTCATATCTTCTGCTTGTTCTTTTGATTTAATAAATGAACTGCATGTAGGATAAATGTAGAGGACAAAGTCAGTTCAAAGATCCAATTGTGTTGCTACATGAAAAGTCAAAAGGTAAATTTAGTGCTACAAATAGAAAGCTTTCTTAATGTACACAGCTGATGTTGATAACTATAATTACAGTACATTGACTTATCAGTTGTCATGTTTATGTTTTAGGATAGCTGAATGCAATTTTTTAGGACTGGAAAGGAATTAAACAAAACATTCTGACTGGGTTTAATGCATGAAATCATAATTCATTACGATTTTCATAACATTTCTTAGTTTAGTTTAGTTTAGTTTAGTTTGACAAAATTACACATGTATCAAAAAGCATGTGAAGAAATTGTCAAGGATAACACAAAAAAGTCCTGGACTTTATTTATTTATTTATTGTGGTCCTTGATGTTCCATTTTTTTTTAACAGTAAACAACGCTAAATACATATATGTATGGATTATTTGGTGCAGAAGTTTTTGTTTTTTTTATAAAATATAAGAAATCATTTCTGATGCAAGTTTCTGTTTAATGACACTGTGGCTTAGCTAACTTAAATGTGTGTCATCTTTTCACGAGCAGTGTTTATGTATGCATTAAACTAAGCTATCAAGGCTCGTACTTTTCATTACAAATGCTATTTAAAATAATTTATCCCTCTCACTGCTGCACAGTGTAATTACAATTTACATGGAAAACAATTTCATACGAAAAATAAAAAATTCTGTGAAACATGCTGCTCCACAAAAGAATTGGCCACCATTACGCATCATTTTAAGATGTATTTTACAGTTACATTTATATAAAAATTTGGTTCAAGCACAAGGTGATGAAGTGTTCACTTTGAATGCACCTCATAAAATTCTCATAATTGAAAATGGTAAGCTTTAAATTTGTCTGGCTTCATGAAATGCATATTAATAGTGTTATATGATTCTGTTCACTTCTATTTCTGTTTACTGAACCAGTTTCTGGGACAGACTAGTTTTTTTAAATAAAGATTTGCCCTCTCCTTCAGTACAGCAGTTCTGGAGAGTGAGAAAGGCCATTTGTGAAATGCTGTCATAACTGCAATGTTTATCAACCTGCACTCAAAAAGCTGTTTATCATAGCTTGTTAAATTGTTTTAAGGTATTTGATTTGTAAGCTTTTAGCAAGTCCCAGTTTTATAAAAACTGAGCACGTGTGGTTAGAGGTAAAATAATTCATATATATTTGATTTTCAGCAGAAAACTCATATTTGATGCCTAGGAGTACTTCCAAGCAACTATACCTTTGCATGCTTTTGAACGGCCAGTTCCATTACACTACTCCACGCAAGCACAGGGGTTTCAGGTATTGGTCTGGCAAGTAATGTCCCACAGAAATGAATAATAATTATATTACATTTTGAACATGTTGTGTATAGTGTGTTTCATTTTTTACTCTCAAAAAGATACAGTGAGACCACTGCTTTTTTCATTCCTCTCCATTTTAATCCACAGTGTATGGCAAATGGATTAATGGACAGTGGATTGGGAGGATTTTCCAATGATATTATACAGTGCATATTAGAATCAGTGTGTTCTCTCCATTTTGGAACAGGGTACTTCACTCAGATCTCTACACTGGCAGATGTACAGGAGAATGTGATGGAGTACCTTCATGTCCTAAGCAGACCTAAGGTGATTGACCAGGAGCATGACACGGTCTGGACAGAGGCCTATATCGACAGCACTGTGAGTATCCATGCTTCCGCTGACAAAGCCAGCTACACACCGGCTGCAAATGCGACTGTGTGTTTGAATGACATTGCGCTTAGTTCATTTCATAGTTACGGATTTCAAGTTTGTGATGAGTCCAATTATTATGAGGATGTGCGTCTCTGCATACTCGGTGGATCCCTCTGCAAGTTTTATTGTGGACGTAAATCTGTCGTGCTGATTTCATTTTGAATAAAGGTAGCTCAAAGGTGCAAAATTACAAAAAAATATGTATTGCTTTTGGAATTCTTGGGCTTTCATGCACAACAAAATCAAGACTGCTGGCAAGATGTGTAGTCAGAGGAGATATTGCCTCTGACAATGGGAACAAAGCCCAGCAGACTGCTGAAGAAGGGCGTGTGAAATTGGCAGAGTGCACCCATCTGAGATATTTCCCTCTTTTCCGCGGCGTCCGTTCACACACGCTAGCATCTGTAGATGGCTCACAGTGCCGTACGGTAATTTGCGAGCGGCGTTCAGCCGTGGTGATAAAAAAAAATATGCTAATACGGCGAGGAAAAAGCTTTTAGCTTAGCAGGAAAAAAAAAATTAGACAAAAGGTTTCGTTGCAGAAGAGGAATGCGGAGGCAGTGGCATCTGCGTTACATGTACGGCGTGACGGAAAAAAAAAACCCCCGTTGTTTGGACCCCTCCATCCCACCAGATGGAGTCATTAAATTTAATAGCCCCATGAGTGTCTAGTAGTAGTGTTGAACGCATGTGAAACATACTGCGACACTACATGTTGTCACCCGTGGCCATTGAAGTCCTGGCACGGAGCTCTCCGCCCCCCTGTTGTCTCTGTCATCGGCTTCTGCACGTTTGTCACATCGGGGCAGAGAATACATACAGGCACGTGTGCCCCTTGACATTAAAAGGACAAATTAACCCCTGAAGATCTCCATTTATTGCCCCTGTTTCAAGAGTCCCCCCTCCCCTCTCAAATAGCACCGTTCCTGTAGAGACAGAATATTAAGCTGACGTGACATTTATCAAACTGGTATTTACAGTGTGCTCCGTGTGTGGACTTTTAGTTCATCTCAGCATTGTTTTTTTGTTCTTTTCTTCATCATTGTCCAGTCAGAGGGTTGTAAAAATGCATATTCCCTAAGTAGCCAGCTTTCCAGCCAGCAAGTTTTCTTTGATGGGCTGAAAAAGCATTTAAGTTGGATTGATCTTAATTCTGTCAGAACAAACTTTTGATGATTTGGCGTACAATAATATTTTCTGTTCTCAGATTTTTCACATTTTCCCAGCAGTAATATAGCCTACAGCCAAAATCTTGTTTATTTATTGTAAGTACAAGTACAACACAGTGGAAGTACTTTGAATTCTGTGTGCCTAAAGAGATGGTTCCTTCCATCGCAAAGATAGTTTCCATCGCATTAGGTTAAATAATAATTGATTAGTTAAAAACAATTATTAGTTAAATGTATAGTGTTTATAGTTAGTTATATAAATAGTGTTTGTTTGCTCAATAACAGTTAAAATGGCATGACAGCCTGCACATTCTGGTTTGGCTGCTGTAAGGTTTTCCCTCTTAGTCCTCCTCTTATTGTAGGACCACAGTGGGGATAATACTGGGGCTGATCCATTAACCTCCATTACCTCTCTCTCCCCTTTCACCAGCATTAAACTAAACCCATATGGCAGTTGATGTGTTTAATCAGTTTGAGGGTCTTCCCTATGGGCCCTCAGAGTTTCATTAATGCACTTACACAGTCAGCAGAAGTTGGACCTCTTTTTTTCCTGGGGCAACAGGTTGGGAATGGAAATTATTTATAATTAAAATATATATTTACTTGGCATATGCTCCTACCTGAATGACTAGGCCACTATACTAAGATACATATGACACAAATGCAGAGTACAGGTGGCAATAGGAATGTTTTTGTGTTTTGTGTGTGTGTGTGTGTGTGTGTGTGTGTGTGGCACGCTATGCTGTTGAAGCATCCGAGAATGTTAATATGAGTGATATGAGCTCGTTTATATGAAACACTGCCATAAGGTTTGTTTTCATGTAAATGTTTCTCATTGCTTTAATTACTAATCTCTGATTGCCTGAGAAGATGACAGCTGGTCTTGTTTAGCAGTTAAATATGCTGTCGTTGGAAGGACATGGTATAGTCCAGAATTTACACCCTCTTGTAGCAATGCAAGATGCATGTTTCCTGTGAGATTTTGTTAGGTATCTGTTCTGCCTGTATCACATTTTGTGAAAGCCCATTTCAGGTTATTTAGAGCCGTTTTTTAGCCTTTACATTTTTTGAAAAGTTTGCTTTGTCAGCATTAATCATTCATTCCTTTGTTGCCTCTTTGAATTAATAAAATCCTTGCATTCCAATGAGAAAAATATAAAGCATGTTACATTTTGCTCATGGGCAAAAAGATATCATGAAAAGCTTTTCTATACAAAATTAAATGTGTCCTGTCAGGTTGAAAGGAAGTGTATGCAAGCTTGTTTGACTTCAAATGACTGATATTTGTTCTTTGTTCATTTGCTTTTGTGTCTGTGTTGCATCTGAAATTAAGTGAGTTTGCCTGGAAATGAATCATTACTCTGACCTACTTACAATTAAGAATTCAAAACCTTGTTTCCAGCAGAGTTTATTTGGTTTTTTAGGGTGCAGAGGAATTTAGTGCAATGCTTAGTTTGGAAATTGGTAGGTGGGAAAGGGATTTTGTGCGTAAGAAACTTCAGTCTCACAAAGTTGATTTTAGGAAAAGAAATAATGTGCTGTTTATGAAAAGCTAATATAAACCTATTTAAATTATTGGTATGGCATTTGAAGTCCATTGTTTCACTGAACAATCACACAATAGAAATAAAAAGGAAAACACAATTAGCGCTTGGTGATAGAGCTTTTTCAGGACTGCCTGACTTCCTGTGACATTAGCAGGGAAGCCACTGAATTCAGTTAACTTTTGCCCTTAAATTTTACTCAAGCTTAAATGCATCGGCTGCTTTTTTGAGTTCAGCAATTTCCTAAATTAATGGAGTGTTCATAATACAGAAATTGGATATTTAAACACTTTATTTATTTGTATGTTAAGGAAAATAATGACAACATCTAGATTAAATCCAGGGGTATGTTTTAGTGCCTTTGTGCCTTTCAGGATATTATTTATTTTAATATGCACAGAATTGTGGGTACATGTATTAGTCCAAAGCAAACCTATTTTGCCATTTTAAATGACCAACCCTTGCCCATAGCAATTTAGCTGGACTGTGATTTTGAGAAGAAAGTGTTCTCTCTGCGGATGGTGGTGGGGAAGGGGAAGTGAATTAATGAACACAGCTTGGGGCTGATAAACTGCATCATATTGTGGTCATTGTGGAATTTAAAATTTCCATTTTCTGCAAAAAACCATTACAACATATTATAATTCAGGGAATATTATTAACTCCAGCTTTAATTTGCTATTGTGATTGAAGTTAATGTTAAACTTTTAGCAAGTGTGTCGTGTTCACAGCAGTAGGTAGCTTTGGTTGTCAAAGTGGGCAGTTCTTTCCCCATATATTCCCGTTCATTAATATATAATTGGTATGTACAGTATAGTACTATATACATTGCCATGAAAAAATATTTGTCCCCTTTCTGATTTCCTCTATTTTTGCATATTTGTCACATTGAATGATCAGATCGTTAGACACAATGTAATATTCAGGTTCTTTTTATTTATCTAATTTTTTTTGCAAATTTGAGATGAGCATTGATGTTTCTCTTGGTTAGCAGTGCTACTTTAATTTAATTGCTTCTGCCTTGCTACTCTCCCATAAATCCCATTTTGCCCAGTCTCTTTCCTATTGTGGAGTCATGAATACTGACCTTAACTGGTCTGCAGTTCTTTAGATGTTCTTCTGGTATCTTTTGTGACATCCTGCGCCCTTGGAGACATTTTGTCAGGCTGGTCACTCTGGGGGAGATTCACCACTGTTCCAAGTGTTCTCCACTTGGAGATAATAGCTCTCACTGTGGTTTGGTGGAGTCCCAGAGCCTTAGAAATGGCTTTGTATCCTTTTCCAGACAGATATATTTCAACAACTTTTTTTCTCATCTCTTCTGGAATTTTGTTTGATTGTGGCATAGTGTGGTTCAACAGGGCTGGCTATGTTCAGTCAGCTGAATCAAATTATCAATTAAACCTGCTTAATTAGTTGATTGAGTAAGTAAAGGGGCACTTACTTTTTTTGCTTAGGTGATATTGGTGGTAACTATTTCATTAAATAAATGAAAAAATAATTTAAAAAATATATTTTGTGTTTACCCTGTTTCCCAATATTACATTTTGTCATTGCAGGATCTGAAACCATTCAGTATGACAAATATGCAATAACAGAGCAAATCAGGAAGGCGGCAAATACTTTTTCACGGCACTATATGTATATCACGGGCAACAGGCAATAAAGTATTTTAGTTTTCTCTGGATAAATAGCCTTGTCTGAGCTTTCTGTAACATAGCACTGGCGTTCAGTTTACAATCCATTTTGTCTGCGCATAATCTTCCTTCATTTTAGCAACACTCATCCCCAGGAAATTACAATTGCACCAGGTGACAGAAAAACTGTATTTCATCCCTGTCATCAGCATTTGAAATGCATCCCAGAATTCTGAAATCATCCAGAAATTTCTGCAGATGGCAGAATGCCTGACCGTGCCTACACTGTGATGTATACAGCGGGAATGAACATGAAGATAATAGTGTTCCTTGGGGTGCAGTGGCTTTCATGACAATTGTTCTTACTAAGCTTCAAAAATGTTGGTCTGTATATAAGATCATCCTTAATCCATGAAAGCGCATATCAGTGAATATGCGGCATGCCTCTTCATTCTTAACATAGTAAACAGTCTAAAAGTTTTTTGGTTTAATAACTTTTTTTATATTAATGCGTGGTGTAATTCTGCTTGTGAAGTCAGAGATCTACTGTAGTTAAATGTGAGTGTGATTGTTATCAAGATCTTCTTGTTGTGATATGCAAAACGTCACCCTGGCTTTGAATTATGAATTAGGGGGGAAGGATAAATATTGTCTTGGGGAAGGATAAATATTAATTGACTGCTTATTCCCCGCTGTGTTCGATTGGTTGATTTTTCCTCACCCTTCCCCTGCTGTCACCCACTTACTGGCCCCATGTGATTGGGAGGGTTTGCTCCCTTCCATAAGCCTCTGTGGAAGGTATGTTATTCAGAGATGCACTCTGATTGGCAGGGTCTCCCAAAAGAGTGGGATCCACAGAGCATATATGTTAGTCCACATGTAATGAAACTGTTTTAACATTTCATTTGTTGAGTTCATTGATAACCTGCATTGTTTTTTTAATTTTTGGGGTAACCCATTTTGTATTGCACTGAAGTAGGCTCCATGAAGAAATAATTCAAATTGATTTAATTTAAATTTTAGAGCATGTTTCTGATTGTCCCTGACAGTTTTTATGTGCGATGAAGGATATGTAAAGTTTTGGCAGGTATAGGGTATTGGAGGCTTTGTGGTCTAAAGCAAGAAAGGCAGCTTTTACATTATGTGTCCAGAGGCTGTACCTATGAACAGATTAGTATTCATTCACAAACATAAATATCAGTCCTGATACACTTTCAGTACGTCCTTCCTTGAGCACAGCAGTTGCGTGCACCATTTGAAATCCCAAACCATAATGATATTAAATGTAATTTTTAAAGAATAATTGGGTAATATGGATACATAAAACCTCTAGACGCATGAAGTCTCTGCACAAGCTACTTTGGAGTTAGTTGCGGTGTAGTTTCTGAATCAATGAACTACACTTCAACTAATTTTAGCAAACTCCTGAATGCCCCATGTAGGCCACCATAAAGTTGGCGAGTCACCAGAAACTCCTTAAATGTCTGAAATGTCCTTCATCACACACAGAAACTCTCAATTGAAAACATACTCAAAAACTGAAGTGGCTGCATGTATGTAATGGGAATATATTTTCTGAAGTGAAGTGATCAGAAAGTTGTGCTACAAATGATCTCCATACAGTGGAATGCCTCTCTTACAAGGTCTTGTCAGTCACAGCTCACGGAGGTGACTAAATGACTTAAATAAAAATGTCACTTTGGGTTCCTCTCCAAGTTATTCATGTTCTCTTTTTTTCTTAATCCTTTCTCTGTAGCTCCCTCAGGCTCAAAAGGTAACACTCTGATCTTCATCATGCTGTGTTGCATCTCCATGCGTGTTGACGTCATGCACAACATGCAGCCTGTGTGGCCAATGCTGACAAAATTTGTGATTTTGTATGGTGTGTGTGTGTGTGTGTGTTTAAGATTTCTGTTTTGATTTGTGTATGTTTGGTTTGTCCAGGCACTTTATTTTACTTTATTTCTTTTTTTGCAGCAGTTATTGAGTTCTGACCTGGATGTAACATACAAACCTTCCTCATGCCCCTTACTTAATACACAGTGTTGTGGCTTTAATGTTGCTTTGCAGATCTCAGACATTGGCACATTACTTCTTTCAAGTGACTCTTTTTTCTACATTTTGTACGTTTACACTTCTGTTCACATTGGTACTGGAAAAAACTGAGCTTTTAGCTGGGGTAAAATGTGTATCACTTCTGACTTTTGTCTTTTATATACTGCAAAATAGTATCCTCCTAACAATACAGTTGTATTAGTATTGTACAGTAGCGTTTAAACAAGATTTATTTGTGTTTGCGGTATGCTCTGTTTTTGGCCTCGTTGTTCATGCTTTCCAGTAGGTGTCTTTGTAACAGATATTTGGCTTCAATTCAGTCAGTATTTGTCCTTAACTTGGACTTGTAAATGCAAGTTTTAGTATTTATCTTCACAAACACAATTTGGTGCCAAAATGAACTTGACAAACCGTGTTTCGCGAAGAAACACTTGCGCATACTTGGAAGTCAGTTGAGTGCAGATATAACTTGTGTGCCAGTGTCAGTGTGGTGGTCACAGAACCCTGCCTGACTGCCTGGGCCCTGCCTCACTTGGCTGTCCAGGGTAGGAAGAGAGTACACTTTCACAGGGTGCACAAATTGCACTGTAACAGGAAATTGGATGCACTGCTGTCCTAATGAAAAAAAGCTTCAAAAGCTTCCCTTAATGTGCCTATTAATGTACTTTAACGACAGGGTTTTAGGGACTGAAATGTGTCCTATGAGTGCTTATTGTGTGTTTTATTATGATTAATGCTTTCATGTGCTGCATAAGGGCATCTGCTGGGTGACTTAATGATAATAAGCATAATACAAAACCAGAGGGTATTTATGGGAAACACTGCATTGACTGATACATTATATTAGAGGCAAGCATAACTAGCAATTTGACAGACATCTGCATTGCCATATGTTTGAAATTCTACCGCTCAGCAAATTCAATCCCAGTGTCTATTGGATAATCACATATCTGTCACGTCTGTGCTCCAGTTTCATCTGTACACCACTATCATTTCTGAGTTAAATTGTTGTGCACTGTATTTGTGTATCCATATGCATTTCTGGCATATTTGAATGACACCCGGTCTCACTATTCTTTTTTTCCCCCATTTTTGTTTCACTCATAATAATTTCAATGAATCCATTGATAGTAAAATATTACACAAAGCCACTGACTGAGCTGATTTCATTGTTTTAACAATGCAAATTGTGTTCAACAAAATGCTGTCAAAAATAATACTCTGCTGTTAATACTGAATGTATCTGTATCTATTGCTCTGTAAGTGAGTACGTAATATGTGGCTGATGCTCTGAGACTCAGAGCTGAATGTATCAATGGCTGCAGGTGTATTAATCAGTGCTGAATTTGTTTGTGGCTACAGGTTTTTAAGTCAATGATGGATGCGTCTGTTCTGAATGTGTTTGCAGTTGCAGCTCTGTAGGACAGTGCTAAATGTTTCACTAGCTGCAGATCTCAGTGCGCCAGTGCTAACTGTGTCTGTGCTGAATGTGTCTGTTACTGCATCCCTGTGAGTCAGGGCTTAATGTGTCAGTCCTGAATGTGTCAGTAGGTGCAACTGCAGAGCAAACCTAATTTGTAGTGGTGTCTGATTGTAACTTCCCTCAGATACCCTTGAATTCCTCTAAGCACAGATTGTCCTTTCAACTTTGTGCTTCCATATTTCAGCCACTGAGGAGTATCATTCATCATTCTCCGGCTCATTTGGTTTTGTTTTCTAAAACGCCGAGCCGATTGACTTCACAGAGAGAGGGAGGGAGCTGGGGAGGGGACGAAAATACGGCAAGGTTGTGCAGTTCTTGGAAAGTGTTGTAACCCCTCTCTGTCTGGCCTGTTACCTCTGCGTCTTGTACGGTCGCACTGTGAGGATGCGGTGATGTACAGGTGTATTTTTATTCTCCTCAGCGAATCTGCGGAGCACCCAGAACGCCTGGCCTCTCGACCTCCATGTTATTAAGCCAGCTCATGGGGGGAGCAGGGTTTTCTGTGGCTAACGCCCTGCCATTCGTCTCTGTGACCCAGATTCAAGTATAGCCCGTGGGACTGAGGGAATGTGCGCTTTCCCTGTACCCGCGTGCTGAGTGGCCTTCACTGGACTGTTCGCCTCTGATCTGCACTAATCCCTCCCTCTAGTCCAGGTCTGTGCTGGCAGTTTCATCCAGCGAGGAGCGTGCCAACACACACCCTTATACAAAACACGACTCGCCCTTTCCCTTTCAGTACCCTCACGCTCTGTTCACACACTCACGCACGTGCACAGGCGCACACACATTCTCATATGCATGCACCACACACATGTACTCTCTTTCATTTTTCACTCACATACACAGACTGGCACACATATACAAGGATTTATTGCCAAGAATGGGATAACAGGCCCATATGATCCATCAAGAGAAACCCTTACACATATACAGTACTGTGCCATCATGTCCATCAATGAGTACTACTTGCACTGTAGTCACTTCACCCTAAGATTTACACAGTATGGCCAGTTTCCCCCTCATTAAACTTAAAAAGCATATTGATTACCCTCCTTTGTCTCTTCTTTACTGTGTTAGCTTCTTTTTGTTTCACATACATCTCACTTCCCTGAATAGACATGTCCTCTCCCTTATTGGAGACACCATAACTCTGCTCCTGTAATTGACATGTGATTGGTTCTGTGAATGTAGCATTATTGACTGGGGCTTGCTGGCCTCAGAGAATTTTTAAGGCATTGTTTCCTTTTTCAAGTTAGTGATGCAGGACAGGAGTCTTCTGGCTATTGAGTTGGTTGAGTCAGGTTGAATCCACCTTTCCTACTTCCCCAAACCTAACTTCCCCTTAAATAGGCAGTACAGAGAACTGTATTAGATCTGTAAAAAAACTGAGTGTTTTCACTCAGACAGATTTGTCATCATGTGCTAATCATTCAATTTCTCTCACAGCTGTGCTGCTTTGTTAGCACCTGATTGATGGATAAGATGCATGCCTCTGAATGAAAGAAATTAGCAATAAATGCTGAAATCATCTAATGCCAAATTTATTGTTTTGATAGCCGTGATGACAAAATACAGAGGGATTAATATCATCAACTTTAAATTTCAGTGGAAGCTAGAATGGTAAACATTTTAAAGATGATTTTGGTATAAGGAATGTCATTTCTGTCATTTCACTGCTAACTATATTGTATATAATAATAATACTAATAATAATAATAATAATTATTATTATTACAGATACCATCACAAAAATGTGTTACAGAAAAATAGGAAAGCAGGAAAATAGTGAATGGTCTGCTCAGTGTCTGCAGTTTGTAGTAGGCTGAATGGTAATATGGAGATAAGGTAGCCTGAATGGTAATGGAGATAATGGGGAATCTGATGGATGAATAATCATAGTGGTTGGGGAGATTGTAGCCTGTGGTATTAGATCAGCTGGAAAAATAGCCAGTCAAAGCTAAAAAGTGTGTAGTAATAGGCAGGTCTAAAGAAAAAGATGATGAATCCTCCAGGTTGTGGAATGGCATGAGTGAGAACCAGAAGAGGAAAAACATATTTAAAAAATATTTTTTGTGGCCCTGTGAATAAAAGCGTAACAGTATCTCTCAAAAATTAATATTAAAAAGTTATAAGAATTAAAAAATGATACAACCCTTTGTTAAATAAAAATGGCTACAGTGTCTATTATCAATAATACTGTATCAGTAGAATCATTGATTAAACTATCAAATGTTAATAGTTTCTGGGAACAGACCAAAACGATTGTCAGTTCTCTGCTTAAAATAGACTGTAACATGTTCAGAAATATCGGGTGTCATTATCCTTGTTCAGTGGCATTGAAAAACCTTCAGCAGTGGCTTATTACATGTGATATATTTAAATACTGTTTGGTTTCTTGCTTCACATTTTGTTTTTAATCTTTGAAGCCTTTCAGGAACATTTTCTCTAAATGTGCTGTCGGTCTTGGTAAACACTTTTTGTGGATTTCCAATTTTTACTTGCGCTTTGCCGAGAAGGGTGTGCTAAACTACTGACATAAAGAACTGCATAAAGAAGAGGATACAGATACCGTACCCCTTAAACTGATATCATTTAAATACATCCCCTGAGAATGAGATGCGGGAGATTTATTTATTTTTGTCCCTTGTGATTGCAAAAATGTATTTTTGTTCCCCATCAGTGGTTGCTGTTATTAGATATATTGATTGAAAATGGAGTGGTCTGTTAATGCAGGTCCTGGTGGTGGTGTGAAATATGAAACCAGCGCTTCTGACGCTGATGTGGCTGAGGCGTCGCCATTCATCCACGCTCTTGCCAGCTGGTGCCAAACGTTGGGAGGAAACCGATTCCTTCCAAGCGCGGCTGAATGCATGCATTATTAAGCACTTTTTTCTGATTGTTGTTTTAGCTTGAGGACAGCCAGGGCCCTGTTCTGATGACCACTGTAGCAATGCCAGTGTTTAGCACAAAGAATGAGACGGTGAGTAATTCCATCAATTCCTTTTCTGTTATCATATTTTTAAAAAATGGGGAATTGATAGATATGGGATTGGCTCTCTGCCCACCACCTATGCCGGCTCTTGTTGGTGTGGATTAGTGGACAATAGTGGAGATTTTGTACAAAAAAAAAAAAGATGAAAATGACAGTGTGAAAGGGGTTTTGTAGCCATGCTGACTCTGTCTGTCTCTGTCCCTCCAGAGGAATAGAGGGATTCTTCTTGGCGTGGTGGGCACAGATGTTCCAGTGCAAGAGCTGTTGAAGACAATTCCTAAATATAAGGTATGTTGACACATAAATCATCTGTTTGTTGCCCTGCCTTCACAATAATGTGGGTAGAACATCAATAATGCTCTACTCTTCATAGTTATTTTTTCAAAGATATTGTAGTTGCACAATATTTTAATATTAAGTTTACAGTGAAGTACTGCAAAATGTACTGCAAAATGACATCAATTTAAAAAAATTCTTGGAATGTATTTGATTACTTCTTTCTTTTATCTCAGAATGCAACTGACAAGAAAATAATGCAGTTTGTAGTGAAAGCCACTTTCTCAGAAAACCATAGTTCATTTTAAAACATCATTAATAATAAATTACATGGCTTGGATGTAAAATAAGTATTTGACATTTTAAAACATCTTATTTAATTCACATCTACAAATAACAGGGTACCATTTGACGTCAATACCGCAGACCTTACTTCTGTTGGAATTAAAATGAAGACTTGCTGTGCTTGATATGAATTTCCAAACCAGAGCTAGGAATTACAAAGGGCTTGATTGCCTATGAATATTTTCTCTTAAAAATGAAGTTAATGGTGCCTCTCTGCTTTTTTTCTGTATAATTATAGCTAGGTATTCATGGGTATGCCTTCGCAATCACAAACAATGGATATATACTGACCCATCCGGACCTGAGGCCTATGGTAATCGCTGTCTCTCTCTTTGATACACCTTTTCTATGAAAACGCAATATACCAGCAATATACAATGGGCAGCATGTGACTACATATTGGGGAGACATTGGAAAAACTAGCAATCAATTCATATACCACTGGATTTTTGAAGGTATTGATGGGAATCTTTGTTTTTTCTTGTATTCGTAGGGGTGGGGGCTGACTTATATATGCAGTTCTATCTACATTGTGTTGTTTAGCAGGAGTATGCTAAGAAATGCCCATTTTGCTTGTATTTTGTTTTTTATTGATGGAAAGTGACTTTTCCTTGTAATCCTCACTTTTCTTGCATCACCAGTAATAAATTATCCCTCTGTAAAGAAATAGGCATCTGACCCAAGTGTTCCCTTTCAGTTTTTTTACATGCTGGCGTTACTGTCTGAAATATATTTATCAGAAAGTTTATTATGGTGAAATGATTTAGAAAATATATTAGTTTTGTAAATATAAATGATACATTATAGTGAATGTACACATACAGTGCACATACACTGAATGAAGCATGCCTGTCAGGTATATAGCATGGTGTGTGCCATCCATCATGTTACATGTCCTTTGTGCTGTCTGGTTCCATGTTATCATATTGATAAACACTCCTGTCTCAATACTCTGTCAAACTCCTGCATTCTCCAAGGTCTCTCATGCCAGTTAGCTGCACCTTATCTGATGACTCCGTGAAAATACTGAACTTGAAATGGGAAGAGAAGAGTGATGGCAGTGTGTCCTGCTGAGAGGAACGAGAGGGACATTCATCTTTTAATCATTATCTTTAACAAAGTCTCAGTCTGTTGCACCTCCATATTAATTTTGGACAGTAATGAATTTTTGATGCATTTTTAAAATAGATTATTTGTCTGTGGTTCCTAGCATTTATTGTGGCTTTAACCTCATATGTAATGTAATGTAATGTAATGTCATAGGGAGAGTACACCCTTTGGCACTGAGAAAGTTTTGTGTGATTTCATAAAACTTTGCAAATGCACAGATTGAAAAGGTCAGCGTGGTTGTCTCTGCTGCAGCATCTCAATCTCGTTGCCCAGTGAGGTGCCATTTGCCTTGGTGAGATGTGTGTCTTAAGTAGTTTTGTGTGAGTAGTGTGTAAAACTCCAGGTGACACCATCCTGAAACCGCTTGATCAAACCATTTCCTCTATTGGATGCGGTGAGCTTGTGCAGCAGGTTTCCGGTGAGTTCAGCTGACAGCAGGGGGATTTACTGTACCTTCAGAAGGGTTGTTGTGTAGCACAGGTAGACTTCAGCTGACTTTTCAAGTCCCTTTGGAGAGTCTGCTGCCGACAAACTCTTCATCGCTGCCGTTCACGTTTCCAATCTCTTTATACAGCTGTTCCATTGTGCGTGTGCATGGGGGGTATTCAAATGAGCAGAGCATTTTCAGCCTAACACGTTCTTTTCAATAGACCTGAAATCTCATTTCTTGAATGCCAGTGATTAAGGCCATTGTAGTTTTGTAGAAAGAGAGAGAAAGGGAGCAACAAAATCCTTCGGAGAGTGCATTTAATTGCGATCTAATTAGGGCTCCCAAATTAGATATATTTAAAAGATAATTAAAGGTTTGAGGGTAGTTAGACTCTCTAGTTTTCCAAGCAGATGAATCATTTAAAGCTGCATCAGTTAAATCATAAGCCCTTTTCTGTCGAGGTGTTCGTTTTTCCTCAGACGGCCACGTTGTCGGATTCACACCCACTGTCACTCTTCCTCGTGCAGATGTATGTGATTGTTTCTGCCTTGAACAACAATATTTATCACTGCCTTTCGCATGGCTGCTAATGCAGTAATGATTATATTCTTCTAAGCTGGAAGAGAGGGGAACGAAGCTCTCTCATACCCTTTATTTAGAATCATTTTGCTTATGTTTTTCACTCAATCAACATTAGTCCTTAACTTTGACTCACAGTTTGCCAATTTCATTGATCACTGCAAACTGCATTTTTGAAGAAAGAAATAACACTTGTGTTTATTTGTTAATCAATTTAAAAATTTTAAGTGTTGTCTGGATCCCGGCAGTACACAAAATGGAGAAATTACATATTTTTTCACTCTGTCCTGATGAACAACTCTTTTAAATATGTTAATATGTTAATCTGGCCTTTCTTTGTTATTCCACTGGAAGGTGGAGTTTTTGACCGCCCAGTTGATGGGCACGTCTTTAGCCCTGCATTACAGCCTCCAGCTTGGGTAGTGCGAGCTTGGCATTTCACATTAGTTACGTTAACATCATTATTGTTTTAAGTAGTGAATAAGCCCCCCTGCCCCAATTACACTGGCTTCTCCCCTGCACTATCCCCAGCGCTGTCGATACGTGTCACTCCCCCGGCAACAGTGCCGTTCTGGATATTGATTGGTGTCAGCCGATGTCAGAGGTGACTAAAGTATCATTTTAGACCGTTTTCTGCTGCTTTTCTAGCCAAGATGCTCTCCTGTTCTCACTTGAGGGCTCCTGCTGTTTGCATTGTGAGATGTGAAACACCTCTGGTGATGGGGCCTGAAGTGCATTTTGCATCTCAGAGTTTGAGCGGGCTCTACCTCAGGCATAAACATCAATTCTGAACCGAGGAAAGGAAGAGAGCAGATTTGTACTGCATTTGCAATAAACATTGTTCATGTCTTCCACAGCACGGTGACCTAAATCCAGGGAGTCCTTAGGTTGCTTGCCTTTTGCCTTCATTTTACCTGGTGACATGGCTGAGATTAAAAACTCTGAAAAAAAGAAAGAAAAGAAATGTCTTCATGACGAGAATTTTTTAAAATATGGAGTCAGGTGATAAGAACATTGTAATCATAATGGGAAACAAGCTATTTTGCCAATACTATTTAAACAAATAACATTTAATTATTCCGTTTGTAGGAAGAGACACATATGAAAAAGATATTTATTAGTGCAACATTGCTGTGGCTTGTAATCTTCCTTTTCTTTTATTATGCCTTTTGCTGTAGCATTCTCTTTCTTTGTGTCTCGTGGGAGCATTTAAATAGAAATAATTGTTAAAATAGATTGAGTATATACAATTAACTTAAAGAGAAAACAGCATATCACATTGGCTTTCAGTGCCACACACGAAGGCTAACTGACAAACATAAGAAAATACAAACTTTCAATGAGCATTTATACTTGAATATCTGTAACGGTTACAGATTGAACTGATCTTTAAGTTATTCATTTTCCATGGCTGTACAAACAGATAATATAATTTATTGATATCGATAAATGCTGTGCAAGTTGTGATGTGAATTAAAAAATATATATAATATACTGCGAAAGAACATTGGCTTCGACCATTGGAGTGACTCAAAAAATGAACTGTGATAATAGACCCTCCCATAGCAGGGTAGGAACAGATCCCCAGCCAATAAAAGGGTTCCAGTGTGTAATTAATCCATGTGGTCCAGAGGAGGCGCTATCCTCGCTGTTCCATTGTCCTCCGCCACCCAGTGCAGGTGAGCGGCCGGGCCCCAGGGCTGCAGCAGCTGACCCAGCAGCACAGCTGTGTCTGTCACAGAGTCACAGCCCTGCCAACCGCCTCCCTCCCTGGAAACCAGGCCGGGCTGTGCAGGTGTGAGCAGCTGGTGTCCCACTTTATCCCACTCAGGGATATTGATTGCTTTTGCTTGGGCCAGCACTGAGCGCTATATTCTGCCAATGGGGTGCAGCGGAGTGTGTGTTTCTGTGTATGTTTGTGGTGCAAGCGTGTGTGTGAGTTTATGTGATCTGTCCGTGTGTGTCCGTGTGTGTGTGTGTGTGTGTGTGTGTGTGTGTTTATGATGGTGGGAATGTGTGTGGAAGTATGTCTAAATGTGAGTTTGTCTGTGTGTGTGTGTGTGTGTGTGCGCATGAGCATGTGTGTGTGAATGTTGCTGGGTGGTTTGTGGAGGCGGTTAGCTGTGATCTGGACAGATAGAGGAGATGGGAGGTTCTGAGTGGATGGTGGAGGCCTGCAGGTCCATTACTGACATACAGAAGTAACTGCTGCTACTTTAATGTATTTTTAATAGAAACTGTAAAGCTACTTTAAAAAAAAGCCCCCACCGCACAAGTTGCTCAGGAGGCATAGTGTATGACTGCTCATGGTTAACCTTTGTTAATGTTAAAGGGAGGGATGGGTGCATATGCCATGGTTTATCACGCTTGACATAACAAATGTGTTCAGCAGCTGCTTATTTTGCCATGGAAATGGGAGATGCAGTGTGTACTCATCACATTGTGTAAACACATTTATTTTTAATTATGTGTAACGCACACAGTATGAGCATTCATTTTTCTACTCCTGAATGGGAGAAAGGTTACTGCCCCGTTCAGTTTTTCTACATTACCTTTTATGACACTTTTCTGTGATCACAAAACATTTTTACCTGTGTGGATGACTTGTCTAGGCTGGAATCTGCTTTGTGCTCTCCAAAAATGGTCTGTTTGAAGACAGGCAAATTTCTATGTCAGTGATTTATGGGATAAATTAGTGCCTTTCATCTTGTCAAATAACTTTAAGAGCAGATCAGCTTAAAATAAAAATAAATCAAGAGCTTTCTATGTCCATGTCTGTAGAAAGGTAATGTAGCTAGACTTTTCAACATTTAAACCGTTGTTGGAATATGTGGTTGGACTTTCCCTGCATTTGTCAATCAGAATTTTTACCAAGACAGTGACTATGTATACAGAATACACCATGTTGCTTGAAAGCCACCAAGGCCCCATGTAAATCCTGGCCACAACACTGTTAGGGAAATTTAGTTTAATTTATTTGATAATAAAAGTAAGACAATCACAAGGATGCCTCTTAGCTTAAATGTCAAGCATTTAAAGCACAATAAAGCCACAAACGTATTTCCATGTGGGCCTTGATATATAATGTAGCTCCTGGCCCCACAGTGACCATTATAAGTGTGATCATAATATAACTCTTGGACATATTGTTCCAACTCCTCAGTATGAAGAAGGGAAGAAGAGGAGGAAGCCAAACTACAGCAGTGTGGACCTGTCTGAAGTGGAGTGGGAGGACAAGGATGACGTTGTATGTCAAATTTCATTTTCATTTCCATTTCTTTGCTGTCACAGGCTAACTTTGTTTTGATGTTTTGCACTCTGTATTTCAGTTGTGCCCTTAATGATTCTGTATCTTGTTTGGTTCCCATGGAGCAATGATTCAGTCAGTCCTTTGGCACAGGTCCAGGTAGAGATGAGGAGATTCAGACTGATGTCACCTCGTCATGCAGCCTTTGATGTGTTTCTAGATCAGGCTGCTGTTAATGTTGATCTGGCTCTCCGTCTGTTTTGATGCGCTGTGTACGTTGGTTTGATTTGTTCTCCTCCAGCTGCGGAATGCTATGGTGAACAGGAAGACTGGGATATTCTCTATGGAGGTTAAGAAGACTGTGGACAAGGGGGTAAGGAAAAGAAAAATGCCATTTCCAAGAAACGCATATAAAGATGAGAGAGAGAGAGAGAGAGAGAGCGGAGGGGGGTGGGTATGGATTCTATATTTTGGAAATAGTATCTGTCCTCTTGCCGCTGAAATTAGGGCAGAAAAGGGAGAGAGCTTAATCAGGGAACGCTGAAAGCATATGTGACAGACCACAAAATGCAACAAATGACAAGAGCCTGCCAGTGCAGTGCGAGACTATCAAATTAAATACTGTCAATATCCACCACAACGCAGCCTAGAAGCCGCGTTTTTATTATCGTTCAGTTGGCCTCTAGATCTGAAATTGTCGCAAATATTTTCGTCTGTCGCAATATTCCAATTAATGTGGAGAATGAAGGCTGTCTGACTAAATGAGCAGGAATGAATCTGGGCATCAGCAGGCAGCCACGGAATCCGTGCCCCAGAATACCCTGGAAAAGGGAGAGGGAGCGGGAGGGGAGGGGGAGGGCGGCTGCCCCTTATCTCACCACAACACATGGCAGAAAATTTGTGGGAATTTGCAGCCGAGCGCGTTTTTTAATGGGCGAGCTGTCAGGAGGAGCCTGATGCCGAGCCAACATCATTAATAGCTAAGAAAGGGGTTGGGCAACACTTGCTGAAGATCATTTGCATCATTACCACTGACGCCACAAGCGGGCACAATAGATTTATCAAGAGGGGCCAACGGTGCCTCTTCGCCTGCTGTGAGTAGCAGGGCCTCAATGCACAGGCTTTAAAATTTTGGATGACCCTGTGCTTTGGGAGCTGGGAAAGTGCTTTGCTGTATAATTGTGAAATGCAGTGACCTGAGCCCCAGTGGAGGGAGGGGAAAAAAGCGAGTTCTTCACTGTCCCACAGTGGCAGTGAATGCAACAGCATTTCAGACCGGATGTGTCTGGTATTGACAGTAGAATTGGATTTTATTGCTAGTGGGAGATTATGCACAAGTGGTAGTTATCCATCTTAGACTGCTTCTGATAAAATTATTGTTATTGGATTACGTTTCTCAAAGAGCGCTCCTGCATTCACTCGTACAGCCACTAGATGGTGCCAAGTCTAATAATATTTGATAGAACTAATATTTCTCAGAGTGCGCAGCAACCTCACTGATAGAGGTGGTGTTAAAGTTCTGAGTTAGATTGTATCGTAGGAAGGTGAATGGAGAAATGAGGACATGGGCCGTGCTGGATCTTTTTCTCTCTCTCTCTCGCTTTCTCTCACACTCTCGTACGTACTTTTCCTATCTCTCTTATGTACACTTGTGCCTCTTGAAAATCATTATGCCAAGATCATTCCAGCGCATTTGTAACTCTCTATTATCCTTTTAAATATATTGAATTCACTGAGAGAGAGAAAAAGAGAGAGGGAACCGCTTCTTACATTTACTTCTGAGAAAATAAATCCCCTGGCCTTACAGGATTGTAGTTCAATTAACAGACACACCCACTCAGTCCCATCACCATTCTCCTCTCTGCCTTTTGTTCACTGGTGAAGATCGGTCCTGGGGTAGGTGAAATGGCGTGTGGCGTGGCAGCACTCTTTGTGCCCACGTCCTGCCTGGTTTTGATGCAGCATTCGCTGTGACTGCCTGGGGAAGGGAAGCCCTGGCTAATGGCCAGGTAATGTGATACTGCGATACTGCCCTGCATCCTCTCTACGCTACTCTGGTGAAGCGGCCGATAAGAGGAGCGGACGCCGGAACGGAGATACTGCGGAAAGTGCCGCCGAGCTGCGTATCTGCATGACTCCTAAACAGCAACCGGACACTGAGTGCTCTGCCCTGCCCGCGCTGCAGTTCATATGATCCTGTGCGCTATTCGAAAATAGAATGACATTAAAAGCCTAAAAATGTGTACAGGACAGGGCTGTAGCACAAAAGTCTGTGCATGTGCCCTGTGCATATGCAGTCTATGTGGGCCCCCTTAAGATTATAGACCATAGCAGACTTTTTTACAGGTCATTTTATGCTCCCCTCTGCCTTGGAGCCCTGGGTAGACAGTTCTACTATGTGATGCCCCTGCTACAGGCACTGGTCTCCTGTGCTTAAATGTCAAACACAGATCCGAAAGTTAATGAATAGAGGAAAGCAGCACTGATCTGGCAGTGGCCTTGTGGACTGGTCATGGAACAGGGTCAGTGGAACACTGCACACGTGTCCTTCTGAAAACTGTTCATTAGTTGCTTCAGCAAATATTTCACTCTGTAAATGGAGAATGCACTTTTCTCTGAATAAGAACTTTGAATACCTAACCATAATATTTCTGTGTTATTTATTTCAGAAACGTGTCCTCGTGCTACATAATGACTATTACTACACTGACATCAAGGGAACTCCTTTTAGGTAAGGCTGCACTGTCATCCATATTTACATCATGCATCAGATGCCACTGGGTTATTATTAAACAGTATTTATAGCAAAAATTAATTACAATTACTATTAATGAAAAAATGAATGAGAATAATGTAAATTAAAATTTCATTGTGAGACAAAATTAGAACAAATGTTGTTTTAATTTGATTACGCATTCACATACACAGTAATGCCGCACTGAATTGTTACATTATATGCAGCAATCATGCCCATAAAATATATATATATGTATATGTATATACACACTTGAGATTGCACACACGTTTTTTATGACTTGTTTTATTCATTATTTCCATATAAAAACCGAGCGATAAGCGAAGGCGTGAAAGGGAAAGAAATGGCTGAACAGTCATTCACCATCATTCGCTGTTGCCAGTTGCTCTTACTCTCATTTGTTCTGCGCCGTGTGTGCTGTGTGTAGCGCATTACAGGAGCCGGGCTACCTGTCTGTCCTCTGTCCGTTACTGATGTTTCCTCTTTGACAGAAAATTGATTTGACACACAGCCCAGTCTGTGCTCTGCAAAGATACGGGAGTGCCAGGTGCTATTTGCATGTGTGAATGGCCTGTAATATAACCATCCCCAATGCGAGGAGAGCGGGCTATGGAGATAAGAAACATATGTTACAGTATATCAGCAAAGACCTATCTTGATTGTGTTGCTTTTCTACCTGTGGAAAAAAAGAAACAAGTTTATTTTGATCTTCAAAAAAA
The DNA here is from genome assembly GCF_013347855.1 of Anguilla anguilla. Taxonomy (NCBI): domain Eukaryota; kingdom Metazoa; phylum Chordata; class Actinopteri; order Anguilliformes; family Anguillidae; genus Anguilla; species Anguilla anguilla. The sequence goes on along the minus strand of NC_049211.1, from coordinate 16,880,532 downwards.
GACCTGCATTTAGCGGTTATTGTCACATTGGTTGTACACTTGATGCAACTGATGGTGTGTCAAAATAATAATTTGAGGATAGTGTTCCTACCCCCTCTGCTATAACAATCGTATTGCCATTCAAATATTTTCTTACCGGATATAAAGTTACTTTCCTTCCTTAAAGTAATATTTTGTTCTTTACTGTCAAGTCTTTTATATAGTGCAGAGTTATATTTATATATATAACGGTTTTATAAAGATCATGGATTTGGGGGAGAGGTGGGGGAGGGAGGTGTTGTTGAGATTGCGATTGTGGACGGTGGGCTAGAGGGAGATTGTGATTGCAAACAGGGTGGGGGGGGGGCAGTTATTGTGATTGCAAACTGGGGGGAATGCACAAACGGGGGGGAATGAATAATTCATTATGAAAGTTGACATTTTGCCCTGTTCATTTGTTTAAAAATAACACAAACAACTAGTGCACTAGAAGGGGTAAAAGCATGGAGTTGCTTTTTTACGATATAGTCTTGTTTTTTCAGTCTTGGCGTGGCTCTGTCTAGAGGACATGGCAAGTACTTCTTCAGGGGGAACGTTACTGTAGAGGAAGGTAAGGGGTCTTTTCATTCCCTTCTTTCTGCACTGAGGTCAGGCAAAACCAGAGCAGAGCTGGGCCTTATTTTGAAGCAAACAACTTTCCACCAGCCCACTCCTTTCCGCACACTCTGCTGCGGTTTTCCCTGTTCCCGGTGACCTGGTTCTCTTGAGTCGAGAGTACATTCTGAGTGCTAGGAACGCTGCAATCAGAGGTGAAGTTAAGTGTTTTGTTTGTCACTGTGTTTGCCAGGTATCAGTGGATTTCACTGTGGTTTTCCTCAGGATCATGCATTTTAATATTCACCCGCACAGAATAAGCACGTCGTCTGGGGTATAATTATATGTGCATGACTTGGCACTTTCTGCGATCATAAAAGATGTCAAAAACTATAAAAATATCTATTTTTCATCTAGAGGAGGACATGTAATATGAAGAGTGAATTATGAACAAAAAACACACACAAAACCATCTGTAGTCATACTGTTTTTCTTACATTAATTTAATATTTCAGCTTTTACCAAAACTGTTCTATGCTTTTCATCTGAAATAGACCCGTATTTCATTGTTTTGTAGGTATTTAAGCAAATCCGTGTGTTTGATGTTGCACGCCACAATAATGCTTCAGAAAAAAAATTGAAGCATGCGGTTGCAGACTTGACACAATCAGGAAAAAGTTATTTGTTTGTGCTTTCAGCAAAACAATAAGGGTGCCATTTTGAGAGGGAATTGTACCTTTTTTCTTCTCCCTAATGTGTTTTAAAATCACATCATTAGAGGTATAGCACAATTATATGCTAATACATTCCAAATGTTATTCCTGACCCCTTGTAAATGGTGTCCCTTATTTTCTTTTCAAACTTTTCATGTACACAACTTTATAAAAGAATTTAAGTAAAACATCTGGGCTCCAATATCTGATAGCTGGGCCGTTGACTTTTTGTGGTGAAGGCGAGCGGTCTCCACGGAAATCCAGATGGTTCTGCTATTTTGAAGTGCAGTTTACACAGCTCCCCCTCTAATGTGGATGTGAATTCCTGTTCTAGGGCTCCATGACCTGGAACACCCAGATGTGGCTCTGGCAGATGAGTGGTAAAAACACAGTGTTATATGTCTGTGGCTGTGTGTGTGTGTGTGCGTGTGTGTGTGTGTGTGTGTGTGTGTGTGTGTGTAGGTGTGCGTGTGCACGTGTAAGTGTATGTGTCCGTGTGGATGTGTGTGTGTGTGTGTGCATGTGTGTGTGTGTGTGTCTGTGCACATGTGTGTGTTTGTATGTGTGTGTGAGCGTACGTGCATGTATACGTGTGTGTGCGTTTGTATTCATCATGTTTTGTGCATGTGCATGTGCATGTGCATGTGTGTGAGACAAACATGGGGTGACGGGGGGCAGGGTTGCACTTAGTTTTCTGGATGCTAGTAAACTGCTGTTTTTGAGTCGGGCTAACCTCCTTTTTGGGTTTGAAATGATAGGACGTATTGCAACACTGACGAGCACCCGGAACATCGCTACCTGTCTCAGATAGAGGCCATCAAACTCTACCTCAGCGGACGAGAGCCACACCTGAAGTGTGAGTTTGGTGCCTTAAGATTCATTCACTCATTCACTCACTGTGTTCTTGTTCCCACACAACTGCTGTCAAACCACTGGAAGCTCAAATAGTGACATTTCACTCACACTCATTCAGGCATTAAATAACATAGTCAATCACTCACATTTTAAATCATTCACCCTCTCACTCTCCTTTACTATTTTTTCAGTCATTCCTCACTCTATTCATGCTGTCATAGTCCTTGCTGTGTCCCGATGTAATTTCCTGTCACCATCGGCATCTGCTATAGTTTGATTTGTTTTACTTTGCATGTATCCCTGGTTGAATTTTAAGAGAGCTTATGTTTATCGAAAGTTCTAGTGTTTTTTGAATACTGATTCGTATTTTCTATTATGCTCATGACTCATTCATGCATTACCATAATTAGACGTTCTGTTTCTGGCTTTCATGCATATGCTGTGATTGAACCAGCATATGAAAGAGGCTGGAAGAGATCTCCCTGAAAAACATGTATGAATTGTCTTCGGACTCTGCTTTTGTTGCAGGTGACAAGGAGCTGGTCCAGGAAGTGCTATTCGATGCTGTAGTGACAGCACCACTTGAGGCCTATTGGACCAGCCTAGCTTTAAACAAATCAGAGTGCGTATATATCTCTTCACCTTTTCTGTGCTATTACATCCTGAGCAGGTGCTAATACTGTCACGAACAAATGTTCTGGAATGGGAAGCTAAAATGTGGCCTAAAATGTGCTTTTACTGGAGCAGAACCAATTGATTTACTATAACAGTGCCTTGTGACGGATGCAGCCTCAAGTGCTCAGTGTGCTCAGCCTGTCTGTAACCAGATATAGCACAGGAAGTGGCATGGTGGGGTGGGTTACTGATGCGGCACCTATTTGTGTGTAATAATGAGGAGTTTCCACTGCGCAAATGTCTCTTCCTGTAGGCGATATTCCATGTGTTCATTCAAATAGAAATGGCCAGAAGTACCTGATTATTCCTTTTCATTATTGTAAGGAATTCGGACAAGGGTGTGGAGATTGCCTATCTGGGCACTCGGACGGGACTTTCCAGGATAAACCTGTTTGTGGTCCCTGAGCAGCTGACTAATCAGTGAGTATAAACTTTATTCCATCGTTCTGAAATCTATCGGAGTCTGAGTCTTGCTATGGAGAGTAGAATGTTAATGAATGTTGTATTTTTTATGTATTTTATTTGGTGAAAATGGTGATGATGATGATGATGAAGGCTGGGATGGTGATTATCATGATAATAATAATGATGATATCTGTGAAGATGATAGCAATCTGTACCCTACCTGATTTGTGCTGTTCTTAAATTATGGCCAAAGAACAAGTGTACTCACTTGTCTAATTGTGAAGTGTTGCATGGCAGCATGTTTGTAAGTAGCACTATGCAAAAATGATTATTTTATTCATTGAATTATGATGTTGATGAAGATGATGATTATGATAATGATGCTTGTTTCTCAGAGTTGTTCCTGTAGTGGTTGTTTAGACCGCATCTCATCAGCTTAACTCCTTTATTTTTCCTTGTTCATCATTCCTGTTTCCTGTCTGTTTCAAGAGACTTCCTCACAGCTGAAGACAAAGAAGGAGTGTTCAACGCTGACCACTTTCCCCTGTGGTACAAAAGAGCAGCGGAGCAGGTCCCTGGCACATTTGTCTACTCCCTCCCATTCAATACAGGTAAATAGACACTTCTACTCTACCCATTCAGAATGCACAGCACACCTTCATTTGCTCTGTCCACTTCAACACGTAAACACACCTGTGTTAGCTGGACTTCAAATTACATCCACACTGCTTTATAGAACAGTTGGGCTATGATAGTTACAAAGTTACACTTGGTATGAAGTGTGGCATCTGCATCCCGTCCTTCCCCTGAGCACAGGCAAACCCTATTAATATTTTCATTCTACTTTAACACACGTCTAAAACTGCATTTACAATTCATTCATTCCCCTTCAAAGCGAGAAAGCACATCTTTATGGTTGCTTTCTTCAGTTCAACACAGATCTGCACCTTCTTTAACACTAATTAGCACCATCTCAGTTTATCATTTAATGAGCATTAATTTACAGTTGTCCAGATGTTTTCACCATAAAACCCATTGGCTATGATTGCATTTCTCTGATTCTTGAAAATACAGTATTTGTATGCAGTATTTATTATTATTTACTGGTAGTAAAATGATCCATTTGAACAGTTAAGCATCAGAGAGTTTTTCTCTTTCTTAATAGACTTATTAGAAGTTAGACATTTTAACTTTAAAAGTGAAATCAAATAGAGAAGCTTTTTAGTACTTAATGTTCCAAGTAACAACATTATCGGAATGACCTCTACCTTCTCTGGTACGGCCTGCTGAAGACTGTATCTGTGCAGCTGTCAGATGGGGTTCAGAAGGTCTCCTCTACCTAAGGCTTATCTCTGTTCTTCCACAGCTCATAATTAATGTGCCCCACTTTTTCCTAAAGTACAGGGAGGGGGAATTTGAATGAAGATTGGGATCATTACTTTGAGCTGCTCTGCTAACCTCTTTATCTGAGTCACTTTTTAAAATTTATTTATTTATTTTTTTACATTTTTTCGATCTTCTGACTCTTCACATCCCAAGCATTTCCACATGTGTACATCAATCACAAACACCACAGTAAAATATACAAGTTCTCTGACCCTCTGTGAGCACCTTCGCCACTTACCGTCTGTATATAAATGGAAATTTGCTAACCCTTTACCGGCTAAGGTTTACCTTTCCATATGGCATACCTCATCCAGTAATCCAGACACATACAGCCAGAGATGATTGAAATTATTTAGATGCTTTATTAATGAATAACATTTTGGTTAAGAAAACATGCTTTACAATACTTTTTTTGTAGTTATAGCATTTGTTGTGGTGAGCTTAGCTCAAACCATTCACTTTGGACTCAAATGTATGCCTTTCTTGTTTAATTCCTTGTGAAATTTGGCATGAATAGATGTTGGCTTAAACACACTAAAGGTCAGAAATGAAAACTGATGTGACGGCTTTCATTATTATGCAGAGAGGAAAAGTGAAAAGACAGAAAATGGAAAATGCCATTTGCCTTTATTGGTCTTATTTTCATTGCTACAGAAATAGAAAGTAAATCTTCTAAATGTGAGACTGAGCCGTCAAAGGTAGATAACATCCATGCCAACTCTATTCCAGCGGCACAACAGAGGCATTCAGCTGTATTAAGATCCTGTCTTGTATGGCTCATTGTTCTCCTCTTAAAGCCTTACACCACTACTCTTACGGTGGCATCTACTTCCTGTTGAGGTGATGCATACAATTCAAGCCATTATATAAATTCCCTTCATAGCTCTCGGCTGAATGGGTGCTGCAGATTTATCACCGTCTACGGGAAGCGTTAACGCATTTTTAAAAATGTATTTATAATATGCGCAATACAAGTAATGCAACCAAGCATGCTTTTATTGTAATTTGTGTTGTGTTTGAGATCATACTTTAGATTTGATACAAAATGGAACCTTATGATTTCAGACCTTTTCAGTAAATCTGAGAAAAGGGTGCCATCTTATGGCTAAAAGGAGAAGTTTGCTCCTAGAGACGGGCTGAGATCCAGCTGTTTCAATCAAAATCAACGACTGGGTGTTGATCAAGCCTTAATTATGGAAGAGGAATTCAGAAATTGAAGGCTTTTGGTAGATGTCCATTCTTAGTGGTTCCAAACATATTGTTGCCAAATGTGCAGCAGCTGATCCAATCAAGCAGAAATGTGTAAATGGAGATTGTGTTTCGCAGGATTGTAATAGTAACAATGTCCTGTTTTAACAGGGTCTGAAAACAAAAGTGTGGTGTTGGCCAGTACTGCTATCCAGCTCCTTGATGAAAGGAAGTCCCCTATTGCAGCAGGTAAGCCTCTGTCTTCAAGACAGAAAAGCTCATATTCTCTGCCACCATTTAGAAATCTTCAGGCTGAATCACAGTTTTTACTTTTGTTGAACTAACTGGAGGAGGAACCACAGGAGGCAATGATCCCCAATCGAATGCAAAGGAAAAGCGCTGAGATTCTTTCTGAAATTAGAAGCTCTATGAACGCCATTCAAGGTGTTATGTGGAGCTTATGGTATTTGGCCGTCACGCACCCTCGCAAGCCCAGTAAAGCTCAGTAATGGTCTCTCTACCTTGAGGGGGATTCTCGGCCTGATCGCCATGAACTGCACGCAAGCGGAGAGATTGGGCTCTAGAATTCAAGTACCCTTTTCCAGTGCGGTTGTTGCTCATAAGAAAGAGTTGCTTTGTAATGCAAAACAAAGTGCTTCGTGAAAGCGCTGCACATTTCAGAGCATGGACAGTGTATATTTGTACCCCATCAATGCTCTGTATGTACTGTATATATGGTGTTTTCTTGTCCAGGCCCTTAGAAAAAGAGACAATCTCAACTAGGTTCTCTGATAAATAAAGTATGAATAAAATAAAAGAAAAAAAATTATATCTTAGTGCTTGCATAGAAATGCTTTTCACATTTTACAAGGCATTTATGTTTCCCTCAATGAAAAATGTCTGACATAGGAAGAGAGAATCCAGAACACTGCACACATCAGCTACTATTAAATTGGACTGCTCAAAGCATTGGATGAGATAAGGTGTAGTTTTGTTCCTAGGCAAGTCTGATTAATCAAGTTGTTTCCCAGTGAATCTGACCCTGGACAGTTTCAGCCTCATGCCAATAATCATTGAATCACTGAATAAGATACAAACAAATTATGCAAATATTTTTATTCCCATGCATCCCCAACCCAAAGAGTATCTGATAAAAATCCAAGCGCATCGTTTCTAGGGATGGCCGTGGCAGTGTGTATCTGCAGCTCTGCAGTCTTCCTTGGCCTTTGTGTATTCACATTAATAATTACATTTCATAAGACAGCTAATAATTACTTGTGTGCATAGTATAGTGCACATTAGGAAAACAAATTGGCCAATTACCTTGATATCTAGATATGTGCATAAAACCCGCATAAAATATTATCTTTATTTGGCCAAATGTTTCTTGGAATGAAAATAGTGAATATTTGGTAAAAAATATTGTTCACTTAAAAATATGGTTTATATAAAATGTTTGTGCAGTTATCATGATGCACCTTATAATTTAGTAGTGTTTCAATACACCTCCTGCCATTGCATCTTTGAGATCTCCTTGCCTGAGAGATCTCAGTTGGACTGTGTATGTACGGCTGTGTTGTGATGTGGTTCTGTGACCTGTCTCTTGTCTACCTGAGTTAACCTTGAGACTGTGCCAGTCTGGCTGGGAGCCATGCGGCCAAACATTCCCCTCAGATTCATGCTCTCAGATTCATGCTCTCATCTCCCTGCGCTCCGGTCGCTAGCTCACCGGTGCTACTGTCGCCGCGCGGCAGAGCTGACGACTGTGTGCGAGATGCAAATAAGGGCTTCTTGTACTTTTATTATCGTTGCATTAATGTCGGCGTGAATGGTTTTCTGCCTGACTGAAGAGGAAGTCTGCCTGCAGCCGTGGGCGAGCTGAGAGGGGGCCATCATGCGAGGCGCTGGGCTCCGGCGAGCCAGAAGGACGCGAGGGCAGGCGATCTTTGCATGCCTTCCTCTTCCTGTAACCGCTCTGAAAATAGAAATGTGTTTGGGGATGCTTCTGCACACAACTGCTGAGAGGATAATTAATGTCCGCCTGTAAGACTAGCTTTTGTCCTTCCCGGTAGTGTCGTGTTTTATTTTGTCATTGGCTCCTAATTCTGTGATGCACTATCGCGAGTTGACTTGTTTATGAGGACATCGCGGCCACCGTTCTTATATTAGCACATGGAGTTCTGCCATCGAACAACAGCTCCATAAAGATCTCTATGTGCATATGGGTGACCTGGAAAAACATCCTCTGGAGAAAAGAATTACTATTAAATCTGGGGAATTTTATTCCAGAACACAATTAAAATATATATGAAAGAAGGGACAAGATTAGTTTTCTTCAGTATGATGTTTTATTCTTTAATTGTAAATGCATGGATTTGTTAAGAGCATGATAGACAGACATAGAGAGAGCAGAACTATATTCACTAGTGGGAGAGTGGAGTACGGAAACTGAGATGGAGAGAAAGAGGGAGAGGGAGAAAAGAGGATTAATGTACAGTGTCTGAATCCATTCACATGAAAACAATGTTAGAAGTGGTGGCCAGGGGGCAGCCAGGCTAGGTTGGCACAGAAGGCACAGTCTTAGACATCTGGGCAACACCATAATGTACTCAGAAACAAACCTGGCACTGCACACTGCAAACAAAACTGCACACAAAATGGAGCACAAAATATGATATGGCCCTCACAGTACTGACTGCAAAACAGAAAAAATATTCAGGTCTCGCACAATATGGGGAAACAATAGCCTGTTACTCTGTATTGGTATTATAAATAGCAATTTAAAAAAATGCTTTGATACTAGTTGTTTCTTCTATACAATCAAATTGTAATTTAGGTGGTCATTGGGGGTATTTTTACTCTAATATATAGTTTTATTAGCAAATAACATAAATATTCTGCAATAATTTTATTCAACACAAATTGTACATAATAAAAAGGACTAAGAGATGGTGAAAATATTCACCTTCAACAAAACCATTTATTTAAAAATACATATGATTTCAATAAGGATTTCAATACTTGCACAATGTTGCATGAATGACTATGCAAATAGACAAATGAATTTACAAACCGTGACGTATCATAGCGTGGATTTCAGGGCTAATGAAGCATAGCATTTCAATGAGGATTGCTGCTCCATCATCCTAGATTGCACATAGTGTTAGGCCATTTTTATGGCTTCATTGAACTTCATTGGATAAAATCTTCATAAAGCTGGACCATGAATGCCCATCTGCCTGAGTGCACTTGTGTGGCATGAATATTCAGTATCATTAACTTAATTCGACAGCTCAATGACATCATACCAAGAGAAATGCAGCCACTGAGCCATGTGTAGTGTTGCCGTGGCAATTTAAATCGCAGAAAGACCTGGAGGTATTCATTCCTTTTGTTTTGCATGCAGGAGATTGTTACAACCTCCAGAAACCACCAAATATACCATTAGATCAAGCATGCGTTGTCACAGGCTGCTTGCTCAGTTACTGTTGATGTTTTACAATGTATTGTTCAATATGCCTAATAAAAGATATTACTGATATTTCTAATTATTATCAGAGTGCAGAAGGCTAGAATGTTTTTCTGTACACAAAGGTTGTGACTGGGTGGAAGGGTGCTAGAAATGATAGATAGCAGTGTGATCAGGCCCCTCAGATTTTTTGCTCTGTTATTCTCGCTCAATCTGTCCAGTGGACTGCAGGCCACTTATAAATATTGTCATTTGTGCAGATACTGATGTGTTCTATATCATTTCTGGCTTTCCCCCTCAGGGTTGATCTTGATGTAATGGTTTTGAGAAACACTGAGTGACCCAATGTATCATTTTAAGAGTCTGTCTCAGCCCATCACGTCTCAAATTTTCTTTCAGATTTCATAAACAAAAAGGTTTAACTGAAAAATTGACATAAAAGTCAAAGAGGGGGAGGCCGTGCACACTGGCGTGGTTATGCCTCTTCAGAAGCAATTCCAGCAATTATAATTCACACAATGCAGTATGGTACTAAGTCTAAACAATCTAATCTCGCATGGCAGACCACGTTCAGGGTGGGATTGTCTTTAATAGTCATTGCACATTCGGCCTGTAATCTTTCTGCCCTTTGTTTAATCTATAGGGGGCTTTCGCTCCACGGTTATATAAAACGGATAATGCTGGCTCTCCATTCACTGGGATTCTGAATCATTTTGTACCTCGTTGTTAATTTTCCCTGGCCCGGTCGATGTTTTCTCCTGTAGCTGGGATGTTCTCAGAGTTAACATCATTATTATAAACATGTTGCTGTGCGTGGCCATCTGCGAAGCTCGCAGTTGGCATGCTTCCTTGCGTTTTTACTGTATTTGAGAGTATTGTGCCAGGGGTGGGGTTAGGAAAACAAACGAATCCCTGAATCTATGTTTTAAGGAAAAATGTTGGGATTCAAAATACCCTCTCAAATCCAAACCCCCCAAAACCCCCACTGCTTGCCTGCAGAAAATATACTCCAGTCGCAGTCGCTGCTTAATTAGACCTTAAACCTGGTTGTGCTAAACAGATCAGAATGACTTTAAGTCTGTCCAGAGGTCAAGAGTAAAGAACATCCAGTGCAACATTAGAGCTTTCAGGAGCCGTTTACCTTCAAGGATTTTCCCTGTAAATTCATCCTTTAGTGCATTAGAAAAATGGAATGGATTGAATCATTTATATTTATCTTATACGTGGTAAACCACAGATGGTTTCTCTTGATTTTTAAATTACAGGTCTATGGACAACTGTCAGTCCAATTGTTTTGGTATGTGTAAGTTTGTATGCTGTTGATAGATTAGAGGATTTTCCTTGAGGTGTCTTATGATAGGATGAGGTATAAATATTTGCTTCACAATCCTGACTGCCCTTCAGTTTTGTATCTTTTGGGTGTTAGATCGCTATCTATTAAAATAGATATGCACATACTGTCATTGTACTGTCAAGAACAGGGCAATTGTGATTCCATAAACTGACATCAGCATTCATCACAGTGTTGTGATGTCTCTTGGACGAGAGAGCTGGTGTAAGAGTCAAGTCTTGGTAGACACTTTGTTTAGTGTATAACTGCAGTTTCCAAAAAAGCACCTCCGATCGCATTAGGCTGATATACTACACAGCCCATGAGTCAGTTCTGAGCAATAAGGATTAGCTTGATGGGTACATATGTATTCCTGTACGCTATCTATGGTATGCAGACTTGTATGTAGTTCCTACGCGTTTGAAGGAGAGCCTCATGGCACAGAGCTGTCCAGCGGCTCCTTCTCCTCTGTGCTCCCGTTCTCTTCCGAGGGGGCCGTCTGCTCCACCGTCTTCAGCTCCCGCTGGTACTTGGCCGTGATGGCGGCGTAAGCGCAGCCGTAGATGGCGGCGGTGAGCATCATGAGGCAGACGATGCCGCAGACCACGCCGGTGATGACCACCGTGGCTATGGCGTGCCGCAGGTTGGCCGGCCGCGGCCGCTGCTTGGACTCGCACTCGGGCGGCCCCTCGCGAGGCCGCTCGCCCAGGCCGTGGGTGTGCAGGTGCCGGTGCTCGGCATCCAGGTGCTGGATCTTGGCAAACAGGTAGTTGTAGTTGGTCGTCAGGCAGGAGTGGAACAGTTCGTAAGGGACCCTTTGGAGGTCTCGCTCCTTCAGGTCTTCGGGTTTTGCACACCTTATTTCGTCAATCTTTCCCCCTGCAATGGAAGAAGGTGAAGCAAAAAAGAAGACATTTAAATGAATGTGGACTTTAGGTAAACGCATGTTATGGCAGTAAACCAAACCTTTTAATGAGCAAATATTCAAACTGTAAGCTCAGTACCACACACAAGCTCTAGCCAAGCCTTTATTTACAGATACTGATTTTAGCCACATGAAGTCAGTCCATGTCCTCTAGGGATGTCATCAGATCCTCACACAAGACTAGACGATGACTAATACACCTCTGTATTACTTAGGGCATAGCCTGCGACCAGGGGAGATAAAAACTGTTTGTCCTTGTCAACCACGGTTTGAAGCTAAATACTCAGATGTTAGTGTGTACACTTTCTAGAAAGGACGTTGAACCAGATATGTTAGCGCCAGGATTAAAATGACTGTCTTGGCATAAAGCTTTTCAATGTAGTTAGGTGTGAAATCTCTTTCTGAAACATAATTATAGTCCTTTCAGCAGTGGTTAATTGTGCTATTAATTATCTTGCTTCACTTGATGGCAGTAAAATACAAAAGGTAAAGCATAATTAATGAGAACAAGATGCATCATCAAGTCTCTGCAATTATTTCTGGAACTATGTCTTTAAAGCCAAGCAAGGACAGCTGAAAGAAAAGCCCAAATATAATAAACTCTTAAGTTGGCAGCAGGACGGCCGTTCCCTTGTGAAATGTTTTTTTAATTTTTTTTATCACACAGTTCATCAGTATGTATATATTAAATTATCTATCATAAGCATTCATTTGAATTTCAAACCAAGAACCATTTTTGGAAAAAAAAAAAAATGCAGCACATTGAAAATATAGGTCAGCAATATGCCGTGCTGTTATAGTCCTCTGCAACATATACTTGTGTCAGTGATAAACAGATCTGTCCTGTGGCATAATAATAATTCAGTACAATAATTAGCATTTCTAGAATCATTCAGTGAAATTTTGTGGAATTAAAAAAAATTCTTATAGGCTTCATTGGTTGATGAAATCCTACCCTGAGAATGCAGTGATATCTGGGAATACTGGCAGTGTTAGAGAATTGCACATAAAAACAAAATCTCAGAAATAATGACATAAAAAATACCATTAAATAGCTTGCTTAGGATCCACATTTTTACAACTTGTTATGTAGGAAAACTGAGGTATAATACCTTTTTAATGCATCATAAATAAGGACAGGGCAGTATTCTCCCATTTCTTTCTTTGATCATGGTGACAAAGAAAAGAGTTAATGTATCAGATTACAGTGACAGCTGCAGTGGGGAGGCATCCACATCACTCAGTTGATGAAAATCATGTGTTCAGATTCCATCCCTGTCCAGGCTGTTGTAATTGGTTGGCAGTTTGGATGACACATCTGTCATCCAAACTGCATTCCATTTGAAAGAGGGGGTGCAGTGGGGTGCTTGCAGTTATGTGGTTTACACTGCATTTGCTCTCTGACCACGCAAAAAAAAGTATGTTGGGCAGTGCTGTATGAAGGCCACTTTGTATGTTGTGTCACACAGCACATGCAACAAGGTTATTATTGGTCGAAAACTCAAAGTTTGGGCTAGACCTGGGGTGACAGCTCTTCTTTACGCTGGTAAATCAATTGTTACACTGAATTCATGTGGTTGACCATGTGCCTGAGATACTCTGCACTTCATTATGCAGAGTTTGACATAACACTGTGGCTCGAGGGCCAATCCCAGCTCTAACCATTTCATCGCATATGTTTTCATTTACTGAATCTCAGTCAAGCATATCTAATGTTGTATCAATAGTGAACATGTTTTCCTTGAATTTTCTTATTGTTAAAACCTAAAGCTAGACTTTAAAAAAATCCTCTGTTTGCATCTATATGTTTTCATTTTTGGAAAAGGGAACAGCGGACTGTAGTGAGCAGTTTTTTTGATGTTTCTATGATTTGAGCTTCTTCTCACCCAATCAGATAACAGGACATAAAAAATGGACATAAAACATAAAACTGATGCTTAATCATGCATCTGTTGCTATTTCCTGCATTTCCATATATCACAGTGGTCATTTGTTTCAGAATAGGGACAAGCATCGGAAATTAGCATATGCTATAAATGCTGTGATACATTGCATTGGATATTGTTATGTCAATAACCTATGTTTAATTGTATCTGTCCCTATCAAATAAACATTAAATAAATAAATAAATTACAAAGCAAAATCCGAGGAAATATTGGTACAGTTTGGAAAATGTGACTGTACAATCCCACTTTCCAAAGGGTATGAGGGTATTGAGTATGCATACGAAGCAATACACTACACAAAAGCCCAGATTTTGTATTAGGTTTTGCCATTGTACTGTCTGATCTTGATTTCTGAACATTACTTACAGAATGCATCTGCCATTGATGGTTCCTACTATTGATATTCATGTCTACTGCCAGCAAAGTGAAGCTATCTACTTAGCAGTCATGTACATATCTATTCAAAATTTCTACCACTGGGAAGAGATACATTTCTGTGGCCAGTTAACAGCTGTCTTTGTCATTCCTAAGAACAAGGCTCTTTTCCACAGGATTCCGAGAAGTGACATTTGGTGCAGACAGGATATACCCCTCTGTGGTTGGACTGTTCTGATGTAGTTTGTGACATTGTGTCACACTATCTACGCAATATCACTTCATGATTTTCCCTCTGCAGATCAGTATTGCAGGGTTCTCCAAGTTACTTTTACCTGCAGCAGCTTAGAATAGAGATGATTTACATACTGAGAAGGTGAGGGCTTTTAAAACTGCCTCAAGGTGGCATCATTACCTTTGAAGAGGAAGGTCTCCAGCCACAGCTTCAGACCGATGAGCTGGCAGTCGCACTTCCACGGGTTGCTGTGGAAGAACAGGGCCTGCAGTTTGGTGAGAGACTCCAGGAGCCCCCGGTCCAGCCGCTGCAGGCGGTTGTGGCAGAGGGAGAGTGAGGTGAGGTTCCCGACGCTGTCAGCCAGGGCTGCAGGCAGGCCAGCGATGCTGTTGTGGGACAGGTTGAGCTCCGAGAGGGTCCTGACGGGGTTGAAGAGGCGCCGGTCGATCTCGCGGATGGAGTTGTTGGCCAGGTTGAGCACTAGCAGGCTGCGAAGGCCCTGGAAGCTGTTGGCGGAGATGCTGGTGATGGAGTTGTTGGCCAGGTTCAGCACGCGGAGCAGCGGGGTCTCACGGAAAGCCATAGAGCCCAGGCCCCGGATGCGGTTGTTCTGCAGGTACAGCTCCTGGGTGTCCAGCTGCAGCCTCCGTGGGATGTCGTACAGGCCCCGCCCCCGGCAGTCCACTACTTTGGTCTTTGGGTTACACTCGCACTCCTTGGGACACGCAGCGGTGCACTGGGTCACCAGGATGGCTAACAGACACCAAAAAATTCCCCCTGCTCAGAAAAGAATTGGGTTGCTATCACTGTTATTGCTGCCTTTCATTTTGTAACTATCATTGTTGAGATAACTATAGATTTAATTGATAATAATGGTTTTGTGTGTGTTCATACACCATAATCAGTTGATGACTGATAATAAATACACTGGGCCATTATGTGTTTACTAATGGGATTTACTTTTATCTGAATTGTGATATTTTGAGGTTCATTTTAGAATTTAATTGCATTTTTTAATGAGCAAAAGGCAATAGCTCTCCCTTCATTGTTTTCTTTAAAAAGAGGCTGTCTGTCCATATTGTACTTTTACAGAAGTCTTGGCAGAAGAGTCCAGAATGGAATGTGCAACAAAGATGGTGGAATGCTAGATATATTGTCGATTGTGGAACAGATGTCTACATTGCTTTTCATTCCAAACTGTGGATTTTGTTGGACACTAGAACTACTGTACGATAATTGATGGAATTCTATCTGAGTGTAGTCTGGGGATGTTTGTCATATACGTAGGTCCAATTTTCACTAAGTTTCTATATATTTTTGAAATTGCTTAACCTAGCATCATTGTTTTGCAATAAATACATTTTAAAAAGTAACTTGTAGCTAGATCATCTATTTTCTCCCACTATAACCACTGTGTATCAACTTGAACCACTGTGTATCAACTTGATTCACTGTGAGTAGTATTAACATACTTTGGATATGAGGAAATGTCATAATTGGCTCACGTCAAATACGATTACTGCTATTAGTATATTATGTTGCTGGTGCTATAATTTGTGACTATGAAGGTTAATTGAAGCATTTTTCACTCTGCTGCTGGCACTGTTCATTTACACATTTCCATGCGTTTGACATTCAGGAGCTTTTCCTAGCTCTTTGTGTCACTGAGAGAAGAATCCTTCATGGGATTAGCATATAGAATTCTGTTCAAGGGCAAACCAGTGACTTAGAATGCACTCCCTTTGGAAGAATTCCTTTCAAAAATCTATGGTCTATTTTTTGTTCTCTGGGTCTCTATGGTATATGTTTTAGCCCTGAGATATAATGATATTATTTATCGTGGTGGTTGCCATATTCTCTCATATGAACAAGTTCAACACAGCTGGTTAATATTGTGCATGAATAATGGCTGAATTTTAGAGTTGTAGAATTTTGGCATTGCTGCAAACTGTGGTAAACTAATCTTGCCGTCTGATAGTCAAAACACACATCAGGGCAGAAGCTTAAACCTGACCACTTAGTGATTATACTGCAAAGTGATTATACTATCCATCCATATTGTACGACTCCTTTTTAGAAATGTTTTGAGAGTGTGACCCAAATAGGTGTTTTTATGATTACAATGAACTTGGAATTGGATTGGATTGGAATACAAGCATGTATCATGTCTCTGTTGATATTTACAGTTGTCAGTATGACTTCACTTAAAGTTACATGAAAATTAGATTTTATTATTTTATTATATAATAAATTATAATACATTATAATACGGACAACTATGGCAACTATGAACAATTTTTTATAAAATAGTTGTAACACTGCTTAAATAGATTGTGTAAAAGAGTGTAATTTTGATTCAAAATGCTTCTGCACAAACAACCTCAGTGAAAGATGGCTAACTACATTACATATTATATCTGTCAACATTTTTTTGACATCTATCTTTTACCCTGTATTAATGCTGAGTCAAAAATCCATAAGCTCCATAAATAGTTCAGGCATTACTCAAAATGAGGAAAAATTCACCACAGTTACCTTAAAATTTAAAAACAAAAAAAAATCAGTGGAAGAAATTATTAAGTGCATGTTATCTTTTAAGCCTTGATGCAAGATGCAGCATACTGTATTCTTGCCATCTACTACTGAACTATGATATAAAATGTATTGTATAACAAAGTACAAGTACCTTTTGCATATATACAGTAAAGATAATGATAAAAATAAGTTTTCTTGGTTAAATCATTGGCCATCAAGCCATATTATGCAGCAGCCTACTGCTGTAGTTTTGTATGTGTCATATTTAAATGATCAAAATGGGCCATTCATTTTAAATAAATTCATTTAAAAATAGCTTTGTTTAGGTTATTACACAGAGGGGGTATTGATAGGGGTCCACTACTGTGAGCTGGGGTTAAGTTTACACAGTTGAAAAGTGATATGCTCTCTTAGGCTACTGGAAGTGGAAGTGAGGGTGGGAACATTGAGCAGAAGCTTCATGCTGTAATGGTCATGCTAAAGGTCAAGGGGTAAGTATGTTTGCAAGTATTTTTCAGTGTTTACAGGGGGTTGAGGTTAAAGGGCATTGGTGTGGGGTTAAAGGGCAACATTGTCCAGTCCCTGTGTGACTGCAGCTTGTGTCTTAGAGAGACTACACAGTGTAACAGGATGGATGAAGTATGCAGTAATTCCTTCCTCCCTGTGGATGTATCTCCTTGTGTCTTCCCTCATTATTGCGGCTTTCCTCTCATGTCCCTACCCTGCAACACTACAATTCCACTCTCTGGGTCTCGGTCCATCAGTATTGGAGCGCTGATCAAGCCCAGGTCAATTACTTGGCGTGAGGAATTCTGGGAAAGTATGCAAAGATTGAGATATTTGCGACCCCAAAAACTGGGCTAGCTTAGCGCTGCAACCGTTATTTTCATACACGACCCTGGCTGCCTCCAGCAAAAACATCTGTTTAGTGGAATAATTAAAGTATTTCATGGGGTGAGCAAGAGGCTACATGATATTCAATACGGCATCATATTGAAGTCATTTCAGCTGTTCAGTGTTTCAGAAGCCATCCTTTAGCTAATAGTTGTAGGAAGTAAATAAGAGTGTTTTGTCTTTGTAGGACAATCAGAATACAAATGCCCAGTATTCCGGGCTGAGGGATTTATTATTTCCACAAAGATAAATACATTACTGTCTTATTTCAGTGTACAAATCATATAAGAATTATGCAACAACAAGGGGCACAGTACATCCAAAACAACAGTGATGATATCAATATTCCTATTACACATACCATACCACGGAAGCTCCTACTGTTGGTAATATGACTACTGTTGCTGCTACTGCTAGTGCACTACCACTTCTAGTGCTGCAGATATTATAACGCTATAATATGAGGTCCTGCTTATATTACAACCTCCATTGCATATAGTCATAATTATAAAGAAGGCTATGGTCAACTGTCATTTTATACCTGAAGCTCAACCTTTCAAAAATTCTGTTGCTCCTACCTGTCATTGCTGACAGTTCTCTGATGCAAGTCTTTGTATTACACTCGACCCCTTGACTATCGTGGCGTCTGAAGAATGCACTCCTTGGTCAGGTATCAAACTGGTGTTCTCCAGGACAGCTTCATAGATTAGCTTTGCACCCCCATTTTACCCCAGAGGTGTTTGCGTTGCCCCATCTCAGCAGTTAACTTTGGCTTTGGATCAGTTATGTGCTTTGCCAGCCTTTCTGTGAATTGAATCGTGAGGCTTAACTCACTCCCTCCCTCCTCTCTCTCTCTCTCTCTCTCTCTCACTGATTTGTCTCTCACTCTCTCTCCCTCCCTCTTCTCTCTCTCTTTCTCTCCTGCTCATTCTCTTTCCCTCTTTCCCACTCACTCTCTTCCCCTCTCTCTTTCATTCTCTCTCCCTCCCTCTCTCTCTCACACACTCTTTTTCTCTCCCACTCACTCTCTCTCTCTCTCTCTTTGCCCTTCCTTGGCTCTGCCCAGTGGGCCATACAGTGTGACAGTGTGTCAGCTGCTTCCAGTGGACAGCTGTGCTTTGCAAATCACAATCTAATAGCTCCAGGCTTTAGTTTTTTTCCAATAATCTGTCTTAATTTCAAAAGTAAACAAACAAACAAAAAATCTCATCCTCAGTCCCAGTGTGGTTGTGTGCTCATTAGTGTCAGGAAGGTCAGATGAGATCACGCGCAGATGATTTCAGACAATGGGCAGAGAGCTAGCAGGGCATGTACATGGTACAGAAAATGCCCTCCAAAAACACACTCACATGGCATGTTACGTCTGCTTGATGTTGCCTGAGGTGGGAGTTGTCATACTGGCACTTGACAGCTTGTCATGTCACAGGCTCATCATTTCTATGACTTTTGATTGTAAGAGCTTTGCTATTCAGTATCTGTCTAATTCCAGTCCATTACCATGTCATGCCTAGAAGTACTAATGTTCTTTCATTACATTGTGTTCATATGCCCAGTGTGGAATTGTTTACTCTAGTGATGTGGTAATTTTATATAATACTCTTATGATTATTGTGCAAATTTCAGCAGGACAGGATTCACAGTATTTTACACACAGTGCTATCTGAAGCACAGGCTGTGTATGTTGTTCAGCAGTGTTCAGGGAAAAAAATTGGCGAGATTTTTGAAGATGTCCTTTATAAGATGTCCTTATAAAGGTTGCAAATTAATGTACACAGCCACCAAAAAAATAAATAAATAAATACAAATGTTTGCATGACAGGACATGCGCAAGCAGAAATGAAACCCCCTTTCACCTTTGTCACCAAAAAGACTAATCTGAATATGGAATGCATACAGTGCATTGAAAAAACTGAGAAACATAATTATGAACATGCATGTAGGACTGTCTTTGGAAAAGATCAAACTGGACAAAGGTTTAAGGATTGTATGCATCTCTGGGCTGGCTTGGGTTAAATTCAGTGACTGTCACATGAAATTTCTCTCAACTTCTTTAGCACTGGATCAGGATTCAATGCTCATTGAACACAGGTGTGTTTCAGCCATATGTTTGTTGTTTTTTGTGTGCACATTTGACACAAAGGCACAGCATTTTCAACCTTTTTCCTGGAGGCCACAGTCAAAGCTTTTCAGTTTTTTAATTCCCTTCAGTGGGCTAAGAAATAAAAACAGGTTATCTTCCCATATCTTCTGTCTGCATGACAGGATAATGTGAGACAAATTATACTCTAATCCCACTTCACCTGTCTCCAACCCACTTTAACAGACTCTTACTACTGCTTACAGACTCACTTACTTTTGAGTTCTGTATTATATATCAGCATGTGTTCCCGCTGCCAGAAAGGAGTGTTTCTGTGTATTCTATAAATAAACTCTTTGCGCATGGCTATGTGATATAGCCAGTTAATACTGACCTGGACAAAGCTATTAATGACATCAGACAGGGCATTTGCTTCGTTTTATATTGTATACAACCATTCTTTCACCATTTTAACAATTTGCTGGATTTTTTCTTGTTTATATGTAGAAATATTTTTGCCTTATGTCTTGTATCAAGAAAAGCTTTTCCATCTGCCTCTTTACAGTGGCGATAGTTTATTACATATTTTGCAGTAGTGGTTTACTATATATAAGCAGATATTTTCTTGTTTATTGCAGGCTCTGCTGCATATTGTCAGGCACAATATGTGGATTTTCTGGTAGTATGCACACAATCCATGAGTCTTGAATGGTACAGCTTGTTTGTTTTGTTCAGGATTAGGATTATTCAAAATGTGTAAACTAGGAGGTGAATATGCTTTGATTTTTGCTACAATGAAATGATTAATTAATGTTTTCCGTAGGCTTCAGGACATGACAAATACTTTGATGCAATCACTGGTGCATATGCATGTGACCTTCGTCCCATTAATGTAATCACATCCGGAGATCAAATCCTTAATCCATCGGATTGCATTTCCATCTGTAATCACTTCTACCAGTAATATGAAATGCATTAAATTAGTGGGGCTTTAAATTCAGTATTTCTTTCCCCATACATCAGAAAACTAGTGTGACAGTCTTATTTGCATGCTAGTTTGTGCACAGATTAAATGCTCCTGCACTGACACCTTCTTTGAACCTCTGTGTAATGAAGTGACAGTAATACTCAACAGCTAATCTCTCCTTAAAGTTTCCGCTCTTCTCTTTTTACCGTCTTTTACTTTCTTGCTATTTTGTGTCAGTGGAGTTCTGGCCATTTCACGTAATCCTCACCTGGTCTTCACCACAGTTTTGCAAAAAGTGGAAATAATGAATTTGGAGATAATACTAAAGATGGCCTCCTGTCAACATGCTTATTGTGAACATGTGAAAAGCTAATGCTCTTTTTTTTAACCCAGATCTGGCAGTATTTAATAAAATAATATGTTCTTTGTATGTGATGTACTGTTGCATGAGTAATTATCCCTGTGGAAAGGAAAATATGAAAATGAGCCATAAATCAACGTTAAAGTTCTATCAAGTCCACTGGGGCAGGTTTTTCGCAGTGATATAATGATGAAATCCACTGTATTATTTTGGATAGTTTAAATTTACTTGTAGGCTTCTGTGGTGATCAGTTTTGAAAACCTTAAACTGCCAATGTGTTTGGCGGGCTTTATAGGAAAGACACCACTTCAAATAAAACTTGATAGCTAGATCTGTTCAGTGATGCAGTGATCACCCTGGGCTCAGTGGAAATGGTTTATTAGATTGTCTCACTGTTAATCAGTGTTTAATTGATAGAATGGTTTGAACTCTTGCACGCGGTGAAATAAGCCTGGCGAGAGACTCTCTCTTCTTGCAGCTTCAGACTGGCTCGCTAATCCAGTGGGATTATACACTGCGCTGTGAGTCCGCTCTGCATTAGACAGACTGCAGCCAGGCCTCTGAAGCCAAGGCTTGGAACATCTGACCTTTCATGTTGATGACATGCATGATATTTTAAGTAACACTAACTCTTAAAGTGTTATTCACTGGAACTTTAAGGGGAGTGGCTGTGGAGGGATGTTGGAACAGATTCTGCACAGTCTAGTCCCCCAGTGAGTCTGCCTTTTTCATTATAGTATCAAATGAAGAAAGTTTTTTTTTCAGGATAATGTAACCCAGTACGCAAACACCTTGCATGTGTCTCATTGTGCTGCCAAATAGTATTGAATTGCTTGAATGTTATTCCTGTTGAGTTATCCTTGTCACATTAGGTGGTATATTTCATTTTGTTCCATGAAAAAATGCTTGTCTGGTTTTCAGGCCTACGATAGTACCTTTTGTCCATAACTTTGATTAGCAGGTGGTGGCCAGAATAGGGGAGGCATATAATGCTCGATAATTTCATACCTGTCCTGAACCTTTTTTTATTTATTTGAATAATTGATAAGTAGTCAATATACATTGTTGCTCGATTGGTTCTTATATAGTTGCTCTGCCCTGGTGCAATTCACATTAAATTGCTTTAGGCCTCAAATCTATTTACTAACAACAGGGTGGTTTAATGTTATCTGACTCCTGCCCATAATTTAAATTAATTAAACCAAGATTTCTATTACAATAAGAAATTCTCAAAGCCATTATTATTTTCAATGTAAATTATCTACATCTCCTTTGCCATTTGTGGCTCACTCGAACACTCCAACCAACTTGAAACAAACAAAAATGACTAAGCAAATTTACCAACAATGAACAAAACAAAAAAGAAACATTTTAAATGACCTGCATAATGTATATGTTCCAGCACTAAAATGATCAAAAATGTTTAAATAATGAAATGATTAATGGCTGCATAAAATTGTGAATCAAATGTGAAGACAACATGAGGAGCAGTACAAATATAACATTTTCTTCTTACAATTATTTTTATTATTATCATTCCCAGTTGAGCTGCTTTACCCTGAGGAAGGTGCATAACCTAAATTTCTTCAGTAAATATCCAGCCATATGAATGGATTGTATGAAAAAGAATGTGAGCTGTGTATGTGTCTCTCTCTGAATCAGAGCATCTGCTATGTGCCGAACATGTTAAATATTTGAACTTGAAGTAGAAATTCTCTGAATTTATCAGTTGTGTCCACCGTCACTGTTCATGACCTGAAATGCTGGAAAGTGCTGATTGTAATGTGTCAACCCCTTAGGGTTATTTTCCTTAATTAGCATCGGTATGTTATGGGTGTCATACTGTGTCCCTTAGTCCCTTATTAAAATAGGAAACACTCATGCTGCTCTCAGTATTTAGTATGCATGTGTGAATCCTGCATGAATATGTGGTGAACAGAGATCCATGGGTCCTGATTTGGGTCTCGCTTTATGAATGGTTCTTGATGTGTTTTAATGACAGTAACAACTCATTATGCTGTGAATTATAGTTGTACATGCAAATAAGTGCAATGCATATGCTGGTACAAAATAACTGATGCTGTATTCATCATCAGAAGGCACACACACACACACACACACACACACACAACACCTAAACTAAAATTTATTTGGACATGTGCAATCAACATTGCCATCATACTATAGGGTGGTTTACAGTAGTGTGCTCCTTATCAGACCCCCAAAGGAAAACAGATTGTGTTTACAGCGCTGACAGGGTGTAAGCAGAGTTTGGTAAAGAGACTATGGCAGTTGCAAAATATTCTACTGGATCAGCATTATGTAAACCTTAGGTTTTCCATAGTACCGTGTAATCATGTTTGGTGTTGCTGGAAAACTGATGTCATATGGAGCATGTTGGTGTCTTTGATGGTGTGGCACAGTGGGCGCTGACTAGGAACACCATTCAAAAGTGAACAATAGGTAATGCCAGTTACCTATGAGTCACATGGTATATTGCTATTATTGAACACGCTATACAATAAATTGCATTCACTTTAATCTGGCATTCCTCTTTGACTCTTACCACTGCACACCTAGCAGTTTTAAGGTCCTAACATGCACATAGAGCTCAGGACATCTTCACCCAGTAGTCACTCGCCAATACACTACTGCCATAGCAAGATGCACAATTGTATCTTTGCAGGCTACACACACCAGAGGCAAGTCTGCGTCTACCCAGATAGATGGCGATCCATATAGAGCCACACTACTGTAGAAAATGTGCAGTCTCCTTCTGTGTGTAACAGTTAGCACAGAGGAAAGGTTAAACCATTATTTTGGAGTCAGATAACTGACACAACATTAAATGAATCTCTTTCCAGTTGCACCGGGTAAGACTACATGCATTCCTTCACCCCTCAGATACTTCTGCCGTTTGGTGTATGTGAGGGGATTCTTACTAGAATTATCAATATTTAATGTTATTATATAACATTAAATATTGATTATATATAATATTGAAATGTTTTGTGAATACAAGAGTAAAGGCAAATGCTGAAAATACCAATGAGAAATATTTATGAGAAAGACTTAATAATTTCCAAGCAACACACTCTGTATGTTTTTCGGATGTTATTCAGCCTGCAAATCATTTGGACCGTGGAACCTTTGGTTGAAGGCCAAATTCAAGCGTGCTGGAGAACTCTTAATCGGTCATGCCATAAGCTGCATATTTTCCTAGTTTGAATGAAAAAGACAATACAAATGTTGTGCATGAAAAAGACATAATTCTGTGTTGTTTGAAGAGCCAGAACTGACTGTAAGATTGAAAGGCACTGGATTGGTTTTTTACTCAAATGGAGATAAGTGCTGCTTTTGGAAAACTTTTTTTTTTTTTTTTTGGGAAAAAGTCTAAGCTTTTTTTTATTGTGAAATACTTTCCAGGCCCAACTGTAAAAAAAAAAAAAAAAAAAAAAAAACGAAAATAAACGTCATCTGTGACACTGAGCTATTTAAACCGTGCAATACTAGGACCATATGTGCCTTCAAATCCTCTGTTTCTTTACTTTTTCTTATTAAATATCACTTTAAGACGCATTTTTTGTGCATGAGAAATGATATGTAGCAACTGTAAACATTTCAAGTCTTCTGTGAGGGAAAAGCAAAGCCTTAAGCTTGCAGGGTGACAGAGTCAGCCAAAACGCACAGCGCAGACTTCACGTCTGACAGGGGGGTGCTATCAAAGCGGCAGATCATACTTCAGGCTTTTCTGAAAGCCTCATATTCCCTGCCAGGGGTTTTTGGTATTAGTACTTACCAAATATATGCTTTAACCCGCTACGATGCAGGTGATGGATGTCTGTCTCTCATCCTGCTGAATTTCACATCTTTCTCAGCAAACAAAATGCCTGGTCCCTCCCGGTCCCCAGAATTACTGGTTTCTCCTGGCTCAAAAAATTATTGGGTTTCTCCTGGCGTATGGAATGGCTGGCCTCATGAATCCTATAAAATGGCCATTTTGAAACAGACAGCGGAATAGCTTGCTTCTCTAACCCCGTGGAGTTACTGGTGTTTCCTGGCTTTCAAAATGGGTCATCTCTTTTCTGGTCTGGCCCGCAGGAAGGCTTCTCTCTCCTGGCCCATAGCTGCCCTCTCTTGGCCTGCCAAGCAAATGGCCTCTGTGGCCTCATCAGAGGTCACAGTGAAGTGTGGTGAATCCATCTGAATGGCTTGAGTCAACAGAGTTCAGCCATCATTCCTGCACCCTTTCATGTGTTGAATGGATTTTGTGAAAGGTAGCGGGAGGATACGCCAGGGTCACGCTTGCGCAAAGCTGCTTCCAAACAGTGCATTTGTCCGACCATTTGTGTTTTGAGCGTGTTTCTCTTTTCAATTGCGTCCGCTCAAGCGTATTTAAACAACAGATTGCCCTCCCTTGGCCTTTGGGAAGATTTACATCCAAGCAGAGAATTTTATGGACCTCCTTTTGAAATGTTACCCAGTGAGGCAGGAAGGACTTCATTATGCCATGCTTGTCACGCAGAAGAAAAATGCGTTCTCGCACGGTGCATTATTTAAAATCTAAAAATCGGCATCTTTATAAAGTGCATGCTGCTTCAGGAATGACAAAGAGTGATATACACAGCATATGCAAAAGTGTTTTGTTCTGCAGTCTGTTGCTAATGTTTCATTGTGTCCAATCTCTAACAGCTGTCGGGATCCAGATGAAGCTGGAGTTCTTCCAAAGAAAGTTCTGGACGGCGAGCCGACAGGTAAACTCAAGTGCTTGCTGAGCTGTATGGCGGGACGGAATTTGGATGGGGTACAGGAGTGGATTTTGAAACAGAACTGCTCTTTTATTTATGTAGCCTTGCTGCCCACTCAGGGGCTTGGCGCTGCATGCTGTGCCAGTCGCAGGAACACACACGGCCAGTCGCCCAGACGAGGGCCCCCCGTTCCCCCTGGGGACACTGCCCTACTCTGGCCCTCGCTTTCACGCATTACACACATGCACACGCATAACATCCACCCCGAGCACATTTTAAAAATTACCGTACTGCAGAGGACCTCAGCCATCTTATCTTCCCCCAGAAGGCCTCACTTTTCTTGAATGCATTACATGGCTGTGCTGGGCTCAGAAAACTCTAAAGTTGACCTGGTCACTGCAGAGCAAGGGTCATGAAATGATACAACTACTACTGTGGGAAAACATGGGGATTGGGTTCCAGGTTTAAGGCTATGAAATCCATTCCATGTAGGAACCAAATATACACTGCCTTGCCTCTAGATAGTGCTAAGTGAGAAATGGCAGGTTAACTTTCTGTTACTCTATATATTTTGCCTGCAATCCTTAGACCTTCTTACAATTACCGTGGGCTTTCTAGTCTCATAGCTCCCAGCACTACAGGAAATGATATATCTTTCTTATGCTGTCCTGTTGACTTTACAGATTAAAATGGCATGGTTCCATCTTTTATTTATTTGATTTTTGTAATTATGCTAGTGAATTGCTGTTGAAGTCACTTCCATGTTTTTTTTTTCTCCAAATATCTGTGCTTGAGATGGTTTGCTTGTTTACCTGGCCTGTTCTTCTTCTGTCGCATTATGCAGTGTGCTGCTCTTGATGGGAAGTGCTCCATAAGCTGTGACAACGAGGTAGCCTCCCTCAAATCTCTTCTTCTCACGTCTTCCTGTTATATTAATCCTGTCTGTGCTGTCAGACTCACTCCTCTGATGTTTTCTAGAACATCAACTGTTACCTCATAGACAACAACGGATTCATCCTGGTGTCTGAGGATTACTCCCAGGTAGGGATCCTTTAATTCTGTTTAACACTGTTGCAGGTATGAGGTCTTCTGTCGGACTGGAAGAGTCTGCCCATTTTGTCCCTATAGGGTCGTGTGAAAACTGCTATTGGCTCAGTTGATCTGATGAGTTTGATTAATTTATGTATTATTCAGAATATACTGCATGGTGCTATTGTTTTATTTCACGGCACATGTACAACCTTTACATTTGCTTACAGTGAAACAGTAAATAATGGATTAAGCGATGCTAAAAACCTTCATATATCACACAGTATCAGACACCCCTGAAAATAACCAGTAAGACCTCCATAAATGTGGATCATGTTTTCAAGCAAGGTCTGGAGAAATGTGATCATTCAGCCACTACACATACACACTGTGTTTGGCAGTTCAGGTCTTCCAGATGGTCGAGATTAGCAGAGGATTTAGCTGTAATTTATAATGTGTTTAATCCCTTTTTTGAAGGTATTTAAAAAAAAATGATGCATAGATTGAGTTTTCTGCTTTGTTGTTGGCCAGTTCTTTTTTCACACCGCACACTATATTATGTACTAGATTAATTTGCCAATAGGAAAACAAGCGTTGTTATGTTGGTTCTTCAGTAGGAAAGCCTGTGCAATAGATGTGGAAAAATAAGATCAAGATCACGCTAGTGAGTGAAGGGTTTTTTTTATTATAAGGGCTATTGTCAATGGATAATACGGTCTCTTCCAGTTTCTCGTCCTGTGACTCTCAGTGGAATGAAGGGACCTGGCATTGCATAATTTCCTCCAGTCAAAGGAGATTAGCTTTTTTCCTCCTTTATTTAGATCACCATCCACAGCACCACCTGCACCTCATACACGTCCTCTGCTGCACACGCTCCAAGACCTCTGTGGCTCTGTCACTGCTGCATGTGTCACACCCCAAGCAATATCATTCGCTGTTTTTCACCTGTATTTGAAGTGTTTCTACTCAAGGTCGTCTATGTCCCTCTTCCTTCCTCCTCTCCAGACTGGGATGTTTTTTGGTGAGGTGGAAGGAGCAGTGATGAACAAGCTGCTTATCATGGGCTCCTTTAAAAGGTAAGGAGGATGTAGGGTACAGTAACATCCTTAGAAGTTGCTAGGTCAATGCTGTCACTCCCTCTCCCAAAAAATCCAAAAAAAGACACGCGCACACACCCACGCACACACGTAGAGCCTTTCACAATGACGGAAATGAACGTTTGGAGAAAAATAGCCAGGAGCGTGGCGGAGCGCACAGGAGTGCATTGCTGTCCCCGGCCGCCCCCTCTGTGATGACAGCTCTTAAGCCGGCGAATGACGTCGCAGTATTTTGCGGCCACCTCTAACCCCACCACTCAATGGATTTTTCAGTTTAGGGCTTAGCTGAAATCTTCCCTGAGTAAGGGGAGCGGTTAATAAGATGGACTTGAGCAAACACATCTGGACGGGCCCAGGCCCGGGACTGGGTCTGCGCTGTGCGGCGGTGGACCGTGACATGTTTTCCTATGATTAATGGAGGAATGCGTTATGGGAGGAGCAGGATTTCCACAGCCCCCTTCATTTTGTTTTTCTTCGCCGGCTTAATAAGTAGCTGAAATGTAGCGAACGGGCTTGTTTGCGTTCGCTCAACACCTTCTTACATGCTTTACCACGAGTCACTTAGATGCTGCCCTCACCATTTGGCTCTTGGTTTCTGGTAAGAGCTATGGCTCTCCTTTTTAACTTACATGAATTTTATCAGTCCATCGTCAGATTATGACACCTTATGCAAATATAAATCAACTAAAATGCAGTGGATGTGTTACATTTGGATTACAAGTTATTTAATCAGTGTTAAAACTATTGAACAATTGAAAATAAATTTTGGCACTGCACATTAAAATAGAGTGAATGTGTTACAGTGCAGTGTGTAAGTATTTGGACAGTGACACTATTTTTGTTGTTTTGGCTCTGTATTCCAGCGCATAGGATTTGAAATAAAACAATGAGGTTGAAGTGCAGTCTGTCATCGAATTTGACTTTTAAATTTAAATTGAATGTAATCACATCCACATTGAGTGATCCCTGTAGGAAATACAGCCCTTTTTATACATAGTCCCCCTGTTTTAGAGGAGAAAAAGTAATTGGATAATTTGCTGCTTAGCTGTTTCTTGACCAGCTGTGTGTCTTTGCATCATTAGTCCATGCACAAGAAAGGTAACAAAAGGTCTAGATTTGATTCCAGCTGTGGAATTTGCATCCGGAGTCTGTTGCTGTTGTCTCTCAACATGAGGACCAAATAAGCGTCAATTCCAGTAAAGTAGGCCTTCATGAGACAGAAAAATCTGAATAAATCAATCAAAGACACAGCCAAAATATTTGGTGTTTCAAAATCAACTGTTTGATACATTGTTAGGGAGCAAGAATGTACCAGTGAGCTCAGCAATAGCAAACAATCTGGTAGACCACGGAAGACCACTGTGTTGTGAAGAAAAAATCTTTTTCAACTGTCAAATAGATCAAGAGCATTCTCCAGGATGTAGGAATAGATGTGTCAAGGACTACAATAAAAAGAAGACTACACCAACCTCAGAAAGTTCACCCCAAGATGCAAGCCACGGGTAAACCTGACGGACAGAATGACCAGGTTAGAGTTTGCAACAAAAAAAAGTAAGATGAGACCATTATTAAACTGGACCAAAGTGATGGAAAAAGGAAAGTGTGGAGAAAGAAATTACTCTAACTGCTTATGATCCAAAACACCCCCCCCCCCCCCGTGAAACACGGTGGAGGTAGTGTCATGGCT
This sequence comes from Anguilla anguilla, assembly GCF_013347855.1. NCBI lineage: Eukaryota > Metazoa > Chordata > Actinopteri > Anguilliformes > Anguillidae > Anguilla > Anguilla anguilla. Next base: position 16,851,062 of record NC_049211.1, on the reverse strand, counting down.
TGGGCATGTATGGCTGCCACTCGAACTGGCTCACTTATCTTCATTGATGATGTGACTACTGACAGCAGCAGGATTAATTATGTAGTGTATGGAAACATTTTATCTGCTCAGATACAACCAAATTCTACAAAACTCATTTGACCACGCTTTACCCTGCAGCAGGACAGTGACCCAAACATACTGCTATAGCAACCAATGAGGTTTTCAGGGTTAAAAAGTGGAATGTTCTTTACTGACTAAGTCCATCACCCATCCCAAATCCAAATGGACATGCCTTTCACTTGCTGAAGACTGAAGGCAAAATGCTCCAGAAAGAAACTGGCACTGAAGATGGCTGCAGTACAGGCCTGGCAGAACATCACCAGGGATTTTATTTCAAATTGTGTTCATTTGTCCAATTACTTTTGCACATAAGGTGGGGGACTGTGCATAAAAAGAGCTGTAATTCCTACAAAGACCACTCGATGCAAATGTAAATACCCACAAATTAAAGCTGACAGTCTGCACTATTCATTCATGTATTCATTCAAATACTATGTGCTGGAGTGCAGAGCCAAAGCAACAAAAATTATACCTCTGTCCAAATACTTACTCACTGCACTGTATGTTTTATGTCACTAAAAACTAGCATTCAGTTATTTCTCAGCACAAGAAAATAATGTTGAAATGATTTTAAATGTGGTTTCTTAACACTATGAACTAAATATAACATGGAATAGGATTGTAAATATAACATAAAACCAGTTTATGTTTGTTCTTCAAACTGAGAGTCAGTATTTGGCCTATTTGAAAAATAACTGACGCATGGCCTGCAGATTGGTTTTCAACAGAGATGTAATAGAGATGCTTTTTCAGGAAACTGCTTCAAACTCTAATGGTCAGAAAGGGCAACAATTCAAATACAAATAGTTTATGTGTGAGACGAAATGGCGTGCTTCAAAAAGCTTAGGTTTAGATCCGCAATGAAGAGCAAGGACTCAGTCTGTCCGAGAACTTGCCTCACTGTTTAATTTTGCTCAAGTCAAATGAACTGTTAATGTCATCAGTTCCGTTGGATTAGATTTAATTGAATCAAGACCCATATTGCATTTCTCTGTCACTGTTAATGATAGGGAGTCGAAGTCTTCCCTTTGCCTGCATGCAGAATGACCATGCGCTATTGCACCAGTGTCAGGCTGCGTCTGACGTCCATTAATAATGTACTCCAGATTGCACTTTCACCGAGTGGGCTAAGCTTCCAAAGCCCTCAATTTCCACACCGGGATCTACCCGCACCTGATTCCTTCATTCCCATGAACTTTGTGCAAATGGAAAAACTGAGATCCCCCCTGACGCCTTCTCCTAAGACCACCTCAGGCGTGTAATAGACACTGTTCTCTGCATGGTGGTTTTGGTTGTGGGACACCACGGCAGGTTTAAAGTTGAAAGCCTTCACCCCCTCTTGTGAACAGGGTGGCCAGACTTAGGTCCTGGGCCAGCTCTGATTTTTAGTCCTTTCCTGGTGCTAAGGGTCAGTCAGAGAGATATTCCAGTGTTTGTATGGGCCTTGAACTTAAATGCCACTGTGAAATTGAAAAAAAAGAAAATCTTTTGAACAGTGCCTTTTTGATATTCAAAGCATTTAAAGTTCAACGTTGTCTCAGACAATTCATTTCATATATACTTAATTAAATGGTCTGGAGGGCTTCTGTGTGCTTGCTTTTTTCAAGAAGCACTCCCAAAATACAAATTTGTTGAAGATATCAGGCCGAGTGCACTATAGATCTCTTAGACCTTATGAGTCAAAGTGAAGGCCATTTATAGTACATAAAAGACGTGAGACAGGATTGTGTCTTTGCCCGGGGTCTGGACATCGCTCCTCTCGTGCAGTCACACTCACAGACTGCCTCTCAGTGTAGACTTTGTTTTTTATCATGTGACATTTGAGATGGATATGAGACAATTTGGGTTTTTTCCCCTCATTCAGGGCCCTTTGATGTGCTGACAAAATTGCAGAATATTTTGTTGCCAGTTGCACTTTAAAAGACCAAAATGAAGACAAAGGAATTTATCAGCCTCCAAAGTCTGTTTTTTTGGATAGAACGTTGTTTGCTTGTAAAGTCAAAGCATTCTTTGCACTTTTACAGCATATTTAGTGCATTTACAAATGGGCCTTTTCTGCAGATTCATTATCTAATTCTCTTCTCTGTAATTCAAGGGTCACGCTTTACGACTATCAAGCCATCTGTAAGATCTATGCTGAAAGCAGTGACAGCGCTCACAGCTTGCTTGATGTGAGTACTCTCAAGGAGAATGAAATGTAAAAAATAATATTTATTTTTACTTTTCAACTTCTAATGTTTGATAGTGATTTTTATTTTTTTGATATTTATGTCTGGGAAATGTGTTTAAATATACAATGTATATTTTGAAATCTGAAATATATATTTGATTTTTTTTTAGTTACGTTATAAAATAAAGTTTATTGAAGTATTGTATTTCACACATTTAAAATGTTGTATTACAACAGAAGTTTTCACAGATTTTTAAGGAACCTGTTGTGTTTTTAGTAAAGATTTATCTAAAGGAACCTAGTTTCTGTATACTTTGAAATAGTGATACAATTCCCAAAAAACCAAGGAACATTATAATTCCTTGGGAAAAACACAGCATGAACAGAGTCCTGCATGATTTACAATCCACATTACTCAAGATTTATTTAAAAAAATGACATAGCAGGCATGCTTCTTTTAATTCATTCTTATTGAAATGGAGGCCAACAGAAATACTGACTGGTACAGATTTATAGCAGTAGTTTTACATACAGTAATTCTGTGGGTTGTATTTTAATGGTGGCCTATGACTGAATTCCAGAGGATCAGTGAGAGTCCTTTAAATGTGAATGCCATATCCATCTCTGGTTCCCTTTTCCCCCCATTAATATTGTGTATTTGATTTATTTGTTGCAGTTTGTGGGGGCTAATTCCCTTCTCCAAGGTGGTCCCCCACACAAAACAATTGGGGAAGCCACATCCGTAAAAGCTTGAAATTCAGTACTCTGTCTTGTCACTGATGGGTTTATGACTGTGCACACATCACTCCAATCAAATCAGAATGAAGTGATGTAAAATAATTCTGTGTTCTTTCTCTTTTCTCCTTTATTTTTCCAGCCATATTTTTACTTCTTTGCTGCTGTAAAATGGCTCATGACTGAACTTGTCATGTAAGTAACATTTGAGTGATTTCTTTATTATTATTTTGTTGTTGTTTAGAATCTGTTCTCTGACATGATGAGGTTACAGTATGCGCTCATGCAATATTTGCAAGCTGTAATGATAACCTCATGTAGCCACTCATTTCGTGTTTCCCAGAATGCATCTTCTATGTGGTTATAGAACCTTCCTCCTTCCTCCTGGGTGGCCTGATGTCACAGCTGGTCTTTCTTCCTTGTTTTTTTTTTTTTTTTTTTAAATCACAGAACAGATTCTGAAATGTTATAATATGTTGTTGATTTTCATTTCGCAAGAGGGTGATACTTTTTTCTTTTCTGCCATCTAAATACTGTACTAGCAACTGTTAAGATCATGTAAAGGTTCTGCTACTGTAGATATTGAGAGAATGTGAGAAAGATCTCCTCTGTGTCTTTATAGATTTATGGTGGAGTTCAATCTGTACAGCTGGTGGTATTCAGATCTCACAGCCAAAGGTGAGTGTGGGCAAAGGGGTGCAGGAGGTGGAGTGTGTTTTTATAATGTGAGCCTCCAAGCCACACCGAGTTCACACAGGTTCCATCTAGCGTGCACACTTCAGATGAGCGAGATGGCTTCCACAGCTCTCCACACAGCAGGGAGGGGTTGGCAATCCCTTCGTGAGTGTAACATTGCAAATCATGTACTATTCCATGTAATTTAACACACGTGCACGCACATGCACGCACACGCATACATACACACACACGCACTCACACACACACACACACACACATATGCAGATGCACACACACACACACACACACACACACACACAAACAGGCATGTTCAAAAACACATATATGCCAAAGGCCAGAAAGATTATGTATGTTCTCATTAAATTTTTATATGAATGAGAATATGAGAATGAACTGGAACATTATTACAAAGGTTGCCTAGCAAGTAAAATTTTATTCTGGTCTTTTAAAAGTTGGTTGTTCATTTTTACTGTTTAAATGTATGTATTTGTTATAAATGTGATGTATTTTTTCTGTGATTTGTTCTGTGAGACACTGTGTAAGAGTTTCTCTGGAAAAGCTGTTAGTTTGATAAGGTTGGATTGATCTGCTTGCCTTAATTAGTGTGCTTTGCTCTGGAATCTCCTGTTTCCTGTCCTCCTCCTCACTGTGTTGCTAAAAATAAAGAAAATAAAGAGCAAGCATAAAATGACAAATTACTACTCACCTCCACTGACCTCAGATATTTTATAAAAGAACAAAATGCTTGTTGCTGTCCCGAAATGACTCTACTCTATTATTTGTGAAAAAATGTGCGTGTCATATTAGTGATGTTAGGAGGCAGTATCCACTCTTATAATATAAGAAAGGAACTGCTGAAAGTATGAAAATAATTTGTTTTTGGGAATTTGTTTATCTTGCCTGGGTTTTGGCATTTCGGTTCAATATTGCTTCATTATGCCACTAATCGGCCATCCTAATGGCAAAACTCACAGACAGGTTTGTGTGGAGCATGGACTGTGAACACCGCAAAAATTCTCTGATTATTTGCGTTTTTTTCCTCTTTCTCTTCATTGAATTTGGAAGGAAAGTACAATTCTATGCACACTCTGTTTGTTAATGTTATGGTAAAATAATTACAGTACAATATATTACATTCTCCAACAAAATAATGGGTATTTTTACTTGCCATAGTCATAACATATTGAACACTGACTTCATATTTATTTTGCATGGATACTGTGGTTTGAATTTGTCTCCATTAGGAAATATGGATGTTGGATGCCAAACCAAAAGGGAATGATCCATTAAGATACAGATCTCTATTTTATATTATTTATGAAGCATAATTAGCCTCTCCAGAGGGAACTATATTTAATTGAATGCACTGATTTAAAAAAATAAATATTTATATGTAAGTTAAGTGAGAAGAACACTACAGGCTTGATCATTTTCTGACAGGCATGCATTTCCTATAAATTAGCACTAGATGGCAGCAGCTTTAAACTAATAACATTAGGAATTTAACACTTAAAAGCTGAACATTGTCTGTTAATGGCACATAATCTTGAAAGCACTTTAATTGTGTTAGACCATTTTGCCTGTATTGCCAGAATTTAATTTAATGTAAAATGAAACATTTAAATAAGTTGAGGAGAGTATTGTGTATGTTTCGAAAATTTGATAATTTAAAATTGTTGGATGAAAATGAGTGCTTAATGTGTGAAAAAATTATTCAAGAATTACACACAGTTGTATGTAGGACTAGGGGAATTTCTCTTATTTCTTATCACTGTAACACTCTTATCATATCCATTCTGCATAGCGCAACGGGGTGGCAGAACCATGCTGGTACCATGTGACACAGAGTACCCCGCCTTTGTCTCTGAGCGCACCATCAAGGAGACTATGGGGAACATTGACTGCGAGGGATGCATCAAGTGAGTAAATCATGTGCTCAATGGCACCTACAGGAGCTGTCATTTCTCAGCCAATCAGGCCCCAGAGCTCCATGCACACATGCGTACGCACACACATACGTATACGCTTCATGCGTTTACACAAGAGATGGCAGCTTTGGGATTGTATTAGGGGAAGAAGGGTGGAGTTGAGCTCGGTGCGTGGCTGGGTGGAGCTGCTCCTTGCTGGAGGTGGAGGCCCCCTTCTCTTCACCACACCCACTGCAGCCATGCAAATGTATAAGGAAAGTGAGTTGTATATGTAAAGAAAATCCTTATTATTAGCCTGCTTATGGCTCACATTTTTATGATGTATTTAAGCAACCCCCCCTCCTTCTTGTTCAGCAAGTGTTTGACATTTGGCATGGTTCAGAGCCTCGAAGTATGACCGGGGGCGGTGGGGTGGGGGGGCATTTTTTAGGGGCCTTTTGACCCAGGACAGTGCTCTCATCTCTCACCATGGCACAAGAGCTGTCATTGTACTCCTCCATGTTTTAATTGCTGCAATTATTCTTGAGTGATACAAATTTTGTCTTATATAAACTCGCCTTTGTTTACATCATTTAATGGAACAAATTGTTGCCCCAGATAGGAAATTAGCAGACATTTTCCATATGCTTCTGCTGCATGCTCACCCCTCATCTCGGTTCCTTTATGTTTTGCGCTGAAGAGGCGACATATTTAAGGAATGCCCTACAAAGTTGGCGTTGTTCTTATTTTTTCATCATTGTTTCAAAGCTCTGGCTCCCGGAGTAAAGTGCCAATAACGTGGAGTTAGCAATTAGCGCATTCACAGTGAACCTTTGTCTGCAATTCCCTGCGTCCAGTTCTTCTCCTCGGCAGGGCCCAGCGGCAGTATTATCCTAAATCAATCACTCAGTCCCCAAACAAGAGGCAGGCAGAGCCACAGCTGTTTGGCAGGAGATATCACTGATGGCCCGGGGGCATGGCCATGTGCCTCTCCCTCGGTCTGGTGTTGACGCCATGCTAGCTGCAGTCTTCTACAGGGATCCATACCACGGTGGTTAATTGGTCTGGAGTGTTTAGATAAAGCACTGTATTTTTGTATCGCTGTGGAAAACAATGAGGCAAGATCGTCACCTCAGAAAAAGGGAGGTGTGGTTCCTTCTTGAGAACGCACACAGTTTTGGTCTCGCATTCCATGCATCACAGGTGCTAAATGTTAGATATAAAGACAGCATTCAGTGAGCATTTTGATTGATCGATTGTTTTATTGGTGAATATGTCAATGAAAATCTGTGTGAATCTAGCATACCTCGACTAAATAGTACGCAGCCAAGACCAATGAATATGTCTGGTTCATACTTTTCATGGGCAAAAGTCCCTAGTTGGTTTTAATCCAAGGAAATAGCTAAATGACAAATTGGAATTGTGTAAGATGTGATGACGATATTGACTGGATTTCAGAAATCATTTTCATCATGAGAGAAATCTTGATGTCTGAGGTTTCAGTGAGAGAAAAAGTAACAATGTGGTTTGTCCGTATTTGGGGTTGTCGGTATGATTTACACTCCGCTGAAGATGAGGGAAATGTGATATTACTGAGACAATGTAGAGTATGTGCCAGAGATGAAGGGGAGGTGTGTTTCTCTGTGAAGGCATTTCTATTGAGATGTAGCAGAAATGCCTTCGTCAGCCCATATCCTTTGCTAAATCACATTACGTTTCATCTCAGTCTGTTATTTGCCTTTGTAGTTGATTGTTGCCATACCCTCATGAGTGCTGCTTGTCTTGCTTTTGTGTAATGTGAAGGACCTTATCCCAGGTTATGAAGAATGGGCAGTAGTACTCCAGCATAATTCACATGGTTGGAACTTGGTGGACGAAGGTTTGAAAGACACAAATATGAAGAATAAGTATGCAGATATATGCTACTGGGTATAACTGGTGATTTGAGGTGATAAATGGTTATTATTTCAAAAGCCAGTCACCAGTGCAACCATAACCAAATGTTTGGAGTAAGAATAGAAGTGACTGAGATGGTGTTAAAAAGGACATATAGTGTAGGTTTGCTGTTAGAACAATGTTTGTCTGATGAGAGGCATATTTTTATCCTATGGGAAATGGGCTGAATATGTGCACTGAACTGTTGCTGCTCGGAGTTTCGAATCTCCAGGTTGTGAGGGTAATAAAGTCGATTCGTCACTCGGCTCCAGACTTCCCGCCCGTCTGGAACATCTCACCGTTGATTTGCCGATTCTCTTGACAGACCTAACAAAATGACTACGACTTTGACCCTCTTGGCATGCATTTATCTTGTTAGCTGTCCCGCTTTCCTCCCTGGAAGAGACGTGTATTTACCATAAGAGAAAACCTACCATATCACAGGGCGCGAGAAGTCAAGCTGCGAGATTCTTTGTAAGTGTTGTGAACTGGCTTGGCTAAACAAAGAAAAATTCTGAGCAGATGAGATAAGGTTTGTGTAGAATATCGGACTGTGACTTTCTTCCTGGCCCCAGGTCTTGCTTGAACCGCTAACGGTTTTCCCTCATTGGGGCTTCACTGCTATCTCAGGCAAGGGTCGGGGCAGACCACCATGTCTGAGATAGCTCTGAGCATAAGTCAGCCCTACCGTCTCTGGTGCTGAATCACCAGCTGCTGCAACCTCTGCCCACAGACCTCAAGATGACCAAAACCAGGCCCTTCTACATGACCTGCAGCTCTGCTGTATGTTTGCAGCAAGAACTTGAATTAGGGCTCCTGACACATCTCTGATGTTGTCACTCATCTCTGGTTTTGTGAGTGAGGCTGAGGGTGGGGTTAAAGTACAAACAAGACTATGGGTGCGAGGTCAACAGGACTGCAGTATATATTGCACACATGCTGAATGGAGGAAGAGTCTTCATATTGCATTATTTACAAAAAATAATTTAACAGGTGTTTTGATGTGTTCATGGCTTAGCGGAGGCAACTTCGGAGAGTTGCCATTCTTTGGTTCACGAAATCATTGCCTTCCACAGACCTAAACACCTATACTCTCTGGTGTACAGTTCGATATAACTGAACCTACTCTGTTTTTCTAAGCTGTGCTAAAAGAAAAAAAATTATACTTTAAGGCACAAGTTTAATTGGGAAAATATCTTACTGATTAAAAATGTGACGAGAGCATTCATACACAGCGATTACATGTAGACTTGGTAGTACTGAAAAGACAAGCTTCTTGAAAAAAGCTTCCTTTCAGAAATAAGAAAATTAGTGTGGTCCCCATTAACAATTTAAGGTTTTTTGTCAGGCAATTTCGGGGTGTTCTACGGATCATTCAAATAAGCGCTCATTGCTTCCAGCTGTGGAAACGAAAAGCAAGCTGAGATATTTGTATCCTCCGTGTGTATCCTTGTGGGGTTAAAGGTGCAATCATGGAGCTGAGGATGCCAAGAAGAAAAGTGTCATGATATTGGAAAATCAAAACACTACTGTCACAAATTATAGCTGAGGTAATATTTAAACTACTAAAAAGACCTTCTGGCAGAGCTACAGCAAATAGTGTGGGACATGGATCCCGCTATTGGGATGAGGATGGCAGAAATCCCAAGCACATTAGCAAATTTACAGCGAATGGCATCACTGTATTCAGGCCGCGGATTTAAATAGATCACATGTGGTTGTGTGACCTCTAAAACCTTGCTAATAAATCTTCCTAAAATCTGTGTAATCTCATTAAATTTACTCAGTGGAGGCTGAGATTAAGTAAATCTTGTTTGGATAAAGAAAATTGATTAGAGAGAGCCAATATTATTTCTGTTCACAAAAAGTGTTTCAATTTAACAGGAAGATCTTTGAGTTTAAAGGGGAATGTGTGTGGATTTTAAATAAATCTTTAAAAAGTATTAATATGATGAAGTAAGTAACAAGAAATGGGGTATTTATTGTCTCTATTTGAGATTTTCTAGGTTATGATGGGAGCGGATAAAAGTTCAGTTCAAGTCTAGCTTTCGTTCATTTAAAATTTTATGTTACAATGTGTGATTTTTGCTATACTATATACTGTGTGAAAGTACATATTGTATTTTAAATTTGCTTTTAATATTTTGCAAAACAACTCTCATGGTCATGTTTCTGATTATACTATAGAGGTGTAGTCTTTCCCTTAAAGTGTGTTTGTTTTTAAAAAATAATTCTAACACTCCATTAATTAAATATATTCTGGATGGACTAGAAATGAAGACATTTTTAATCCAGACACACTTTTTGTTGTAAACTTTCTTAGATCCTTTAAATGTAAAGCATGGAAACAAAGCAATAATCTGCCCATAATACATAATACAGTTTCTATAGTTACATGTTTCTATTGTATTTGAAAATTAAGCCATCATTTATGACAGTGAGATAAACTATGGTGATATGCAAAAAGACAAAGTTTTCCTTACTATTGCTCTTCAGCATATTTACCAAATGTTAACAAATACAATTAGGTTCTATGTAAAAAGGTAGTAGGCATATATGATAGTTAAACCATGTTCAACCAAAAACGTTCCCTGGAATTGTTTTTTCAAAGACCCACCCTGGGTGTCTTTAAATGGTGCTAGTTTGTTCTAAAAACTCTGCAGCTCTTCTGGGTAACCTTTTTAAATCTGGAACAAATTAGTCCCTAAGAGAAACTGTCAGGGTTTTGGAGGTTTGTGGTTGGCTTTATATGAGTATTTACTGTTCTGTTCATTATAGCACAGGACAGAGTGGAATTTATAAGCGACCTGATAAAAATGGAGAATTGCTCTAAAAGGACGGGAAAAAACTGGAACAGCCCCTCTGTGCACAATTGTTTGTAGAATGTTATTGGACTCTTTGATGTATTGTTAAGGTTTCATTGTGTTGTGTGTCCAGAGTAATTCAGAGTTCATGTGAATCCTCATCAGGTATGAGAGTGCACTATCTTTACTCACTTGCACTATCTGCTCCTGATTCGTCTCTCTTTACATGCTCAGCCATAACCCCCCAGCTGTACCCATGTTCAGCTGGCTCTCAAACCCTGTAAGTGACTGTGTAGAGCTGTAATGCAGACCGTAATGTAGGCCACTGGCCTTTAAGTATCGTTACATAAAACCTCCTATTTATTACTTCCTCGGGAGGACTCCTGCAATGTTCTGGAGGTTTGGTCAGGTCCCCCCACCCCTCTGCGTGTGCAGTCATCTGTCATATTTGTGACTGTAAGGCATTGGAGGATTGTGGGAAGTGCGGAAAAACTCACAAAATAAAATGGTGTCATGTTTATGTGCAGTATTTATGGGCATTGCTCTAGATACAGTTTCATGAGGGCTAGGTAGAAACTGGGATTGAGTACGTTTGCATTGTCTGAGCGCACAATTTTCCAGCCAGAGTAATGTTTTAAGCACACCAAATCAAATGTGCCTATGGTTCTGACAGAAAGGCAGTATAGAATATCTCAGAAATTAATCTTGATGTCACTAACCTACAGGCATCTTCAAAGGAACATGCAGCAGGGAAATGGGCTATTCGTCCACATTTGTTTCTTATTGCTTTCTTTTTTTCCACATTGTCAGACTTTATTGCATGCAGGAAAATAAACAAGGTGTCGGCTATAACTAATATGCAGTATCTCCATATTCTGGGAACCATCAAAGTTTCTTCTAGTAGTAATCTTTTAGATGATTATTCGCTTGACCATTTCTGAGGGTACATTCATAAAGGACACTTTTAAAAAAATTGATTGGTTCAATTATCAGGAGGGGGGTCTAATGTGGATAAAGACACATTAGGCCCCCCTCCTGATTAGCTGATGCTCAATTTCATTTTTTTTATGATTAGATTTTTAATTTGTTATTCTTAAACAAGTAAAATGATTAGTTGCATGTAACTGGTATAATTTGCTGTAGATAGTGTAATTTGCTGTGTGACATGTTGATATACATTTTTAAAGTTTAAAAAAGAAGTTCCTTCATAACTCTCAGGTAACACTTCTGTGCAAACCAGTCAAAAGTGTATCTTTAAAACCATGCAGTCCATTGGCACTGAGTCAATTGTAGGTGTGTAAGTGCTCATATGGTTAAGAATGTTGTGTGAAGGTGTGTGGCCATCAGGTGTGTTCTGTATCAGCCTAGAGACTCCCTGATGGGAAATTCCTCCTCAGATTTGTGGGTAGGAAGATCTTATTGGAAAACCTCACACGGTGGCTGTTTGTATGTGTGCACAGTTAACAGCGCTCGTTAACTCTGAAACCACAGTCTGACCCTGTCATTCATTACGTAATTACAAAACACAGCACACAGGTTCCAGGAGCCTAAAATCTGACATCATCCCCAAAAGCCTCTCTGTAGTGCTGACTTCTAGGAGCTCTTTCAGTTGTTCAGGTGCACATTAATTGTTGTCATTTAATCATTTAAAATGTATTTTTTCATTTGCATAATTTTGTTTGCGCTTGGGTCAAAAGACAGGTATTTGTTCACTGAGAAGTTTACATGGAAACTATTTGTTGTGATGTTTCTTTCTTTGCTTGTTTCCCTGAATTGCTGGACCATTCATAATCAAGTTAATATAACTCTGTGGAGAATTACTGCTGTGTCTTGGAAGTTGACTGGGTAGTCATGTGCTGCTTGACTTCACACCTTGCAAGTCATTACATCTTCTTGTAGACATTTGGTAACAAGGCAGAAAATAGTTTCACTGTCTGTCGTGTGTGTAATTGGCAGTGCATTAGCTTCAAGTATGGCACTTTGTACCACTTTTTTGTATAGGAAATCCAGTTTAATAAATAGGTTTACAGGCTGTCTCAGCAGTAAATCCTACGCATTGTAAATAGCCACGGCTGATGGCACCTGCTGAGTAAATGACTGTCTTTGCCTCTTTGATCTCAGTTGAGTTGAGTATAGATTAGCTTATAGCTTAGAGTATAGGGGGCGACATAGCTCAGTAGGTAAGACCAATTGTCTGGCAGTCGGAGGGTTGCCGGTTCAAACCCCGCCCTGGGCGTGTCGAAGTGTCCTTGAGCAAGACACCTAACCCCTAACCCCTAACTGCTCTGGTGAATGAGAGGCATCAATTGTAAAGCGCTTTGGATAAAAGCGCTATATAAATGTAGTCCATTTAGCTTGCCTGTAATAGTGCGCCATTATTGGGAATGGTTTGCGGGGATGTGAGTGCTGGCTCATATACATCAGCCTTGCAGTCTCTCTTTATTTTTTATTACACTTTAACTGTACATTGATTTCTGCATCATCTGTTTTCTGCTCAATTTTAAACATCAGAAGCTTAGTTCGTCCCCACAATGAAATGGCGGGTTTCGTTTTTGAGGGACTTCTGGAGCTCTGTTTGTTGTTTCCCCCTCCGTGTCCTGATGACATGCCCTGCTCTGGCCAATCAGCAGCTGTGCTGCTGCGATGTGTTTATCTTTTTTCACCAGAGTCATTTCCTCCCAGCAGGTTCTGTTTTATATTGGTTGAGTAGAGCTATCCCCTCCATTCCGGGGCATTTTTAAGACGAAAGGATTCACAGGAATTTGTCTACCACATGATAAATGTCTTACAGTGAAATCCATAAATCTCTGATACTGTAGGAAAGATCATCCCACTGACTTTTTCCCAGCATTGGCCTCATGTAGATTTATAAATCGGGTGCCAGGGCCCCCAAATCAAAATTCATCTCCCAGGACTATAGAAAATGAAATAAATTTGGGAGTTTAAGTGTGGTTCCAATTTGTCTCTTTTCAAATGCTTTATATTTTGCAACACTTCATCGGTGAGGAGGAAAAAAGTCTTCAAGATCATTTATAGTGAATATGATAAAAATGGTGATTGGAGATGAAACAAAAGAAAAACATCTGGAAAGGCAGATCACATTGTGGAGGCTATGTTCACCTTGGCACATGTTCTGTCATTACTACACACAGAGATCATGTTCTCCTTCCAGGTCACACTGTGTGTGTGTGTGCGTGTCTGTGTGTGTATGCGTATGTGTGTGTGTGTGCATATGTATGTGTGTGTGTGTGTGAGAGAGAGAGAGAGAGAGAAAGAGGTAGAGGGAGAGAAAGAGAGTGAGAGAGTGATCAGTGCTGCATTTGGGATAAATAAAATGTTCATATGATACTATAACTATATTTTGTTTAAATCTCTTCCATCTCTTACATCACTTATTGCAAAATAACAACATTGATATTTTCACTATCTATATATGGCATGTGGAGGGTTTTTACTTTTTAGAAGCAGTCATTATTTTTTACTGCCTTGTGTTGTTTGCCTCTGTGTACTGAATGTGAATGGCCTTTAAAGAGATTTCCAAGCATGAAAGTTATTTGCAAGGTTAAATATAACTGTAATGTAATACAGTGTGGCCCCTTACAACCAGTTTTTGATTGCATTCTAAACATACAGTGTGTTCTGTTCATTCACATGAAGTGTGCTTCCTAACCCAAGAATCTAACCATCTATGACCCTTCACTCAGCTCCGCAAAGAAAAACAGTACAGAGATGGAAAAGAAAGAAAATGAAAACATCATTTTGACTTTTTTTTTTTTTCTTCCTCCAGATCGTTCGTCATTCAGCAAATCCCGAGCAGCAACCTTTTTATGGTGGTGGTGGACAGTAAATGCGACTGCCGGTCTGCCACGCCCATCACCATGGAGCCCATAGAGATCATGTATATCCTTTTCTGTCTCTTGATGAAGTGAATCTGTGTAAAAGTTCAGCGTGCCCTGCCACTTCCATGGAATTTCACAGAGCTTTTGAAATGGATTTGTGACAAAAGTTCAATTTTCTGGGTGAATTGTATGGTGCTGGTGCTAGATGTGTTTTTCATTTGACGATGGCCCTTTCATTTACGGTTTGCAGTGTGTGTTGTGAGACGTGTGAGTCAGTGTGACAGCAGGGCCCCTGCCAGTTCTTTTCTTGCTGTTGAAGATCTGAACCATAAACCACCACAACATGCAATGGTGTTTATCAGGCAGTTAACTGTTAACAGTTCCTACTTTCAGTAATAAGGAATTAATAAAACTATCCAGATAGCTGTGCTGCCAAGCAGCATTACAGACAAGGAAGGTTTTAATTAAATTTTTATTGACTCAGTGTGGTCAGTTCCAAGGCCTTCATTTTGTTTAGTTTAATTCTTTGTCTTGAGCCGAGAATCGCAGAAAAAGACATTCTTTCAAGTAGGACGTAAATGCATAAGCCTATCATTTCTTTTTCACCTCATAAATATTGTGGTGCCAGCATTTTGGTCACTTAAATATTATTTTGAATACGTGCTGCTGGGAACATTTGAGGGGGAAAATCTGTTTAATTTGTGGACAGGCTTTGTTGAAGTTTCTTCCCCTTTTGCTCTCATTTTATATGAGATGTGTCTTAATGCCTTTGAAAATGCATATATCTTAACATGAACAACTGAGGTTTTAAAGTATTACAGTCTTTTGAGTTTGGGAAGTGTATTTCACAACACCTTTAAATCAAGAAATGATCTATAACAGACGTGGTATTACAGAAGGCAAGAATGCATGCAGAACAATAAATGTTGCTTCAGTTCTTTTATTTATTTTGGAAATGACATTGACACTCCACTCATTTCTTACATGACAAGTTTTCTAGCACTCTCTTTAACTCCTGCTGAACATAACGAATCCCTGAAATGTGAGCGGTTAAAATCACAGAAGGACCGGAGACGCCCTGATTCTTGTCATCCTTTCCACCCTGAGGTACTGTGGGTGTATGTTTGTGTATGTGTGTGTGGTGCAACTTTGTCTAAACTCAGTCTCAGACAATATCATTATTGTCACATGACTGAAACCATAGATATCTTTGGCCACAGTGGTGGCCTTGTCATACTTAGGCCAAGCATTTCCCGGCACTTATGTATTTGCTAGCGCGGACTGTGCTGACCAGAGTTCCAGATCATGTTCAGGTGCAGTGTATCCATGAACAGCCATGTAAGAGTTATTTAATACTCAGCTGGATGTAAGAATTCTACGGAATTACATTCCTGCTTCAGTTCCAGTTTCCCCTGTGAAATGTCACGAGAGGAGAAATTCACACCTCTTGCTCTCGTTTGCATCGCAGGAAAACGCTATGGAGTGTGGCGGAGCGCTAGGCCTTGCACCCCAGATGGCGGGAATCCTGCTGCCGCTGCTCTTCTCTCTGCTTGCCAGGTGACGAGGAGCATCTGGCACCCGGCACCCGGCACGGCATGCTGAACAAACACGGAGAAAATCACGGACTTGAAGTACTGATGTGGCATAGCAGAATTTAACTTCGGTTGAAAACATTGGCATTTCATGGACATTCATGAATTTAAGTGGCCAGTTGGAGTAATGGAGTAATGTACTCCAGTTTTCAACAAATATGAGTGTGTGTGTGTGTATGTGTCTGTGTGTGCGTGTGTGTGAGTGTGTGTGTGTGTGCGTATGTGCGTATGTGTGCATATATATATATAAAGTTTTATTTATTTATAGTTTGCAAATGGTAACCATAAACTGTGACACTGGGACATGAGTTTGCAGAAGAGTGGTCATTATTTTGAGCTTTGCCTTATACAAAAACAACCTGGTCTTGTTTGTATACTTTTTAAATAGAATTATCTTTAAAATAATGGGGTAACAGGGAATGGTTTGTGTTGAAGACAATAGCTCATTTTATAACTGTTAAATCTGGGTTACTAGGAGACCAGGCTGCTCTTTTTATATGACAAAACTGAGATGATCAAAGCAAGGAGCATTTCATTTAAACCAAACGGATGCATGAAAAGAATCACTTTGACATGGAATAAATTTATTTTTGGTCTGCAGATCATTAATACTTAAGGAATAAAAACTGGCAAACTCACAGAGGTGGATAATATGAGACTCCCTAAAAATGAGATTTCTGTTTTCATGGTGGAAGTATATTTCTATAAATTTCTTGCAGTTATGCTCAAGCTCATTTAAGAAAAAGTCATGCTTGTAAATTGCCAAATGAATATGAAACCTATTTTTATCATCAGAACTTGTCTAATGCTTACATGAATTTACTTTGAAGAAAGACTGGGTTGTGTGTGAATGTATGTGTGTGTGTGTGTGTGCGTGCGTGTGAATTTTTGTTTAGTATGGAAGAAAAGTGAATAAGATCATGTGCAATAAATCAATGAGAATTCATCATCATTTCACTAATAGCAGTGGGGAAAAATTGGGACTCAGAAAATGAAGACTGTTTTGCACTTAATGTTCCATCTTAGTACGTTTCATTACATGAATTCATTTTGAAGATTATCCGGTGATAATTACAGAATAGTGCGTACAATAAAGCTAGATGAACACCAGTATATAGAATCAGGATTAGTAAGATGCAATGAAAACAAAATGTCATTGTTTGAAAGAATGTTGTAATAAACATATCTTTCACAAATGCCATAGGGAAGGTACTGCACCTGGAAAGAATGTGCACCTGCCATGTTCTCCAGACTGGCTCCATGCCACAGGGCTTGTTTAAGAAAGAGCTGTCTCAGGGTGCTGGAACATTACACCCCAACACTGACTGATTCCGTTTATGAAGTGGTGAGCCATCTTATTGGAGAGTTTAGGAATCGCTTGCACAGTATTTGTTCTTGATCTGTTTATGCTTCACCAGTTGTCTTGTGGGGTACAGCGGCAGAAGACTCTGGTAGAGGCCAAATGATTATTACTCCCCCCCACCCCCCACCCCCCCATCACTATGCCATAAAATAAATATTTCATTTATATCTGAGAATGCACATGAAATATTTGTTTGACAACGCACATTTGAAATATTGTTTGAGCTATACTGATAGTTACTTTGTGGTCTGCTCTCTCTCCCTCAGTAGTCAGGGATAGATACTGGTGGCTATTTTACCCACATCTGATTAATGCTTGAGCAGGCATATTTGTTTTCCATCAGCCGTAATGGAGGACACATGTTTGATTATGGTTCTTGGTTCTATGATAAATTGACTGTTTTGTGGCCGCCTCTCCCGTTCCCCTGTGGCCTTATCTCCGACCCCATCAGGGCTGCGGCCTGCATTGTATTCAGAGGCATGCCACCCATTGGTGCACAGCGAGGAGGTTTTCTTTTCCTTCAGAGAAACATCAATCTCGTATTACCGGGGGCAGTGCACCAAAAACAGAGAACATAACAGAAAACACATTAAACAATGTTATTAAACATGCTGGGAATTACTTGTGAATTTGCTTTTCATTTTCTGCCAGTTTTATATATATTTATTTGCTTACTCTGTCACAACCACTTTCTTGTGCTTGCTTTTCAGTGTTGCGTTTTCCCTCTTGTGAGACTAAATCTGTACTCGAGAAGGGTTGTGAATTGGAGCCATGCATGGGCTGAGTGAACTGTAAATCCCAGAGCCTGATGATCACAAACTGAATTGATTTATGCACTCTGGGGAGGTGCCACCCCTCCCGTGGAAGGGGGCTGCTTTGAGCTGTGGCTGGGAGGCGTTTCCATTTCTGTGGTCAGTAATTAGTCACTGTATAATTGACTGCGTATAACAGTCCAATCATTTGTGTCTCCTCCCAGGAGACAAGATTGATAATGGCAAGGAGGCCCCGCTTAAGCACAAGATATTCCACTAGGAACTAATTATTCATTTTTCTAACTGCCGTTTAGATCACTAGAGGCAACCAGACACTAGACTTGGTAACAAATGCTTTTTTGCTCTTGTTTTTATTACTGAAGGAAAGTGTAGGAGTAAACATTCTCTAATTGGAGAGAATTCAGCATAGAGAAAGACCTCCTCTCTCCTCCTTATCTCTGACATTGTCTGTGATTGACTCATCTCCTTCGCGGAGCGAACTTGCACTAGGGAGAATTTGCATGCAACTGCAACTCCTATAGCTTCACAGATGGATTGCATCCCAGTGCTAGGGCATTGTTTTCAGGGTAAATTAAGCTGAACCAAAAGGAATGGGGAAGAATGCACTGGGGAGGTTAGCAAATCAGCAGTGTGCACACAGTAAAAACTAGAAAACAGAAGGAAACAAAGTGCTAAAATAAAGCAGTACTGCTGAGCATTCCCTTTCTAAGTGATCTACAAGTTTACAAAAAGGGATTTATGAAATGGCTCTTGGCATCTTAGTGTTAGAAAACCTCACAGAAATTACCTTTTTTGTTTCATTTGGTGGTTAGTTCTGCGTCAGGCAAATCACAACTACTGAATTCTGTGGATGTGGATATCTTTGGCCTTTCAGGATCAATCAATTCAGAAGAGATTTTTGATGAAAATGGTTTGTTTGTCTGTTAGAGTTAGTGTAAATTCCATTGTTGACTGTTTTGGATCAATATTGATATGCACTGTTAAAAAGAAATAAATCTTGAATTCTTCTTTTGTATTTATTGTCTTTATGTGTTTAATTTTTTGGAGGGGAGGCGAGTGGTGGGTAAAATTATTTAATGTAGCAAAGTACACCTGAATTACACCAGTTTGTACCATTTTTGTTCCAGTTAAGGGGGAAATGTACCACACAGTAACATCTGAGTTCTTCATTGGTCCTTTTCCTTTTCAAGCAATCCGCTCGAGTTAGCTGTGGTAGACTTGAGAGTATATCCGACAGCACATTTTTGGAGGGCTAAGGTCATGGCCTGTTCAGAAACACAGTGAGCTGCCGTGCCAGTCTGGTCTCACACCTCATCGCCAAAAGCACATCAGTCAGATGGTCAATCAAGGCTGGACAAACCAAGTGCACCGCAGAGCAGACGTCAGCACTTGGAACATTCTTTTCTTTGGGGCCATGGTCATGTTAAAATGGAAATGATATTCACCACACAGGCCACACAAACTCCTGGCCAGGGCATATGCCCATTTATGCTCCAGAATTATGGGAAATTTGGAAAAGAAATAAATGATTAAAAAAAAAAAAAAAAAAAAAACTATTCTACTCCATCATTGAGTTACACAGGGCTGTGTGCAGAATGTCTCTGTGCTACATAAGAATAACAGAGATAAAACCCTCATTATCCAAACAGCAACAGGCCGGCTTCGGTTTGGTTTGGCCTGGGGAAAAAGTACATTCAAGGCTGCAAGTCAAGGAGTGTGTTTCTTGACTATGTCACCCGCTTGAAGGGCAATTGTAGGAGTTTTCTGGCCGGCCACTCGGAACACGCACAGTATTCAACATTGCTGTATGTCACTGTTCAAACAGAACTTGTAAGGGAGTAATTAAGGCTCATTAGTGCAGTCCTTGTTTCCCTAGGCTGTCAGAAGGGTTTCTGTGACTGTGTGGATATGATGGTGCCTTTGTGGGACCATGCTGTTTGTTGAATATAGGCTCAGGCAGCTGCACGGTACCAAAATTATTTATGACCGCCGGGTCAGTTGCAGTCATGATTTCTTCAGCCAGACATACACAGTTCAAAAGGTGTATGTGGCTTTTTTACAGTCAGTATCTATACCTTCTCAGATCATTCAATCGAAGGACAAGAGCAGTTTGACTTTAATATTCATGCTGTTGTTACTTACATATTGTTTTGACCTATGAATTGGGTAATCTCCCTACTTCCAGACGGTAAATGACTTATTTACTACCAGGCAGGTAGAATGGTGGACTGGGATGCTGACCATGTCATCAGCACACACCCACTGCCTGCTCCCATGAACAAGAGCTATAATTCCCCCTCTATCCCAAGGTTTGCATCCTCCCCCTGCTTCCCTGTCTAAACACCACCCGCTATGTGCTGGCAACCATGGTGATAATTACCAAAATCATCCCCACCGCGGAGAAAAAAATAAAAATCAAATAAAACCAAAACGACAAATTCACCCCAAGGGTGCCAGGAGAAACACCCACCCCAGTCTGAGGTCGGAAGAGGGCCTAAAACATTCATAGACATCTAACCCAACAGGCGGATCTGGTAACCAGCTGTACTAACAGTGTGTGCGACTGCAAGAGGTCTGCTTCTGCTCTGCTGAGATCCAGGTGCTCAGTCCACACCAGCCCCATCCTGATTTCATTAAGGTCCACTGCTGGAGAAATTGGTTTCAAACCCTCATATAGTCACATCCTCTGATCTTTGACAGAGGTGACAAAGTTAAATTGTCCAAATTTTATCATTTTGTCCACAGCTGTAGTGCTTTCCACAAGGCTACAGAGGGCTTTTTTAAAATAATCCCAGGGATTGTGCTTTCTTTTATTCAATCACCTGTTTTGTCAGGAAATGACCAACTGAACATTTTCCCAGGGTTTAATTTTCAAAAACTGACAAAAAAGTATACTGACTTTCAGAGCCAAGTGTTCTCGAAAATATAAAAATATATATTCTATTTTTTTCATATTTATATACAAGCAATTAAAAGAATTCACAATAATCCAGAAACACGAATAGTTTAGGGGAAAATGTTCTGAGGAGAAAAAGGTAATGGGTAATTTTCTATGGCAGGGATGCACTGTTCCTGTCCTGGAGAGCCATAGGCTCTCAACAGCAGGTTTTACTCTACTTCAGCTCCTTGCTTAATTTAGTTATAGTTTGGACCGAGGGTCAGCTCAGTGCTCCATGTGTAAATCAGATGCCAAAAAAGATAACTTAAAAAACTGCACCCCTCCAGGCCTGGATCTACAGCCAATCCCTAATCACGAAACAGAGCTGGATTAAAACAAAATAGCCATCTTCGTTCCGCTCTACCATCATAATCAGTTTATTAATGAGGCTCACATGTAAATTTCCCATAAAAATGTAAACAGAACGTAAATCTGCAATTTGCCAAGTTCTCAGCATGAGCCAAATATCTGCCACTGGCTTGAAAGTCTAAGTTTATAGGAGGCTAACACACATACTTTACGATAACATGCTATTACGTGTTCTGGAGAACACTGAAGAGACTCACATACAGCTTGAAGAGATGTTACCTTACGGGAGAAGTTTGCGCTGATTTTGAACTGTTCTTATTCTTTTTTTCTAGATCTGTTTTCAGCTTCTTTGCTTTTTAGCTGTAACATGAAAAGAGAGACACTGTATTTTCCCATTGTGCTCTCTGCTTGAAACCTCAGTTTTGCCAATTTAAATATTTAGTGGCCTCAGACAATATGCCTCAATACAGCTGGTCTTTCCTTTATGCTATGCATTGGTCCCTAGGATTGGCTTGCTGGTCTGGGTGCCACATCAGTTTTGCCACCTTGTTTTCCAGTTGTGGTATGTGGACAGTGACAAAATGTGAGCCACTGAGGAGATGCACCCCCCCCCTAATGTGTGTCTTTGCAACAATACACACGATCAGAGACAATGGGAAAGCTGAAACACATGCCTAATTTAACCCCTTCATTACAACATCCAACCCAGAGCTGTCAGATTGCCCAACCCAGCAGTGGTGTATCAAATAAGAGAGAGATTTATTTTTAATAACTTATATTTATGTGACGTTTGTCTTCAATCTGTGCTGAAAAATGTTTTTGATATGTGAAAAATATTTGAAAAGTCAACACAGTACACAGTTCATACAGTAAATTCCAGTTACATTATGACTAGTAAACATGAACAATAACACAATGGCACATTCAATATATTTAGCCTAGAAAAGACAAATAAGATTTTTCTGGCTCAGTCATATGTGCCTGAAGCCTCTCCTTGGCGTCTTTAACAGTTGTTCTTTGAAAGATATTAATTGCGGGCATTATCCGGCAATAACACATGAGTCAAATGTTGGCATCAAGCTTTTGCCAAGATCATTGTCTCCTCAACAAAGATATATGCATTCCAGTTAGACTGCAAGTCTTGGAATCTTTAACAAAATTGAGTATAAAACATCAATGTTACAAAAGAAACAACAACATATACCAAGCATCTCCTGGGTCTGGCATATCTTCACAATTTCTAGGTTTTCTGTATTGTGATATGATTTTTATATGATGCAGAAGGATTTCAACAAAAATTTTAATATCTAGTCTGTATCTGACTCAAATAGCCTTCTTTTTTATCATGTAACTGGTTAAACCAGTTTCAATGAACTTGAAGTTATCGATTTAATCCAAACAGGAGATTTAATCTTTGTAGCTGAATCTAAATATTCAACAGATGTATTTTGGTTGTCTTCAATTTGAGCTGAACTGTGTTGTTGCTATGAGAACAATATTTGAAATGTTTTGTTGGCAGCATTCAGTTTGCACATGAATTCCCAGGAAGGACTCTTTTATCTTTTGAGTTATGGTATATTGCGCTTCATTACTCACTGCAGGTCACATTGGTACCATGCTCATGTTATGGCAATGCCACGTAACTGAACTGTACAAGGGCAGCGTAACTGCTGAAATTATTGAGAAAAGTATTAAATGAAAGTATTTCTTGAAAGTGACACTTATGTTAGTCCCTCTTTTCTACTTTTTATTAGTCTATGAATAGTGAAAAGATCCTGAAGTCATCCTTGGCAAAGACAAGTGTGTACTTCTCTTCTCTCATTATAGCTAATTGGAACAAATGCAGGAAATTACATAAAAACCCCATTATTTCTTAACTTATTTCTCAAATTGACATTCTGTGGTGAAGAGAATCTCCTGGAAATGTGATTAGTCGTGGCACTTAATATTTTGAAATGTCACAATGACACAAGTCTCAAGAGTTCAGCCTTTGATGTCCTTTGCAAATAGCATCTGAACTGACGATGCAAACTTCAGAATTAGATTTTAATAGCAAAATAGCAACCCTGCAAGCCTCTTACGTAGACTGGGTAGTAATATGTCAATTACTGGAAAATATGTGCTGTATGTGCTAAGCACCATGTAATAATGATCCTAATGCCTGACAGGCCTTATAGATTTAGCTGTCAGGGAAGCCACAGTGACACAGATGGGTGAACAAAGGATTTCCATTTTTAAAGATCAAACACCATTTCAAAACCACCACAATCATCTCAGTTAAAGAATACCCTTTTATCAAGTTTAAGTCTTCCATAGGGAGCTTAAAATGGAGTTACATGTATCAAGTCAGTGATGAGGTATGAAAATGAAAAGGCACCTGGGATCAAGATATTACAAGATTACAAGATGCTATTATTATTATTATTATTATTATTATTGTTGTTGTTGTTGTTGTTGTTGTTGTTAACTGATATATGTTTGGCCTACATAACAAAGTAACTTCACCTGGCGCATTTATTCATTACATCTTTTAAAGTATGACAAACAAATTAAGATTCTCCTCATGCTGTTTTGTGTCTCTACAGGGAGGCAGCCTTACCTTCCAGGACAGTGCAGAGTACATTCCCACACTATGTGAGCTGGAGGGTTATGTTCTGTTTCTAATAGGAACAGAAATGCATCTTCCATGCATTCTGTCAGTGTTGCCAGTGGATGAAAAACAGTTTGTGAACATAACAGGTTGTGTGCACTGAGGATAACATTTTTATCTTTCTTTGCTTTTTTTTTTTTTGTGTGTACTGGAGACAGTAACAATAATTTGACTACCCTTGACATCTAACTGGCAACTCCACCATCCCAGGACATCACGGTCAGAACATCTGTTTGCATATTGTTCAGTATTAAATAAATAAAATAAGTCAATTCATACGAGAGTCTGACCAAGACCAATTCCACCATTCTGAAGCACTGCACTGTTCTATGTGCACTGCTTCAAACAGACACTTCACTATCCTGGGGTTGCTCTCCCTCTGACATTTTTATTGTTTTTCATTATGAAAAAAAATTCTCATGAATTAACTCCAGAAAGAACTCTCAAAGCACTCTCTTGGTTTGTATGCACAGTCATAAAAATAAATAAAAATCATGTAAACAATGACAAGTGACTAGGCTTCATTAGGCTCTTGTTATGAAGTGACAGGCAGAACTCATGTTGCAATAATCCCATTTGGAGATTGTTGGCTCTGTGCTGGATCCCTTCTCATGAGCTTGCTGAGGATTCATTGCTGACTGCCACAGTTTGTCTGAGAAAGATAGTGTAAGCCAGAGGAAATGACAGCATTGGCCTGTCTCTCCTGGGTACATGAGTGTTCTCCTGGGACTCCCCTCACATTCCTGAAATACAATTTCACGTAATTGTACCTGTTTGGGCATAGCATTGTGCACACATCTTAAGGGCTTGTTCCTCTCTCAATAACTTTATTCTCCTGTGAATACAAACATTGTTCTATCAAGCTTTGTCTGAGCACATAACTGTCCAGGTAATCGCATATTTTGACTACAAAGACACCACAAAGCCCTACCACTTTGTGAATCAGTGTTTGAGTAAAGAACAGATACTCCCATTCTGAATCATGAGACAAAAAAGAACAGTGTGGGTGAACAACACCCTTAAAGTTAACCAGGTTCAAGAGCCAAGAGATACTAAGCTGAATCGGTCCACTGCGCCAGTTGTGTCAGCAATGGACAACAATGATTTGCTTTATGGGACTTTTGGGAAAGAGCTCAGTGAGGTTCCTGTGTGTTCAGGAATAAGGCCTATAAAAACTTTCATCATACTTCATCCCTACTGAGCAAACCTCCATCCTCTGCATTCTAAAAATTGCATTTCTAAATATATACGCATAGTGCGTTGTGATGTTTACCACGGTTCTTGAAAAATTCAACATTTTGTGGGCAATTATTGCCCATAGAGAATGAATGGCAGAATGTTCACCCTGGTGATGTCACAATGCATTGTCTTCTCACACTTGTGATGTCACAATGCTCTGTCTTCTAGCAGCTGTACTCTGGTCTCTCTCTGGAATTGAACATTCAGCCATAAATCTCTGAGGGGCAAAATTGCCCAAAAATTGTAGGATGCCTAATTGGACAAAGAGTCCTTTGTTCATTAGTGAAGAACCCTAAACCTAACACTAGCTGTAACCCTAAGCCTAGCTGTAAGCCTAACCCTAACCTTAGCTGTAACGTTAACCCGAACCCTAGCTGAAAGCCTCACCCTAACACTTGCTGTAACCCTAACCCTGGCTGTAAACGTAACCTTAATCCTAACCCAAACCCTAGATGTAACCATAACCCTAACCCTAATCCTAGCTGTAAACATAACCCAAACCCTAACTCTAGCTGCAACCCTAACCCTAACCCTAGCCATAACCCTAACCTAAACCTAGCTGAAACCCTAACCCTTGTGGTAACCCTAACCCTAACCCTAACTGTAACTAAACCTAAGCAGTAACCCTAACCCTAACCCTAGCTGTGACCCTAACCCTAGCTGAAACCCTAATCATAGCAGTAACCCTAACCCTAACACTATCTGTAACCCTAACCCTAACTCTAACTCTAGCTGGACCACTAACCCTAACCCTAGCTAGAACCCTGAGCTTCAATTAGGGTTCAGGTTAGGGTTACAGCTAGGGTTAGGGTTAGGGTTATGGCTAGGGTTAGGGATTGGGTTACAGCTAGGGTTAGGGTTAGGGCTAGGGTTACAGCTAGGGTTAGGGTTAGGGTTATGGCTAGTGTTAGGGTTAGGGTTACAGCTGGGGTTATGGCTAGGGTTAGGGTTAGTGTTAAAGGAAGGGTTAGGGTTAGGGTTACAGCTAGGGTTAGGGTTACCGTAACAGCAAGGGTTAGGGTTAGGGTTATAGCTAGTGTTAGGGTTACGGTTAGGGTTACAGCTAGGGTTACGGTTAGGTTTACAGCAAGTGTTAGGGTTAGGGTTGCAACTAGGGTTAGGGTTACAGCTAGGGTTAGGGTTATAGCTAGGGTTAGGGTTAGGTTTACAGCTAGTGTTAGGGTTTGGGTTACAGCTAGGGTTAGGGTTACCGTAACAGCAAGGGTTAGGGTTAGGGTTACAGCTAGCGTTAGGGTTATGGCTAGTGTTAGGGTTACGGTTAGGGTTACAGCTAGGGTTAGGGTTAGGTTTACAGCTAGGGTTAGGGTTACAGTTATGGCTAGGGTTAGGGTTAGGGTTAGAGTTACAGCTTTGCTTAGGTTTAGGGTTTCAGGTAGGGTTAGTGTTAGGGTTAGGGTGAGGGTTATGGCTAGGGTTAGGGTTAGGGTTACAGCTAGGGTTTGGGTTGCAACTAAGGTTAGTGTTACAGCTAGGGTTAGGGTTATGGCTAGGGTTAGCGTTAGGGTTACAGCTAGGGTTAGAGTTATGCTTAGTTTTAGGGTTAGGTTTAGGGTTAATGCTAGGGTTAGGGTTAGGGTTATGGCTAGGGTAAGGGTTAAGGTTAAACTTAGTGTTAGGCTTAGGTTTAAAGCTAGGGTTTGGGTTAGGGCTACAGCTAGGGTTAGGGTTAAGGTTAGGGTTAGAGCTAGGTTTAGGGTTGCACCTAGGGTTAGGGTTACAGCTAGGGTTCGGGTTTTGGTTCCAACTAGGGTTAGGGCTACAGCTAGTGTTAGGATTAGGGTTAGGGTTACTGCTAGGGTTAGGGTTACGGTGACAGCTCGGCTTAGCACTAGTTTTAGGGTTACAGCTAGGGTTAGGGTTAGGGCTGCAGCTAGCCTTAAGGTTACAGCTAGGGTTAGGGTTTGGGTTACACCATTTTTATGGTTAGGGTTACAGCTAGTGTTATGGTTAGGGTTAGGGTTAGAACTTAGGTTAGGGTAAGGGTTCCAGCTAGGATTAGGCTTAGGGTTTGGGTTAAAGCTAGAGTTAGGGTTAGCTGATACCCTAACCCTAACCCTAGCTGTAGCCATTTCACTAACCCTAGCCATACCCTAACCCTTGCTGTAACCCTAACCCTAACCCTAGCTGTAACCCTAAACCTATCCCTAACCCTAGCTTTAACCCTAACCCTAGCTGTAGCCCTAAACCTCTCCCTAGCTGTAACCCTAACCCTAACCGTAACTGTGGCAACCTCCTAGAACACCCTTGCAACCGCATACAACACCCTAGCAACCTCATAGAACACTATAGCAACCACTTATTAACAGCCTAGCATCCCAACATCATAGCAACTGCCTAGAACTCCATAGCAACCTCCTTGCAACACCTTAGCAACCACCTCAACCACCCTAGCAACTGCCTTGATCACCATATCAACTACCTAGCAATACCCTAGCAACTGCCTAGAACACCATAGCCACCACCTAGCAACACCCTAACAACCACCATCAACACCATATCAACTACCTAGCATACGATACCTGAAATACGTCGTCATATTCAAAAATTGTAATACTGAATACTTATGTAAGAATAATGCTTACATAATGTATAAAACTCTGTTCAGCACAATGTCGACTTTGCATTGGCGGCAACCACACTTCACAATTTCTGCAGGAATTGTCTAGTTATTATGATTATTATTATTATAATTATTATTATTATTAATAATAATAATAATAATAATAATAATATTATGTATTTTTTTTTACATTTAGGCATCTGACCTACAACCTTACGGCATTTCCCCCAAAGTCCATCATCTCCCCTTATTTTCATATTGTTAGGCTTGATTCCATTGAGATACAATTGGTGCCGGAGCAGTCATTCACTCAGTTTGGTGAGGTTATAGTTGACTCCTTGACACAGTAGCAAAAAGAAAATGTACACTGTACTTTGCCAGGAACAGCCACCCATATTGGTGTTGTAATATCCCCCTTATTCTTGCCTGGTTGAAGTGTAGTCCACAAGGTGATTGCACTTGGCTTGCTATTGTCCCTGCGGTCATACTGTAGCTGCATTTTTATTTTTTCTTTCAGTTTCATCATCATTACATTTTCCACACACACTAGCGTGGCCTGCATAGTTTCAGAGTATGTCGCTCTGTTTGTTTTAAGTGCCACCACGTTTACAGGTCCAGACTTACTTGACTGAAGATACATGGGAGATGTGAAACAGCCGCTTTGTTTTTGGTCTGCAGCTCACTGGCAGCGGTGCTCATTTGGCAGCAGTCGCTGACATTTGTAGGTAGGCCAATTCAACTGACTTCTGAAGTAATTAGAGCTGATGTTACATTGCCATAGTTTGTTTTTACTTCGCCTTCACGCATGCAGCGCCTGGCTTATGAACAATTTAACATTTGTTATAAAATTATTATAAAATTTTAATGCAGCATTTGTTTAATTTATTTTTAATAAATATTTTAATTTTACTGCCCTCTTTTAAATTCAGATATTTATTAATAATAATAATAATAATAATAATAATAATAACAATAATAATAATAATAATAATAATAATAATAATAATAATAACTGATTGGTCATTTTCAGGGGTTGCAATTTCATTCTCTTTGATGTCTGCATAAACTGACATATCTAATCGAATATCTGATATGTGCTTCTCCCAACAATTTGGTTACTGGTAACAGAAAATGCTAAAGGCATATTTTTCCTATCAAGCGGAATTTTTAAAATGCATGAAATAATAAATTCCCTGCATGTACATCTTTTTTGGGTTATGCAGAGTTCTGAATTCTGCACATGCTCAATGTCAAAAGCTTGCATGCTTCACATTGCATCGTAGGGGATTCTGACATCGACTGATTTAAAGAAGTCAGTCCGTTTATCGTGCCTCAGGTTTTTCTTTCCACTACAGTCATACTGATAAAATCTGGAGGCATTCCACACAGAATTGAGGACCACTATGTTTCCCTGTCAGGGATTGGTACCAAAGTAGGGATTGCAGAAGACTACTACACTGATCTTAAAATCAGCAGTTGTCAGTTAGTAGTTACCTGTAGATACATACTAAAAGGAAAATGCAGAAATCATAAATTCTCAGTTTTTCTATTTAGATGGATGAAAAATTATGTTTAACAGCCATGCCTCAAACAATTATTGAAAATGTGTTTGTTTGAAGATAGTGATGATGAAAAATTGATTTAACTGTAAAAGTACAAAATACAGTCTTTTGTCCAAAAAGTAAAGAAAAAAACTATAATCCTGGCTGGCTTTTCCATTCAGATGGATGAGGAATTATGTTTATTCAACATCCACTATGAACAAAAAGGATGTAAATGTGTTTTGAAACAAATTTATTGACTGAAAACGGACTAAATACTATATTTTGAGGCTTTTCTAATGAGACAGGAAATCATCTTTAAGAACCTTGGTGAAATAAATTATTGAAAATGAAAAGGATTGAAGACATTCATCATTGATAATCATTTGAAAAATATGGAAATATATTAGACTATTGTCTTATGCATTGTCAAAAAAATACAAAAATCCTTAAATTGTAGATTTTCTGTTCAGATTGAGTATGCATCAAATTTATTCAATGGCCATAGTGAAATGAATGATTTAACACGTGTCTAAGAAATGTATGATAAACATTTCATCCAAAAAAATGAAAAAATGAAATGATCCTAAAATTGTGGTTTTTCTTTTTGGATGCATAAGAAATTATCTTTGTTCAATAACTATTAAGAAATAAATTATAATATAACATTTAAGAAATTTTATTTTTAACTACAGGGAATCATAAGGAAATAAATAGAAGACAATCTCTGAATACATTAATGATGAATATTGTTTTACACTTGAAAAAAACAAAAATACATAAGACTAGTCTTACATCCAAAAAGTGAAAAAAGTTCAAATCCAAAACTCAATAACCATTTTGAAATAAATCAATGAAAATGTCTTTGAAAACATTTATGATGAAGTACTGACTCCACTGGAAAGGACCAAAATGCATTAGACTACAGTTTTCCCAAAAGGACAAAATCCTAATTTCTTTTTTTTTTTTTTTTGCCAAGGAAAGAAAACATGAACACGTCCTGTTCTCATAACCCAACACAAAAAAATCTAGAAAAGTAAGAGAAATAACAGAAGCTAAAACTTGCTGGAGAAATAGGGTGGAATGTAAGCCAGGCATCTGCTAAGCCAGTTAATGAAAGAAAGAGCATGTGGGCAAGGGCAGGCTAATTCTTCCCCTGCCATGCAGCTGCTCAGGTGTGCTTCAACCTGTTAACAGGCTCTCTCTGCAACTCCATCTACAGGCAGCAGCACACATGCTCCTAAAGGAAAAAGTGGAGCAGAAACAGGAAAGTAACAGAAGCATCTATGAAAAATATTGATTCCTTATACCTCAATCACAATATCAGATAATTCATTACCGACTGGATTTCTTGATCGGTGATAAAAATGCAAAAAGACATATTACAATATATAATGACATATAATTATATATAATTAAATCTTTTCTGAAAGTTGGTTTTAGGGCAAATGCTCTTAGAATCATTCACCACAATCTAGATCATTTTAATTAATGATGTTAAATTTTAGTACATTTCTTATATAAAACTAATAGTGCATTTATTATATAAAACATAAATGGATGACAGTGTTTCTATCACATTAGAATGTTAGTGATATTTCATTTCAACAGTCCTAATATTTTTAAGCATTAATTTTTAGCTTTTAGATGACAGATTTGTGAATACTGTCCATTCTGTATTACTGTAGATTGTCTATAAAAACACATCAAATGCAAATTTGGTGAAGGATTGTTCATAGTTGACCAACTAAATAAAAAGATGATTTACAAAGTAAATCATTTCTGTTATTATGTTACTTATTTAACAAAATTGTATCATAATCCTAGCTAATATACATTTGTAAATTATGCATAACTGAGGCTGAAACACTAACTGCCCGAAAGAAGGTTGCACAAATTAAATGTCTCTAAATTTTTTAAAAGTATATATTTAATTCTAACACTTAAGGGTCCCTTGTGTTTCCTGTGAATAATTGCAGCAAACATTTATTTAAATTAATTTATTTAAATTGTAAACAGAAGACCACAAGGATTGGTTTCAAAATATAGATTTTTCATCTGTTGAAGCTGCGGTCTTGGCTGACAGAGTTCTGGGAGCACCAAAAAATGTTTCTTGTTGAGTGTCAATTTGAATAGTCAAAAGACCTATGTGTAAAATATTTAGACATGGGACAAAACATCAGATAAATGCTAAATAGCATGTGAACCCTTCATTGAAGAAGTAAACAAGAAATATGATGGAGAGGACCTATTTACTCTCTTTTTTTTCCGTGTCTTACCACCATCATTGAATCTGAAGGGCTCCAATGTTCTCTATCACTGATCACAGTCAAGCCATATGCAGTCACAACCCACATGTCTTGGCATGTCTTCATTTGCATCAGGATTTTATCGAATCAGTAAACAAATTAACAGTTTGCTTTTTGAAAATAAATAGTAACATTTATGTTGCTATATTTAGCTATTTTCCATGATTCATGGATTAAAATTTTTACATCATACAGAAAATTTTATATTACATTTTTTACAATGTCAGGGACTCTTAAAAAAGAAAACAACATATTTTGCTGCATGCATGCTTTCTCTGTGCTTGAAACTACTCTACATGTGCTGCCTTATATTTGTACTTTAATATAATTTTATTTTTCAAAAACCTATAAAAATAAAAATAAATAATAAAGTACCAGAAATACAAATTGCAGTAGACCTACCTTAAAATCTTAAATGTGTGCATTAAGTTGTCTTTTAGATCACAATTAAATTTTTTTCGGTATCAGGGGTAATGTTGCGTTTTCCTATTAGCTAACACATTACGGATACCATTCATTATGCTAATTTATGATAAATAAGCTGAATATGAATGTCCAAAAACCACAGACTAACCTTATCCACCATGGCCCTAAATATGTCAGTAATTGCAATTTTTTTATGGTCTGGATTTAATTACATATTTGCAAATATCATAGTTTATGTAATTTTAGTAATGACAAAATATATGTTGAATGAAAGAAAAAATAAGTTAAAATTCAGTTTTCATATTAACCATATTCAGCTCTTTTCCAAAATGTGTATCTTGGTCTGGTTGAGAACTGAATGTCTGCAAAGATACATTGTTGATAACATTAAACAACAGCGACAATGCTGATGCACACTTCATGGCCTGAGAAGCACCAGTTTAAGAGTGAGGTCCATTTTTGGCTGCTTTTTGAGCCAGTACCTGTTTATCAGGAGATGTAACCAATGGGCAGACAAATATATGCATGCATATTTTTTTTTGACTGTGCAATGGCAACTGTGCCCGGGGTCCTGTTGAGTACATCACCCAGGAATGGGGAGTATTTATACTTTATTCGGCAGGGCATCCCATGTTAGACTCATCTGTCAGTCGGGCAACTTCATTCTTTTAGTGCACAAGTTGCGCAGCTCGATTGGTGAATTTAGAGTAAAAATTATTCATGTGGTTCAGAGTTAAAAACATAATTTTGAGTGAGCTACTTGAACTGAAAGATAAAATATGGCAATAATAACTGATAAGTAACTGATAAGTATCTCTCCATTTGGCTGTATATTGCTGTCTACTGTTCCCATTGTAAAATTGTGCATCTTATAAAAAGCATGATTTTATATGGTCTAGTTTATGTTTCCTGTTGTTTCCATTGCGTAGACAAACTCAGCTGGTATTAGAAGTACAAAGTATTCCCAAGTCCTAAATATTTATGACAGAATACCAAAGAAATTTAAATGAGACCATTTAGCAAACTACAGATCTATTTTATAGAGGAATATAAAATTACTAATTATTATTAGTTATCATTGTAGAAATTGTTCAAATATGCGATTCAAAATATCAGAAAAATACGAAAATAAGACAAACAAAAAAGAACAGCATAGAGCAAAATAACAAATAAGAATGAAAAAAGAATTCAGTTCATCTTAATTAATAATATTTTCCACATATGAACTCCAGCCAGATGTTACTTTACCTGCTGTTCAACCCATTTGATTATTTTCTGTGACAAATCCCTTATTACATTCCTGTTACATCCATTATACCTCTACACCCGGCCGGCTAGCAGAGGACTGATCCCCCTCCCCCCATAGCCGGGTTCCTTTCTTCCCATCAGGGTTTTTAAAAAAAATTTTTACCTCACCACTTGTGAGGTTTCCGTGGCAGATCTCTATAAAAACTGCTGTACAAATTAAATTTGCTTTGATTTTATTAGATTTTTATTTGCTTGTTTAGGCAAGTGTGTTTGAGTCCATGTGTTTGTGTGTGAACAAGGAGAGGCATTTCATTAATGCCACATTATTATTGGGAAGTGTCTGTGTGTCTGAACAGAAAATTAACTTTCACTCCATCCACAAGATTGGAACATATTTTTAAGGAATGACTGCCCAGTTAAAATGTTCCTCAAAAAAGTTCCAACACTTTTTTAATGCTAAATATCCAGTAACAAAGTAAACAGGAAATTCATTAAATAACAGCATAGTCTTATATTGTATTTCTTACTTCCACTTGTACAGTAACTGGCTCAAGGGGAAAAATATAGTTGAGTTTAGAGGGATATGGAGGATAAATGTTCATTTCTTCTCACATAGTTGGAATGTTCCACAGTGATTTATGCTGTGCAGGGAAAAGATGTGGTCGGCTCATAAATCACAAGCACTTTATATAAAGAGAAATTAAAAAAACACTTCATATGGTACTTTTTAGATTACGGTTTAAGTGATTTTCTTTAGGTCTCAATCGAAAGAATGCTGATATGTTTAATATTTAAGTTTAAAATATATTCGTACATATTTACGCATTTGATTTGTTGCTTACTGGCGCACCATATTGCCAAAAAATTCAATAAATGTTGAAATAGAACTTTATTGTAAATATGATATATAGATGGCTATGGAAAGATAATTTGTGACCATTGAGATGCAGTACCGTCAGTATTTGGACAGTGAAACAATGTTTGTAGTTTTGGCTCTGTGCTGCAGCATATTCAATTTGAAATGGAACAATGAATATGAGGTTAAAGTACAGACTGTCAGCTTTAATTTAAAGATATTTACATCCGTATCGGGTGATCCGTGAAGGAATTGCAGGCCTTTTTTATACATAGTTCCACATTTAGAGTACCAAAAGTAATTAGACAATTGGCTGTTCAGCTATTTCTTGGCCAGCTCTTTGCCTTTGTGTCATTGGTTCATGCATAAGAAAGCTAAGAAAAGGTCAAGAGTTCAGTAAAGGGGTGTATTTTGTAGTTTGTTGCTGTTTCCTCTCAATATGAGGGCCAAATACTGTAAGTGTCAATGCCAGTAAACATTGGATGAGTTACAAGCAACAGTTTTATACATTTTTTAAGAAGCAAGAATGCACTAGTGAGCTCAGAAATAGCAAATGACCTGTAGTGGATGACCGAAGAATACTTTTAATTATGAAGAAAAAACCCCTTTCAACTATCAAACAGATCAATAACATTCTCCAGAATGTAGACATAGATGTGTCAAAGATTACCATGAGGATAAGAATACACCAGCATAACCTCAGAGGGTTCACTGCAAGATGCAAACCACTCAAAGCCTCAAAAACAGAATGGCTAAGTTAGAGCTTGACAAAAAGTATGTTGTTCTAGAACAGAGTATTTCCGACAGATGTGACAAATGAGAATTGACCTGTACCAAAGTGATGGAATGAGGAAAGTGTGGAGAAAGAAAGGAACTGTTCATTATCCGAAGTACCCCCCTCATCTGTGAAACATGGGGGAGGTAGAATTATGGCTTGGGCATGTATGGCTGCCACTGGAACTGGCTCCCTTGTCTTCATTGATGATGAGACTGCTGATGGCAACAGCAGGATGAATTCCCAAGTATACTGAAGCATCTTATCTGTTCAAATCTAACCAAAAACTCATTGAATGGCACCTTGTAGCAGAACAACAATAGCAAACATAATACCAAAGCAACCAAGGTGTTTTTCAGGACCAAAAAGTGTAACATTCCTGGCTAAGTCAATAACATTTCCAGCATCCAACTAAACATGTGTTTCACTTGCTAAAGACAGGACTGAAGGCTTGGCTTCTCAGAAACAAACAGGAACTGAAGATGGCCTGGCAGAGCATCACCAAGGAAATCAAGGAAGACAACCAGCATCTGGTGATGTGTATGGGTCGCAGACTCCAGGAAATCATCGAAAAGGCTTTGCAACCAAGTACTAAATATAAGGAATTTGTCAGATTTTTTAAATTTGTCAAATTATATTTGCTCTGTAAGTTCTTCACGGATTGCCTGATATAGACACAAATACAGTTTGTGCAACCACATATTCATTGTTTTATTTCAAATCTGTTGTGCTGGAGTACAGAGCCAGAACAACATAAATTTTGTCACTGTCCAAAAACTTAAAGACTACACTGTATATGCAGTTACAGATTCCTCAGGCACCTCGAGTCCCAGAACACTAGAGTGTGTACTTTTGCAGTGTAGACTTTGACTTATATTAAATTAGACCGCGAGTGCAAACGCACCGCTGTGATCTGCCAGTTCGCTGTGAGCGGCGTGGGAGCAGCCGGACATTTTTTTGGCGGCTGACGGAAAGGCTGACCCTGAGTGAGGCGGTAGCGAGACAGCGGGACTGGGGGAATCCGCGGGTGTCATTACCACCTGTCCTTACTGCCACGGGAACACGAGCGAACGAGCCTCTGAGGCGCGCTTTCGATGTTTAAGACATCATTACAGCAGCAGGGACGGCCTTTCAGGGCAGGCCTTTTCAATCAGATAGAAGAAAAGAAAGAAAAAAAAGAAAGAAAGAATATATCTGCGGGTTTGTCTGGGTGTGCCTCTGTTGGGAAGGGAAGGGGTGTTTTGGGACCCCGTGTCCTTTACCTCTCTTTGAACCAAAGTCTAGTGAACGCGAGTGAAGCTGAATTAAAGCGCTGCAGAACGCCCCGTGGCTCTCAGCTCTTTTCTCTGGTAGCAGGGTTTCTGTCTGCTAAATTGTAAGCAACGTATTGGGAACACTTCTTAGTTTCGGGAAGCATGGTCTGACTGGATGATAGAAAACACCTGTGCCGTTTTGGGATGGTGTGGGCGCAGGGTTGGAGGTATGGAGAGTAGACCCCATTCAGCTTGCCAAAGTCGTACAGTGTAATAATGAGCTCTGTACCAAAAGGGCAGACATGCAGCCCTGCCACCTCTCTTCCTTTCACTTGGCCTGATGTCTGACAGTGCTGGGCTGTAATGGAATTCTTCTTCTTCATTAGCGACGGCGTTTATTTAGGCAGGCAGGAGACAACAGGGTGCCAGCAGTCAGTAGTAACCACAGCAGCAGTGATGAGCTCAAAACTGGCAGTGTGGGAAGACCTACATGTTCATAAGAGGGCACTGTACCCTGCAAAAACAAGTCAGACATCATCTAAATGAACTCCATGATGTAATGCTGCAGAGGCAGGGAATAAAAGAAACTGTGGTACAGTCTCATAAAAAAGTTTACTGTCCAGTGGTTGGCAAGGTTTGTGATGCATCTCTCTAGATGCTGTGAAATTTCATTTTAAGTTCAGTGTTAGGGCAAAACATTATGTGAGAAATTTTGGTTGAATTATGAAACACAAGCAAGGTTGTTCAGTGTTCTAATTATTCTCAATGCTCAAAATGTAGTAATGCTCTTTTTCTCAGTATACGAAAAGCCATCTAATTAATTGTATATTCAGTCAATTTATTACATCTCTTTTCATCATTGGTTTGCTTCATGGGTATGGGTGGTTAATCAGATTAACCATGATTTTACATGCTAACCCAGGATAAGTGAATGTATCTATAAAAGACACACAGTATGTAAGCCAATGCTGTTTAAAACACCTTTATATTTGTACATACCTCAAATAAATTGTGTATCTAAATCTAAGTGTATCTACTATAAGTCAGAAATGACAAACTCAAAGCAACGAGCAGTAGATGTTTTTGTTTGTGTTTTTTGTCTGTAAAATATAACACTGTACCGGATTTAAATTATCTGAATATGCCTGGTGTTTTTTGGAAGTGCATCACACTTTGAGTGTGGAATGACGGCTCCTTATCATGTCCTTATACTTTACCAGAGGCACTTGCATATTAAAGGTTAGTGCATTATAAGAAAATGACTTGAATTACCCTCACTTTGTTTGTTTGTTGAAAATATTAATGTCACTTGCTACAAAGAAAGTAAGGGTAACTCAAATCATTGCTTCCAATTGACTCACTTTTAATGTGCAAAGGTTTCTAGAAAAATGTAAGAACATAATTAATTGATTTTAAAAAATATATACAATTACACCACCAGGCAAATTTTGTTTACTCCAGTTGCATTATTGACTGTGACCAAATAAATTCCTTCATTTCCATGAATAACCCTACAAGTCTTGACATAGACGATCAGGGTCGTCTGAACGACTCTGCTCACAGTGACCGCATCCTCAAGGAGAGAGACGTGCCGCGGCAGGGCCTGATGGTGGAAGGGGCTCCAGGGACCAGCAAACCGCACCAGGAGAGTGACCTTCGGCAGGCGCTCCTGATCCCAGCAGGAGTTGATTACTGCAGCTTGTTACAAAGCAAATTATCTTCCCCCTCAATCTCCAGACTTGCATGATGTGGCCTTCAAACCTGGAAGAGGGCCTCTCTTTTACTTCTTTGTGTCCTAAGATTGCGTTTCACCAATTCAAATCCAGCTGTACATTAGCAGAATGCTCTGCAGTTCACATTTGATTTAAACATAATCGAACACAGTCTCTGCAGCCTAAGAACTGATACTGTACCTGAGTTGCAATAGGCTGCCACTTTGTCAGGTGAACTCCATGTTTACCATATACTGCACATATTACTCAGAGGAAGGTTGAAGGATGGTGAGCTATTAATATGTTTATAATTTAGTAATCAATAATTTATAATAGTATTTGCAGGGACTGTCACTTTCTCTTCTCTTCTTTCTTCTGTCTTTTTCTTTCCTCTGTGTTGAGTAATATTTCTTTGTTTTTCGTCATACTGTGTGTAAACAGGAAACTGCATTTCTTCACGGTGAAAAAAGGAAGATATTAGCACCAGATTGTTCCCCATGTGCCTTGTGGCAGTATTTTTTCTCCTTTTTTCCCTTGCCTCTGTTACACAACCAACTAGAGTGTAATGTACTGCATGCATGAGACATGATGTCCATTCTGCAGAGTAAATTTCCTCAGTATGCGTGATGGCATTGACATTCAGTGCAGTGACTGTATATGGCACCACTTAGTTACAGTTGCTGCAATGAATTTTCCTGCCCAACAGACAATATGGTCTTTCCCATCGTCCTCCGCAACCTCAATTTTCCACCAAAAACTAACGTGTATGCAGTTATGGCAGTTGGAAAAAAAGTAAATCATGCAGTACACCTTAATAGGTCAGAAAAATATATCACACTATCTTTCAAATAGAACCAAATCAATTGTCCTTTGACACAATGGCATTGCTATAAAGGGAGATATTTAATATTCAATCTGTAATGTTCACTTAAAGAATGTAAAATTAAGAACAGAATTTACACAATAGAAAGATAAATTTGCTAAATACCTACAAAGGGATCTCTGTACTAGAGATAACACAACATTTTCTATTTTCAGAAAGCAGACAAATATTAAATGAGGGCTTCTGAAAGTAATCCATTCAGAACAATTTTTTGTCTCCAAAGAGGTTTTTTTGGAGAGTAAAAGATTTTGAACCAAGAAGCATTATCAATTCTTTCCAGAGCTGGTAAAGAGGACCTTGTGCGAAGAAAGCTCTGTGAAATGACAAAAATAATCACTGTGCAGTACGTGTACAACAATCAAATGGTGTGGAAGAAATGACATATTTCACCAGAACAGAAACTTGGGTGTAATCTTACAGCTAATACATACAGGGGACAAAGTAACAGTTGGCCCAGATCTGAGGAGGTTCCTCCTCGTTTCCTGACAGGACAATATTCATGCAGCGAGCCAGAATGCATCATGGGTAGCCAGAGACTATACATCAGACCCTCATAGCCGAAGCCTGTCAGCCGAAGTTTGTCGGCCCAAAGCCAGGCTGTCAAAGATTGGGCTGGCAGCCAGTCTGTCATGGTCTTGGGCTGGTATCCAGCCAGTCACTTTGAAGTTAGCGGGTTAGCCAAACGGTATGTAAGGGTGGCTGATCAGTTCAGGAATAAGACACCACACTCAGGGGTCATGAGTTTTGAGAGTAATCTGGCAGCCTCTGCATCCATAATAACAAAGTAGAAATGCCACAATGCAAAGAAATATTTTAACTAATCCAATATTTGTTTTTATCAAACTTTTCATTGCACATGCAATTAATTAAACAGTGCAATTAATGTAAGCCATTTTTGCATTGCATTGTGATTACGTGAACATTGTTTGCTTTGGAAGAATTGGACTACCCTGTCTAATTAGCACTGCAACAGGCACTTGTTTATATTCACCCATATGCTTCTAAAGTCGTCAGATCTTCATCACTGAGGCGAAAACATTTGAGTGGTTATAGGGGAATTGCCAGCCAAAAAAAAAAAAAAAGCTGGAGAATTATGACTTTTTAAAATGTGTAAGCAAACTTACTCAGCTCGAAGACGAAATGGCTAATTAAATCTATGGGATCTCAGCCATTTTGATCACTGTAATCAATTGTACAGTAAGTCAAACAAGTTCAGAGAGAACATCAATTAATTTACAAGGACAAAATGATAATGACATTTCTGGGAGTATGTCATCAAGTAAATAAAAAAATGGCATGGGTGGAGGTTATGCTCCATTGCATCTTTTTCTAGATGATTTAGTTATGTGATATTGTAACTAAATGGAACCAGTTTTTTGCTAATGTTTAAATATGAAACCTTGAATTATATAGAATATATCACATTATAATGCATAATGTATGTCATTCCAAATTGTTATATAACTAAACTCACATTTACATCAGACTATCATATGCAATAAAAAATAAATGTGTAGACAGAAACAAAGAATTGAATGTATATACAAAGAAACCTGATATATATTTTCCCCTCAGATTTACCCATTGACTTTTTGACTTCTTGATAATTAAAAAAAAAACAAGAATTCTAAATTCACAGGAAATATATGCAAGGGTTTAAAACTGTCCCATTATGAGAACGAGAAACCCATTTTGCAAATAATAATTCACAGTAATAAAAATATTTGAATCTTGAAAATTTAAAAAAAATGCAATTACATGAATTTACTCAAAATAATAATTTTTTCATTGTTCACAATCTGGCCATACTGAAAAAGAAAGACTTGATTTGATATGATTCATGGTGATAGCTATATGGTTCAAGTACAGATATTACATGGAATCTTTTGGAATTTTTTATTGATTTGGTTTGGATTAGTGGAAAAGAACTATCACACAGACAGAATTTGCCTACAGCTTCTCTGATATCCCCAGTATATCTTAAGGTATATTTATGCTAAAGAGTGATATTAAACTTAGCATCTTCGTAACAGGCACTCACTAAAACTTTTGTCAGGATAAAAATAAGCTATTATAAAATTATGTTGCACTCCAATAACCTTTCCACCTCACAAGGAGTTTTCAATATAATATAAAAAATGAAACTCCTTTTACCTGGACATGTACATTCATTTTCACAAATAAGGCACAAGTAATGTACTCCCCTAATTTTACCATGACCTTCTAAATATTCCTGCTGCACAGGAAGCTCTTGCAAGTCCAAAACCCAGAAGCTTTCAAATCAAAGAAAGAGGGCATTTTTTTTAAACTGAATTTCCAGTCGGTATTGCAAAAAAATAAATCTCATACATTTTCTCCTCTTCTCTCTATATAACCCTCCCCTTGTTGTCTCTCTATTTTCAGAGGCTAGTTCATGCCTTCCACTCTAGAGGGGTTTCACCCAGTAGCCATAGTCAGAACAGCAAACTTGGGAAATTAATTTTGGCTTTTAAAGAAACTATCAATTAGAAGTGAAGAGGCCACTTAACAATGTCGGCTTAAAGAAATCAATTAGCCGTAAATTTGAATGAGCCATTACTCACAATTTTGCTCTCTGTGAGTCAAGTAGTCATCCAGGTGTTATAGAATTTATCAGGCATTCAATGGTTCATTTTTCATATTTTCATGCTGTTTTTGATTCTGAGAATTTGCTAGATGAACACCATATTGCCCGTATAGTTTCCATGGGGAATATCAGCAGTGAAAAGTGAATTGTTATGACAGGAGTGTTCAATAGCAAAAATAATACTTCTATTTTATCCTGAATCACAACTACAAGAGTACAATAAAAACAGAGCACATGTATGATTTATTTAGATTTGTTTCAAGATTACTTAGTCGGTGACTTAACCAGATTAATGCCTATAAAACATTTAGTCCACTATGTCCAAAGCTATTTTTATACTATGTTGTGAATATTCTCAGATCCTTATGTCAGGCATCATGAAGATTTTTTAAGATTCAGATATTTTAAGTAAAACATGTAGGTACTTAAAATAAAACATGTCAAATAATTAATAAATATTGAATGTGTGATGTGACATACACTATTAACACTACCAGTTCTGCATTTGACTAAGAAAAGGCTATTAGAAGCATGTACTTGCCGAGGAAATATTAAGTAAAGACATTTTCATCATTAAATTGGTCTTGGTTTTACAAGATTCAA
The DNA here is from genome assembly GCF_013347855.1 of Anguilla anguilla. NCBI lineage: Eukaryota > Metazoa > Chordata > Actinopteri > Anguilliformes > Anguillidae > Anguilla > Anguilla anguilla. Next base: position 16,809,215 of record NC_049211.1, on the reverse strand, counting down.
GAAGGACACTACTCACACCCAAAAATTTCATTTTTCCATTTAAATTCTTTATTAGCCACAATGAGGCACAAAATGCTGTTTATATCTAGCCACCTGTTTGAATGAACAAACTTTTACAAGAAACTTAACTACCTTACCTGCCATTCATAATTATAGAAATCAGCTTTTAATGCCACATCATAAATGTTAATTCACAATAGACTGTTTCTCCTGATTCCATTAAAAGACATGCAACACTTAGAACACTTAAGGATGCACTGTGTAAAATTATTTTCTTTACTGTTAGCATTTCACGTGTCTGAGCTTCAGAGTGTATATAAACTTTGTTCTATGCTATTATTATTTTACATGTATGTGAGCATCTATGTCTATGGGTGAGCATATAACTTTTGGGGTAAAATGGTATTTGAAACAGGGAACCAACATACAGTATACCACCTGGATGACTTAGCAATTTATTACAAAATATAGCTATATTAATGTGTTACTCATAAACTGTACACTTCATTAATTGTTTGTTGTTTTTATAACAGCAAATTACTTCATGACACATCAAAAACAAAAACAAAGTGTCAACTGATTTATGCTGGATGGCCCTAAATACTTGCCCCTCCTCCTAATGAAACTGTTCATGCACACCCCCTTATTGTCTGGCGTTGAACCTCGGCTTCCCATTCTGTGTATACACTGAAAACCTTTTCTTCTTCACTGTCATCCTGCATGGTTTCATAAGCCGGGATAAACTCTTTAACCCGTGGACCATATTTATGTAATGCACTCTCCTGACTCTGTTACAGAGTACAGGAAATAAAGACAAAACCATTTGCTCAGTCTCACAAGCCATATATGTCTCCAGAAACATCTGTGCCACTGGCAGATTTTCTGTGAGTGATGCTGGGTTGTATTGTTATGTCTTTGACTGCACACATTTGGCCTCTCAGTTACATTTTAGATGAATGACTGACAGGACATTCCCACTGACAGGACTTTTCAACCACCAAGTATAAAAGTTGTGCCCCTTGTGACCAGGCCTTTTAGATGCTGAGAGAAAAGGAGGCTCATGGGAAAACCACCAGAGAGTGCTTATGTGCACAGATGTAAACAAATCCCATTGTTTCGTTAACAAGTTGCAGGCACAGGATTCGTTTATATTCAAAGGAGAAAAAAACAACTGGGCGTCTGATTAACTAGCAGCGTTGCCAAGGTCAGATTAATTCAAGTCTTGCTTTAAAGGGCAACTCTTTAAAGGAACATTGTTCTCGGAAAAAAAGATCAAACCCATGAGAAATGTTTTAATTGAACACATCAAGAATTTATGATTCATGATTTGTAACTGACATAAATAGCAAAAACCAATCCTTTATGGACGCAGAGTCCTGGAGCAAGCCTGGGATTACCCTGAGGAGGGAAGAGGCTTTCCCACCATTGTTATTGCTGTTCCAACCAAAGAGCTATTCTGTTATGAGGTGACACAAACAAGAACCACATGATCATGCTGCTTGTATCCATCTCTCTCTCACAGCTTGATTTTCAGATGTAAATGCATTTGACTGTTGACCGCAGGAGCTGTAGGTCGTATGACCACAGAACACCACAATACAGGAGTCAGTGGTGACTGAGAGTTATGTGTAACTTCATGGTGGCATGCCAAAGGTGCCATGAGTGAAATTTAGCATGACAGACAGAGCTGACAGTGTTGGTGCCTATAGGAAGGCAAAACAGACCAATAGTGTTTTTTATTCTTAAAAAGTACACAACAAACCCAGTTACAGTTAACCTGCTCATAAGCACCAGAATCATGATTCTAACAAGGTATAAGCTACTTGTCTGGGCTGGTTGACCTAAGGATAAATGTCACTGCTTATTTCCTTTGTGTTTAAAGAACTGGTAGATTATACAGCATCTTATTAAAGACGTGACATCTCTTAAATTTGTAGACGAAATCTGAAGGCTCTTGTGCAACCCGAAAAGTCATCATTTGAGTTTTAGCACATCTGGTGTGCAATGTTCACACCATATGGCTGCAGTCAGTTCCTGGTTCTTTCTTGGCCACTGAAAAAAAATAACATTCTCACAGATTTTCTGCAACTTAATGTTTTATATTCACCCAACTCTTTCACAATTAGAAATAATAATTCTGCACAGAGTTCATATCCCTGACACACATCGTAACTGACAACTAAACAGAACAGAGAGGATCAACAGTGCCAAACTATGCAGTAATGTGACACTGGTCTGAGACTCATGAACATGGGTGTCATAGTATGAGGCCCAAGTACTTTCTGAACCATCCTAAATCCTAAAATTGGAGGTTAAATATGTGTCTGTGGCGGGTAACGCCATAGCATGGGAATGGGAGGGTTCCGTTGGATAGGGTTCCACCTGCATTACTATCTAGCAACTCCCGCTGGTTGATTGGGCACCCATAGATTGCATTTAAAGCCACATATGAAAGTTCTCTGCTCTATGTGAGCTTAGCTGTAGTCTGTGGTGTGAAAAGAAGCAGTTGGCGACACCACATGTCTCAGAGGAGAACTGTGGTGTTTACACCCTCCAAAATCGGCAGTTGGGTTAGCACAATTTATGCGGCTGATGTTGCAGACAATTAGCCATTCCAAATTGTGGTGGGAATTGGATATGCACAGTACTGCATTGGGTGCCAACTTTATTTTTTGTAAAAATGAAATATTTTTACTTATGACACAAGCCATAGTGAAGTTCTCTGTAGGAAATAGTGCACAGACACACACACATGCACACACAAACACACACACACGCCACTCTCAGAAACAATACATATTTGAAGCCTCTATCATTCTGCCTGTTTCTGTGTGGGCCCAATGTTCAGTTGATAAGTCATAGTTATGACTTTGCCTACTACCCTTTTGAACAAATTTAACCACTAGAAATGATAACAGATTACCTTCTTTGTATATTGCAGTAAAATGAATTTGGACTTTACAGTTAAAATAACTTGACTAAATAACTTACAAGGCTTGACTCCAGTTTAACTACATGTGTCATATTTACGAATTGAATGTTTTATTACAATACCTATTTGTATGTAGTGTATGTATACTTTTACATCTGTAAATGATAAAAGAACTTGTATCAGATTCAGCTAAACCAGGCAATGCCATTTTTGTTTTGTACCGTTATACACTCTCGATCAATGTGTGTGGATGAGGGGCACCATACATTTTGGAATGTCATTTGATCATTTTGCTTATATAGTGGCAGATTGCTCTTGAAAATGGCCTTGTATGCTAGTTCCTATAACTTTAACACACCACACAATAAATCAAAATGTTTTATTTCAGTCAACTATTCTGTAGAACATTCTGTAGCAGAGGGAGGGGAGGGGATAGGCAAGGGTCAACAAGCCCAATTTTTTGTTGCACCTTGCTGTCTAATGTAAAAACCTGATATATCATAAATAAAAATTAACCATATTTTCACCGTGCCTTTTTCACCACAACCTTATAAGATTAACCATTTTTTGCAGCCTTTTATGTTGTGCTAACTTCTTGTAGCTCTCAAACTGAGACCCGACCCTGACCTTTTCAATATATTTGGAGTGTGGATCAGAACATTTCTTCAGGTGAGTCTCATTGGGGGAATGGTGTATGGCCTATTTAATGTGCTTCAGTGTATTTAGTGGGTAGAGTTTTGTTATCTCAGCTTACTGGAAGACAGGGCACTGTTTCAGATGTGATTCAATATGAAGCTGTGGGTGAGGCTTTGTTTCAGATGCACCTATGAATGATGATAGGCAGAGGATTGTGTCATGTATGCGTTCTTGTGAGAGTGGGCCAGAACTTTGAATAAGAAGCAGTTCTGGCCCACTCTTACAAGAACCAATTGAAGGGGTGGGTTTAGCTAGGAGCTTTTGTTTCAGAGTCCCAGGTTATTGGATCACTGTTGGAAGCAGAAGGACATCGGAGCCCTGTACTGCTGGAAGCTCTCTACTCTCTATACCTACTGCCCAACCAATGGCCTCTCTCGCTCACTCGACGTTCTGGAGAGGGACAGAGAGCCGGAATAATTTTGCCGCAAGGGTGGAAAAACCTTATCCAACTCTCTCAGTGGTAATCTAAATGTTGAACCACCTCCTAAAAAAATGGGTGGAAACCAGCCAGCTGCCCTCTCCAGTTAGCTTGAGTGCACTACGAACCAGGTGACAGGACAGACGGCAGCCTGAAACTCTGCCAGCGTTAAATTTGATTGGCCAGTGCCTTCGGAAGCTCTGACAGTTTGCCATCAGTGGGATCCCGGGAGGCTGGGAGAGACCTCACCCAAGCAACGACGCGTGGAAGACGCTCTCATTCATTACCATAGATATCTATATCTGAGACTTCAACTCTGCACCAACCCTCATTTGCGTCTCACTGAAATAATTATGACGATTTGGAACACGATGATTTTGCTTTGGCCAGCTGCATTGTTTTTAAAGAAAAAAAAAATCTTCTCTCGTAATTATCTTTCAGAACCTCCAAGGAATGGTAATCAAATACAGAACAAATTCAAAACACATGAAGAGCTCCAAGTCTTCAGTGCTTTTTCTTTAGCTCTGTTGCATTTTTTAGAGTACTTTTTTAAGCACAGTCTTTGCAATGTGAACGAAAAGCAGAAGGCCTTGCAGTAATAGAATTAAAGTGAGAGAGTTCCCCAGCTGGCATTTTCCATGAGAACCATTGCTCTTCAGTCCTTAATGATGCAAAAAGGATGTCTTCATGCAAAATTATGATAATTAAATCAAATGGTCATGTAACATAGGTAATCTATTTTCCCAACCCCCCAATTTCTTATGTGCAAAAACCCTTTATACTGTAAAGCTTTAAAATATTTTTTTGCATTTCTTAAACATCTGCTGTTTCCAGATCTATCAAACAAAAATTCTGATATGAATTAATGTTGTGTTCATATCCATTTAAATATTTTTTTTATTTTAAAATGTTTGTGAATGGGTTTGCCTTTGGCCAAATTCTCATGCATGCTTACGTCATGTAGCTTGTCAGTACATCTACCAGGTATTTAAAGTGTGAGTGTGCCTTCAGGTTTGACTGTCTGATTAGACCATTAAATTCAGCTGTTTCCTGTCCTTCTCTGACAAGTATCTCTGTTAATCATTCAGGATTTGACAGCTGAGGTTGTGCTCCTTGCCAGTCTCATAATATGCAGGAATATCTTACTGAGGTTCTATCCTTATCTTCACCATCTAGGCTATACTTCACAGGTAATTTTGTCTACTGTATGTGTGTATGTTGGGGGCGGGGGGTGCATATGTTATATGCATGTTATGGTTTTTATTAGAACAGCAATAAAGTCAACAAAGAAAGATAAATACATTTCTATACCCGTATGTGTTTAATTACAAGAATTAGATGTTTTGTTTCATTTTCTCTCTGTTAGGCTTATTCAATTATTGCATTTTTTTTCTGTTCCTGGTCTGATGAGTTCATGTGAATTTCTTACATTGTCAGCTTTTTGTGTGCTATTCTAGTCTTTATTCCAGGAGTGACTAATTCATGTATGGTATGAAGCAGACCTTTCGTGTATTTCTAGATAAACTTTGTGCAGACATCAAAGGAGATTAAGCTCATCAGATGAAATGCCCTGAGCAATTGTCAGATGAGATTTTAAAAATGGCTTTGAGCTTCCTTAATGTATGCCAAGTGTTCTGCCTTGGCTGTACTTCTGAGCTTCTGTTTTCCTGAGCCTTCGCTTTACTGTTTATCAAATGCAAACTGGTAGGAATTACAGTAAACTCTTTGAAAAGAGCATCAAAAGTTACACATACCCACATCTGCCAGATTTTGCATTTGAAAAACTTTGAGGATGGTTATCACAAAAGAGCCAGAAAAAAATGGTATCAGGAACAACATCCAGAATGTTGTAAAATGCTGGGTGAGCAGAAACTGGACTGCAGGTACTCTGAACACAGATATTACTGTAGTTCTGGTTTAGACTAAACACAACTAAACACATTCTGTGATATTTAATTTTTTTTCAGCTTTTTTCTCACTTTTTGGATTTAAGATTTTATTCTTATGTACTTCACTGTTCCCCCAAAAACTTTTGATCACAAATGTCAGTGACATTATTCCAGTAGAAAAAAACTTCATCCTAAATTGTCTCAAAATGCATTTTGATATATTTCACGATGGGTGTTGAATAAAGACAATTTCTCCTTCATCTGAATATATTTAAAATTTATGCTTTTTTTGTTGTTTTTTTGGACATAAGAGTATCTCCCCTAACAACTACCACCACACCTCCCACTGTCTCAATGAAAACACATTTCTAATGCAAAACAGCGTTTGAAGCCCACTGATTTCTGATCCGGTAAAGCGATCCCCCAAAACAATTATATGAAATAATAATATCAGCAAATGTTATAATCAGTTCATTGATGAGATGGCACTGATTATAAATGCTCATTTATACTGTTATTAATTCTTTTGCTTCTCTTCCAAATACCCCTTCTCACCTCTTCTCAGGAGGACATGGAAACTAATATATTCTCGACAGGTTTCATTTCATAATGATTTCACTGCGGTAAAAATAGTGTAGTAACATATCAAAATACCAAAATGAGACGCTCTCCAGTCCAGTTTCATGAGGCTCTCAGCAGTCTTTGTTTGAGATTACACAGGCAGGTGCCGTGGGAATGGATTTTTCATTTTGCACACAATTTCCCACACTGAAGAACTGCAACTCAGCCAGAAAATCTGCATGGCCATGGCGATTCTGTGGGTGAACTCACTTCACAGTGCACCAACAATATTACACACAGTCACCCTTGTCAATCAGAGTAACTTTCATACATACCTGCTCTATAAGCGATGTAGTAATTTAGATTTCAAAGTTGACTTCAATTTAACTTTTTACATTTCGCTTTGTGTCGTGCCAAAAAACATCCCTGCAGTAGTGACTGTATTCACAACACAGCACAGCCTCTCGAGACGGGTTGCTTAAAAAGAACGCATATTATGATACACAATAAATGTGTATCCCATTTCGAAATTTTAATGAGCAGTGTGGATTGGGGCATTAGATTGATAACAGGGCGAGTGTGTTCAGTGATTGATAAAGAGCCGTTTATACTCCACAGTGGCAAAGGAAAGTGTTTGGATGGTGTTCAGCAAGTAAGGGTGTTGAGCAGAGGGCAAAGGATAATTTGTATTCCTAAAATGTGTAACGTTCTACAAAAGAAAATATTAGGCACTGCCAAAGCCATTTACCTTGTGAGGGCAGCTGTAGAATTCAAAGTCAGCACATGTCTCCTTTGCATTGGCCTCTCTGCTTAGTCTGACTGATTGAAATGAATCACTCAGTCCTTGGCTGTGAAGCGCTGTCTCACATGTTGCTCTTGGAAATGTACTGCCTTGTGCTCATTGAGAGATATAGTGGTCTAGCAGGTCAGCCAGAACATTTTTTTGGCAGGGATTTATTTGCACTTTTGAGGCCATTCATTAATACATCCACTTCACATGAATGGCAAATACAACATGACGGATATAAAACTGGCCACTTGGGTCTGCTGGGTGCCTCGTCCTGTTAAGGCAATACTTCACCTTCTGCGGTTTGTGATACTATTTCAGTTTTAGTATATGCTTTCAGTTGGGCCAGACAGTTTTTTTTACATGTAATCCCATGCGATGAAAAGGTATAGTTCAGCATCCTTGAAGTAAAATATGAATTTTAATTCCACTTCAGTTTTACTAAAGTCTTCTAGCATACTTCAGCATACTATTACGGCTTATTATCATGGGATGAAGTTAGGCCATTACAGTATGTGTTATAATAAGGAGTAAATTGTATTTTTCAAACATAATTAAACTTCACTGAATCCGCAGAGGGGTTTGCAGCATGAAAGCAGCTATGCCTGCAGATGATTGGACGTTCAAAATTGGGATGGGTATTGGAAATATTCAGTCCCATGTTGGGTGCCAAATTAATTTTTTCTAAAAATAAATAAAATAAAATCTACTTTAATTAAAAAATGACATGAAAGGTTCCACAAATAAAGCCTGTAAAAGGTTACACATACAATCCTTTTCCAGATACAACTGGTGTATATTCACTGGTGTGTATATATATATATATAGGCTATATATATATATATATATATATATTTGGGTTACAAAGCAAGATGACTTTGATCTCTACCCAGGCCCGTTATCTGTGGGGGTATTGTCTCAAAAATAAATAAACAAATGTAACTGATCCACAAATAAATGCAGCAGATCCACACATAAATGCAACTGATCCACGATTAAATGTAGGCTACCCAATCCAACAATAAATGCAGCTGGTTCACATATGGGCATTGCCTGTTGCTTTTACTGAAAGCATGTTCTAGATCCCACCTGGCCTCAAACATGCCAAATCATTTTCTTTTTTATGAAAATTCTCTTTACAACCCCGAAGGCAACACTTTTTCACAATGTAATGCTCAAGTAACATAAATTGTGCAGTCTACTGAGGATCTGGGGGGTATTTCATGAAACTGGGCCCTGTTTCACGAAGCAGGATTACTGAGTTAGCTGGATAACTGCACTGAGTAAAACCCAGAACAGCTCTTTTTACTTTTTACAGCTCTGTTCCAGATTTTGGAGGGTCCTGGGTTTCATTCAGTGCAGTTATGTAACTAACTCAGTGATCCTGCTTCATGAAATAGGGCCCTGGGCTGCAGAGAAAACCCGGAAGTGCTTGACATGCAATTGTTTACAAACATCTGAATTTTGTCTCTAGTCCTGATTTTCAAATAAATGCCCCATACAACCGGGCTTGCAAAATTTAAAGATTAAATTCAGATGTTCCATTACAACAATAGGGGTCATTTAATGGGAGTTGAAGCAACACTTAACATTTGATTCCAAGTCTACTCCAAAAATGACAGTCATACATCACTACACTCCGGGTTCTTACTGGCTGGCTCTGGAAATGTCCAAAAAGGTGTGCTGCTGCCTACTGGCAAAACTATTTCACAATAGTCCTCCAAAATGATTTTATGGGGATGTCAAATGGACAGATTTACTAAGCTAAGATTTTAAACCATACTTTATACTATTTAGAGTTCTTTTTTTGTTATGGTTGTCTCGTAGATATCCTCTTTTTTCTTCCACAATACAGTTCAGATATAGCTGGAATCATATTAATTGCAGATATGTTTCCAGTTTCCAGAGTAAGAAGAGTATATGCCTAACAATGAAATGCATTGCTAGGTATGCTTTGATGAGTGGGGTATTTCACAAAGCAGGATTACTGAGTTAGCTGGATAACTGTGCTGAGTAAAACCCGGAACAGCATTTAAATTCTTTTTTTTTTTTTTTTACCTCAGTCCATGTTCCAGATTTGGGAGGGCTCCGGGTTTTACTTGCAGTTATCCAGCTAACTCAGTAATCCTGCTTTGTGAAACAGGGCCCTGGGGTAGATCAGGGGTCTCCAATCTTATCTGAAATGGGCAAATGTGGGTGCAGGTTTTTGTCCTAGCCCACCACTAAACATCATGATATAAGTTTTCATCAGAAGAAGACGTTACGTGTGAACATAGCCTAACTTTGTTGACCAAGCTACGTTAGATACTAACGTTAGTTCAGTCGAGGTATCTTTATGTAACGTCAACTAACTAGCTTCGCTGGCTAACGTTGTCATGAAAAATTTTCCCGACCGCGAAAACTGCCTTACTTGTTTACATTTTGGACAGATGTGGATAGTGGGTTAATCTATCCTTGTTTCCGTCGCAGCACTTTCGACACAAGCAAAATCGGAAGCGCTCTTCTAAAATTTCTTCTTACCTGACCCAGTACGCGATATTCTGTAAATGCATTTAGATCAAACCTACCATGCATAAAAACGCTCTTTAATCACACACTTCTATTTATAATGTCATCATAGCGTGGAGTGTTTAAAACCATAAAGCCACCTCTCCGTTTATTTATTTATTTATTTATTTATTTATTTTGTCAGCGCATAGAACTCTCATGGTTGTTTTTACATTCATTCTGAATCTGATATGTGTTTTACGTTCATTCGGCTTAAGGCGCTGCCGAAAACCCTGTAAAGCTAAATGAGTCATATTGCACAAATTGTTGCTTTATATTTCATGTGATAATTATGTTGATGCTAAGATTGCTTTTCAGCTATGCCAGCTAACGTTGGCGAATGTAGCTGTTAGGCTCCTTGTAAACCAGGCGAAGGTAATTCCTACACTCAGTAATTATACATCTACATATAATAATATAAGAAACTTACTTTGTGGCTATCCTCCGTACTGTGCTTGATCGAATTGTTGGGACTGCTCCAGGGTTCAGTCGCAGTTCTTTGCAAAATCCACTGTTTTTGCGCCCAGTTCAAAAAGTCGTCTGGTTTAAAATGCAGACTGCAGACTCTTGTGTTGTTTGACACTAATGAACCTGATAAAAATTCTACCCACTTTTTTTTACATTTGTATCCTTCGGGATTGCGTGTAGTGAGTCACTATTTGTGCATCCTTCAACACAACAGTGCCGCTTGCAAGGTGCCATGTTTGCCAGACTTGACAGTGGCAAATACAGCCTAGCCCTCAATGTCAATCATAAGCAAATACACGCTGTGATAGGCTGCATGCAAATGAGCTCGCTTCCTGACGTCAGGAAGCGGCAATTTTAAAAATGTGGGGAAAAAGCACAGTAGGTGGCGCAGTGATTTTTAAAACACCAATTTTTATCATTCAAAACAAAAAAATATAAATTGCACATGATTTGATAATACAGCCAACACTGCCTATTTTACCACCAAGGGTAGTACAAAATATTTGCGAAGCAATTTCTGTCCGACTTTGACAGATGGAACTGCATGTAAACAAAGGATGGCAAACTCAAATCCAGGAGGGCCACTGTCTGCCAGTTTTTGATGTGTTCCTGAAAAAATGCTAATTCAACTGTTTAGATACGCGTTTCAAATTTATTGTCTGCCTGTTCAATTATAAGTTACTTCACCATCAAAATTTAGATGTAATTGCCACTGATGTAACAAATAAAAATGAATTCAACCAAACAACTGGTTTCTCAAATCATCACAAAATCACAATTACTGAATAATATAACAACTTGCACTTTGGATGATATTTAATTGTGGTCTCACACGGGTGATTCACCACACCAACACCCTGCTTAAAAAAATCAGTCTCATATTTGATGCATGCAAAGACTTGCATGTTCTCAATGGCAATCATCGGACAGCTAAGCATACATAGCTGTAGTTTTGCAAGTCTATCTTCATTAAACATTTATTAAACTCATTCATATACAAAAAAATATTCTGCCACACTACTTGCACATCTGACTGGTAAATCAGTAATGCACTGATTTTTTATATATATTTTTGCTTTCATAACACCCTTGAATGCAAAGACGTGAGAATTTATTTTGTCTTACAACATAAAACTAATTTTTTGGAGAAGACTCCCTTCTTGTATTTCATGCATGCTATCATTGTACGCTAAATTAGAAACAATAACACTATGGATTAACAAAGATGCACAAACAGCTGAAACTGAAACACAGTTCATAGACAACTGCCATTTAAGAGACCAAATAGGAAAGAGTCCAGATACCTTTATTTACTTAAAGAGGCTTGATTTGTTAATATGAAACTGTAGAATCAATGTCTCAGAATTTGTCATAAGCAGACATAGTTTAGGATGTACAAATAAAAAATACAAATGAGAAAAAAAAATCTTACCTTAAAACATTTCTGTACAATCAAGACAAGCCTGTTTTTATATAAGCAATGGTAAATTGGTGAAATACACACATTGTGATTTTGAAGACCATAAAGGCAGAACTAAGTTAAATGGATAGTACAAATCATGTTAAATGAACAGAGTTATGGAGTTATTTCAAGGTAGTTCATATGGAAAGTTTCCTTAAAATTTATTGAAGTACATTAGCAAAATGGTCCAATTAACAAAGAACAAAAAGCTCTAAGAAATATTTTAGCAAGCTCCAGTTAATCAAGAAGCTAATAAATATACAGAGGGGTTGACAATGCATAGCAGGAACATTAACTTGAAGAGGAAATATGAATGGTAACAGAACGTGTCATGCAGATGCCTAGAGCGATATTTATCGCCACCGATAAAACAGTGTTTTTGCAGGTGCTGAAGGCAGACAATAACGGACAGTGCGTGATAAAACGGAGGCAAATTCCCTTTATATACCATAGACAAACAAAAAAACCCAGAGTGGAAACCAAATTTCAAATAACACATGTATCCAGAGCTTATCTTGTTGCCCAGTTCAAACAATAACGTGAAACACCAGTGTAAAATGCTTCAAAATGCATGCACAGTGGCACCTGCAAATAACATTTCTCAAAATAGTGTATTATTTTAAACAAGTAGACATGGAGGAAAAGAAGCAATGCTTTGTCTTAAAACTGTTTAACAGAGAGGTTGAAAATAAATACATACAATTTAATCATCAGTTGCATAGACGTATATACAGAACATGGGATATTTCACCAACAAAACCAAGACATTGCCCATATATATTCAAATCTTTTTTAAGTATGATCATATACGATTAGTGGATACCTGTGTTTATACGGAAAAAAGTAGAATAAAATAGGTTATATTACTGCTGATGTTCTGTCATTTAAAAAAAGTTTGTTACCATTTAAAAAAAAAAAAAAGTGCATAACGCTTGACTTTTCAGGGGAAACGCAATCAATCCTTGTAGGATGGGTCACATGTAGTGGGTAAGTATGTTGTCACAAAAAGCCTCACAATGCCTGTTTATGTCGAACTCCTCCTAGCATGGCCATGGAATTTATTTTCCAAATAAATTTCCAAACCTATAAAGACATTTGGTAACACTGCTCAAGTTCCTAAGTCCAACCCACAGAAGAGCATATTATTGGCACAGCAGAATCCCTGACCACATATTACAAAATAACAAAGCAGTATATTGGGACCTAATGTATGGATGTGTGCAGGTGAGATGTATCGGGGGAGCTTTGGTAAATGCCAACAATACTTAAATACAGAAAATATTCATTTGTTCCATGCATATTTCCCAGCACAGATCCCCAGATTCACAGAAACTTCTGCAGAATACCAAACTTACAAAGCACGTACCGCCAAATCTTTCTCATGCTAAACATTTTGTTTTATATATTATGGAACACACCCTAAAACCTATGTCATTGGTCTATGCACTTATACTATGTTAAAAATCCGCTTGCAAGTCAGAAAAAAATCTCTATGTAAATAAATATTTCCATGATATTCTCAGTTTTTGCAGACATTAGATTTTTGTATCTATTACTCGGAAAAGTGTCAGTCTTCTGCAATGGTATAATTGTTTTAACTCTATAAATATAATTTATATAGTTTTTCTTTTTTCTCTCTTAGATCTGTTATTTGCAGACAAACTGGTCCACGGTTTTTGTGCATCTCTTGCATTTGACGTAGCAGCACCAGTGAAACTTGCAGTGGCACCTCTCCACCACCTGGGCCTTGTACTGGTCGTACCCGCGGCCGCAGCACATCAGCTCGCAGCCGTCCATGCCCTCCGACGTCTTGTTGCAGAGGCGTCCCATAGTTCCGAGCGAGCCCGTGCTCTCGTTGCGCATGCAGTAGTCTGGGCTCTGGTCGATGTAGATGAGGTCATAGCTGGTGGGCGTGTTGAACTTGTTGTTGACCTGGACCAGCTTGCCCCGGGAGTTGAGCTTCATGGAGGCGGCGCTGTCGTACTTCTCCTTCAGCGCGTCGCCCACCTTGCGGAAGTCCGCCAGCTGAAGCCAGCAGGTCTTCAGGCTGCAGGACCCGGAGACGCCATGACACTTGCAGGAGACATGAGCCAGGTCCGAAACCGTCTGCAAGACAAAGTGGTCACCTTTGGTACCCAACAGACTCAGGCTCACTGGACAAGGCTGACAGTTTGAACCATACGGTTGCAACATCCCTCTTCCTCTGAATTAGTCACTCGTTGTTTGAGAGTAACCTGTGCTCAGATAAACAATCATGTGCAGGTCAAATATTTAAGGGTCATCACAATTAACAGGCATTGAAAATCTACAATAGGTAGCAGAAATTCATGAGTGGAAAATTATAATGGGTGGATCTGTATAGAGACTGAGAGAAATTGGTCATTGTTGAAATGGCGTCAGTCAAATAATAAAAGCCAACAGCCAAATGTGTTCAAAGCAAACTCTGCAAAGGGAATGAGTCCTGACACAGGAATAAAAATGAATATAAAATGTACATGTGAAAGTAAAATTGGCGCATTACAGTACAGACACAGGATGCATCAAAGCTCTTACCCTCCGCCCCGCTTCATTGTTGTGCAAATTCATCAGTAGCCGTGCGCTATCATATGTGCCCTTCTGATAGGTCTTTTCACGCTCCCGGGCATCCACAAACTCCTTGGAGAATCGGTACCCGTAGTTGAGATTGTCCCCGCAGCCTCCCCACAGCCAGTCCCGAGGCAGGTCTTTGGGCCTGGCCGCCCTGCTGCACCCACAGGATGAGAGCTCCCCCTCTCGGCAGGCCCGGCTCACTGCGTTCACCACCCCCGCTGCGCTGATGGCATACGTGAACGCGGTCTCGCGGCTCCCTGGCAGAACAAGGGCCAAACGTTGATCACGGTTACACACTCCGAGATGTCCAAATGGAAGCATCCCTAGTGATTCCCCAGTGACTCAATAAACCAGTAAATGACAGCGAATCTCTGAAAATAACAGTGAGCTTAACAATAAACAATACATTTCAAAATATACTTCTTATAATTCTTATAATTACAAAACACATAATGGTGATCACTGGAGTCATTCCTCAGTGAATGAAAGGTTGAAAAAGCAGGTAGGTTGATGATTTTCAGAACATATAATTTTCCAATCAACAGAAGCCTAGCTGTCCCAGAGAAGCTTTACCTATGAAACTAGCTGACAGGAACCACTCAGGACTGACAGCACAATTGGCACACCAGCATGCCCATGAAAGTATGAGAAAAAAAAAACCGATCCAAGAAACAGCGGATGGCTCCCTAGAAACCATGTTATAAATGAAAATAACAGAAGGCCCGAATCTCATCCAGATGAGAAAACTGGGGTACGATGTCAGCCAAGGGGGAGAAAGGTTATTACTTTTTACAACTTCAAATACATCGAAAGAGATCGCCCAATAGCGCAGCTGTCGACAGATGAACTGTCCTCAGATTGCTGGTCTACATCTTCACCACACATTCCACCCGCGGCTCTGAAGACGTCCCTACACCCCACTGGCAACTGTAACACCAGTCTAAAGTATGAAGGATACTCCAGATTCCAGGATACGTACCATAAATTAGGCCGACAAAAAAAATAAAGAGTGTGTCTTGGCTAGAGTTTCTAACAAATACTTTGTGCAACACAATCTGTACATTCTACCCCCAGTTTAAAAACAGAATTTCTATTCTAGATTCGAAAGTCTCTCTTCACTTCAGTGTGTTTACTTTGGAGTTTCTTCTCCTAACACAGGTCCTAGCCTTCCTGGCGTGACAGTAGAACTTCGGTAACCAAGTGTTATGGGGGGGGGGGGGGGGGGGGGGGGGAGACAAAGAGCAAAGACGCTTGCTTAAATGTATCAGAATTTGCAGTGCAACCCCTTTTTCCTTCAAATGAATTGCCTCACATAGGGAACTACTAATGAGGGTTGCAGGAATTAAATTACCGCTGGTTTCACATTTACATGTTACAACTAGACCACTATAAAATTTGGCTCTCTAGGAATATTTAAAATTAGGCAAAACAAACACTATACACTATAACCCATGTCTGTCCAGTAATCAAATGGAAAATTGTAATGTAGCTAATTGTGATGCAGGTCAGATTTTTAGTACCCCACCTGTGAAGGGGAGCAGTTTCATTTGCAAATGCAGAGGAACACTGCACCCTCTGTAGTGAAACTATGAGCGCAATGTGCCTGCATTAACTTTAAATACAGAGAAGTCATACATTTTAGAAACAAATGTAATTATTCCCCCTTTTTCTATGTCAAATGTGAGTCACTTTGAGGCAGCCCACATTTGATTTATTCACAAACCTCATGATAAAAGTATTTCACCACAGCTGTAAAAGGGAACAACTCCACACAAGTTCCTATGCTTTGAATGCACAGGGCAGTGTTTCCAATTTGGTCTCGAAAGGAACTATAATGCATGCCTTCTTGAGCTAAACTGCACGACCAGCAACTATGTCGTAGTCACAGTTAATGAACTTAGTAAAATGCCTTGCAACATCCACCCAGTCCGTTTATTTACTATAAAGCTTGATTTAATTTTCTCCATTTCACTGCATGCCCCTGGTGCCGGTCCAGAATTTCCAAACCACCACACGTCCTTTTATAGAAAGGCCTATCCATGGCCTATGTCATACAGTCACAATTTTGGCCAATGGGGCAAAGAAGGATCGGGCTCTACCTATTTGCATGACTCTACCGAAGACCGACGAGTTGTCCACGGTGCTGCAGTTCCACCGGCGGTGCCTGAACTGATACTGGCATTCCTTGATCCCGGTCTTGGCCCCTTCCCCGATGTACTGCATGTGGTCCTGATACAACTGACACAGCTTCTTCTGGCCTTGCGAAAGGCCAGCCAGCTGACTGCACAGCGGCTGCGCTCCAATGATGTAAGCCTCTGGAATCAGGAGAGGATTCATGGCCAGGGACCTGTAAAGTGAAATATTGCAGATAATCACAATTAGACTTGAAAGTAACCCAATATGTAGTGGTAACAGAGGGGGGAAAAAGCCCATTCTGCTGGTTTATTTCTGACCTAGTAAATCAATTGCACCTGAACAAGGAAGGGGGGGGGGGAGGGAGGAATTCTGAGAGACTCATATACAAATATAAAACAATTATGGATAATTTAAGCCATTTGTCCTCTTAAGAGCAATTAAATACTTTATTTATAAAAAGGGATCTACAGTGGATCATTATGGATGTATAACTCCTATTCAGTAGCACGGAAAACCTTGAATTCCTTGGACTGCATAACCGAACCTATCCCAACCGTGGAAGGAATATTTTCAACATATATTTTTATGTGCAAGTACTTGCACTGGACTGCACAGTGACCACAGAATACAGCTGAGGTATTTTGATAAATGAAAAATATATGAATTTCTGAATTTAAATTTTATACCTTTACCAAATTAAGTGAGCATGAAATTGCATATCCCATTAGCCCATTTCACAGCATGAGATGAAAACTTTAAAAATGACGGATCATCCTGTTCTACAGAGAAGTGCCTGAAAATAATTGGAAATTCAGTGTAAACCACAGAATTCTATATCCAATATAAAAATTCTGAACTTTGGTCTGGCAAGGATTGAGAAAATAAATAAAGAGAAACAGAATCTGCTTTATGCTAAAGTCAGCACGTTCCATAATTTTCATATTATTTCATATGTGGTTAAGTACAAATGAGAGAAGTCCTGTGTAAAATGGGTATTAGCACAAATTTGTATATTAGGCAGTGGGCTTCTTCCCAGAAAACAGGAACATTCTGATGCAGTTCATCCTCCCAATATTGCTATTCACTCTGACATTTCAATTTATTGCAAAGTTATTGTATAAACAATAGTCAGTCAACAAGTGCGTGCGTGTGTGTGCATGTGTGCATGAGAGAGAGAGAGAGAGAGAGATCAAGCAGAATGAAAATATTAATTAGTACATACCACCAAGAACTGGCCTCCACAGCAGTTTGCATGAAGAACGCCAAAAAGGTGAGGGTAAATATAAAATGTCTAGAATCCATAATACTGGTGAATGCTGAGCAGGTAAATCCGTACGACAGGAACATTCTGAAAAGGGTCTGGACAGAGACAAAGAACATTCTTAGTTTAACTGCAGAGCAAAGTATTTAACGGCACAAAACGACATCCAAAACCCCGCGGAGAATAATGGACTCGTATTACGTGAGTGGCTTGTGCAGCAGGCTTCAGTTTTCTACATAAGACCCCGATGCTTCGGAGAGTGAAGGGCCGTTACTGGTAAGAGAGCGGTAATTTGGCAGGATGATTTTCGATGATCACGCGAAGTTGATGGACATGCACCATGAAGAATACAAGGGCATTCAAGACTGAAGAAGGAATCCCTTGTGGATAGATCACTTGTTCGATAAGTCCTTCCTCTACTGCAATATATATATATATATATATATATATATATATATATATATATAGACACACTTACAAATGAAGAGGGGGCAACGATCTAAATATATATGACAAAACTCCAATTAATTACTCAATACAAAATGTAAATTTTGATTTTGTCAAAGCCAGACACGTAATTTTGTATTTCAACCGGCCAATTTTTCCTCTAAATATCTTTTTTTTTTTTAAGTTATACGAATGGCTTTTTTTATTTAAATAAATATAAGATGTGATAAAGCAGATACATATATTAATAAATTAAATGGCAACTAAATTTATACCAATAATAAAATAATTGGGGACGAACCATTGTAAAACGGCTGAGCCTTCTAACCAGAGCGAATTCCATAGTCCTACATAAAAAGCAGGAGAAACCCCATAAACTCGAATCAAATTAAATGCTCAGCTAATATTGCGCGTCCAGATTTTAGACAGGGCCACTGCATTCTATCAATTATGCACAATAAGTGCACTGTATGCCTAATTCGCGCAGTGGGACAAGTTTTCAGTTCCCTTCTGTTATTTAAAATTCATCACGGTTTATTTTTTAACGAATTGATTACGTTTGATTTATTTCTTTAAAAATTGGCGGTCAATTAAAATAAAGTACGCCGCCAATTTCGCATTCATGTTTTGTCCTCAATCTGATAATATTAATTTCCACCGTCGTACGGACATACTGGGACTGTAGGACTAAATTTCTTAAATAATACGTAGGCTAAAGCTTACGTAGGCTGCATATGGCAAATGATCTGTATATAGTTTAGATCAACTTTAGCCATATCACAAGGTAATATTTATTTTGTAATACAGCGTTACTATTCCCAAATCATGACAAATATTTGTAGTTAGTAAAAACATTATTTCACATTATATCACTTTTTATAATATTTATTTCTTTTCCAAACTTTTCTAGTTCAATTATTCATTCCAGTAGGAGGGTACACTTGCAGATATAAAAAATATCAATATTAGTCACGTCGAATTTCTAACATATACATTTTTTCCAAAAATACAGTACATTTTAATTTTAATTTAAGGCCATTTCCATTTCTAGAAAATAATAACACCCTTTGTGTTTAAGGTTTACATTTCAACTGCCCAAACTCTAAAACCGAGTCTCCAATGATTCTTAGATATTCGGTCAAGTTTCACCAGACGAGTAGCCCGACTGCTTTCATATGGAGTTTTTTTTTCATGTAATTCCACTGCGAACAAAAAACAATAAAATAAAATAAAAAGCATTTTAGTACTACTTAATGAAAGTCTAAAACGTGATGCCTGATTTAATAGCTCTGTGTGTACCTTTGCATTATTGTTATTATTATTATTGTTATTAATAATAATAATAATAATAATAATAATAATAATAATAATAATAATAATAAATGATCCAAAGCATTAGAAATGCTCAATGGGAAGAAAAGAAAAACATGGGAAGAAAAACTTGAACTTGAATTCCACGGTTTGAATTTAGAAAAGAACCCTATTGCGTGAATTAGGAATAGGTTATACCTAACGATACCAGAAGTTACACTATTAACCTGTCATAATACCGATGACGATAAAACAGACCTATAAGGTATGCATTCCTGCTAGGAAACAGTAGCACACACCATGATCGCTGTCGGGTCCGAATGATCTTGGCCAGAGAGTCCTCAGGTGCGCATATGAACCGAAAGGGCAGGGTGCAGGGTTTCAAAAGTAGGCTAATAATCATACTCAACTGACCAAGGCGCCTGGGTTCTTTAAACTGTGGCAATCATTCTACTTTAAGGGTAACTGTAATCTATCTGTGATAACAGATTCATCTTCAGTATTGCCCCTTCTGAACCACAAGAGGCAATACAATCATTGGCTTCCTTTTTAGAAAGACATGACTATGCCGTGAGCTATATATTTTTGCTGTTACTCGCAGAACTACTACGAAAAAATATTTTTCATTACCGCGCAACATCAAGGTATTTAAATACGGAAATAAAATAATATAGCCTATAGCGAACACCTTCTTAGTTTTGAAACAGTAAAATCGCGACAACGCAAAACATAATATTATCAAATGAACTTTAAATGTTATGTGGCCCATGCTGGCAAATGAATCCGGCATATTAATTCACTTATGGCAGAAATCCTAAAGCTCCAGGTTATTTCTGAACAGGCATGCAGATAAACTACACAATCCGGGTTAAGTCATATACATTATTTCATAAACAGAAACCTAAAATATAAACATTTTCCTCCACTATCTCTAAATTCGAATAATGTTCGTCAAGCCAAACCTAGGCTACGCGCGTAAAGCAGCAGGCAATAGAAACACCCATGTCATATGCTTGGCCTAATATACAAGTTACAATATTGAAATAAGATGCTTCACATTTATTCTGTTACGGTAGCAGGAGTCAATGAACTTTCTGCAACAGTATTCCACTATTCTGACTCAGACACTACAAATGTGTTACATTACGTCCACTGGCCAAACTTTCCATTGCAAACTGGGATCCCACGGTTAATTTATTGATTTGCATCGTTTCAGAACGCAAAGGACCAATCACTCATTCATCATAAATGAGACGAATCCAGTAGAGGGAGCCCTAATCAAAAAATTAATTTCACAAAAGGTATGTAACAAAAATGTTTACATAAGATTAGCTAGGTACGACGAATATAAAATTGAACACTGTTGAGCAATGTGAATTCTTAATACGAAATGCAACCTAAATACAAACGGAAAACTTGACGCACCTATATACGGGCCGCGACATTATAAAGCAAGCAAGGTTTAAGTGTCAAACACAGTGAAAGATGAAACTACCTTAAGCTAAATTTCATAACCATAAAAGCGAAAAAGCATAAGAATACATTTCAATACCCCACAAAATTAGCCACAGATATTATAAATTCATGGTATACGCAGGAAAATATGCGAAAACTGCTGAAAGAAACTTACCTGTATTCAGGCTGTAATCCGCGTTCTTATGGGTAGCCTATTATAGAATGTTAAATTCACCCCAAAACACCCTCGAGTTGACGTCCTCGGTTTGTCCCAGACTTGCAATCCAAAGTTTTAGGGAAGGTAAGTGTGATTTATAGGCAAGTG
Source organism: Anguilla anguilla (assembly GCF_013347855.1). Classification (NCBI taxonomy): domain Eukaryota; kingdom Metazoa; phylum Chordata; class Actinopteri; order Anguilliformes; family Anguillidae; genus Anguilla; species Anguilla anguilla. The sequence goes on along the minus strand of NC_049211.1, from coordinate 16,787,931 downwards.
TCTGATCCGCAGTCAGCAGCGGTGATCAATCTTTAGGCTTCAAATTTTGTGTCGGCAAACGGGCATCGGGAGAGTGGTAAGCGCTCCTCGCGCCGGACTGTGGATAGTATTGGAGTGAAGGCTATTTACAATGTCCAAAAGCAATCTAAACAATTAGTGCTTCTAACAAACGTGGGCGTGATTGTGTGTGCGGAAACACTTGCTGACAAATAAAATGTTCACAAGCAACGAAAAGTGCCCTTGGCAGTCGCAATAGCAATAATCTTCTTACAGGCGCTTTTTTGATAGTTGTTTTTTTCCGAGGTATATCGCTTATACATTAAAATTACTTGTATTATGTTTTTTCTTCCAAACGCCTCCCACAAATGCGACCAAACACGGGCAAATTACGACTATTTACCAGCAACAGTGTTTTCTGAAGAGAGAGGCAATTCCACGATGTCTGCAGTATTTAAATTGGTAGGGTATGTTTCTACCTGCTGAAACATCCATACGTGTACCTTCGTTCCAAAAGTGAAGCCGTTATTTCATCCTCCATTCTGAACAAGACGCCAATCCCTCAGTATTTCCTTAGCGCTTTAGCCATGTACTCTTAAAACTGCCAAGCAAAGTGAATTTCCATCAAATCCAGCCCTGTTAAGTGTGAAAAGCAGTGTGACGAAAATCCTTTTCCAAAAACACCGCAAAACATGGATCTCCAAATTCGATTTACTGCAATGTATACTACAAAGGTAGACGGCAATTTTGCAAACTGAGGATTCTAAAAGTTTTCCGCCTCAAAATCTGTGAGGTTAACTGAATGAATTTGCAGCAGTCTTCTTCGACTTGTCACCTGCCTCCTCGCCTTCCTTCAGTTAACTAGCAAGTTTTGTTACAGATGCACAGCGGAAAACTTGTAGTTGGCGCATGCGCTGAACATTCTATTCGCAATGAGATGCTTGTATTAAAGTCCCAAACTCCTATTAGAAATGAATGTGAAAAAATGAAACCCGCTCGATAATTGCTCCCAAACGCTATCTCCAGTGACCAATGTGAGATATCTTACTGACTGAAGTCTAAGCAGTGATGAGCACGCCTCTTTCCTGTAATAAAAGGCTACAATCGACATTTTGTAGGTGTTTAATAAAGAATTGGCTACATTTTCCCGACAAGATTAGTAATAATTTTTTTTTTCTTTTGTCAGATGGCCGCAACCTGTTTAATTTATTGACTACTAACTACTGCATCAGCCTTGTTACCATAGTAGTAGTAATATTAATCCTTTACAACAGTTAAAACAATGAAATACAATATCCCATATTCAAATATGCTGCATTCCAAATATCTCCACATACATTTGATAAAATTGATTTTATTTACAATAAAAAATGTTCCCGCCTATTTGTCTACCCGCTTGGAACCCTATTTGTGCCATTTAAAATACTTTAATAATACATTTTGTAAATCACGTGTAATTGCAATAGCACACTGCAACATTGAAATATACATTGTGAAGAATACGTTTTTAAATTTAAACAAGTTCATTTTTATTTCAGAGCTGATTTCGGAAATCAACGTTTGCCAGTCGAGCGAAATTTGTAATTAGTATGGCATTCTGTTACTCCCCAGATAGGCTACTGTTAAAAGTAAAGACGTAGCCTACATGGTTGATAAAATGTTTCACAGTCTAAAGAAAAAAAATCAGAACAAATATACCGAATGTATAATAAAAATGCAAACCTTTCCTGTGCTGCCAAGGTAGACTGAGCAGCATTTTTTTCTATTTCAGGACAGCGTGTCTTAGCGGCAAAGGTCTGCGGCGCGGTGAAACTGTCCGATTGGAGAATTACGTGATATTGTAAAAATGGGTGGAACAGCCTAAAACAAAACAAGCGTCTCCATTACCTAAAATAAACTCATAAAGTACCCGGGGCTGTTACTTCATCTTGCCAAACCCTAGTCTTAATTTTCAAACAAGAGGTATCAAGTTACCACTAAATCGAAGGAACAAGATAGTGAGGGTTTGCTTATGTAGCCATCATACATACGTATATGGGCTATTTCAGAAACAGGACCATTATAAAATACGTTTTTTTCCTGATATTCTTTATTGTCTGTGAAAAACACTATATAGCTGCGTATTTGGGTGAAACATAGATATGATTAAGTTTTGTACCACTTGTACAGGCGATGCCAATGGAAACTAAACGTGAGAAGTGTTCTTGAATTACTCCAGTACAACTCGTGAGAAATTAATGCATACATGTGATTCCCGATTTTTTAATAAGCTATTTCAAGATATTTTATAAAATCATGCGCTGACTAGACACAATGATTAGGTCTATAAATAAACCAAAAAAGGGCGACCTATACACTGACATATTATCCACCCAGAGCATGTGCGTTAAAAAAAGAAGAAAGAAATCGGAAAGGCAGGTCAGAGGTTTAGTGTTTGAGGCTTAACAGTTTCACAGGCAGCCTCAAATGGGAGCATGTGTAAAAAAAGTATGAGCTGCATTAATGGATATGATGATAACTCTGTCCACACACTCCACTCATCTTACATGCATATGAATGCTCCACATGGCAGTTTTTTCCCTCACAATCCAAGCCACCCTGCCTGACTTCCACAGCGTTATCCAGCACAGAGACTGTTAGCAGCACAGCGGGGGCCTTAGATATCTAGTTTAATTGTTAAGTGTAATGCAAAAGAGCATATACTTTACTCTTCAATGGCACGTAACATTCTCTTAAAAACAAATCCAAAACAATCATTTACATGTTTTCACAATATTTGTAAGAATATATAAATTAGGCCATACAGGGTTGACATAATTTAGCCATGCCCCATCTCTGGATTTTAATTGTTCAGTTAATATTCGCTTTTCCCAAAGAGCTTAATATTCAGTTTCATGCTATGACTAAGTGTAAATGTTGAATCATAATAACGAGGTATTAAACAGTTTCACATGAATTCCCTACAGTGCCCTTGCTCTGCTATTTGTGATAAAATCACTGACTTGATAGCTCAATGAATCCAAGCCTTTGTGTTTACAGAGAAATACCAGTCACTCAGATCTAAGAGATGCCCTCAGTGTCGCGAGAAAGAGAGGGGCTGTTGTCTTGAGGCACGAGGTGAATATGGCTTACAGGGCATTTATCGTTCATCTCGGTGAGACCGACATCACTCTCTTCATCTCATCATCCTGATATCAACACATCTCCCACTTGGCTCTTCCCCCAAGTCTGCTCCTTTGAAATTACATAAACTCTCCACTTGAGCAGAGTGCGGACAGAGATGGAACGATAATCCCTGAAAAGCAGAGAGCTTCTCCCTGCCTCTCCTCCGTAGGGTTACTTATTTCTCATTACGTGGCACTGGAGTTTCCTGAATGGGTCATTTCCAGAGGGCACTGCGATGATGATTTCACAGTGCAACGTGCAATGAATGATAGGTCATAACAATAACTGAGAGACAGTCTCTAACTGGGCTTGTGGTACCGTCTGAAGCAAGTCAAACAAGTCCTACTGCATAGCTGTGCTCCCCCTCTCTCTTGGATTTAAAAGCTTGGGAACATCTGTTTAAGTTTATAATGTAAAGAGAGCTGAAGCTCTTGGCCAGCGATCCTGAGGACAAAAAAAAACAGCTTGTTCTTTCAGGTTCAGTGTCAGAGAAGTCTGTTGAATATTAATAATACATTTTAAAAAAGAATCATCATCATCTCACCATGTCAGTGCATCAGAAAACTGTTGCCAGCCAGGTCAGAAAGAAAAGTCACCTTTATTGATTGAATATAAACAAGCTGGCCAACACTAAGTATTCTGATACACATAGTAACAATATTTGGAATTCTAGACACCTCTCAGTTTACAAACCTACAAGACACACTGATTAATGGTAACTGCCTATAACATGCCCATGTTAAAGTCTTTGAGGACATTATTTTTGTGGTACCATATCAAAATCCTCATCATATATTTAATAATACAACCCAAACATGCCACACGCTTTTTAAGAAAATTGTACATTATCAATCGAGGGTCCAAAGAAACACCGGGAAAGAGCAGATCCAATATCGCGGCACATCACATTCAAACAACACGTCACACAATGACATTGTACATCCTATCAGCATGACCAAGGCCTGCACCAGAAAACACAATGCATAAAAAATGACCCCATGTTTCCTGATGAAAGTCATTTATCTAGCTGTGACGTGCTTGCGAGATATTAAATAAATAAATAAATAAATAAATAAATAAATAAATAAATAAATATCTGCAAAGTATACAGAAAATATCACATACAGAACAGTGCAATCCATAATTGAACAGCACCTTGTTTAAAATATAGAAAAACCCACACAGACTGATACTTTTGTGAATAAAAAAGGAAATGACAATTTAATAAAATAAGAAAAAAAAGTAAGAATTGAATGTTCAGTAGTTGGTCAATCAAAATGTGTCCATGTGTCACAGTGTTCATTTAACCCAGTGATTTGCATTTTGGAAAACCAAAGAGAATGTTTCTAAATTTTTATAATGAACCTATCCCCATTTTTTTTAAAGGCGATCTTTGTGAATCCCAGTAATAGATTGACTACGTCAACAGAACTGAAACGACTTCTAGTCTGTATAACAATGTTCAAAATTGGCACATTACATAAAAAGAACTTGCATCTGCACATTGCTTCTTATATTAAGTTGTCTACTATGTATATGCGTTACATGGTAGGAGAACCCTACTTCAAGTATTCAGTAGTTATATTAAGGATGTGATAATAGAGGACATTATCCCCAGACTAAAGTAGATGCTTTCAAGACTCCTTAACCAGCAGTGCCAACTTTTTAAGCTTGGTGCATTCACATTCTGCCATGATTCTCACCATTCTCTTAAAAGTCATTATCATCATTCTCATTTTTTAATAAAGTAAAAACATGTGATTCAAACCTCGTAACTTATGAGTTCAGGATTTTCCGAGTCTTATCTGAGAGTACTTTATGTATACATATCATACTCACAAGGAACAAAGGATACATATAAAACTGAGATCTATGCTGACATTCACTCTACTCCATATAAACCAGAACCACCGTTATAACGGAAGAATTAAACACATTCAGCTTCATCATGGCAATCCCTGCCATGAGAAGACACACTTCCTGCATTACCCGCATACATTAAGTCTGCACATTCAGCAGTAATGGCATCACTGCATAGAGATTTTGAGCAATGAAGAGAGCATGACAATGGCAAGATTAAAAAGTTGGCAATGCATCAGCCATGGAGTCTTCTAAATTCTCACTTTAAAGATGCTATCCTAAAGATGACATCCTTATTCAGAAGTGCAATTGTTGTCTGCTGTGCTAAATGATCTCAACACAACCTATATATGTATTTATGTTTTTTTTTTCTTTTTCAACTGTAGTTTCACCATATAATGAAAATGCAAATCTCCAATGGTGCAATGTCCTTTGCACACATGAAGACAAAGATAAGCATCCAGTGGCAGTTTTGACTGGACTCTCATATAAGGACAAGGCTGGAATAAAGTACTAGAAATCTCTACCCACAGCAGCCTGCCCTGTAAACACAATGGCTCAACTGGAGCCCAATGCATGCTCTGAAGGTTCAAATCAACGACACAGCAAGACGCAGCAAGCTTTCAAAGTTAAAGAGTAATCCTCAAAAATGCTAAAGATCTTTCACTTCACCAAATGCTCAAATGCCTAAATAATGTGTATCAGCAATTCATTCCGTTTTTTTTTTCTCCAAAAAACAAAAATAATAATCTGTCACACCTATTGAAAACCATTAATTTGCACTGGCATGTGCAGAGTTACATCAATGACATCAATCAGAGATTTCTTGGACACATTCATTCATTTGCTCACTTTCAGAGGGTAACTCTTCAGGATGCATTAATCAACACTCACGTATGTTTTTTATTCTTTTTTCCTGGGCGAGTTTAAAGAACCCAAAACAACAAAACCTAAAGACACTTTCATCTCTATGTTCATACATATGTATATCTGACCAGAGATAGACACAAAGTATTTCAGAGGCACATACCACCTTGTTCGGAGGGACAATAGAAGTCACTTAAACTGAGCTGCTCAGTTTGTATCAATTAAGCATTCAGAAACTTACCAGAGCTGGGACAGACAGTCTGCCTTTGGAAAGCCAAGAGAGGTGAAAAAAAAGCCTCACTGTGGCAACCAAGAGGCTCATTTTTGTTCTGCCTATTCTGACTTTTTTAGTTTGCCAAACAGCATACACGCTATAAGCAATGCTTTTAAAAAAAGACAAAAAAACCTGAAGAAATAAGAAGAGCAGAACTAAAGTAAGTAAATACATTTTCAGCTGCATTAGGAATGCAACTGTGTATGCTTTTCTAATTTTTTTTTTTTTGCGATAATATGATGAAAACATGGCTTTTTATTGTGACCCAATCCCTTGCATTTTGTGAGCAGCACCAATAGCTGAAAAAATCTGAAGGGTCCAAGAGACAAAGGGGAACACCTCCTGATCGTCACGTACTCTTAAGAAGTAATTTGCGGCTACAACGGCGAGGTCAGGGTGTTTTATCGCAATGAAGATGAGTGTTTCGACAGGTATGCATATAAAAAGTCCTAAGATTAAGAAAAAAGAGTTGGCAATAACTACAAAGACTGCATAGACGGGATTGGAAACTACTTCTGATTCCGGATAACCGGATGACGCGGGCGGGGTAAAGTGAGGCAAAGTGAAGGATCAAGGGAGGCTCCCACCCATTTCCGTTAAGGCATGCAAAATCAAGATATCCGAGATGCCTTTCACTGAAACAGGTTAAGAAGCCACCCTGATTTGAGACACATACAGCCTGCCCTGATCTTATGCCTCTTGCCCGTTATGATGTAGAACACAAGGCAAGCAGCTGGGGAAGAAACCAAAGCCCTCCAGAAGTAAGATGCCCATGGGTAACAACATGAACGCAAACACAACCCAGTCAGAAACCGTGTGTATGGCACTTTTTGTTTTCGAAACATCTGAGGAAGGGCATGTATCTTAGTGAAGCCAGGGGAAGTGAAATGGATTCCTCCTGTGCTAAACTACTGAGGAGAACATGGCTGATGTGTTGCACTAGTCACAGGGTTTCACACAGGACAAGTGCAAGTGGTGCTCCTGGCTGGGGCTTCATGGGGGTTGGGGCTCTTCCTCCTGGGAGTCGAGGTGGTCGTCTGAGAATGTGTGTAGGAGGGAGCACCGTGAGGTGCCCCGCCCCTGTCTTCCAACCCTGTCCCCCTCCTCCATCAGCTGTGGACAGACATGAACACAAACACATAAAATGTAATGAGGACGCATCTGAGTGTTTTGCAGTACACATAAGTACTCTGACTGCATCACTTTATCAAGGACTAGTACTTTATTTTAATGCACCATTCAGGAGGCCACCATATGCTTTAATATGAGTACTAGATAAAAACTTTTTAAAGTGCAGTGCTTCCTCTGGAACACTTGCAGCACCATTTTGGTTTGATATACAGTACCATTTATTAATAAAAGGGACACAGGTGGCTGAAGGCTTGAAAAATGGCACAGATACTGGTGTAGAAGTCCACTAGCTAAGCTCTAGTGCAGAATATATAAAGTACAGACATCCAAACAAAAATAAACATAAATAAACTGTACAAAAAAAACGGTACAGTAATAGACTATGCCCATAACCTTACACACATAGTAAGTACTTCACTTTGCTATTTCAAACTCTCTCCAAAGAAGGTCCTTGGCCATTGGACATGGTTGAGAATGTACCCTTACATTAATAATTACATTTGAGTTCATATGAAAGTAAGATTTTGTGCCACAACAATACTGAGTTCTAAACTGGATAGAAGTATGAGGCAATGAATATACAACAAGTTACTGCATGTCACTGTATCCCATTCTTTGAGTTCATTTTCATTCACACTCAAAGATGTTAAATTGACTGCTCTCTGTCTTTGAAACTATAAGCAGACAAGGCAATCAATATGAAATCTGCATATTGGGTGGTGAAGACCCCATGATCCTACACTAATGAACATATCCTAACTGCAGTGGCCAATTGGTCTTTCATTCAGCCAGTGGAATCCCATATATTTCCACATCAGGGACTCAATGGTTCTCATTAAATAGCAGGTTATGGAAATCAAGCACCTCAGTAAGCAGAGCAGGGTTAGCAACAGCAGTAAATATCTATGCAACTTCTGACATATGGGGTAGAGTAGGATTGGGGTCCATATGCTCGCCAAATGTTCAAGGCGTGAACACAAGATAACCACAAGATACAACAGTTCAAAAGAGAGCAGAAATACCATTTCCTAACCTGTCACACATGCCACCTGTGTTACGGATGGGCTAATTAGCTAAACCCCAGAGAAAAGAAAAATGTTTTATCACTCGGAAACGGGTTTCCAGGTGAGCTGTGGTATTAAGTTTTGAAAATCCCAGCAGGCAGCAAACCGCTCCTTAAATTCCACAGCAACACACAAACTGCCATCTCTTGAGAAACCAGCCCAGTGATCCCAAAATCTCATCTCTGGAGGTTACTTTATTGCTTCTGGGATCAAAGTCAGGCTTTTGACATGCTTAGTTATTTCATTTTGGTGATGCGATTGAATTACAGTAGGGCAGTAACTCATGAATATTGCACCTAATATATTAGCCTTTTCGTATCTTCTCCAGCTACCCCCACAGTGCTATATTTTAATGGACAATTAGAAGGTATAGCCTGACACTCAGTGACTGTCTTTGGTTTGTTCTTCTTATCATGGCGCATGCACCAACATATAGGGCGATGGCAAAGAGACACATGGTTCCAAACTACACATGTTCTCATGGAACTGCCAATGGAATTTTCTGCCAGTGGCCTCAGGGGTCCCTAGCTGGAAGCCGGTCTTCTCATTTTAAAAATGAAGAATATTTACAAAAAAAGGTTTGGCACATTTCAAAACGAAGTAAGGATGACATCACGCATAGATCAAGCTGATCGTGAGGTGACTGTACTGTTTATAGGCAGTTTCCAGAAAGAGTTTCCTCATTGTACACCTCAAAAACAGGTATGGTACAGAGAAAAAAAAATATACAAAAAGCACTCTGTCTATGATGGATGAATGAATTAAAGTTCTTTAAAAAAAGAAGCTTGTTTAAGTTTATGGCATTCCTGCTATGTCCCTCTAGCAGTTTGGAACCATGCCAGCGCTCCTTGTTAAAAATTTGTTAAACGTGTTTGGCATTAATGGAAACATTAAGTGCTCGTTTGTTGCAAATTCGATTGGAATGTGTTCATTTTTGGCCATAAGGCAGTTACCAACGAAGTCAAGCGCTTTCCTGCAGGTTGTGTTTAAAAAAAGGCGCCCCCATGGCTGTGCGCATTGCTTTCAAAATAACCACAACATTGCTGATGATTTAAAATCAGTGCCATTTTAAGACAACTTAAAAAGAGGATAAATGAGAAGTTGTTTATGCCTTACTCAGAGAGAACTCATGGAATTTGACAAGCTCCTTTACTGTCTTTCTGTCCATATCCCCTGCAACCTCAGTACAGGGTCAGACTGGCAGAGTAATCAATTATGCACATAAATAAACATGAAAAGTAATTAAACCAACTGCCATCATTTGTTACACACACATACACACACATGCGCACGCGGAAAACCAGAGAAGAAAATTAACATGAAAACATTGCTTCTCAGAATACAACAGCCTATAAAATAGCCTATTGAACCAGCCCCGCCATGTCCCTAAAACACCCTAATACGCATATTCAAAATTTTTGATGGAATATTAGTGAGTCAACCAGAAAATGAGCAGATTGAACACTATCAAAAGTAACTGACGTTTTTAGGGAATTCAGTTTGTTCTCAGGCTTGGTTGTTAATGTGAAAATACTGTTTGAAGAATGAGACTGAGGGTTTTCTGTGTCACCATTGACCAAATACAGCTAGGTAAACCCAAACCCAATGTTGGGGCAACTTTGACTGCTTCACTTCCATTACATTACTCCTGTCTGTGGCTATAATAATGTGGTCTTCTCAGGTGACAGGTGTTTTATGTTTATTTTCCCATGAACCTTTGGGGGTGTCCCCGCCATGTCCTGAATCCCATCCAAACTGATGTGCAGTGATTTTTATACTGTAAACTGTTAGATCACCCAGGTGGGTGCATATTCATCCCAAAAAGCCTAAAGTCATACATATTTTAATCCACTTCAAAAGCTCACTTGATTTACTAAGGTGTGCTCCAACATTTCTAAGCGTTAAAGTAAAAACAACACAGTGCTTCAAGATCCTCTCAAAAGATACCTTTAGAAAGAAGATTTACAGAATCACAGAATGTCGACAGGTACTGTTTACACCAAAAATACAGGCCTATTGCTATTATTTTACTCATTAAGTTCTTAGTAAAGATTAATGTTTTAAATCAGCTGACGCTTAATGTTTTCTTCTTTAATAAATTAGATATACCACATTGATCAAAGTCAATATATTGAGGATATTGTTCCTTTCCAGGGCACCCTGGGAGGCTCTATGGAATGATCAACATGCTACCTCATTATTTTATTTATTCATTTAACATCTAGTGGGAACTTGAGATTAATTCTCGTTTCCTTGGAAAAATTAGCCAAGTGCTTCAAAACTGAACCCAAAGAAACTGCAAAACTGTGACTGGAAAAAATAAGCATGAATAAATATTACATCACAAAGTTAATTCATATATGCTGGTAAAGCCATCCATGCCCTCTGTGTGGATTTACTGGCTTCAGAAAAGAAACCTCACAGCTCCTTAACAACACATCTTTGCCAGAATATTGTAAAAATGTCAAAAAGAAAATGTGTATAAATGGATTGTGCAGATTTGCACTTAAGGAAACGAGAGGAAGCTGACGTCCACATGCTGAGTTCGGTCTGACTGAAAGCTGACTGAACTGAAAACAGAGACTTTTCAGAACCAACAACCCCCTCCTTCTCACAGTCCCGGTTTATGGAGCAACATAAATTACGGCTCAAACAGAATAACAACGGACGTTTACTTCACGGGGGGGAGGATTTGGTAACATAAAGGTTAAACATCTGCATATTGTCCGTGTCAACTCTGCAATCAAATGGCAGGCGTCTTATTAGGAAGTAGTTATGCCCTGTTTGCTCTGGCGAGTGGCTGGTCTGCGGCACTCAAAAGACCCCCGCTGTGCTGGCTTGTGGCACTGTTTGGGGCTGGAGAGGAGGCCTGCAGACACAGGGCTTTCCTCAGAGCGGATCCCACATCAGTAGAGGGGGCCCAGGCGGTGCTAATATTTGCAGGAAGCACAGGTCTGGTAAGGTCTGGTGAGGCTAGCTGACAGATGCTCAGAGATCCAGAAGAGCGCTAAAGGACGCTAAGGGATGGTGGAGGATGGTGAAGTGTTGGGATTGTTCACCGCTGTGAGATTCAGTCACCTTGAGAAAGGATGACAAAATCCATAGCTGCACACAGATGTTCAAGTGCTAGTGGGGGGTGGGGGGAGGGGGGGGCACAGAGAGAACCCTATCTCAAAATGCAGACACAAATGTAAACATTACCTCGAGGCACGTCGAGCAAATGCCAACCCAGATCATCTGCATGTGAAATCCCAAACTCAGTCACCAGGTATTGAATATCTATGAAATGCATACTGGATTTAAGTAAAGCAGTCTGTTCATTTTTTTTTTTTTTTTACATTTAAGTGGTAGTAATGTAAACTGCTTGTAAAAAGGATCCTTGAATAGTTTTAAGACCACCTATGTATTTTTTGTTGAACTTTGGTCTTTCACTAGCAATTATACTGTAACTCTTGTCTGTTTTTTCCCCCCTCTAAATCACTAAATTCAATTACCGGTACACAGTTTCCCCTACTCTACCAACCAGAGACATGAAAAATAAGCCATTTTGGTGGAAGGAGTGTGGATATGTTCTGTAAAAATGCTGAGAAAGAAAGAAACTACAGCTGATTCTAGTTATGCACTAAGAATATTTTAATTCCAGGTCCCTAGGTACAACAGAGTCTTTATGGATTACAAATCTTTCATTGCACATACAAGGTGTTGAATCATTTTTTTAGAAACTGACTTCGTCACAACAGTATTTTTCTATTTGAAAGATCTGATGAAATCATCATGCTTTACCATGACTGACACATTGTCTACAATGTTCTCTATAAAATATCTAAAAAAATATTAAAATGTATCATTGTCTATATACGGAATATAACTGAATATGCCTAATGGAAATATACTCTCCTTTAACAACGGTTACTGCAGCCACAGGCATGTGATGTGTTATCTTGATGCTCAACTTAAAGCCCATGTGTACTGACTCCTCAGATCCATTTAAGGGGAACGCAGGAGTTAATATGTCCCACAGCCATGGGACACAAGAGGAACAGTTTAGGCAATAATAATAATAATGAGAAATACAATGGCAGCATCAGGACTTTGAACACTGGGCCTTGGTTCAAGCCCATACCCCCCGTTGCAGTGCTTGTGTCTCTGATCGCAGCTGCTACCCGGAGATAGTCAAACACAGCATGCCAAGTAAATAGCCTTCAAAGGGAATGAAGCAGCCAAGCTGAGAGGCAGATGCAATCACACTGGGTCATGTTCAGAGTCAAGTGGCACTCTCTGTCCAAACGGGTCACCCCTCCAATGCTTATTATTTATTTTTTAACATCACAGTCTGTCTAGCATGGGGATTGTATGCAAGCTGTGCAGTGTGGGGCCGCAGAGGTTGTGTCCATGAAAACTCCACTAACAACCACACACTTTCCAAATGAAAGTTTTCAATGCTGTAAATCTAAATCAGGAAAGCGGATGTTTAGTGCATCCGGTGCACTACGGACCAATGGTAAAGCATGCAGCCTTTCACCCCACTTAGACCCCCTGAAATGGACATAGCATCACAGGGTCACCGGGTGAACAGGCCCAGCCCTCATGCAGAATGTTCATCACACTCACATTCTTGCTAATTAGTATGTGCATCCTCTGAACAGCATGCTCCGGAGTGTTTCCCATAATGCTGAGCCTGTGCTGTTTCGAGGGCTGTGTGCTGGATGACCCTCATTACCGAGCTGGGGCAGAAAGACTGACCCCTCCGTGTCGATCTCCATGCCCAGTGGGGTGCTCTATAGGACTTGTCTTTTAGCTTCACAAAAAGCGCTCTACACTTCCGTTAGACAGCTGACACGAAGCGGGAGACATGGAGAGAGCACAACAGCTGGCTTGTGGGAACCAACATGAGATGGCATGAGGCAGATTCTACCTGAGCAGGAATAAAGATAGCGGCCTAGCATCAGTATAGAGTTCACCATAGTTTGCATTTGTAGACTGCATTGATCCCAAGCAAAAAAAAAAGCAAAATCATACCAAATCATATTCTTTCAAACAAATTGTTGTTAACAGATAACAAGAGAGCCAGGTCTTTTGTGCTGTGTAAAATCACTATGCAGAGATATGACTATCAAGGCAAGCACTGATCCCCATATCTGAACCTGTCACAATTAGCAATGCCAGGAATTGGTTTTTGAAAATTAGGGCAAATTACAGTTTCTGGAATAATCGTAACTTTTCTCAAGATTTTAGATAAACTTCAGTGAGCAAGTATACACATTTAGTCAACATGATATCTTTTCTAACAACAGGAGACTTTGTACATCTTATGGAACATTAACCTCAATCTGCTTTCAGAGCTCTCGAGGACTCTCTTTAGATTAAAAGCTCTGTAATGACCTCTTTGGTACCTTAACACACAGGCACAGACACAGACATGGAGTGAGGGAGGGAGGGAGGGAGGGAGACACATCGGGAAAAAGAGAGATAATACACAAAGTAAGAGGATCATAAGAACAACAATGCGCGTTACTGAATAAAAGCTACACCTTCATTTGGAGAGAGAGAAAGGAATTTCAGCATTTTCAAACTTGACTAAAATGTGGTCTGCATCAGACCGTTCATGAAAGGGGCATATCTTCTTTGGAACAATTGCTTCAAGAGTTTTTTTTTTTTTTTTTTGCCTGACTTTTACAACTTCCTTTTGGTCGGCGCTGCAGCTCAAACCCAAACAAAACTCCATTTTTTATATTGGCCCTCATGGCATGTAATTGAGAATCAAGGTAATTATCCCTACAGCTGTTTTCAGTTCTTTTTTATGTAAGTAATACCTGCCTAATCCTGAGAGTAACAGTAAAGGGCTTCTATTCCTCAAGGCCTCAAGGGCTGCTTGAATTAGCAAAGAAAATGGCTGTTTTTCCTTGCAGTGCCCATTAATATTATGTCCCTCCCAAAACCGGCCCCCTTTGAAGCCTTTTATGTTAGACTAAACTGCTATTTAACAATTAAATTAATCTGAAAAAGATTTTTCAAGGATTGGGACAATTAATGATGGGACAAATAAAGTGCAGCTTCATTTAAATTGGAACCATCTCTGCAATTACATCAAGAAACGGAATCCATCATCAACTAATTACTTGAATTCCTTCATCTGAAAAAAACAAAAGCAGACAGAAAGGACAAATCTTATGTGGAACTTTGAAACAAGAGTTTGGAAATGTACCTTAAGGTATTATCTTCTTAACATTTAAATTAAAAAGAAAAGTTAGTTTAAAGACTACTATACCATATCAAATACTACTATATGAATGAATTTACAGTGAAGCGTGTTCCTTTTACACTTACATACATTAACAAATAAATCTATGTATAAATGACTTAAAAGCTAAAGTTCAGGATGTTATTCCTGTTTAAGAATTTCCTCTCTTGACAAGATCATGAAATTTAAATTTACACACCACTAGGGGGAGTTAATTATTGATTCCTCAAAGAGCTTTCATAAATCAGAGGTAGTTAGAGGGAGTTAATTAAAATGCTATCAAGGTACAGAGAATCATGTTGTGACAAGTGCTGCACAGGTAGCTTGTTTAGCTTTGCTGATCATCCCTCTTTTTTATCAGAGAGCCAAATATAATACAATAAGCAGAAGTCAAGAATGCTAAAGTTAAAAACTAACAATGAAGACACAACAATGAAAAGCTCTTAATTCAGTTATTTATTCATATCTTCATGTTTAATGTAAATAAATTCACTTTAGCTCTTTCCCTTGCTATATCCACTCAACTAAAAAAAGATTCTTTAAAAGATAAAAAATGGCATTGTGCTGGATGGTGGTAGGCTGACATAACTCAAGAGCTTAGCCAATTAATAACTGATAGGGGAGGAATGTGCAGAGGCTACTCCTTCCCTCATTTCAGGTTGTTTTGACATTTACACACATAACAAAAGATGTTGGGAGTGGCAAATTTCAAAAATTAATTTATAACTCATACCACCAAAGGCAAAAAGACAATCCCTTTGTGAAAGAGTTTAACATAACCACAGTTTCTAACTCACACACTAGAGCCATAACAATAAAATAATTGTATCATTCTACTTCACTCCCTCTCTTTAAATGTATATTTCTAAGGAGAATAATTAGGTGCATTAGGAATGGATGGGAAGCTGGGCTCCACTCAGTTATTGAGGAGGTGGTACAGGCAGCATTGGAAACCAGCTGTGTCTACGAGGGGCTCCTGAATTAGTGTCAATGAGGAAATTACAGCTTTGCCAATTCTCCCACCAGGACAAGCCTCACTTCCAGGGCTGGACCAAGCCAACTATGTTCATTGCACTCGCAAACCCACATTTAAGTGCATTTGGGAAACAGGAAAGAAGAAAGAAGGAAGACAGAGAGGAATGTGACGGCATTTTAAAATGCAGGTCAACAAGTTATTAAAGCACTGATATGACCAATGTCATAAAAAAAAACAAAAAAACAAAAAAAATCCATTCCCACCACAGTTGAAGGGGAAAATACAGGGCAGTTAATATTCAGTTTGGCTGGGCTATTCACTAACACAAATCAGAGGTGAATGATACAATATCTACGAGCTACGCAGAGAGGACAGACAAGACATTCAGCTTCACAAGCTGACACTGAGTTTACAACAAAGTCTTGGTCACAGGTATTCCATGATGTGTCCATCTTGCAAAAAAAAAGTAAAAAGAAAAGGTACTCTGTATGCCAGACCTGAATAAGCCTGTTTTTAAGCACTCCTATTCCAGAAGAGAGCACTCACAGGTAAAGGACCTTGGTGTGCGGTTTCTTCAACTCTTAGCTTTCCTCTCATTCATCATGCCTTAATCCAGCCCTGGCCTTCCTGCGGTGAACAGGCCCTGGACGAAACTCCCTCCAACACCTACATCCTGCATCGTCCTGCAAGATGTGCGAAACCAGAGTCGACATTAAAGCCCTGCGAGCAAGTATTTAATCACAACCCAGCCGGGAGGCGGGAAGGACCAGAACTCCAAAAGCTGTGGAGCAGGAGCCCTATCTCTGCCTCATCTGGAAAGAGAATCTGAAAACACTCCCATAACATGATACGGCAAGTGTTTGAACAATACTAATAGTACAAAAGGTTGGCCCTTATGCATTGCTGTGCAAAGTGATGTACCTGTATGACACTCTCTCTGTTGGCGGAACGTCAAAGGGGGATTGGGGGTGGGGGGTGGAGGGGTTGGAGATAAGACCCAAAGGTGTGGGGGCACATTTCTTTGAGGATGTGATTTTATCACACTCTACCAGCAGAATGTCATGAACAGTCAAGCTTTAATCTCTTTCAAAACTTTCATTTGGGTCCAAATTGACAACTGTTATATATTCATTCATGTTCAGTGGTACAGTAACCTGCTAGTAATGAGGGAACTTGGTTCATACAGTATGTATGTATGTGTGGGCAGGGGGTAATACAGAATCCCCTTGATAACTGAACATGTGCATTACAAAAAAACAAAAAACAAACAAAAAAAAAAAAAACAATCATGTGTTCTTACATGAAATATTGTGGTCACATTAAAGGAACATTTCACTTTCTGGATTTTATTATTTATTATTTTAGTTTTAGTGCATGTTTTTTGATTGACCCAGACAGTTTTGTGAGCTATGAAGGATATTAAATTTTTTTTTTTTTCTTTCTGAGGATGTGCTGGCTTTACAATGAAAGGAATAGGTGCATTCAGGGATTTGTGGTCTAAAACAAAAAAATACATTACAAGCACCTCAAAAGCAGCGTGTACGATTACCTTATAGCTCCAGGGGTTTTCAAGTATGATTGAAATAAGGACATGAATTGGGGTGAATTGGGAGAAAACTACCATCTGTTCATTGCCATATATGAAATGTATATTTCATATTCCATAAATTTGACTTTCCTGCAAAATTATGAAATGGGAAAGTGTCAGGTCTTAGTCCTGGAAACAATAAGAAACAAACTACAATGTAGTTCCTGTGTGTCCAACATGTTGGCCTGCAATCTAAGGCCATTTTCTTATTCTCTCAAGGAAAGTTTTAATAAGACCATGAATGTGAATTGTCATCACAGCTTTTTGAAAATCTGCATGTACAATGTTGACTGGCTCCTGATGAATTTTCAAGACTCACTTTTGGCACTTGTTTCTGCGTATCGCTTTTCAAACCTTCGCCCGTATGCATGGCTTAAAACATGTCTCAGCCTTCTTGTGGAATGTCCCATCGGGTATTTCAAAGTCTATAAAGGAAGAATTTTTATAAGGCATGAAAAAATGGCAGCTGACCAAGGCAACATCTATTTCAAATTATATAAATCTTTCTATAAGCATTTCTAGGTTGAATGAAGATGCTTATTAAATTGCTTCTTAGCAATTTTGTTCCACAGGAATTTGATGTTGGAGGACTGCCTCAAATGTAAGGTGGGAGTGGCACAGCAGTGTGTGTGTGTGTGTGTGTGTGCGTGCGTGTTGGGGGGAGGGGGGGTGGGGGTGGCAGTGTATTTACATTTCATCTCAAATCTATTTAGGATCATTTCAACCAGTTAAGAAAATAAATTTGATACTTAAGATCTCAATCTGCTCTTGAGGAGAAGCAGACAGAGTAAAGTGGAGGGCTTCACCTTTTAGGTGGGAGCCCGGAGTGTTTTGGGGAAACTCCTCGTTTTGACATCAACGGGGGCCACTGATCCTTTTCAGTAGCCACACGTGCTCACAAAGTACCCCCCACCAAACTACCACCCTACAGACACGGCCTGTGATTCACAAGGAGTTCCATGTGGGATGACGTCTCTTCAACCAGAAAATTCTGTAGGATTTATGCGAGAAAGATAAAATCTCTTCTAGATTCATTGGGGATTTTCCCATAAGGATCCGCATTACTTTTTAACCTTTGCTTCCCATGTCAAACACAGACTAAGGGTATAAATCCGATACACAAGCAACCAAGACTACTGTTATCCACTTATCACAGGATACATCTGCGGACATAATGCTTTCATTCACTGTAGTCACTGTTATGAAACACACTAAAACCTACAGTGAAGGTGTATTTTCCCTGCCAGATATTCATGCAAAATATCTGCCAGCGCAAACACAGACAAACACACACACACAGCCGCACATATGCTCCCAGCACCCCACCCCCATCCTTTCCACAAAACTCTCTGTTCCAGCAATCCAGCTAAGCCTAGTCGGTCAAACCTGCCAGTCATGTAACATATAAACTGCTGATTCTTCTTGTCAGGGAGTGGCAAAAGGAGCTTTTAACATGAGCTGGAGAGGGAATTGTCAGCAAGAGAGAAACATAGAGAGAGGGAGAAATATACACGGGCAGAGAAATGTATAGATGAGAAAGAGAGGGAAAAAGATACATGGGTAAAATATACATAGAGATTTGTGCATAAGGAGTGAGTGAAGGACTGAGAAAGACAGGTTCTCTGTACTCAACCTGTAATTACTGGAGCATTCTTGTTGTGTACCACAGACAACCACTTAGCACCATATCACTTCAAGCACAGACAGCAGCGAAAGATGACGTGATGGAATCCGTGATGCAACTTGTTTAAAGAATTGTAAAAAGAAAATTAAAAAAAAGAGAGGAAAAAGGAAAAAGGCCCATTGCAAGCAGAGGCCATAGCTGGTGCGAGTTGACGGCAAGCGCTCTGATTGTGAAACAGGAAGAAGTTTGTGCTCTCTCCCTAGTCCCATAGCCTCCAGCACTCTGTCGCTGACCTCACACGCCAAATAATAGTGCCGGTCCACGGCCTGGGGCTTTCTGGATGTTCGGGTCATTATTTTTAAACGCTGGCTTCAGGAAGGGGCAATCATTTGTATAATACGGCATGTTTGTAGATCAGGCCAGGGGTCAGTGTGGTCCAGGGTGGGGGGGCCGGCTGGGGATCCATTTCTCAACCGCACTCCCCGTACCCCCCCACAGGTCAAACCGCTGTTCAAGCACCTCCCTCCCCCGACCAGCACTCACGCAAGCAAGCAAGCAAAGCCCTAATCAAAGGCACATAGGCATGATAAGGGGAAAGGATCCCACCATGTCCCTGGACGCACAGACCAAGCAAGCACTCCTACTAGCAGAGTTTATCTGTGGTGAGGCTTCCACGTATGTGGGAGAAAGATGAGGAGAGCAGGGAAGGCACCCGCTCAACAAATTACATTTAGCGACAGAAACCCGATAGAAAGAAATGACCTCACATGACCCTTTCTGCTTTCTCGTGCATACGTGACAGACGTCTGCATTCGGATGAACTGAAAAGTGAGTTCAAATTCCAGCGATAAAGAGCAGTGTTCAGCACCTATAAAATGACTACAGTTGCATATAGACTGGAGGTGGAATGAAGAGGATATCTTTTTATTTGTATATTCTCACTGCGGTAGGAATGTGATAATGTGCTCTGGTAGGAAATAGATAAATCTCCATGAAGTGAGCTTTGCCTACATTCAGACAAAAGGTGTTTCCAAAAAAGAGTGAGACTGGAATATGTTTCCATTTTCAGTAACACATGGAAATCAAAGATGACCCATGTGAAGACCTTAAACCTCCCACAAACTCCAAATTAAATCATGAGCTCCAATGACAGGAAACACTCGCTCTCCCCCACAGAGCAGCAGTAACTCATTTAGGAAAGAGATGTTAATACTGGCACTCCAGGTGGGGGGCAACTGTGTGTGTATGTGTGTGTGTGTGTGTGTGTGTGTGTGTGTGTATGTGTATGTGTATGTGTGTGTGTTTGCGTGTTCGTGTGTGAGTATATGTGTGTGAATGTGTGTGAGTGTGTGTGTATGTGTGTGCATGTGAGTGTGCGTGCGTGGGTGGGTGTGTTTGTGTGTATGTTGTGTTTTGTGCCCTCACAGAAGAGTTCGAATTCTGAGTGCTGCTGCGTGATTTATAACCATGAATTTCTTTCCCCCCTTTCCCCACTTTGAGAATGTTCAGTTGCATTCCTTGGCCTGTCTTGTCACTGTAATGTCCTCCGTCAATTCAGGAGAGCACAGACAAGAACATGCTCTCCTCAGAAGTGCATGGTGCCAGCAGCCACATCCTTCCACTCTGCTCTGATCTGCACAGTCATAATACTTAATGCCCAGCTGTCTATGCACTTAGGGAAAATTATGCACTTCCCTGTGGAGCTGCTTGCCACATGTAGCACTGGCACTGCTAGCATTTAATACCAGATCACAGCATGTACACGTTCTCTGAACAGATAGAAGGATTCACAACTCAAGAAGCCCAAACAAACATGTTACATGGAACACAGGTAACACACATTATCTTCACTTTTATCCCTGTCTGCCTAACATGTTCCAAAGGACAATTAATCAGTATATAATTAATCAAACCAGCTTGGTTTATACCCCTGGCACAAGTCCACATGTATCCTTACTGGGTACACTGTGCAATAACTTCACACCATGTATGTACCTTAAAGATTTTTGATGTCCATAAAGTGCAGAAGAACCTTCTGATATACGATATAACCGATAAAGGAAAAAAAAGAAACACCCAACAAAAACAGCATTTAAATTCTGAATCGATAAACTATATCCACAAGTTCATTTTCTTAGATCCCCCCATGCATGGCATCCACCAGCTGGGTCTAACTCTCAAACATACCTGTACTTGCTAGATTCACAGCTGAAAACTGTCTGATTATCCTGGGCTATTCCATATCAGTAAAAAAGGAAATGAGCTCCCTGAATCTCTGCAGCCTGTGATGGGTCCTCCCTCCGACTTTCTGCTTTTGTAGAGCCTTGTCTCATTGCTTACCAGTTTGTGGGCTTCTTGCGCACACTTGGTTTGCTAACCCTTCCTACTGACAGTCCAAACGCGGTCTGCTCCGTGGTCAGGTAAAATACCCCTCATAATTACTTTCAGTAGCCTTCTATTCTCCTCTGGGTCTTAATCCACAAGGCAAAAAAGTAAAAACCCCAACCAGATTTCAGCTGAAATAAGAACAAAACCCTACGTCACTTTGCATTACACTAATTTTGTCTCTAATCAAACCAGTGAGGGATCTCGCCAGATAGAAATCTTTTTTTTCTTTCATAATAGCCTCGCTTCTTAATTAAAGCGAGGCTATTATGGAGCAGAGTGTTCACAATTAAAACAGAATTTACCCACGTTTACCAGTGCTTGACATTTGCTGGCAGTGTCCAAGGAATTGAGGCTGAAATCCATGTCATTCCTTGTTTTCAGCCATCTGCCAATCTTTCTGAGCCTTTTTATTGGATCCAGATTGAACAATATGGCCGCTTTCTAAATGACCACTCAATTTGATGTTTTAGCTGACAGAAAGCCTCAACCATACCCCCCCCCCCAACACACACACACTCTAAACACACACCAGAACCCTCACGCTGGAGGGGTTAGGATTTGTAAAGCCCCCACATTTTAATGCAATATACTGTTACAATTCAATGAAAACCGAAATGACGCTTAAATCCAGTTTCAAGTGTCCTTGCATTCCAAGCTAAGCCACAACGCTTAATTTAATATGAGTCCGGCAGTGGATACAGGGGTCTAGACAATGGGGCTCGATGCCTCAGGGATGGGGAGCAGAGTTCACTGGGTGATAGAACAGGTTTGAGGGATTACTGTGCACTTGAGGTGAGGCAGGAAAAAGGCAGAGGGGGGAAAACAGTTCCCCTGCAATAACCAGAAAATGAGAGGTGCCCTGTGTCAGGACATCCCATAGGACTGGGTAGGGGGGTGGGGGGTGGGGGGGTGAATGGGGCTGGATGGGGTGAGGCTGGTGGTCCTTTCACGGTGCATGGCTGCCCAAGGTTACCTGGGGCCCTGAACAAATAACGTGCCTCTGTCTGACATTAACGGTCCTGCATCACTGCCAGAAAGATACGTACCACGGGCACTACAGGCGTAATGACATCACCGGTGATCCACAGTCAGTAAAACCAGGTTTTAGAGTGTAGGCCAGTACTGCTATCAGGTAGGGGCAAATGCATAATAACTTTTTCATCTATGTAAAATTCATTTTCTACTTTTAAGGATGGTTTTGATGGGTAAGGTCTCTCAACCCCCCACCACCACCCAGAGTGTGGAATCATGGGAGCAACTGAAACTTCAGTCAGGAACAGACTGGAACTGACAAATACCTTAACATGATATATTACTGTTTTCTGTTTTTGTTTCGGCTTCTATCGTTTTCGCCATTGCCTTCCGGACTTTTGTTTTGTTTTTCAAGTAAGACCATTATGAAAACATCCTTGAGCATTCCATAATATTATCAATGGGAACGCTGACTGAATCCGTGCTGGGTTACTCTGCTAGTGGGATGCCAGAAAGTGCCACCTGATCCGTCATCCACCACACAAGACTTATGCATTACCACTGTGGGCGGCATTTTACATTTGTCGAGTTTATTTCGTTATGATCTCTCTAAGCAGCAGGGCTTTTAATGCTGTCATTTTAATGGCATGATAATTTGACATAAAAGAAGAATAAAATCCACTCTTCCGTAAGGAATGCAGTACAGTTTGTGTTTACACCCGTGAGTCTAGACTAACTGAAACATGAAAGACATGACCGTATTTCGGGTATAAACAAACTGAAGTGCTGAGACGCAGTAAACCGAGATTTAATATTATTGCTCAGTGACTGCAGAGCCCTTCTGGGCCAGATGCTGCGTCCGCTGTGCGTGGAATTCTTTGAGAAGGTGAAGAGTTTTGGAAATATTTTGAATAAAATAAAGCAATCTATAAATCTTCCCACTCTCCACAGAAGCTGCACATGCTCTGGTCTCCTTCTCAGCTGTTGTACAATGTCCACACGAAGCCCCAGGACTCTCAATCAATGCGCACACATAAAACAGGAGCCATAATTTACACATGCAAATTGAGACGTCCCTTCTGACTGGCTTATGAGACTTACTTATCTTGATTCCCCTACTGCTAGATGTAGAACGGAGACCTGCTAGTCAGTTTTGATTTTTATGATCAGTCAAACAGCAAGGACTACTGGTTTGAAAGCGCATACAGATAAGAATATTATTTTGACATCATTTACAGCCTGAAAATCCCCCCAGACAGCCCTGAGATTCACTACAGTCTGGAAAAAATCAAGGTACAGGATCAGCAGAAATGTAGGACAAACTCAAGACATGATGTTAACAAAATGACCACTAAAGAAAATACATTTATTTAACCTTTTAAACTGATGATATATATGTGTACACACACACACACACACACACACATATATATATATATATATATATATATATATATATATATATATACATATATATATATATATAAATATATCATCTTTTTAATACATTAAACTGCAATTAGAGTGTTGTAATAATAATCCTGTTTATAGGACAGAATATGTTTTATGTGGATATTTTCATTTGTAAAGGCTGCATGATTCAGCAGAAAAAATGAAATCCTTTTTGCCCTTTTTTGGTTCTAAAAAAAACTGTAGAAGTCACCCCCTCTACCCACTGTTCATTTTTGTGAAAGTGAAATCTGCTTTTTCATTTATTTTCTCCTAATACCCCAGTGAAATGAAATCTTTTTATGGTCTATGGATTTGAACAGAATCATATTTTTGGCTGGTGCGAAATACCAAGTGATGTGATGAAGAATGTTGATGTCTGCCCATACACATTTACAAATGTTTAGTTAAGGCTTTTTATGGTTAGAGTTTTAATAAAAAAGCATAGAGCATAATGGTGTTGTCTGCACTATAATTAATGTCTTAATGTTGTAATATGTAAGAAATAGAGCAGTTTTGGCAAACACAGTGGTGCCTTATACAAACAAATATCTTTTATTTATGATTATTACAGTGAATACAGAGCAGACTTCTTAAAATCAAATCCAAGGAGTCCGCTCAGAGTCCTTGACATATAAAATATGTTTTTTTTTTCTCTTGATAGAGGCCAGTACTTCAATCTAGCATGCTCAGTTCTGTTGTCCATAGAGAGAAAAAAAACGAACAGGAATGCAACAGAAGCCAGGCCAGGTAAGATGAGATGCTTTACTGTCCATGTACAAAGAAAAAAAAACAGTTTCTCATTTTCTACAGACTCCTGGCAGAGCTTCTTTTCAAACAAAAAAAATTGTCAATTAATCGATTGATAGTTTTCTTTGCCTTCTTGCACTCCATTTTTCAAAAGAGTATTTGTTATAATTTCACTGACCACAGAAAATTGAGATTGGCCCATGTTCAGTCTATATACTGTAAGTTAAAATGGACAAAGTTTCACATGTTTTACAGCACACCGCATCACCACCATGAGATCTCCCTGAAGCCCATTTTATTAGAGTATGTCTTCTGTACCTTGAGCAAATCACGTATCGAGTTAAAGACCAGACATTCCAGAGCAGTTTGAACTTTAAAAACTGAAACAAGCACCAAACTGTGTGAGGCAAGTCTGCCAATACCCCAGCAATATAAATCCCCTTCCATTTGCCTCAATCTCAAAAGCAACATTTTAGGTCTGCATTAAGGTAGTTAAGACACAATCCCATTTTGGCAGCTTCAAAAGTGCTGAGAAATATCAAGGCATAAAATAGCCATGATTCATCATCTGAGAAGGTGGTTGTTATTTCAGTAAGCAAGCTGTCAAAGTAGAATAAAATCCTGTGAGGTGCCAGCAGATTAAAACCATTAGAAAAAAATGAAGGATTATTTATTTGAAGCCTTTGTTGAGAAGGGAAAAAAACCTCTCTTCTTCTCTGAGAAACAAACTGTGCTTGGGAAAGCTGCTGTGGAAATGAGCTTTGGCGTAAGGTGTAATTTCTTCTTTCCCCATGCCATACAATTTAAAGACTGCTCTCACAGTTTTCTCACACTGCATTCTGCCTCTTCTCATGGTGATGTATGCACAGATATAGCTTGTTTTCACTGGATTGGCATATGTATTTTTAAAACTGAATATCACCTTCTTTATCTTCTTCTGAGTCTTTGATATGCAATGAGAACAGGTCATGATAAAAAAGGACAGTATTAGTAAGGAGTTGATATTGACTTTATCAGCACAGATGTATCAAAGCAAAACCTCTAAAGAAAAGTTTATGAACCATTTTTACCTTATTCCACATGTCTGACCAGTGCTGAAGGATTTCACACTATAATAGATTCCATATTGTTCACTCAGAACAATGGAGGAATGTTGAGAGAAAAATTAGCTTTTAAAAAGGCACATGCACTCTTGTGGGAAATCAAATAAAATAATACTCCTTAGCTTTGTCCACACAAATATTAGTCTCTATGTTCACTAACTGAGACAGTTAACGTAGATATCTATGTGTTCCTTTATACAGCTTTGACATAAAAAAGGTAGCAATTGAAAACAGTTGTCCTCAGAAATCACTACTGTAGCAGGCTTTACTGGCCGAACAGAAGCAGCGTTAATGTAAAGGAAGGTGTAATAACAGCTCTTACACACCGGGCTCTTTAATTGAGTCCGTTTCCTCAGCTACTTCACACTGGAGGAATCCAGGAAAGGACCACATCAAAGGGAGCCATCATCAAAAAAGGAAAAAAGCACCAAAAAACTAACAACATCAATAACCACAAAAGCAGCACATCTGACCTGCCCATGCACAGGTGGTGACTGGCCCCGATCAGACACACAGGTAAACACTCCTAAATGCCTTTATTCTGACAAGACCAGAATAAAAGCTAGCTTCTATATTAGTTTATATATTTGAGTCTGAAGTAAACAGTGATGGAGATTTATACATTCACAAAGATCCTATAATATAAACACAGAGTACATGCATACACACTGTCCAATAGTTGATTATATATTTTGTAAATAATAATTGCATGATACCAGTTGAGGTCATATTTGTAAGACTTTTTAGAGTAGTGGGTCTAAAACTCCAGCATGCGCCAGTTCTATATGAAAAGGTAAAGGAATGGAGGGATGGAGGATGAGAAAGAGACAGACAGAGAAGAGAGAGAGAGAGAGAGAGAGAGAGAGAGGATGGTATGGACTAAGGAGACATATTCGTAGTCAGTAGAGAGAGAGAGAGAGAGAGAGTGAGAGAGAGAGAGACCAAGATTTACCACAGGCAAAATTTAACTCCACAGGGATGATCATATATAAACCATATCACTTCTTATGACACACTTTTCTCAAAACATCACCCTGGGAGGCCAGGTCCAGTGGTCTTCATCAGCTGGCCTAAAGGTTCACACTCAAGGCACAAGGGGATTCATAGAGGACCCCGTAACTTTGTAATCTACCAAACAGACTCAGTACAGCACTAACTATGAGTATTTTTCCTTGACATGGGCAACCTGCCTCAGGGAATTACATTCACTGCTTGCTGTGACTGTGGATATTAGTGCCCAGTCCACACAAAACTATTGCTTGCCAGCTTGTGTTTTGGAAGGTGCTCCAACTCCTATCCAGTTTCTCAAAAGACAGCGGTTGACATTACCAAGATATATAAACTGACATGTTTCAAAAGGCTGAGGTTGACATTATTGTGATCAGGAAACGATAACATTTCTCAGGAAGGATGAAGATGAATGCTTTTCAGAAATTAAAAGGTTGACATTGGCATTAGTGAGCTGGCAGATTGAGATCTTTCCGAGTATCAGGGCTGGCGGCTGCAGAGGGCATGGCGTTCACGGTACAGAGCCCTGATGCCACTGCCTGCCCGCCGTGTCTGTTTCACCTCAGCCCTCCAAGCGAAAGCCATCGGCCCTCAGCGCAGTGCCTACAGAACCTCCAGTGATTCATCTAAATACTGTGTGGTTTTTGTGTATAGATTCTGGGCAGTGTAATGAAAACATAAGGGATAGGGGCTGGTGTAGGTTTCTCTTCTGTATTATCAGATTGTGACACAGAGTGCAGAATGAGCACACTGTGTTTGAATTTATTCAGCTGTTCCCATAGTTTTATGTTTCACAAGCGGCTGCTACAGTGCATGGGCTCCCATGTGACTGGAATTAAAATGTCTGTAACGAGCACTCTAATAGTTTAAATTGGGCCGCGTGTTCTTTTTTTGATGAGAGATTTTCCCCCTTTGGTTCAGTCTGAACTGCTGCAAATAAATATACTGAATTCACCAGTGAATCAAAAATTCTACCCGCAGGAACAACCATTTCAGATGTGTACATTTACTGTAAATGTGCACTTACAGTCCATACCGTACCAGCTACTATACGAGAGTTTATCCATAACCCCAGTTCTATCCCGTACTATGAGTCTAGAACAAAAACACTGGACATAGCCTCTTGAGATCGGGGCACGCGATGTGCTTCAATGTCGCTATCTCCACAACTGTGCATTTCCTTAAAGCAAAAAGGAATTCCAAAAATAGATACAGCGTATAAAATGTTCTTTTTTTGGATCAGCTCTGTAGAACGGAAATGTACGGTGATAACCGTGAAACGGATACACCACAGAGACCTGCAGGCTGTCAGGCAGGGTACGGGAAGGCATGGCAATCTCAGAATCAGTGCTGTCACTTCAAATCCACCACCACGCCGTGCCGTCCTCTGGGATAAAACCCTACACTCATCTCCCAAAGCCCAGCTCATTATCGTATGATAAATGGGGCTTTGCAGAGGCAGTGCCAAAAAGCAGCTGGCTACTGCATAGTATCTTACCATGCACAGAAGGTGAGGGCACCCTGTGCGTGTGTGTGTGTGTGTGTGTGTGTGTGTGTGTGTGCATACATATGTGGTGATAAAGAAAAAAGTGAGAGTGGGGAGATAACAATGAATCAATTATATCTTGTTGGAGATATCAGATCATCATCACATAAAGCTCCATACCTGCTCATCTTCTGGCCTCCTTGCCTGGCCACCCACTTGCACTTATCCTCCTCCTCCTCCTCAGGGCTTGGTGAAGATAAAGACCCTCCTCAGATGTTTGGATCCTGTTGTATGCAAAGTCTGGTGAAGTGATCAAAGTACGGTTTCAGCTTGGTGCCATGGCTGTTTCTCCAATGGTGACTGGATCATCTGTGTAGGCAGGCACAGAGCATTTCCATGTTCAGAGCATTGCAGAACGCTCTCTTTGTACAGCATGTAAGGCACAGTTGCTAGGCATTTAAGTGGGATAGTAGACAGGGCCAGTAGGGGTAAATGGAAGGCCGACAGGCAGTAAAGGGGCAATAGGGTGGTAACAGGGTGTTAAGAAAAGGACATTGGGGAAGCAGTAGGGGGATTAAAAAGCAAGTGGGGCAGCTTCTGGTTGGTCTCTACTGCCGATAAAGAACCTGAAAGTGGGTTCCTGACATGACGAATATGCAACAGACTCAGACTCTTTGACTAATGCAAATATATCAGCAGCATAAAGCATGATCCATCACACCTGGACCCATCTGACCAAACTGAGCAGATCAGGGGCCTAGCTAAACTGTGACAATCAGTCATACATCTATACAGCCATGCCTTTATAGAGGTTCACAGAAGTTCTCTATTGAAGTTGATCTGGAAAGGCTACCTATTCTGCAACAGAGTGATATTTATTATTTGCATCAGCCACTCTAAAATGCATGCAAACCAAATGATTCAGATTCTAACTAATCATTTCACACTGCTCATATACGTGTTTCCCATATAGTAAGCATACTTGGTATTGTTCAAATCCTCGACTATCTATCCTAGATATTACCACCATAGTGAATATACACTCTCCAGTAATGGACCACTCTTCCACTAAAATATCTCTCTGCACTAATAAACACAAATGATGATTGTTTAAATGGTCTTTTCCAACTCCTTACATTTCTAAAGAGCCGTGCTTACGACTAAACATAGGCAAAGTGAATCAAATTGGATCCTTCTGTAGGAGCGCAATCAGGCTGAACCACAATGGCCTTCCTATGACTCGCACCAACAGAGCAGCAGTGTGTAACTCACTATAATCACAAGATGGTGGGTCAAGGATAGATCGGAGCAGGAATGCACCCAAGCCATATTATAGAAACTTAAAGAAACACTGAGAAGAATTCTCCTACCCAAACCTGAGTACCCTGCAGTGACTTCCAAATGTAATAGTAACCTTTGGCCCTTCACATTTCAACACTGTGATTACATAATTAACACCAATTAAGTAATTTGGGCTATAGGAATGTCAGTGGTGTACAGGGAGGCCCGTCAATTATACCAATAGGCGACCCCTGAAAATGAGGACCCAGAATGCACCAATCACTCCTCAAACTGATTTCTTAAAGTTAAAATCCCTCCCCCACAGCTCCTCACCTCTGAAAGGTCACCCATAATTTTGACAATTTAAAACAAGTTGTATGAAACTGCTCCAAAGCCAAAGTGTGTTTTGAAAAAAAAGTGTAATGAATGGACACAAGATAAACATATTCTATGATTTCTGAATGAAAGGTCACGGAAAGCATACAGTATGCGTACACTTGGGAAGGCGTCAAATATAAAGCATAACCTTCAATGAAGCCCATCACCTTCTTCAAATGTTTGCTGTGGGTCTGGGGCACAGGGTGAACCCATTTATGTGCAATTTCCCATTTGAAAGTAGTCTGAGAAGGGCATACTTCCGGGGCTATCTGAAAGAGAGCCTCATTCATTTCTCATGTGTTAACAGGGTTAAAAAAGCCAGAGAGAGAGAGAGAGAGAGGATTCTCAAAATCTCTACAAAGTAGCTGGTTAATAACGAGGTGCAAACACACACACACACACACACACAGACAGACAGACAAATGGAGACACACACATGCGCACACACCGTTTTACTCCCTGTTTAGAGGTTTAAGGGATAAAATTAAAAAGCATGACGAGAAGGAGCAAGGGAAGGAGAAAAAGAAAGAAACTAAAAGTAAATAGTTTCTCTTTTTACATCCTGGTCATCAATATCAGATATCTGACTCGAGGATGGGAATTAATTTGCGTCTCAATCTTATTTCCTTTGCATGCAATCGTCAAGGGTCTTATAGGATGTGCCTAATGAGAACCAGGTTATTTTGCCAAAGGAAGCCCTTGAACAGAGAGCCAATGAAACAGGAGGGCAAATTAGTTTCAGGACTTCCAGGACCTGCAGTGCAGGGAAAATCAGTGCTTATCTGGGGGGCTTTATTAAAATGTGCTGCTAGAACTTTCTATTAATGGCCTATTTGTTTACCACTTTCCATTAGCATATGTTACACATGGCCCCCTGTGTTCTTAAGGGAGCATTGGCTGGGCTTACACCCAAGTGAGGAGCACCATGTACCTAGAAAAGAGGCACCGGGAAAAAACTGCAAAAGAACACGTTGAATATCTAAACACGAGCGCGCAGAGAAATAAAGAAACAAAATGAAAAATAAACGGAGGCATATCTCCGTGCCTGAGTAAAGAAGCACTGCCAGCTGTGAAAGGTTTCTCCTGCGAGAGAGGCGGTCTGTGCAGTCTGGAGCCAGCGCTCATGTGTCTCAGTCAAGCTGTGCTGCACATGATCAGCGTTTAAGTGGCTAATTTCAGCCGATTACTTGCAGGTGGCAAACACAGGGCACACGACATGTGCACGTCCATCACTGCAGCCTGCTCCGCTCAGACCAAAGGAAGGCCGGACGACATCTAACTCAGAGAACGGGCAATTTCAGAAAGTAGGTACTATATTTCATTGTCAAAACAAGAGGGAGATCTACGCAATGCAATTTGACTTCTATAAACGGCAATAATATTTCAAAATCTGAACTCAGGGTTGAACTCGATCCGACGAGCAATTTGGTTCCCACAATTTCATTGTCAGCCCAGCAATTGTATCATTCTTCCACTTAACACAAGTCACTTTCAATTTCTGCCAACCAAATCGACTTAGCTTGTATCGGTTTTCAACATACACCAATCAGAATGATTCAATGACTGCTAATGCAACTTACTGTAGATTTTGTATCGACTGCATATAGGTTTAATAATATATTGGTTATTACTGCTTATGTGAAGTGCCATTTGCCCAGTATTTTCTTTTGACTTTTGATAAAATCTATGAACACTCACCAATGTTACTGAAGTCAAATACCACACACACACAAATACTTAAGCATATGAGGCTCAATAATGATTGAAAATTAAGCCACAATGTTTTCTCAGAAAAGCACTCAGGTTAAAAACACAAAAAGCCAAGCTTTCCAACAAGCTTTCTCATGTTCCTTTTCTGCCTTTTCGTTGCGAAGTGCTGCCTGCCTGTCTCGACTGCACGGGCGTACTCTTGAAGCCCCGCTCACTCGTTGCCAGATTACAAGACAAGCCGAACTTTCAGGCAACTTCGAAAAAACGTCTCCTTCGCAGTTCAAAGACACTGGCCCCATACGCAAGTTCAATTGCAGACTCCTTTGAAGCCTTGCCCTTGAGTTCATTAAACACATTTTTCTAACCTGGAGCAGGTTTTGGGATCTTACGGATAATGTGTCCTCTCTAATGCTAGTTAAAATGGCAAATGTTCTCTAAAGAGGTGTTATTATGAGGAGCTATTTTACTGTAGAAAAGGCCATTTTGTTTGAGGCACAATACCATCATCACCTGATATGCCACAAAATAAAGGTGTCAATCACTGATGTTTTTCAGTTTGATTTTTGCTTAAACTTTAGTAATCCCTCATTATTCAGTATAATGCAAGCACAAAGTAAAATTTTACAAAGATACATACTCTTTCTTGTCTGGCATTCCAGAACCAACCAACTTGAACAGCAGTCTTTGTTTTCAGTTAGACAATCAGCATTTTTTACACAACATCAAAACCACTGGAATATTAAGGTAACAATGACAAGTAAAGCAACCTACTTTGGATGTTTACTCTTTTAAAATGTAATTCCTCAAATGGTACAGTAAAAGTTCACATTTTCCTGACATTTTTGTCATTAAATACATCAACACTGACAACAATGAAAGGTCCTGTAAAAAGCCAAGCTGTTCCCATGAACAAGGTGCAAGCTCCCCTCCCTCCAAGTACTCAACATATGGACCTGAATGCATGATCTAAACTTAATAACTGTTTTTGTGGAAATGGTTAAGAATAGGGCTCTCTTGTTTTTGGACCTGGTCCAATATCTTTAAGAAAACACAGCTCCACATGTATGTTTCTCTAATAGAGTACAGCAACCAGGTTCACTGTAGGGTTGACAACCTGGCTTTAAAAATGATGACCCACAAAAACATTCTGCCAGCATGTTGGACCATGAAGGTCACTGTTGATTAGCGAGTATTTGGACACATGGTCCACTAATGGTGAACACTGTAATTACTACCCAAATAGGGCAGAGAGGAGAAATGCAGTTGGTAGCAACATGATTGTGAAAAAGGGAAAGAAAACATTAAAAGGTTATTTATATAACAATCATTGATTCCTTTTGATTGCATGCGTACCAATAATGGCAGCTGAATACTCAAATGGTATACATTGGCTTTCAATGTAGACGAAGCTGTTAATAAATAAACAAATCATTCAAATGTAAAATTGTGGGGCTAAAAAAACGTTAAAAAGATCACTTTAAAAACTCGGTCACTACTTGAAGATATTACACAATAGTTTCATGCAGTTGCATGATTGTAGTTATTCAGACAAAAGTATAATGCAGCTTTAACCAGGCGTGTCAGACATCATACACTCAACAAGTCAGGGCTTCATTTAAAAAAAAAAACATCTCTCTTTAATGTGCATCGGAAGTAGAGAGCAAAAATTCTATCCAGACAAAATATGTGTTAGTGCAGGCTAAAGTAATCCATTTATTAGACGGAGTTTATGAGGTCTGGCCTGGCTGAACGCCAGGAGACCTGACGTGTCTGTGCATATCAGGCCCCTCGGATTAGGAATTCAGCACTTTGGAAAAGTGAAAACGACATCCCCAGAGCAGGCCCTCTCATCCCCCCCTCACTCAGCAAGCCAGCATCTGTGAATGCCCTCTCCCATCCCCACAGTGCAGCGGAATCGCACCCTCGCAAGCGTGTAAACAGGGATTACTCGCATTCTTTGATACACCTTCGTAATTGTCTTCTACTGTTGTCTCGTCTGTCGAGAGCGTTAAATTACAGTTAATCTAGGGGATGATTCGGGGATCACATCTGTCAGCTCCTGCCGAAAGACGTGCACTCCGTGCGATCGGGCGTTTTTATCTGCAGCCTTCATCACCGCGCTATAATATCCTCTGCCCAGAGTAACAGAAGAAGAAGAAGAAGAAGAAGAAGCAGATGAAGAAGAAAGCATTTTTTTAGGCTGAGGAAAAACAAATAAATCCCGCTACGGCACAATGCAAAAAGCAAAGCTTTGACAAGAGAATGTGTGAAAGACACTTTGCGACTTGCCTTCCACCAACGCCTGCTCTTTCAGCCTCTATGGGGGCTTTTATTCCAAACAAAGCAGAGGAGCCCAAAAGCCACACAGGAAATAATTCACCACTTCCTATTTTTGAAATCTTATATGGAAACAAAAGATGTGAGAATATGTTCAAAGCAAGGTCACTGAGATCAGAAAAATAAAACAAACCTTTGACTGGAAAACTATTATTAAAAAAAAAAAAGTACAACTGGAATGACTGATGTGTCATTAAAATATCTTTCAGCAATTGGTAATACTTTTTTAAGTGATAGAAATGATAAAAATGGCGCACATTGCAGTGTAGATACACACATCAGCAGAACATGTACAAATGGCTTTCCACCTGGTTCCATTTAGGAGAGAAGAAATAACTTGAAGGCAAAACATTTCTGTCATTTATCTCCAAATTCCTGAGTGCCCCAAAATTCTGGGAATAATATCAACTCCTGATGTGGAAGGGTATTAAAAAACTAATTTTTGGAAATGTTAACATGGCCAAAAAGGTACAGAGTTGTTTAAAGATTGCTTGTTCTTTGAATAGTGATTCAGTAACTGATTTAAATCCTAACTACTGAAGGAAGACATAGAGATCTGAGAAAGGGCCATTCTTACAAAAATAGGGCTCAGTTGATAAAAGCAGCCGCTATAAATGCAGACTGAGCCCTACAGCCTAGATAATACTAGTTCAAGTATGCACTGTGTCATTAATCACAGTTTTCACCAGTGGGATACAATTGGCTTCATCCTGCTAGGTAGGTAGGGCTTAAGTTTGCCAAAGTTCCTAGGGTTTCCATTGCACAAATACCACCTATCTGCTCATCAGGCGTTGCCTGCTGTTGTCAGTGTGATACACAACTCTCCTTCAATCACTGCTAGCTCTTCTGTTGTGTGATTTTAGTGTGGAGAGCATTGGATAACAGCAATGCACGATCCACAACTCCAGAATGCATTATGCAGGCGATGTGAGAGAGTAGTACTGGCAGAAACAGGGAAAAAAAGGGAAATAAATAAACAGATAAACAAATGTCTCCAGCAGGATAGGAGGATCCACCATGCATCAGTCAAGTGGGTTATATGAGAAACAGAAGATGAAGGGAAAGGGGCGGTTTGAGACCGAAGCTCCTGTCATCGTGCTTTAACCAAATGCTTAGCAGCGCAGGGATCTTAGCCTACTTCAGAGCAATCAGACCACTTTTCATGAACATCATGGTCTCTTGTGCTTTTTTTATTTCACGTGTATACACATCCCCCATTTAGCGTATGCGAGCCGTTACCATCAGGCAGACGGTATAGGGTGCCATCCCTCCGAACCAACAGGGCTCGCGGATCATCCGTGCCTACCAGTACTGCGTGGAACAAACTGGGAAACAAAATAACTGAACCTCTGTGTGTGAGGATGCTGCACCTTACAATATGTAGAGCACTTTGGTGATATGTTGTGTATAGGTCTGTGATTATGTTGCTCTGTTGTTGTTTGTTGTTGGTGCTGTCGTCGTTGTGGTTGTTGGTATTGTAGTTGTCTGTTTGTTTGTCTGAGGATTGCTGTACGGCACAAGATTAATTTCCGAAAGGACCAATAAATATCTATCTATACCAGTCCCTCCAAGAGAACTAAGGTCCTTTTTACATTTATATTGCCACACCCACTCCATCAGTTCTTCCTAAAAAAACAGCATCACAGTTCCAAAATCTCCTCCCTCACCCACGTGCAAAGCTGCCACTCTTCACCTTTTGATAGTACCAACCGGGCAGCCGTAGTCTGTTGCAGAGTTGATTGGTAAATGGCACCAAGGTCAATCCTCTAATGACACAGGGGTTGCGAGTCATGGCTCTGTTGCTGATACGATGCAGGCAGATAAGTTGCGCCATTGTGTCTGGGGAACAGCTGAATGAACTCTTTGTGTATTCCAGTGCCATCTGTACTCCTTTCATTTGCGTTTACTCTTTTAAACTTTCGCCTGAAGAGTTGGGGGTGGGGGGTGGGAGGGGTGGGGTTAGTACATTGCCAGTGTATAACATTACCTCTAATCTATCACATACTTTCACAAAAGCAAAGGGGCTCAGACTCAATTATTACTGGTAGCTTTCTTTCCTCTTTCTGCCTCCCTTTGAAAAGCCTCCAAGGCGTTCATATAGAAGAAAACAGTTGACTGCTGTCATACATCACTGCTGAGTTGCATAGATTATGACTCACAGATTTGCACAAACAGACTCCACCCAGTGGCCAGATGCCCCCACCGGACAAACCAACAGACCTGCGACTGACTAAAGCAGACATGAGGAGACAGCTTAATTCACTGCTGCTCATATTCACCTACTGTTTCTGAGTAAGTGTGTATCAATAGACAGGTGGAACAATGTACTGACCATTCTCCCTCACCTGCCCCACCTTACATATCTCTCGTCTCTTCTGTAAACTTTGCTCCAGACTGTATAAATCCTCCTCACCACTGACACTAGATGAGTCAGAGGAGCACATTTTTTTTAACAATGAAGTTGCTACCTACACTACTGTACCTCAATTGGAAGGTTAAAAATACTATTCTAAGCGATTTCAAATCTGACTAAATTTTCACAGCATGAAAGATAATTTTTTTAAAAGTATTTTATTCTAGAATTAGGGTCATTAGTCTTATAAGTTATGCTTAGTCATGATGTGTCTGTTACAAACCTCCCAAAGTAAAGTTGAGTAGTTCTAAAGCTCAAGCTGCTTGTCATTTACCTGCAATACATTTGACAGGAGAGTGCATTTAAGCAATGCCACAGTTTTGCTGAGTTCACAAAAAGTTTTTGATGACAGCAAATTCAGAGTGTTACATTATATTATACTTCATATGTTTTTACTACCTATCTTTTTATGATACTTCACGCCTTTACCTTCATTTATTGATATGATTTATGGATATGATTTAACATTGTGTCATATTGCATTCTGGACACTAGATCAGATAAAACTGACCAGGCCTGCATGAAGTAATTTTAATATGGCCAGTCCTCATTTGGATATTTTGTATATGTATCTGCGTTTAAACAGACTGGCGAACACAACAAGGGTGTGACAAACATTACGAAGGGGAACAGGAACACCATCTTCATTCTCTTGACATTCTTTTGACTTGCTTTGTCACATCACTCCTTTCCTAATTTCCACATTTTCAAGTGAGAACATTTAATTTGTCCGCTTTGAAGCTGTTGCCTGAACTAACTCACATGCATGGAATGCTTCATTACAGATTGCAGAATATCATAAAGTAAAGCAAACAAACAAAAAACAAATGAGCCACATGTTCAAAGCTTTCTTTTTTCTGAAAACTAATTTGTTCCACAGAAATGCTGTTAAGTAATTGTTTTCAAGCTGCTGAACACATGTCAGGCGAGATGTGTTCTGTGATGTTTCCTGTGCACCAGTCTGGCTTTGTTACACACTGTGTGCACAACTACAAATGTGCCGGAGAGAGCTTCTTTTATTGGCTTGGTGGCCTACAGTAGAGTTCTGCAGAATGTTTATCAGGTATTTTAAATCCAGATGCCCTTCATCAAGTAAATTAAAACAAATGCACCATTGAGCCAAGACTGTAGGCCTTTGGGGTAAGGTCGGGTATTAAATTGCTTAGTTAAAGTTTTTGTTGCTGATGTTGCTGTTGTTGCGCATATATTAAATAAAAAATGGGTTTGAGTCCAAAACCTTAAAACAGACTAAATCCACAACACAAACACATGTATGCACACACACACACACATTTAAAAAAATATCTACAACACAGCACTGCTTTCAAAAGTAGCAAGACAAAAAATAATTCCCATCTCCTATGTTCTGGGATAATGGCTTTTTAAAAAGGTGTCCTTTAAAAAAAAAAGTGAAGGAAAGCCCAGTAATATTTAGAGGGTCATCAACAAATGGCAAGGCCCACAGACCAGACAAGAAGTCTACTCCAATGACGTGGCATGTGCTTAATGCAATTACTGCGTTTCTAAAAAAAAAAAGAAAATAACTGCATGATTCATACGCAGCATGGCCACATTCAGTGTACAGCACTCAAAACCATAAGTTTGTACAGTCTATCTTGAGATGTCTAGTCAGACTTCCCCTTGACGCAGAATTGAAAATGAATCACATCACAATAATCCAGTGCACTCGTATCCAAAGCCAACCTTGTTTACACATTTGGGCGGGCGGCACCCAACAATTTATAGACAAACCCGCAAATGAGGGCACAAGGAGAATCGTGCGGCACTCCAGCCATGTGAGTACTAAAACAAGAAAAGCGAATCCATTGGTGATCTTCTAACTCATTTCTATAAGCAATTTCTTCTCCAGAGAAAGCTCAGAGGTCAGACTCTACACCAGGAACACATTCAATGTGTGGTCTCCATGTCATTCCTTCCAATGTTCTTTGGCAAAATGCAAACTCAAACTGAACAGTAATTGTATGCGATCTTTAAGATCTGCAGCAATCGAAATTGAATTCAGGTGCTCTGCGGTGCATTAAAGCCATTTTCCCATTAAAATGTTACAATCCCATGTAAACAAATTACACAAATACTTTTTTCATTAAAACGAAGGGTTTTTTTCTTTTGTGGGTAACCTGATGTGTGCACTGTTTATCCCATGGACACGAATGTTTATTTTGTTGTCCTTCATATGCATTTAGCGAAGACATAAAACGGACCAGAAACGTCTTATTCTATCATGATAACTGTGCATCAAAGCATAGTGACCTAATACTGATGGTGTGCTCGTTTTAAGGACATTACGTATAAGGCACCATCCACAAAGTTACTTGCAACTAGGAGTATTTTTACTTTTTTTATCAAATCAAGTTCAGCTCTGTCAAGGGATGAGATCACTTAAAGAGTTTGCAAAAAGTTTTAATTTCGTTTTTTATGACTTCAAGGACATGCCATATAGGTATACCCAATCATTTGGAGAACCAACAGTCCTATTAATGTGACCGGATCAGTACATGCATAACAGACTGTTTGATTCAGGGACAACAACAACAGCCAAAATGACTGTGGTGACGTCATGTATGGCTATACATGTCGAAGATTAGCACCCCCAAGTGGAAAGGCTTTCAGACAGTGCTATGCTTAAAAGGGTGTTCAGCTGCGAAATCAACGTCAAACAGGCACTGAATGACAACGTCTGCAGTTCCCTACAGTCATGCACTCCACACTACACTCTCTGACTCGCATGTGTGTTCAATGCATCACTCACTCTACTCAGTCCACCAGTGTCTAGACCCACCAAACATGGAAGAGACAGGAGACGGCCTTCCTTGCCACGGCTCACCGTCAGCCACACGCGGTGCGTGACTTCAACCTCAGGCCAAGCCCAACAACAATCAGCAATGAGCTACAGAAGGGCGCCACCCTGGGCCAGCTGCAGTTCTACCTGCAGGACTCATGGGTAGGATAAGGGTTAGCGCACGCAGCGGGCACTCCCATGTGCCACACATACACATTCCAAATAAACGCCAGGAGAAAGTCTTCCTGGTGCTCTTTATAAGTGGGCTACTTCACTTTTTTGGTAGTATACACAGAGCATGGGTAACCAGAAGGGCAGATGCCGGCATCAACTCGTTCATTTTATTAAGACCAGCTTCTCTCACAGACCTGTTTGAACTTTGCCGATTAAATAATGGAAGCCTGTGCTGTAACATTATATTTGGCGAATTTCGCATGCAAGATGTAATCTTGACAGGCCATTTGGCATCCTCTCTGAAGCATCTAAAAGCCAGCTTTCTTCCAAGGGAATGAATAAGTATGATAAAAATGTCCACCCATGAAAGCTTAATCCCCATACTGTGAGAGCTGTCAGGTGAGTGTCCACTTGTACTGTAAGATTAACCCACCTCCATAAATACTTACTAGAAGAAAAGAGCGTCCTCGTGGGTTAAGATACGGCTCTCGGGTTACCACTTTAAAAGTCTCCCGCTATGGGACGGCTCACAGAAAAATAAAGATGGGGCTTCTCCATGGGCCGATAACAGCCCGAATGGCTAATCTTGTCACTGGCTGTGCATTTTCCATAAGCAACAGCAACATGCCATGCCGCTCCACCACACCGCCGGAAGACAAAACCGCAACATTCTTGAACTGTTTTACCAACGTCAAACAAAGTCACGTCAAAAAAGCTTACTGAGTTACTCATAAAGTACCGAAAGTTTTAAAAAAACCGAATGGAGAAAAATTAAGAGAGAAAAAGAAAACTTTTACGTAAACAAACAAGTAGAAATGGAATTACTTGGCATAATCAAAAGAATCCCTGAATAAATCTTTTTTTGATGTCAGCACATCTGCAGCATTTTCAGCTGGTTAGGGCTACATGTTTGAGCTTTGCGTGACCTACTTACAGCAGCCCAAGTTCAGTGATACCTCCATATCTCAGTTTGCCTAATCTCTTTTACTATCATCCCAGACA
Source organism: Anguilla anguilla (assembly GCF_013347855.1). Lineage (NCBI taxonomy): Eukaryota > Metazoa > Chordata > Actinopteri > Anguilliformes > Anguillidae > Anguilla > Anguilla anguilla. Next base: position 16,747,893 of record NC_049211.1, on the reverse strand, counting down.
GTGACGGGGGGTGGGAGGAGCCAGTCTGTGTTGCCAAACACTAGTCCCTATGTAGGAGAGAGGCTTTTGAAATGATGTTCCAAAATAATGCACTTATATAAGCAATCATTCTTTCATATTACCCTGGGTAGTCAAACAAATGGCATTCAGATTACGGAAACTGAGACATTGTGTAATGTTTGGGAGAAGCTCTAAAGCTTTTACCATCAGAGGAACTCTGAGGAAGGAACTTCATAAACATGAATCATCAGCATCTCTGTACATTAGCTTCACTGTGGTGACTGTGTCACACAGGTTATATCAAACCTGTTGACTTAATATCAGGAGCAACAAGAGTGTGCAACCCAAGAGCAATGAAACAAACCACACTGCATATCAGTTGTAGAAACATGCTTCCTCATTACTGCTTTATAACTCAATCAATACATTGTTAAACTGCATCATTAAACATGTTTTTTGTATGACAGTGCCCCTCTGACTTCATGTGACTTCACACCTTTTGAAGGAAGTATTGAGGAAAGAGCTGTTATTGCATTGCAGTAGTTGCTCTGTATGGGATCATCCACCTCGTGTTTTGTGAAACCGCTAACTGTTGAAGAGCAGTGTCATTCAAGCTTCCCTCAGCAACAAACTGAAAACATGCAACTGTGCCCCGAACGCAGACAGATCGGACTGTGCCCGGGCTTATGCTTGGCACAGTGTCTCCTGTGTCGGGGAAGATGATGTGCTAAAAGAAAACCCTGTCAGCCCTTTTTTCAGAGCTCTGGGGATGGCGGCCCTGGTTCTGGACTCGTGAAGTGCCGTGCCGGGCAAGGACCTCCCGGCTGCACACCGATCCACGCGTGCACGAAGAGCCACATTGAATTTCGCTCACAGAGTTTGTGGGACAAGGGACCCGAGGCTGAAGCACGCCCTGAGCGATTCTCCATTACAGCCCTCCCAAAGTGCGGGGCGGCCGAGCGGGCGGAGGAAGAGAGAGCCCCACTTGGCAGCGCGCGCGTAAGACGAAGCGACTCCTTCGCCGGGGCTAATCCGCTGCTGAATGTACCCTTCACAAGTGTGGCTTTTTCCGAGGGACAGATAAAAGACACGACAGAGAACCCTTCAACCACACTTCAGACGAGAAGGAAGCCTTAAAAAAACACACGGGCAGCTCACAGCGCTGGGATTGATTTGTGAAAGCTAAAAAGCCTATTCCCTCATCAGCACAGCACTCTGCATTCTCCAAAGTCAGAGGAATCCTTTCAGTACCACCAAAATCAGGTATACAGCTTAGCCTGAGACAACGGGAACTGTGAAGGATGGCTCATTTTAAAGACCAATTTGAGATCTGGTTACAGCGAGCTCCGCGCCACAGCTTGGTCATATCGTTTTCTGAGCACCTCCTGGGGTCCTCAGTTCTCCTGGATGTCCTCACAGCAACAAACAACAGATCCCAGATCACTTATTCAAATATCTGGTGAATCGGTCGCTTACTATAAGCTTCAGGCAAACAAACTGTATGTGAAAATTTGGGGAAAACCTTTTACTGGTCTATATTACACACACAAAAAAGGAGTATGATTCAGAACAACATTCTCAATAATTTGCAAAACATGAATTTGGAAGCAACACTTTTGAATTTAACAAAAATATGAAGAAAATTTTAGTTCTGTTTCTATTGCTATTTTATACAATATAACTGGTATATAATCAATATAACATTAGAATGCAAGGGCAAGCCTGAGACATAGCCTGTAGGGAAGTCGAATCTCAAACTCATATATGGATCACCCTGTGTGGCAAGGGTTTGATTCCAGGCTGTGTCACTTTCTGAACTATGATATCCTCTGTGTCTGTAATCCTCTCAGCTTTCCTCCTGTGTGAATAAAGTGCAAAAAATGTTTAAAATTTTTTTTTTTTTTTTAAACCCGTAACACGTCCGACCCATTTATTATTTAACTGATTTGCTCTGACTTTTTTGAGTGATTGTGGTTTTACAAAGTGCGTTTTCTGAAGTACTTAATGTATTTGTAGAGTTTATATTGTATGCTTGATTCCCGAAAGGTCTCAAATATACAACTTCCACAATGTTCTTGCAGTCACAGGGATAAAAAAAAGAAATCCCTGCAGATTTTTTCCAACCATTTGTATGTGTTCTACAAAGACCCCTCATATGTCAGACATACCTTGAATACATTATAAAACGAAAATAAGGGAATTCTTCTGGAATTACTTCTTAAAATACATTAACCGTTGTTTTTCCATCCTTCCATTTCCGTCTACGTCAATCTTGATCATAAATGTTTACTTTCTATTACCCAATTTGAGACTGCCTTTTAAGACATATTGTGGAAGGCCTAAGAAAGGAGTATTTGAGTATGAGATGCTAGTAATGTTCATTTAACCCATGAAGCCCAATCTATGTAATGTACAGAAAACACAGCTAGGAAAGAACATACTGAAAAGGAAGCAAAGCTAACAAGATTACACAAGCCTCCTTCTCTGAAATTACCCACAATTCTCTTTTTCGATGTTCGGGAATTACGAAAACAGAGCTCAAAGTCAGGTGGGAAGGGAAACAGTGTAGTTACCACAAATGCATTTTAAAGGTGGAACACTTTTGACTGACAGGTGGGAATTTTTTTCAACTTGGTTTTATATTGCCCATCTACAGAGAGATTCTGATTGTGTCTTGAGAAGCAGTTGGCTGGTCAATGGTGAAGCTGGTGGAGAACCTGGCTTGTGTTACAGGCAGCATGCTCAGAAGCAGCAGGCAGGGGGTGAAACACCACCAGAAAGACAGCCCCCCTACCACCCCCCACCCCTGACACCACTCATGACATTTTCCAGAATCCCCAGATTGGTTTGGTTCCCTGAGGTTTGAAGAACTGTTTTTTTCTCCCCCTCCTCCCTGGAATCCCTGCGCCCCAATACCTTTCGTAGCCTAATTACAGTCCCAGAGGGGGTTGTTCTGAATGGAGGGGCCAGTGAGTGATAAAAAAGGGGGTATAAAAAGTTAAAGACCCTCCATCTCTTCGGTGTACAAGCACAGCCCCCACCCCCACACCCCCCCACCCCCCCACCCCCTGCAGCATAGCAACGTGCTCTGTCACCGACGAAGGGGGGCGGTACACTGGCTCCAGGGCAGCTCCTGCGGCTTGTGACATTAAAGACCTGCAGGTGTAACTATTTCAACAAGCCCATTTAACAGGAAACGCAAATAGTGGCCAATAAAAAAACAAGCCTCCCTCCAGCCACAGGGCAGGCAGGACGCAGGGGTGCTTGAAAGCTGGGGTTGATTGACAGCTATGACACCTCCTGAAAGGGCCGGAGAAGCAAGGCCAGCAGCCGTCTACAGCAAACAGGAGCTGAGGGGTCTTACCCACAGTGTCTCTGGGCCACCTGGTCGTGGTTGAGTAAATGAGTGAGGAGACCGGATGGCATTCTGTACTCAGCAGTTGGAGAGTGAAGCAGTTGTCAGCAACTGCTCTTTCTCTTTTAGGTGTTTTAACTTGTCAACATTTGCACTTGAGAAAGATTTAAACCTGTATCTCCAAAGTGCCTATTAGACCATCTCTAAGCGTCTCTAACCATTGCAAACATCGCACCACTCCCTTCACCACTTCTGAAGGAGGTTCCTCTGTTTCTGGCTTTCTCATGGTATGACTAAACACTTACCTAATCCTTCTCCTTGTAATATTTGCACTTACAATCAGCATGTACTCTAGCAACATGATTATATGGTGAAGAACATACACACATGTGACGCTGATGTAAGGATATAGGGAGCTCCTAACAGTGCCCACAATAACAAGAGTATAAAATTAGATTTTTACAGCAGATTTTACTGCTTTTTTGATCTACATGCTAAAAAACTGCATTGGCAGTGCTACCATTATCATTGAGCTAAATCAAAGCAGGCTAATTCATTGCGATTTAGAACTGTATATGTTTATTTAAATAATTTGCAAGGTTTTGCTAAGCAGGTCAAAGGAGCGTTTGCTTTCTAAAGATCAAGAACAAACCTTTCCGTTTGCATTTATAGGAAAAGCCAAGGACTGTTGCAGACTGTTCTGCAAAACTAAATTGCCTATAAATGCAACCAGGCTGCATTAAAAATCCAATTGTTTTCTCTAGTAAAGCAAGCATAAAAGCATAATGCAGATAAAGCCTTAAACAAACGCAGACTTGTCACTGAAAATAAACAGTGGAGTCATTGTTTTCAGGACTTAAAACACAAACATTTAATCACTCAATACAGATTTCTACCTGAGAAGGTGACTTGCTTGAAATAAATTGCATTTTTGTTTTTCACTAGTTTTTTGAGGCAAAGAGTGTTGCTCTTGCTGAAGATCTGGGTACCTTTCAGCCTGCTATTGGAACTTCTATGCAGATGTTAGCCCAGAAGCAGAAAATCTATCCCATCATCCCTATGTGTGATCCTGCACAGGGCAGGTGATGCCGCACGGCCCCCTCCCCCCACCCCCAAACACTGAAACAGGCTAGAAATAGAGAAGGAAAACAAACTATGCAGTTAACGTTCTAGATCAACCTCCAAGCCAACCACACGGCCACACCACCGCACCTCAAGCCCACGGGTGTCCTAAAAACAGCTGGAGCCGAAAAGCGTAAACAAACAGGATTGGCAAGGGGAACAATAATAATGGGTCTCCACTTTCACAAAGTCTACAGACAACCAAGGCAGCACATGTCCTGTTAAAAATAGACAAGAAAAACAGATATGAAAAAAATCAAAATCTAATATGACGGTAAAGAGCCGTAATGAAAAGAAACCTCTCTGCCGAGGAAGGTGCTAATTCAAAAGAACAAAAGGCCAACCTCCCAAGTCAGTAATGCAAGATATGGTTTGGAAAAGGTTACAGAGAGGAAAAAACAGCCCCTAGGTAGGAACATGAAGGAGGAGCAGAGCCAGAATGTGTGGCTGTGAAGTGAAATTACTGTACAATGCAGCTGTCGTTTTAGGGCAGTCAGAGCCAGGCAGGGATTCCACCTTAGAGAACGGTTTTTCCGGACCATGTTCAGAGCCTTCCTCGTCTTCTGTAACACACAAGGCTGGCTGCACGAACTTTGTCACACACAGTGCCACTGACAGGTACAGTACCAGGGCATTTGATGAGAAACAGGCTTCGCCAAATCCCCAATGAAGTGCTGCACTGTCTGAGGCGGCCAGAAACGCTGTGAAAACCTTTGTTTGAAGTGAGGGGTCAGCAGGCCTTGGCAGGCTCTGCCTACGTGTGTCAGAACTGCTTCATTCTCACGGCTCGCTTCCCTCTGTGTGCGGGCCAAGTTCTCAAGTATTTCAGTTCACATTCTCTACATTGCATCTGGATAATGATTAGTGTGACCAAACCTGATTAGGAAAAAGGAGAGAATATTCGCCTCCCTCAAGTTTCCGTACCTTCCTGGATTCAGCCTAATTGCTTCTTGGCCTGCAGTCTGTCTGCACTTCTAAACCAAACGCTGAAAGGAACAAAGAAGGAAAATTGCAGCTTGTCGAACACCTATTTAAGGCAGGCATCAATTAAGCGTCAACAAGATATTTTAAAGCCCTTAGGTGTCTTGACTTGGACAAAAAATATTAAGTGACAAGGTCTTCTTCTGCTAAAGTAGCTTAATAAACTTTAGAAAGGAAAAAAAAAAACTTAAAACATTAGGTGTCAGAGTGACAACTAGATGAGCCTCTGAGCAGTCTTTACCCTGACAGACAAATGAGAGATGACTGAGGAGGTGACCTTTAGTCAGCAGGGTGAAAGACAGCTAAAGAGAGACTGTGATGCTGAGGCACCCATGCATGAAGAGTTGGGAACCAAGAGTGCATATGAACAAAAGCAAAGCCTTTCCTCCCTACATTACAGCGTGTTCCTACTCTCATGCCTCCTCACAGTGTGCTCTGTTCCTTGCAGCCTCCATTTAGTACACCGCAGACCATAAATCTGTTCACATAAAGGGTTGTTGCAACTGCCACAATCCATTTAGCTCTACCATAGAAACAACTTAAATGCATCAGGTAGAATCAATATTTGTCTTTAAAAAACATTTCCCCAAAAATAACTTATTTATCGATCACAAATGTTCTGCAGTCTATTGATTAGGCCGCAAAGTCAGCCTACTTTCCTTAAATCTGACAAAGATCTGCTAAAACTGTGGTGTGGAGCAGAGATTCCTTTGCAGCAACATTTGAAGGCCTCTCCTCTTCCTGTACAAGCTAACTGCACACAATGATGGAAGAAAGCTGATTATTGAGCCAACATCATTCTTTTTTAACCAGAGCCTTATACTTGGAAGCTATAATTTCAAGCCAAGCCAAAGCCTTCAAAGGACTTTTGAGCAAATATTTCTGTTGAAACTTGGAAGATGTGCATACTATATATATACATAAATTTGAAGGACACTTCTACTCATACATACAAAATCTTCATAGGATGCAGAAGTAGCGTTTCCAGAAATCCATTTCTCAATTTTTCTTTCATTAAAGTTCCAGGAGGGGGTAAAGAAATGTTTATAATTAACACCACAGAAAAATGGAACCAGCCAATCAGTGAAGAACCCACATATTCGTTGCTGTTACATAACTTATCAATTACCCTGCCTTTTGGGAAATGTCAAACTGCCAAGGCAAGACCCCATTAAGCTGCCACATCAAGCACCAAATCCTGTGTCTATCAAGGTTTGTCATCTATGTTTTTTAATATTAAGGGCAGGTTACTATTAGGCAGGAAGCCAGGATTATGCAGCCTTATTGAGCCTAAGTAAAACACTCCATTTTATGTCTTCCATGTGTTCTCTCGGTATAATGGATAATAATTCAGCCACTTTCACACATAGTATATACAGAATATTCTCCTGGATAGATGTTTCCATAGATAAAGGAACTGCGGCATATCAACTTGTCGAAGCAAATGTGGCCAGATTATTTTACTACAAAGGCAGTGGCATGACATGGGAAGTTATTCAGAGTAACTAAGGGGGTATAGAGTTTACTTCTGCATTTGTGATTGCAGATCTAGCTTTCACTGTGCAAGTTGGCTCCATGCTGTCAGGTAGGCTCCATTAACATGTAAAACAGCTTGTGGAAACAATAGGTGCAGCTAAAGAGAACCAAAGCAGCTCTGTACCATTCGAGTGCAGGGACACCCAAAATATGGCCCATGGGGCCAAACTTATCGGGGGCCAAATCTTGAGGGACATTTAAGTATTTGTCTTGATGCATGAAAACTTAGATCCTGGAGTATGGCTCTCATTTTGTTGGGTTGATGCGTACCCTGGATATAGAGTGCGCAAGAAAGCAAAGGAATTGGTAACTGGGCATAACACCAGTTTAAAAAAGATATGACATCACTAGCTAGATATCATAAAATTGTATCATTTTCTTGCTACTATCTCTTCACTGGCTGTGACATTTTTGAAATCAAATGAGAAACATCAATTGTTGAACTGCCTAGATGCAATGTATTACTTATTTAAACAGAAATATATTTCAGATATACTATTTTCCATTTATAATATTCTGTCCACTGAAAAGCCAGCATGGTCACTATGGTTGAAATGTGTGAGAGCTGGGAAATTTTGAGAGTTGGGTGTATGAAGATGAAATTGATTCTCAACACTAGTTAACACTAATTATCTATTTCTGGTCATCATAATTAGAAAAATGCCCTGTGTTATTTTTGGTTCAGCTATGAGTGCTCTGTCTTCCACAGATCTTGATACATAGCTGACACTTTCTGGGGTTTGCCATTGGTTTTGGCAATGACAATCACAATGCCAAAGTTTGTTTGCAAACAATCAATTGGTCATGCAAGGCCATGCTGTAATGGTACACATGGTATAGACTAGCACTAAAACACACATAATATTGCAGACTTACATTTGCATCATATACTTAAAACTTTTGGCCCACAGATAATTGCAGAGATTCTGGTTTGGCCCACTACACTTTAAACTTTTGACATAACTGTTCTAGTGTGTCCATACTATAGAGATCATTTTAAAAAACATACTGCATACATCTCTGGCAAACACACAGAAAACTAAACTTCTAATTCTATGTGCAAGGTTGAAAGGTAGAGCTTTTCAAATACCCTTACTGTCCTTTGAGCAGAATGTTGGCACATTCCATATATTAATTTGAATAAATCTATTGAAACCAGTGTTCAATTACAGCCAATACTTTTAGCCAAAAAACTATACTAAAGCTATGAGGTGCTTCAAAATAATCCAGAAACGGGGCATTGTGTTTTTTGACTTCACAGTCTTGATTGTATGCTTTCTTTAAAAAGTAAAAAAAATTAAATACATGCTTTAGTATGCTACTTAATTACATCACACAGTAACACACAAGGAGAAGTTGAAGGTTTGTGTAAAAAAAATACTGTAATCTGCATATGCAACACACAATTTATAGACAGGCATTCACAACAGGTAAAACACATTCTGTCTTTCCTTAATTAAAGTTCATTTGTAAATGTTTTCATTGTTAAGCAAAACATCAACATTATTACAGGGTATGATAATAGTAATTATTCAAGTAAGAATATACTGACACAGGAAAAAATGCAAAAATAATGTGCAAAGCAATGAAAATAATAAAGTGTGCTGCAAAGCTTTTCTGCAAAATGGTTTCCAGCTCAAATCCAGTGCTAGTGCAACCACTTCCCAGCACAACAGAAAATTCATGAAATAATCAAGTTGTGAGAAAAAATAGTAGCTTTAAAATGCAAATACTATACTTACTGCATACTTTTTTAGCCGCACTTTATAACTCAAGATAGTCAGTACTATGGCATAATACTGATAATGTTGATTTGTAAACACTTGATTTTGCATTAGTTTGTGGATTATAACACAGGAAGAAGTATCTTACAAGTACTGTAGCTACACAATTTTACATCCTTACCGTCAACTAACCTCACAAAAAAATGACACAAAATGATTTTTGTCAAATGACACAAGACTTGGTCATCCTAGCTGAGTAGACAGCAGTGGAAATGCAGAATTCTAGAAACCAATCATAGGTCACACTCAGGAGAAAGAAAGACAGAGAGAGCACTCACCCCTCAGAACAAAACTGGAGCTTTGGTTCACGGAAACAGTTACGCCCAAATGCCCTCCTCATCATCCTGCCAGTGGGTGTAATGAGGTGTCGCAGGCCGTAGAAGGTCAGCATAAAAACAACAGAATGAGAAGCGGTTAGTCCACTGGAGACTGAACTCTTCAGGATGTATGGGGTTATGGAGCATTATATGGAGCACTGCTGCCAGATCCACAACATTATGGACAGAAATGGCACTAGACAGAAATGGCACTAGACAGAAATGGTGTATGCAAAGAAGTAGTAGGGATGTAACAACATACTTTCACTAATTGCAAAAAGTGTATCAATAACAAGATTGCTGGGTAAACATGAGAAAACTTTAAAAGCCAATTAAAAACTGTTCTCAGAGCCTGATTTCAGTGACATCAGATGATTTCAGATCTTTCACAGTGACATCATTGCTACAGAAATCGGAGACAACAATTCAGGACACTTTCTTCAGTATTGAATATGTTTGGTATGATAATGGGAAAAAAACCCTTCGTACCTCTCCTTGCTACAGATTTAAAAAAACACCATGCTTACTGTACCATTTATGTGGGGATACATTAGCCAGCAATAGTTCTAGGCTTTTTTCTGTACTGTCTAGAATCAGACCCCAACTTTGGCCTTTTCTGTATGCTGAAACTATGCAGAGAGCACAGTGAAAATGGAAGATCTAATTGAACAAGACAACACTTCTGTCTTTGCATACACATTGGCAGGACCATTACATCTGTCTGCATAGAAACACTGCAGGTTTCATCTGTTATTAAAAACCAGATGTTAAGACGAATAACTCACATGCTGCGGAATTTAGTGAATAATTTTGACAGGGAACATAAACATGACCAAAATATAACTTAAAGTAAGTCTGACTAAACTCCATATGCTACTTCTTATAAATGTGAAGACGATACACCAAGAGAGGGGAACAAAGAACAAAACAAACAAGAAAAAAACTGTAATTCTAACTCTGATAAACATTTTATAGCTGTTTTCTATTTCCGTATGAAGTCCCTGTGCCAAAATCCTGGCTATAATCTCACTCCGTTTTACAAAAACCAAACATGCTGTAAAAGGGAACTTGCGCTGTACTCTCAGGCTCTGTCTGTCTATTGGACGATACCTTCAGAGCCGGCCTCGGACAATCAGTAGCCCACTGATATTCATTTCAATGGGCTTATTCACAATCTGTGGGCAACAGAGCCTAAGGTAGAGGTGCAGATGATCCAGCATCGAGGGAAAGCTGTGTGAAGATGCCATCTCAGAGTTCTACATCTGTATTCAGCAGTGGTGGAGCTGTCATGTGGATTTCCTAAATGGCTACTGTTGTGTACTTCAGACTACAGAATATAAGTTCCTTCCACTGGAATGGGATTCTGACTTAATTTTTTTTTTTTTAAGCCAGAAAATATTTTTCCTAGGGTGAATGTGTATGGATAGTAACTTATGTTAAAGCCTCCTACAGAAAATCCAATATCAGTTGTTTTCATTGTAAACATAATTTATATTTAACGGGAGATGATGTGTAGGAGTGAAGAGTGTCTATGTGTGTGCATGTGTGTGTGTCCATGGGTGCAGAGTATGGGTGCGGAGTGTGTGTGCAAGCTACGTATGAGGCTGCTCAGAGCAAGCAGTGCTGAGATAAATGATCTATCCCATTGAATGTGACTTCTGATACTCCCTGTGTGTGGGCATTTCAGAGTCAGATACAGGCAAAGAACAGATGGGAGCCCTGGGAAGCAATCACAATCCCATCAGCATGTCTGACAGCAGGATCTGGCTTTGAATCCATTTTCAAAGGTAATAGACATGCAGGAGACACTAAACTGTGGCATGAAAGCATGTTGGCAGCCACAACATTGGCGAGATGGCAGAGGAGACCGTTTAATCTTCTTACCACTTTGTTATTGGACGTAGTGACAGTTTGTATTTAAAACACTGGGCCCATTCACAATATACTTATTCCTTCCACTGAGTAGGGTGAGTGGAGAAAGCCAAATCAAAATTATGTTCATCATGAATCAAATGCAATGCAATTCCATTTTGGATGTCTCTAGAAACAACAACACAAAAGTCATGGTGATGAAAAGGAGGCATTTCTAGGACGGATTTTAGAGTAGTAACAATTTGACATGGATTTATCTGAAACCACCAAGTTATATAATCAAAAAGTGTAATTCATTGAAAAAGAAAATGATGGGCATATGGTTTTGAAATCTAGGACACAGAAAACGTGTGGCCTCATAATAAGGGATATCCAAGCTAGAGGTGAACATTTTTGTATTTAAATCTCAATTGTACCATCTGTTTTTTCAATTTCATTCACAAAAAATAAAAAAGATAATATAAATTGTTTGTAGCTTTTTTATTTTCAGTTTGCCACAGTAATTAACAGTTTGATGTTTCTAATGACATGTAAATACCCAGAAGACACTCAAATAGGTAGAGATATGCACAATTGCAAGCCCATATGAAACAGTCAATTTTGTCAAGCTGACAACATTACCATCATTTGACTGGCCTTGGATTCTCAGAAATGCCATTTTTTGTACCACAGAAACGGATTCTTCTGAGATTTATTCCCATTTGATTGAATTTTATTTTGTTTAGATTTCTTTCACTGATTTCAGGTTCAGTGTATCTTTATACAAAGCGAATATTGACATTTTTAGCAACATTTAAAAATTATTTATATTGGAATTCTTACTTCAGAAGAGGGTTTCAAGACTTTCTTTTCAGCAACACAGCTGTGATTATGGAATCATTCTGCTCCCAATGCAAAAATGTTTCATTAGAAAAGCTTCCCAACAAGACGTCCATGACCATCAACACAATTTTTTTCCCCAAGAATATTTGGTTGCTATAGTTACAATATGGAAAAATATTCTGAAAAATGTATTTGCAATGACTTAAAAGTATCATTGTGTATATTTATTTGCCTTTGAAAGAGAGTCTCTCAGGACACAGAATGGCGCAAGCTTCATCATCATCAGTCACTAGCCTCAAAGAGTCTGGCAAGTGCACCTCATGGTTCCTTCAGTTAAATGAAGTGATGATTTGGTGAAGACTGGGGAGGAATCTCAGGAAATAAATACTTGTTTTTAGAAACAAAAAGGTGATTAATCACACCCCGATATAGAATAGATCAAAAAGACTTTGTTTAAAGAAAAACATTCTTGTCTAAGGTCTGTCTGTGACCTCAGATGAACTTCCAAATGTGAGGTTGACTAAAAAAAATGTAATGCAGATTGTGCCAAGCTGGGCCATGTCAGAGTGGCCACACGCCCTCAGAAAGTCTGCTGAGGAGGTGAACAACTGACATCACTGCACTGACAAATATCTCTGAAGAAGACTGACTGAAGATGCAATATCTCCAGTCTTCATATTTATACAGCTTGCACTTAAAAATAACTTCCGTTTTTAGTTTTCTGTGTAATTTCATACGGTTTTCCATTTGAAATTTGACCTAACACAGTATTCAGCAGGCAGTCATAGCTGTGCCTTCAAAATGGAAAAGGTGATATTATCTGATTAGCAGAACTACGCATGAACTCCCAAACTCCTGAATTCATTATCATGAAATTAATTAACTTTTCAGAATTTTTTTTTCTTGTATAAGCTGATGTCTTGGATAATCAGTGAGTTAATGTGTAGTTCTTTCAAAGTTTTTCATACGTGTTCTTTTTACTGGTTCTCTTTGTCTTAACAAGAGCATTTGGTCGCAAAGTTTAGATTGTAAGTGCTTGTGTCTTTAATCAGAAGGTTAATAATGCACCATTGCCAGGTTTTTGTCATTAGAGGGCCAAAAGTCTTAATGAATATATCCACCCATCCACCCATCCATCCTCCTAACTGTTCTAATCACAGTTTAGAGGGCTCGTTAAGAATTAGAAAATTGACATGGCTTTCCCTCTACGTTCATTTTATTCCCATAAATATCCACGGCAAGTTCAAATGTCTTCAAATATAAAAGGCCCATGAGTAGCTGGATAACCAAGGTGGGTTCCCTGTTTAAATGTATTCTTATTTAAAGACATCTGAAGTTTTAATGAGGCCTACTCTAGGCATTCCTGTGTGCAATGCCTGAGCACAAAGTATTGTATTTTTATTCTGTGTTGAAAGGACATGGTTTTGGAATATTTGGAAGATGGAGACCATTTACAGCCACATAATGCCAGCTATTGCACACCAGTGTTTTCCAACATCAGTAAATGAGTTCACTCTCTGCTGGCAGTCGATAGCATGCAGGCGCTAAGGCCATTTGTGAATATTCAGGGTTGAGCCTTCTCTCAAAATAGAAGCCAGTCAGAGCGATGTGAAAATAATAATAATAATAAAAAAACAATAGTGGAAGCTGACCATTTTGCATTTAAATGACTGCCAACATCCTCTGTGGTTTTGCTTCTGTGACCAGCATTGGTGAACGAGGTCAAAAAAAGGCAGAAGGGGCCCCTCTGTCTCCACACTGACCAGACAGAACGTGGCGAGGGCCACATGAGGCAGGGGCCAGCCATGACACCTCCAGTTAACGAGAGCACATAAGCTGTCCAATAGGCGTATTGGCCATACCAGCTAGGGATGCAGAGGGTGTGAAGAATGGGTCACATTAAAACTATTTGTTACCTCAACCAGAAAATTCGATTGGTTGGCTGGAAAGTAATCTCATTATGGAGATTTATTTCTCGCCATTACAATATTAGTATTGTGCGTAAAGGTAATATTTGTGTGTGGGCATGCCTCGTGGCCAGCTACTGAAAGCAGCAGATGTCCTGCAATGTTCCACTACAGTAGCAAGGACTCTCACATCCTGTAACCCTCAGCTCACCGAGTCTTAGTTGTTGTTTTTACGACAACATCAAAACATGCCTTCAGTGCATAATCCTGTGTTTCACCATGAATAAAACGTTTCAAAAAAGAAGCTTTTCCACTTTGGTGGAAATTCCCCCAGGGGCCCTTCAGGAGGCCTGACAAAGTGGAAGGGTGGACGGAATTAGTTTCAGCGCTGCAGCACGGACCAAAGAGTTCTGCCTAAATGCTCACCAGCGAGCAATGACACTGCTCTGGACATAGAAACTAAGATTAACTAGAAGGGCTCTGCTCATTGAAGGCAACAGTCAAATATGCTGTCAAAGACCCAGCTGGTGATTTTCAAAGACGTCCCCTGGGAAACTTTGTTTACATTTAAATATGTTTCTTTGTGCAGCGGTTCATGCAATCCTGGATCACATAATGTCACACAAATGTAACATCCAACCTTACAGAACCTACTGTACTTCTGGGTATGGGCAGGTTTTAGGGACTCTCCTGTGTAAGATAAATCATAGTTTTATTGTTCCTTTTTTAGGGAATGGGTTGTTCTGGAGGTGTCTTCCAGACTGCCTTCCAGACACCGCTTCTGACACCCCATAATTAACTCCATCACATGGGAAGATTAATTTAAACACTGTGGTAATGATTACAATGGGGTTTTGAAGTGCAGTTATTTGTTTGTTCTTAAGGTAAAGGTGTGATGTGTGGCGCATGCTGTTACAAACCTCCCACAGTTCAAAGCTGTCTGGCAGATACTGCCCTGAAGACTTCCCTAAATTAGATAAATTATCCTCTCTTTGAAACAAGTGGGGATTTTTCTTGTGAATATTACCCACAAGTGGTTAAGTCTCCTTTTTAGCAGCTTCAGCTACTCCACAAGATTTCCAGGGATGACAACAGCAGCATTGCTATTTATTGTAATGATGTTTGGCTAAAAATAAAATGCATCATTAAAAAAGAATTAGGAACAGTTTGTCAAACCGAGTCAGCTGAAGGCTGGGCTTAAATGTAAATTACTGAACAATGTAAAAGGTGTGTTCCTGCTGCTTTGAAAAATACTTGATAAAAATACATAAATGCTCAAGAACATAAACGTAAGGTATAAACAAAGTGACAAACATGGTATGAATTGGACAGAACCAACACTGACCTGATCAGGAGAAGGACGATGGTTGCTATGGGGTGGGCCACGGGCAGGGCCACGGTGATGTGGGTGCGGGGGCTGCTGGGGGTGGGGTGGGTGTTGGGGGT
Organism: Anguilla anguilla; assembly: GCF_013347855.1. Lineage (NCBI taxonomy): Eukaryota > Metazoa > Chordata > Actinopteri > Anguilliformes > Anguillidae > Anguilla > Anguilla anguilla. The sequence continues at coordinate 16,732,751 of NC_049211.1, read as the reverse complement.
GGGGAGCGTGCTGGGGGTGTGGTGGATGTTGGGGGTGGGGGTGTGGTGGATGTTGGGGGTGGGGATGTGGTGGGTGTTGGGGGTGGGGATGTTGGACATGTTGAGGGTGTTGGGGGTGGGCATGGTGAGGATGATGAAGGTGATGAGGAGGATGGTGGTCATCGTCGTAGTTGTCCGCAATCAGTTTCATCCGGCTCTGAGTCTGGGGAAAAGACACAAATAGAATGTTGAATAATAATTTTCAAAAGAGAGCATGACTAAGTGTAGTGTTATTCCTTTATATTAACATTTAACCAGGGATCCCGGTGTTTTTAAAATTTAAAACAAACTGCTGGTGCCACAAGTCACCTTTCTTTTATTAGTAGACTGGGGTGCTGGTCCTGGTTATTTGAAGGAGTCAGGTGGTCTGTATCATCACAGAAAAAAAGTACTACTCAATCTGAAACTCTGTAAGGTGCCATCTATAATCAATATTAACTACCATAGATGTGGCTATATTCAACTGAAATTACTCCTGTGGGGACACATTTAAAATATGAGGAAGTGCATTATTATCTTAGTGATTAATGATGGCAATTTTCTCTATCATTGATGAAAATTACATACAAATATGCCCTTTAGACTGTGAATTTTCAGTTTAGCACTTAGCATGCCGGCATATTTTTGGAGGTTGACAAGGTTGTGTGCGCTTGCGTTTCAAAACGTCAAACACCAAACATAATATCATTCTATATTTTCCTTACACATTAGAATGTAGAGAAACATCACCCACAAATTGCTGGTCTAGCTGCTAGTGTGTCCTACACTCAACTTTATGTCTGCGTTTAACAGGAGCACACAGAACTTAACAGGGGAATACCATCACAACAGGCCTGCAGCACCTCCACTTGCATCTAGTCATCTTTATTTACCATTCAGATTTAGTTAATATGTTCTAATTGATCACGATATTAAAACTCATATTAACATTGATTGACATATAAAATAACCTGAGGGCCAAAAATTTCATTTAAATTAATCTTTTTTCCTGATGGTTGTTCTATAGTAATGTGAAATACTGGTGGCATTAAATGAGAAGATACAGAGGGAACCTATATCTATCCTTGCCCTCTACAACCCTACCCCGGCCACACCCTCCCATCAGGGCCTCTTAGATCCAGAACCTGCCCCTCCCCCAACCACCGCCCCCCCCCCCCCCCCCCCCCCACCCCCTTCCTCCATTCCTAGCACTCCCACTGCCTCGCCACTGCATGTCCACAGCCCGAATGCTCACACAAGCATACATGGAGCGTCTGTTTAAAGTAAACACAGAGAGCGAACACAGGGGAGGGCGGGGCGAGGGGAGGGGCTCAGGCCTCTCCATCTGTGGACCTCGGCTCCATTAGCAGCTCAGCGCATTTCCAGATTCCAGGCCAGACATGGATTTATTTGGCCCGGGCAGCTGGGGAGGGGCCGGCCCGCCGTTTAATTGAATGCAGTCGCCTCCTCTGAGCTGTCGGCCAGAGCCAATGGCCGACGCCCTGCTCAACCGGCGTTCGCTCCCACTGCACATTGAGACAGGAGTTTCACTCAAAGCATCCAACTCTATGGTGTGTAATCAAAGCGAAGCAAGGCAAGAGCCTGCCTTTACTGACACAGGAAACATGTCTGTGAAAAAACAAACAAATAAAAGTGTTGTGCCACATTGAAGTAAAGATGAACATTCCAATGTTGTTCATTAAGCTGGGTTTTATTTGTGACTGTGTGTAGCGCTGGAGAGACTGAGTAACATTCTGTTTGACCAAGAGCATGAGGGATCTGGTTTTGCAGCTGGGCCTCATTAAAGTCAAGCCTTCTCTCTCAGACACAGTGATGTGGCACAAGTGTGCGGGGCACTGAGGACTGGTGGGCAACGCTCTTCACACAGAGGACAGCGCTGGGGGGAGCCACACAGACCCATGCCCATAATCTGCAGAAGCAGACATGGGCCACACATGAACCCTCCCAGGTTACGGCTGAGCGTGGGGAGCGCTCTGTTATTATTCCACTGTTGGCCGTCTGAGAAGTGTGTAAGCTGAGACCGTGTGTGAATAGGCACTGACGGTCTGTGCTGAAATCTCCCTGGCCCATCAGTCGAATGTCTTTCCAATATAAACTGCAGTACCTTGAGCCTCTCTCCCCCCAACTGCTTCTGCCTTGATAACGAATGTCTGGAAACAGGGAATTATTTTGCTTCCTCCTTTCCAAACGATATCCCAGGCAACGGCATTCGAAAGCTGCCATGTAGACACGAAAACTGAACTCAAGAGGAGTCCGGATACACTTCCCAAACTTGCTGTGCACCACATGCCAAGGTGCCATTCCGTGATGAAAAAAATGTTTATAATGCTCTTAAAAGGAATATTTCAGAATGCGTCATGAGAGTGGAATATGAAATGATGCAGCGACTGCGCTTGAGGACGAATCATTCACATTCTGAAGGTTCCTGCTGTGGCCCGACACCGCTAGCTAATGGTGAAATCAATCTAAACCACACGAGCAGCGGCCAAGGGAGTCTTGAAAAAAATCCACAGTCCGCTGATCCGTAAAACATGGGAGAGGGAGGAGAGCAAATGACACACTGCCACAGTAACACAATTCCAGAAGTGCTTTCCTCCGCTCAGCCAGGGCTGTGGCGGGGAGCAGAGGCACACAGCATGGGAAGCAGTGTTTAGATAGAGAGGAATGAGAAGCGCACAGATGCGGCAGCAGCGCCGTGTTCCTGTGGGCTGCGGGCTGCTGGATCAGTGCATAATAATGTCCAAATCCAGGGCTGATCGTCATGGTGATGTTGAAATGGGAGGGCAGGGGTGCAGAGTGGGTGCTGAGACACAGTCACGATCCACATACGTAAATAAATTGACGGATCACTACTGCATTAACTCACACGAGCATAGAAAGTAGAGAGAGAGAGAGAAAGAAAGAGAGAGAGAGTGCGTGTGTGTGGGGTGGCTGTGCGTGTGTGTGTGTGTGTGTGTGTGTGCGTGTGCATACATGTCAGCCGGCATGTGTGTGTAGGTTTGCTGGAGGTTCTAGGGTGAGGGTACTGGGACACAAAGCAAAACAGAGGATTATGGAAGAAAAGCAGCAGGCGGCTGTCGGAGGGCAGCCCAGCGGAGCGTGATTCAGTAACTCAGTGAGCTGTGACTGGCAGCGCTGCGGGAACACCCCGCGTGATCCCGGGCCAATTTTCATCAAGGTATCAAAACACCATCTAAAGCTGAGGAGCACCAGAGGCAATGGATCTCACTGCAACTACATTGCCCATCTGGCACTTCTGCATTCCTAACGCTATGGCTCAAGGAGAGCGGGGAAAATCCACACTTTAAGCCAGACATTTCCCTTCTTTTATTTTTTTCTTGGGATTATGCAGTGCATTCTTACCATAGAAGGCAAAACACTCAAACCTCATGCAGGATAATGGCTATTTCCTTTATCACTTCACAGGCTTGATTTTCCTACTGTACCCAGGCCATCCTTCATTAAGGTATGCCAGGTCAGAGCGGGATAATGGCTAGTGTCTCTGAAAGAGACGCTGGGAATTACATGTGACAAGGCCAAGAAAAAAAATCTCTCAAAAGCAAAAATATGACGTCATATGTCCATAATGGGTTTGTGAGATATAAATAAACCACTTCTAACATTTCATACTTTTGACGGCCAACAGTCAGGGCTGTGTACATACGGGTGCGGGTGGTGCGGTAGGCCTTCCCTGCTCTGGATGGCAGTGAGGGATCACCACATGTTTGCCAGACGTTCAGAGCGCAGCCCTCGCTTACCCCATTCCTAATTAACCCCCTCCGTAGGGTAGCGAGACCCAGCAGCTGTCCCTGAGCTCCATAATGAAAATAGCCTTTATACAAGGAAACCTCAACCATGTTATGATGTGCATGTTTCAAACATCACCATTGTCATTGAATGTCAGATGTAACGCAAATGTGAATTTTTTTTGGCTGGGCGTGCCAGTGAATGTACATATGAATGTGTGAGAAAAAAACAAATTTTGTTGAAAAGTGTTACTGTAGTTTTTATAACAAGAGCCACAAGAAAACTCAAGATACATGACTGTATCACAGCCAGGAGGTAGCACTGGCATCACAACATACACATGCATATACTGCTGCTTTCGTTGTGCACATGTTAATGCGTTGCCTATTGTCAGCCTTATAGTAGGGTGCCTTGTTAACTTACAGTATATGATTACAACTAAATTAAAGTATTCTCTATATTTGTTCTGTCAGCAGATCTTATATTTTCATCAATGACATGCAAGAAAGGCATTAACACTGACAGGGACAGCAGTGCAAGCACTATGAGATGCAGGTGTCTCTTGGAGTAAGAGAATCGGCAGAGTGTTTTATGGTTTCTTGGTTTGCAGAGGCTGCCAAGGCTGTATAAAAATATCAGCGTTAGGGAGTGGCACATCTGTGAACAAACTGAATATAACATTTACAAATGAATACATCTGGAAATGCTAAGAACAGTTGTACAAACGGAATACCAAGAAGCCATAGAAATTTTTATTTAGTACAATAGCCAAGAACAATTTAATGTTAAATTCATTTGTGGAACATTTTATGAAAGGCTGTTAATTTTATGAGGGAGCAATGCTCTGCTTTTTTCCTTGACAAGCTATCAACACATGCATCATTTTACACTGACGTACAAATAAAGATGTTCTTCCAAGTGTCTGATAAACAGCATTTTACAGAAAGCAATACAGATTTTTCCATCCTGATGAGAAAATATAGAGAGCTGCTATGAGCCTAAATGAATAGTGTTCATGAATGGTAACATGAACACTGTCTCTCCACACAGTCTTGCTTGTGGCTGGCTGGTACGTGGTACCTTTTGCTTTACTGTAGTTGACCCGAACAGCTCAATTTCTGTAGACATATTCTGTTTCAGAAGGAATTCTGTGGATGGGGAAAAACTGTCCCCCTGTGAGTTTCTTTTCCATCATCTCAAGACTTCAAAGAGTAAATGCCTCTGACCATCGATCATAATGGGAAGCGCTAAGTATTTCCATTCATGAACAGGCTGAAGTGTTTCTGCTTTTTGAATAAAAGAAAGAAAGACAAAAACGAAGGAAGGAAAAAAAAAAAGAAAGAAGGAAATGTAACGCAAATGCTTAGTCCCCAAATAACTTGTCAATATCTCAAAGCCAAGATTTGAAGCAACACAATTCCTGGACAACACGGGGTGCTTCCCCATCAGGTTCCCCATTCATCAGCACTGTCCTGACGGGGGTAAAGCTCATCTGGATTTGTGATGATACGCTGCAGTGTTCTTCTCTGGTCATTATCTCACTGCCGTACAACCCTGGCAAGCACAGCCACAGGGCACAGTGGACCCTACAAGGCTCAGATTTCAAAAAGAGGTCAAAAAAGCCCATTGCGCAAACTTGCATTGTTTCTCACACCCACAGACTCCCACTCGCACACACACAGGAGATCGTAAGTGAATGGCAGTGCATCATAATTCACTGTCTCACAGCAACACAGGCAATTAGGCAAAGCCAAAACTGCCTCATGTTAAGTGTGATGTGGTTGTCAGCTTCATGTTTTCCCACAAACTAATCTGGCCAAAGAAACAGATTTATGAACACCTGCAACCAGAGCAAGTGTGTTTTGCAGCTTGCCAGATGTACATATCAGATCCTTTTTTTTTTGTTGAGAAAATACAGCCTTAAATCACTACATCATAAGGAGAGTACATAAAGTGCAAAAGTGCAGTATTCACAGATATTTAGATGTTTTGCTAAATTCAAAACAGTTTTCTCATAGTCAGCAGGTAAATGAACAAATGAAAAAAAATATAAATTGATAATTTGTTAACTTGCCCACAGGACTAAATTGCATTGCTTATGCATGCTTCAGAGGCACAGAGAGTGTTGATCCTTGGGAAATATCCATGGACTAAATGATGAAGCAGAGCATTCTGTGCATCCTTCCAGCTGCCAATCAAGGTCTGGCCCATGACACGGCCAACATCAGCAGGCCTCGCCACTCTCTACACAGAAAACAAGTGTGTTCTCTACGCAGTGCAAAGCGCACAGGCCTGCTTTCGTGTTCTGTTCAAACATGCCCTCTGTTGTTCCATTTTTTGTATGTAAAAAGGTTTCATGTTCAAGGGAGAAAGTGCAACCACAACTTGTTTAACATTACACTGAAAAGCAGAGTCCGGATACAGCTTAATGAAAGATTCAGAATAAATACATAACCAAGAGGAAAATGAAAAAAGAGAAATCAAGTGGACCTACAGGATGTCCGTCATGACGCTCTTGGCCTCTCGATTCTCAGACAGATGTTCACAAGTACACTCACAGTAAATGGTTTGTACACAGAGGAGGCGATGACGGGTTCCCTGTTTGCGTTCGCTGAGTTACAAGCGTGTGGAAAAATAGAATCTGAAGCAGGCTTCTGTGGAAGCATTCCACGGGGGAGTAAGCCCACTTGCCATGCCATCGCCGGATAAACTGTGGGAGAAGGGCTCACACGCTGATTCAAAAACACAGCCCTAAGAAGACAGAGCCGGAAACTCCGGGGCTCTCAGCCTTTCTGATTCACACGTTACGCGTGTAAACGCAAGCAGACTTCTCTCAAGCCTTCCCTGTGAGATGCTAACTGAAACCTCACGGCAGTTAGCTCGGCTCTGCAATGCAAGCACCCTGCCCACCGGGACATATGGACACCGCTGCCAAAGACAAACAGAACGATAAGATAATAATAGCCTCCTCTTAGTCTCCAATACCTCCAACCCTTAATCTAACACCCTTTAGTGGGAATTTACCTTTGAAAGAGTCTCGGAAAACCCAACAAATTGTAACCACTTTGTGTTCGCCACAAGTTCACAATAGATTTTGGCGGGATCAAGGTAATTCAAAGAAAAAACAACTTGATTGACTGATAATGGCCCGTATGGATTAGAGACAGCATGTAGTCATAAAACTCCAATACCGCCAAGGCCTCTCCGAAAATATTTTAGCAAGGTGGCGGAAAAGGAGCCGAGCTTTGATCAGCCATCTGGAGGCGGTTACGCGGTAAACGTTTCATTAACGCGGCTTACGAAACCGAGGCCCCTTCGCTCTTTTCATGTTACATTATAGTTTCAGATGCAACACGCTCAAGCCAGATGAACGGGAATCACTCCGAATCTGCGCCCCGTGTCTTCTCTCTCCACCCCGCTGCCGTCTACGGACATAAAAATGACTTCACAGGGGACCGCAAGCTTGGACATTTACTCACAGGAAACCATGACACACAGATGTAAATAAATAGATTTAGTTACAGATAATGGGCCTTCCCTGAAATCCGTTGCATTCTAAACCCCACAAAAATGTTTGTGTTTAAGAGGAAATGAACAAACATGGTGGGGTCACGGCGAAGCAGCAGCTGGCATTTTATGATGCCATTTCCCAGAATAAGCTGCACCGGATCCACCGTGACTCAGGCAATCTCCCCCCAGGTGTCCGGCACTGTCCTCATTAGCGCTCACACTTGATGTGGAAGTCGCGGTTGCGGTAAGGCCTTCTAGAATTACTAACCTATGTACAGACTATTACAAACAGTCTACTGTAACGCCAACAGTCGTATGATTGCAAGGGCTACATGAAAACAGTCTGCCTTGCTGTTCTGGGTAATGTCAGTTCGGATTAATTTTTACGTCCTAGTTCCAAACCATTTTATGATGATAGGATCAGTACTGAGGATGCCTCAATACGTTTTGTAAGGAGAGACTGACCAAGATCTACCCCAGTATTTTAAACAATTTCATAAAACACTTATTCTAAAAATAAAAGACATTTCTGTGTTATCCTTATGAAGGAAGTACTGAAAATAGCCTTTTGACAGCTGTTAAAAAGGATTTTTGGAGCATAAAATACAGTTCATAAATGGTGTTGATGATTTAATACAGCCTTTTATTTTTGCTTTTGCTTATCTTTATCAAAAGTGGCAATAAGGTGGAGGTGACTGTAAAAAAATACACAAACACACACACAGGCTAATGCACAAATGTGTGTGTGTGTGCACGCGTGTGATTGTGTTCATTTAAGGACATTGCTGGCAATTTTGCTGGCAAATCTTCACTCATTGTTCCTACAGAAACCTCATATTCATCTGGTTATACGAATAGCTATGGTTTCTTCGCAGACACAATTTCCCGGGTAATGTTATGTAAGAAAGCTGTGGATGCAGAGGGAGCCATAGTCTGAAGTCATGGCCCGAATCCATGGCCAGTACCTGCTGCTTCAGCTGGTGCATCAGCCGGTCCTTCTCCCTCTTCAGTGCCATCACTTCCTCCTGGGTCTTCTTCTTCTTGGATGCAGACAGCTCCAGTAAGGCAATGTTGGCATCCTTCTCACTGATTGCTGCCAGCAGGGCTTGTTGCCTGGGGTGGGTGGGGGATATAGCATTAGTGTTTTCATCATACGATAAACACTCACACACATGCGCACGCACAAGTGAGAGGCTCACAGAAATTCCGGAAATCCCAAATTCAGAAAGCGCCGGACTGTTCTGGAGCCCTTATTGAGAGAGAGAGAGTCAGCGTTCTGCATCTGGCCTGGTGAACAGGAGTTACACAGAAGAAGTGGGTGTGGTAAATGGGCTTGTGAACAATATTCGTGAACTATGTGGTTTATAATCACCACAATACTCTGACCCCCTGCATCCCCCTTTTCAACAGTCTCAGGATGGTTCTTTTCATCATAAAACAGAAATGAGGATGACTGTGCTCTATGATCTAAACCCCAGGGGAAGGAGTTCTGGCAGTGTCATAACTCTACCTACGTCATTAAATCACAAACTTCATCCAGAGAACTAATGACCACCTTAAAGTTCTGAAACCACAATACATTGTGTGTGTGTGTGTTCATGCGTGTGTGTGTGTGTGTGTGCTTGGCAGAGATTAAACAAATATCCACTGTGTCACTAATTTAGTCAGGACCAAGACAAAATATATTCAAGAACAAAACAGTTCTAAATTCACTATGCAGAACAAAATTAACTGTAATCTGGATTCCTGAAAAAAAAATGGTTCCCCCACTAGGCAAAGCAGCCATGCCCTAGTATAATGCTACTAAAGGGTAGAGAAAGAAGTGGAAACCCAGTCAATTTCCAGTATGACCATCTGGTGATTTACAGTCTTATTAGCTCAATAAACTATTGGTTCACCACAGCAAAGAATGTGTAATGACCTTTCTGGTGACAAAATGAGAATGAATCCTAGGACAAAAGGATTCTTCTTAAAACAAAGCCTGTTCTTCAAGAGCCTAACAGCTGATGTTGCTCCTAAATCTCACATTTACATCAGCGGCTGCAATTCCTTTTTCATGTGGGTGTTTTATTTGGATGTAAAGGACTTGCCTTCCCTTCTCCCCCCCACCAAATAAAAAAAAAAGCTTTCTGGCTTGTGGGATTTGCCAAAAGCAAACATTTGGCGAGTGGGCTGGCCACGTTCAGTGCACTGAGATTAATGCTGTCCTTCTCAGCGTCTCTCCATGCGCCTCTGGGTGTGTTATAAACGAGGGCAGGAGGCCCACCATGGGATGTGTGTGTATATAAGCGCAACGCACGAGAAAGAAGAGATTTATCAACCACTTCCCTTTTTCCAAGCCTCCACCACGCCATGCACAGAACCCCCTCCCCCCTTTTAATTTAACATCTATTAACCACTGGCCCGAATCCAGACAGTCATCAGAACTCACCTTTGTGAGTTGCTTCAAGGATCCAACTATTAAAATATGTCCGATTTTGTTTTTTTCTTCTTATTGGATGCTTTTGAGGATTTACGAGCTAATGAGCCAGAAGTCCCTCTTCAAACACAGCTGTCACTGAGTGTCTAATGAAGTACTCATGCCAGGATACACAGAGTACACACAGAATATGTATACTGTTGTTTGCATAAGCACATAAGAGTATTGCAAATAAACTGGTTTGAAAAATAGCATATGAAAAACAGCTGAATTAAGCACCTAAATGAAAAATCTGAAGACAGTGAAAAACTGTAGAATGTATTGCAAAGGTGGAGGGTGGGGGTGCTGGGGTGGTAGTGTTCTCAGATTGCTTTCCATTTAAATCTTTTATGTTTTTTTCAAAATACTATTTCCATGATTTAAGTCTACTGTAATTTCTTTCCAAAAATATACACCACTTGAAGAATACATACTTTTTTCTGTGGAATTCCACAATGTGTTTTCAGTACAATTATCAAAGTCAAACATCTGGATTTGGCCATTTTATCCAATTAATTGTGTCTAGCAACTGCTAACCTGGATTTTTAACAAAGTCGTATCATTAATCACAGAACTTTGGCTATCTGGCTTGAATATCAATCTGTCTCCCAACACCTTCACTGTTATTCCTCTAACATTTACTAGAAGGAAAAGAGAAACAGAATAAGGTTCTTGACAAGAAAAAAAAAGTCATTTTATTGACTATTCTCTTGATTTTCTTCACATTAAAAGGTGTTTTATATCTAATCATTACACAGTATAAATCTGGCTGTCAGTGAAGCTCCAATAAACATACAGGTCACCCAGTGCCCCCTTCCCCAATGCCAAGTTTTATCCGTAAGGATGTTTATCTTATCTTCAATCTGGGAAGCTCGAACTGAAATATCTGCTCTCAGAAAGTGCAGACATCCACAGCCCTGTTGGACATCTTCATGAAGGGTGAAGATGGATAGGCTCATTATTCATTGCTTGATTGCGAAAATATTTGTTTTTAGATTCAAAAGAATATAAAATGGCTTGCATTTCTTAAAACATTATTCTTTTAATGTGATGTTTGTTTTTTCAAAAAAGAATTGTATACATAACTTCAGTAACATGTTGAAAATTTCTTTAAAAAGTTAGAGCTATTTTAAAGTTTTAGTCTTCCCATGTGCCATATAACATGCCTAAAACACAACAAAAGTACTATTTTGTGATGGTCATATGGAGTAATCACACAATTTGTTTAAAATATAAATGTCTAAAAGTGTTACATATTCAATATGCACTGCAAAAAATCACAGCATACAAAAACGTAAACTGAATCCATTATGATGCTAGGAGTTGAATACAAAGTGTGTACTTTTATTTCTTATTTGAAATTAATACAATTATTTCAGCACTCCTTAAAATGTGGGTGTAAATGCTTTAATACCCTCTACAAATAATACCTGCCATTATTGGTGTTATTTTTGGAATCACTAAGATGAAAATAGCCTATGGTTAATCTAACCAATCCCAGCAGCTCACAGTAACAACACACAGGGAACGAACATCCAAGTAACAAGTGCACCACTGAAACCATAAGTTATGCAGTCCAGCTTGGCTTGCCACTTCCTGTACCTCACCCAAATGACGGTGCATTCAAAGCGCAAACATACTTTTTTTTTGGCACACAAATAAAGGAGAGAAAAACGTTCTTTCCAAAGGATAAACAGTCAAGTTGAGGGGAATAAAAGGTTGAACTACATTTCACTCAGAATACCACCCATGATTCACAGAGACCAAAACTACGTTCAGTGGCCTACCTAATGCACAGACAACCCCACTTCTGCGGCCTCTGGCCAGGGCAAGCCCTCTCTGCACGTCGCATTTTGTGAGGCCTTCAAATCTGGTCATGGTGATGAGAGATGTCTTCCCCAGGCTATGAGAGGGGCATTACTGTCATCATCCACTCTGGCTCATTTTCCCTTTTCTCACATCCCACCCTCCCCTCTGCTAGGCGAATGACAATCTCACTATTTTCTCCCACAGCAATACATACTTATTCATGTATACTGTAATCTGGAACGGGATCAAGTTGCCATTTCAACTGTCTATCAACAAGATAAATAACAACACAAAAACATATAAAGTGCAAGACCAAGATTGTGGTCTAGTTTCTAGTGATCCATAAATACGAGGGAAATACACACAGTTGTAACTGACAGCATATTACAAGGTGTGCTGACAGATAAAATAATAAAATTCAATAATACTGATTTTTCCCAGGGCTTACTATCATTAAACCACAGCGCTACACATTAGGCCACAAGGGGGCAGCAGTTTAAATGACCTCGTTGGAGGGTAATCCAATGATTCCAATGGTCAACAACAACTGCTCCAACAACAACAAGCCTAATGAATCATATCCCATCCCCATTGTTCTTTTAACACATTCAACGGTTAAAAATGATGAAAGAAAAGAGTAAGGCTTCCACCATTTGAAATGGCTAACACATCTTCAAAATCTTTACCTTAGGGCTGTCTGAGAAAATAAAAAACGTAAACCAAGATATCTTTGTGTTTTTGGTCTATTTTGTCTAGACAGCATAGACTATCTGATAACCTTCTGTTTTCATTACATATTACGGAAAGTCGGGCATGATAATGTTATAAACTAAACTATTTGGATAGCATTCACCTATTAAGCAAAGCCGGATTTCACATCAGAAGCAACTTTGCATGAGAAATATCACATATAATTTATACCACAGTCCTCTGCATCCCACACATTTTGAGTAAACAAGCATGGAGGCTGTATTCATAAACAATGGCTGCTAGCATATACAACCAAGCACTTTTGCTCACACGTTGAAATCCACCCCCCTGCTTTCTATGACTGAAGGGCTCCAGCATTAAGGAGCCCTGGATAGCACTTTCTGGTTAATGGTCCCTAAGGCACAGTAGGCAAAGTGTTGTGACTGTATATCAGCCAGGCTGTCAGTGTTGTGACCACAGGAGCATGAAATGCATGGCTTTCCAGAGGTTCATCCCCCTCGGACAGGCACTTGTGTCCTCTGCAGCTCCTACAGGAGCAGGGGGGAAACACTGCAGCTTCGGAGCTCTAGTATTGCATCTCCTTTGGTAGCACAAGCACAACTAAGCCTTTAGCTTCCCTGCGTGATAACTTACTTCGGGGAGGGTGAGGCTCTTCTGAACTTTCCTGCAACATATGAAATCAATTGTAGGCCCGTTCCGGGTTGGACCATCCGGGACATGCGCGCAATGTGGCGGGTGATAGATGGCTGAAGTACATGACGCAGATTTAGGTCACGCGGCGCTACATCACACGGACCTCTCTATGAAGACGTCTCGGAGGTGCAGCGCGAGTTATGGCAGCCGGGATGTTAAGGCACAGATGGCCCAGCGCGCCGCGCACCAGCCTGCAAACCCCACGCCCCAGCAGGGCACTCCCTCGACCGCTCAGCTTAAGGTGAGGTAGAGTGCAGAGATTAAAACTGCTGACCATCCCACTGTGGCGGACGCAGGTTTAATGAGTGATTGCCACCTGCACCAGGCAGAACCGAGAAGATTTAAGATGCCCCGTGTCCACTAAATCAGGTCCGTGTATTTCTAGGTTGTTATTTCTTTGTGTCTCGGTGAAGAATATGTGTTTATAATTTGTGTTATGACTTACTGAAATTACTGCCTTGGAGAGGGGCTGAGAAAAACAGATGCGCTGAGAGCGACCCAGATGACCAACAAATTTTACTGTCATGCTCAGTACATCAAAAAGGCGGCGTTCCTCACTGACATCACAGAGAAACATCCACATCTCTGTTTGCAAAATCATCGCTACACACAAAAAAAGACTGGAAGTCATCTGTGACCTGTCACCGTTTCAACACAAATTGATTTTTACATCTGTATCTCAGGACTATTCAATGATATTAATGAGGCTCTTGGATCTTGCATTACTCATAAATTATGGTAGAGAGATATTAATTTTCCTACAACCTCAAGTAAAATGACTCCACAAATATAGTATGTGGTATGTGAAAGCAGATGTCTCTCTATGAATTCTACACAAAAAATATACCAAATAACAATAATAGTTTTCAAGAAAAGAAGAAAATGGGGATTAAGGAATGCGCAATAGTGTTATCCGAATATTTTTTTTATTTATTATAATATTCAAATTTAAACTGTAAAGGCGACAATCAGATTGGCACTTAGATTTGGCAGCTTTATTTAAAACAGAGAAACATAAGAACAATGTAAAGTTGCATTCAGTCTAGCAGTAATTCATTTTTCTGCCTACTGTAATATAGCAACTTTTTCTCTGCAGGGAATTTGTCTTGATGCGAATGAACTTGGTTTCTGAGTTTCATACAGTCCTTAAATGATAAGTGGTTCTGCTATAACACATTAAAATGTCCCACTAACTTAGAAACTAATCCTTTGTGGTATAACAGAAGCTCACAGAAATCAACACACATAAAGCTAAGGAGTAACTATTTTGTTGGTAATCCTGTACAACAGATACTAAACTTTTCACATTTAAAACTCCCTTTGAGGCACTAAAATGTGTTATTTTCTGTCTCTAAATATCAAAAAATGTGTGTATTAATTATTTTTGATCAAATAAAACACCTCGAGTGGAGCTATGGGATAAAATCTCAAGATTTGTCTAATAAGAGTAATTTATTACCATTGAAAAGATTTTTTTTCTCTACTTTTGAAGTTCTTGCAAGCTGTTACTGGCAACTAATTCGTTTTAGTAGAAGGAAAGAAGGAAACACGGGAAGCATTTGTTTCTCACTGCTAATGCAGGCTGCCAAACAGAAACTCCCGGCCAATGACGTGACCACCTCGTGACCTCGAAAATTGTTTTAACAAAGTGAAAAATATCTCCCTCTCACAGGGGATGGCATTTTTTACAAATGAAATGTACATGCAATGGCTGCCTGTGATACAGATACGTGGTCCAGTACATGGAATTCTTTGGATTTGGCTCTCCAAGTGAGTAATAACTGTCAATCTTTATAAATCCACTCTGAACCCACATAAAAATGTTGATGCAGAGGAAACCTGCAGCTATATTACAGTACAATTTTACATGCAAGTATTTCTCCATTTAGAGCAATCTTTTACAATGTAAACATGTTTGGCAGTTTGGATGAAAACACAAAGACAGACATGATAACGAAAACAGGAATATGCCATTTAACTTCTTATTCAATGTTCTGTAAGGCAGGATATAGCTGACACCTAAAAACCTGGCATCATGATCCAGAATTCTGACAAATGAAAAAGTGTTCCAGGACAGCACCTTAAGTAGCAAACAAATGCATACAAAGTACTTTGAGCAGTAGTGTATATTTTGCTGTGTGATTAATTGACAAGTATGAGAGTTAAATCACTGGCCATACTGTAGCTTTGTGGAATTGTAATCCTTAATTAGCACAGAGGTGATCTGGGATTGGGGAGGGGGGGGGGGGGGGGTGACTACTGCTACCGTTTTTAAATTTGGAAATGGAAGGACCTCAACATCTCTCTCTCAGGCTCTGCCCTCTCCAATTACTTTCACTAGACAGAGAAGTGAGAATGTCTTTAGAAAGAGAAAGAGAATCTTCAGACAACTCCCTAGTGAAACATGGCTATATGGGGAGGTGAGGCGGGGCAATAAATTAAATCACAGAAAAAGAGATGACTTTTTAAATCTAATATTAATGCATGAAAGATGCCTCTCCTGACTAAACAGAGAACCCATTCTAGAAACACGTACTGCACAGACACATACTGTACACACACACTTACATGCACATAGACATTAGCCATGCAACAGCTGGTATGTTTTAAATGCCCTGTTGTCTTAAAAAGGGTTGAGGGTCAAAACGCATATGAATAAATAACGCAGCATGCTTCTGATATCACTACTGTACCTTCTGACAAAAAACAAAGACTAAACAGAGGGAATTATTTCAAAACATTTCATATGGTAAACCCCAGTTTGTTTCTGACAGCATGAATAAAATAACCCAGGCCCAGCGAGACGGAGTTGGGTTTTCTGGGGTGTAAACATCTTGCAGATTAATCCTCTGCTGGTTGTGGGCCCTTTGCAACAGCTGTACCCATGCTGTGTGACAGGAACTTCCGTTCCGTTCAAAGCCCCCCCTCCGTCTCCCCATTTTCTGTCTCTCAAGGCAAAGAGCTGGCAGGCAAATCCTAAGACACTTATAAACCCTCGCTTTGATCCCTTCAGCCCCTAAACTTGTGATGGTAATATAAAACAAACTTTCAAGTATGAGTTCTCAAAATAAGAAATTGAAGTCATACCACAGCGGAGTGTGATGCGTTAAAATAAGCAGCAAATGTGCCAGAGAACAGCGTGTTGGGCAAACTCTCCGTCGCGTTTGCCTCAACTACAAATTACAGTGCTTTATGGAGTGTCTCAGCTGCATTCCCCTTTCCCTCTGTCTCCACATTGTCCTCATAACTACAGCACTGTTTCTCCAAAGAAACCAGAAATAAATGCCCTCCTTTCCACTCATTTAAAAAAAATAATATTTCAGCTTGACTTAACCCCACAGAAAGCAGGCCCCTTGCTGATCAACCCACCTCTTCCCCTCAATCACCTTGCTCTCGAGTCTCTGGACACCTGCCCGCCTGCCACCCCTGAAATTCTCTCTGGAAGAACAGAGATGCGTGGGAATCTGTGTGTGCTGCATGCACTGGTGAAATATAGCGTATCATTGGTCAACCTTGGGAAGAAAAACTATCCGCACACATGACATTATCTGCGCGTTTCTGAGTAGGGGGCTCAGGCTGAGATACACCCCTGGCACACAAAGGCACACAAACCGTCATGTGGCCTGCAGCACTGATATAACTCTGAATGGACACCACAGAAAACAATTAGGTAACAGGAAGAAAAACATACAGCGATTAAAAGTTCTTAAAGGAGGCAATGCCCTGGAATACAACAAAGAATATTATTTACAGGAAATATTGTGGTTTTCACTGACGCATGAAAAAAGAGTGAAATAAATGTTTGGTTCTGTAAAAGTCTCCTGGACACAGAACAATATCAGATACAAAAAAGCAAAGAAGAGAAGAAAAGTTTTCCAAAGCATATTATGATATGCCTGAGACAGCTCCAGTGAGCCAGTGATGCTCAAATAAAGGAAGAATAGAAAAGGGAGGAATGAAAAGAGCTTGAAAAAAATGCAAGGAAGCAAGCTAATAATAAACATAATATACATAATATAGTTGGAAGCGAAATCCTGTTCCACAAAGCAGACACGCTGGAACAATTTTGTGTGACCCCTGAATCAACTGGTGCACTACATTAAAAAAAAGAAAAAGAAAAAACAAAGATCAAACTACATGCATGGATTTTATCCAAGAAAAAAGGTTACATTTTCCCAAACAGTGGCAATCAAATAGACCCACATGAGCTAATGAAAGTTTTTTTGTTTTTTTTTAAATTCCCATTTCCCCAATCTATGGAGGAGAGTCTGGAAGGGGAAGTTTCATAGCACAGCTGACGGGAGAGATAGAGCTTCTATAATAAGAAGTTGTGTGTGGTAGACCTCATAGAAGACTTTTGATTCAAGTGCACAGTGCCCTGGGTATTAACTTTAAGGCTCATTTAGAAAGAAAACGCATGGCTGCCCCGCTGAAGGCTTTCACTTGAGAGGGACAAAAAGAACGATAGAAACTGAGAATTGAGATAAATTACCAAATGGAAATGGCTCTCATGCCACATGTAGACAGAAAGAAGGGGTTGTAAGGAATTATCAAGGAAAAATAAAAGGAAAGGAAAAATGCTAGATTTGAGATATATTGAAATAGAACGCACTGGTGAGAATATGCACTAATGTCTATTGGCAAATTATCACCGTGGCAAATGCTTAGCCTGAACTAAGAGCTGTTTGTAAGAAGCTTCACTTAAAAGTAATAGAGTGTGCTGCAGCACTGCATGAAGACATCTACGGTGCCCCTTACACACAGACACACAAACTCTGTGCAGTCCCTGTTATCTCCCAGGTTATCCCTACAATTGGCAGAGCAATGGACAGGCCCCAACCCAACCTATCGTTCTGGCACAGACTGTTTGTACAACTCTCTGCATGTCTGTGAAAAGCCCACATTTCTTCAGCATGCCCTGGTGTTAACGACGGTGAGGAAACCATTTCTGTCTCCCGGCCATGTAAACAATCTCTGGGCAGCTCTGGAGCTTGACCGAAAAAAAATGCAGCCAGGATTGAGCTATACGTCAAACGAATGACATCGGGAGACAGCTGCTGCCCCAGGGAGGGCTCGCTGGACTTAAGGTGACTGGCAAACTTCAAAGAGCACCGACACTCACCAGAAGATAGGCCAGTTACATCTTCACTTCACATTTTTTCCTGCCTCATTCAAGTGCGGCCAAATATTAAGTTCAAGGAGGTTATGCAAACACTTTGAAATGGCAATCATGGGCCTAAGTATTACTCTCAAACCTTCAATTACCCTACATGGTTTTCCTGTTCCCATGTCTGTCCTTTATACGTGTACACACACACACGCACACAAACACACACACACACACATATATATGAGAGGGCAGATAGTCCAAATCTCTGTCATTGATGAGGTTTATAAAAAGAATAAGTGAAACAGAGGGAACATATCCAGTGCCCACCATGACTTCAACTGCTGGAAGAAGTCAAAACTGGCTTTTTATTTTCAATTTCATCAACAAAATCGCTCTGACAATTAGAGCCAACTTGCCACCCTTCTTAGCTAAAGCGGGATCACTGGGAAGATTTTGCTCACTGATTTCTCTCTATCATGCCAGAAGCTCCTCCCAAATGCAAGCAAATGTAGTCAGGGCACACACTGAGTTATAGTCATAGAAACCACAGTAACTCACAGATCACATTGTGATACAGTTGCTATGGTATCACACATAGTAGCACTTAAGGGTGCAGCGTGTATGAATTTTGGCCTCATTTCAATATTTGTGGCAAAGTTACATTATGTTCTTATTATTCTAGTCACGTCTGACCTGTGACAACACACGTAAAACAAATGGGCGTTTTAGGCCAGCAGGGGCGTTCTCATTGGTTATTTTAACAGCCAAGTAGGTGGTAGAGTGTGTTTTTTGCAGAGAGGTAGCATTTTCCGGCAATCCCAAGCAAAGCCTCTCTGACGTGGCTGGAAAATAGTTGTTTGTACCAAGTGCTGCAAACGAACAGAAATAATAAGAGGGCATATACAGTTAAAGGTTCTATATTTTTTAGTAGCGGATATTCCATCGCATTTCTAGTACTTTGCCAAAACCTTTCATCATTAACAATGGGGATAAGTCTAATGTCTGTGTTATAGTGTCTTACGGCTATTCAGTCGGTTGTTATTGTTGTTGGAATTTGACTGTGTACAAGCTGTATCATTGTAACTTTATCTAAAAACATAAGAGCAGTCTGATTTATATTAAAACCAGAGAAAATTGTAGTTTTAAGCCAGTTTCCCTTCTGTTTTGGTATTTGGCTAATTTAAACTAGCTGTGCTTAAAATAAATAAATAAATAAATAAATAAATACATTGTGGCCTTTATTTATCACTGGAATTACATGAAGTATATTCTTACCATGACCATGAGAAATGTAAAAATAAAACCTTTCTACTTTAGAATTAAAATGCATTTACCCTATCTATGAAATGTATTGTGGGGTCAAGAGGCCAGATACTCCTACCAGCCAGCTGTGTCCAGCTTTCAGGCGGCCCATACGAGCCTCAGACTCAACACTCCCTACACTTATACAGAAAGTTGTAGGTTATTATGTGGTAAATGGTTCACGAACTGAATTCTGGACCAGAAATATGGGGTTCTGCCGAATGCAACGTATCTTACATCTTGAATGCTCCAGTAAATATACGTAAAGGCGAAGCAAAGGGTCGCACATGGGAAATGGCACTATTGGCTCTAAGAGCATCTAAGGAAACAAATGGTGAATTACTGTCTTCAGCCCTTGACCTCTGAACCCTAGATACACTGAACTTTTAGTTTTGACCTGGTCAGAGTCTGGTCACATCCCCTGGGTGCACCCAGGACCTCCGGTCAAGACCTCTGTGAATATTCTTTATCGCCAGAGAAACATGCCTTTCAGTTTGAGGAGATTTATTGAACATGCTCAAGGTACACTGTATTTAGTTATACATATACATATATATATAATAACTTTGGATCAAGAGCTGACTATATTTATATGCAGCACTAATTGATTATACCGAATAACCACTCTTCACTGGGAGCAGAAAAGATTTCTTTGTAATAAGGAGAGAAAGACACATCATGTAATACAATTTTGCAAAACAATTTTGCAGTAACAAAGCTAAACAGGCTGGCCAGACACAATCATGGGTGATCTACTGGCAGCTCAAAGAGAAATCAATTGTGACTGTTACACTTTAAGCAGCTGACACTGAACACTAGAATAAATGGCCACAGCAAAAGGGGTTCAGACTCATTGGCAATGGCTGTGCTTCGTTCTTCTCCCAATTAAACAAATGTGCTTTCATGAGAACACAAGTTTTCTTTTGCATTTGTGATTAATATCCTTGTGCAGTCAGGAAGCAGTGCATTGATAGTCTACAATTAATGTGCACCAAATGTGTGTGCCGTGAGCAACCCGTTGGTAAAGACAAAAGGTTCATATTTCATACAGATTTGCCCTTTATAACCACTCCCACGTTCTGCCCATCAGCTTAAATGACCCCACCCACCCCCACTTCCTTTTAGTAAAGGCACTTTAGACTACATTAAAGTAAATTCAAAACTTTCGATATGCAATCACACAATGACTGAAGGACACATATAAGCAAAATAGCCTAGCCAATTGTAAATTTGAAAATGCAAGCTATACATTTCATTTAAAATGACTTTTTCTGAAAGCGAGCGTCATCGTAATGGGCTCTGGAATGAGTAACACAGGGACACAGCAGACCCGCTGAAACAAAGTGTTGAGTAACTAGCAAAGTATTACTGAGGGGCAGGCCACGGCTGTGGATGGAGAGCATGTGTAAAAACAACACTAAAACATCCAGAAGGGAGTGAGAATATTTTCATGCATGCCAGAGCCGGCACACCATCGACGGAGGGGTGAATTTTTCTGGCTCTGATCATTCAACAGAATGACACAGAACCAGCTCTGCTGTTGATCTTTCCCCTAGCTCACGATCCATCTCTGGAGATGGCTAATATGTAACAGAGACTACACGCAGATATGGCTACCAACCAGGAAATAGAAGTGATTTCTATTGGTGCTGACAACAATATAAACCTACAACACACAATGGTTCAAAAGGAGCATAAAATACACCAAGGCAAGCAAAGGCAATACCAAATGTACTCAAAGCCATATTATCTCAATCTACAGAACTTGTTACAAGCATTCCAAACAACTCCAGTGGGTACCCTCCTGAAATGCACTATATATTCTAATAAACTTCCATTTCAATAACTCATCAAAACCTGGACCTGATGCAATGAGAGAACACAAGATTCAGTTATAAGCACCCCCTCAGAAATCAGCCTGCCTCCTGCTTGGTATTTTTTTTTCAGTATGTTACAGCAGTTGCTCGGCAACAAAAATAAAAATAAAATAATATAATAAAATTAAAAAATAAATAAATACATAAACCAATCCTTGCAGGGGTACCTTGACCTTGGCAGATTTGCATAAACCTTGCGACTTACTTTCTCTACGCAGGTGCTCGACAGCTTGTGATCTGCACATTTGCCATTATATGACCAAAAACATCCACTTCCTCAGGAAGCCTGTTCAGGTTTATTTGTGAGGCATTATGTGCTGGGATAGACTGGTCCAACAAGTACCAGACCCGGCACAACTCACCTCAGATGACAGGCAAGGGTGGCCTCTGCCACACAATTACTGTTTGTTTTTGCTAGACCAAGTTCAACCACTGTGCCTCTGTAATGCAACTCATCCCATTACCAGACTCCTTCAACCAAATCGGAAACTTCCAGAACCACAAATAGAGATGGGTGACACATGCCTCTGTCCCATGACCACCACAGCGACCACATGTGCTCAGTGTATTGACAAGCCTGCAGGGAACATGGTGACCAGCTCCAAAAGGTTGGGATTGTGTGACCGAGAATAGGGTAGCATGATATTGCTAGGATGCACAAGGACAAGTTATTGAAACAAAAAATTCTGTTTAGTATGACTTAAAAAAATAAAATAAAAATAAAAAAAACATTGAACTATGTGTATGTACTACAGACCACACGGTACTATAAAACATGCTCCTAAATATCTTCGGTGTTTTCTGCCACATCTGCTAATAATTAACAATCTTCTGATTCCAACTTTGCCTTAATTAGAGGTTTTTTTGGGGTGTTTTATTGCTAGCCCTGTTAAAGAAAAATGTTTACAAATGTTTTGTGTTTTTTGGAACAGGTTTGATTTGCAGATGTTCTGAACATACATAAAGTAGGAATTCACCTTTTAATAATGTTTTATATATGTTTTTTTTAACCCAACAAAATGCAAGACTTGTCAAGTTGTTTTCTTAAGACAATTGCATTAGTGTTTGCTTGAACTGAACCCTATCGGAAGAAACAATATTTTTCACCACTTTTTTTTAAAAGCGCAGATCAAAAACAAAACTTGGAGTTGATTATAATGTAATAATAAAAGGGCTAGATGAGGATCTGCAAATGCCATTAAATTGACAGTTTCGCAGTAAAAATATGAGATCAAAAAGAAGCGTTATTGGTACCTGGCCATTTGATAACTTACTGTAATTGCACTGTCCATACTACTTTCAACTTTGCCAAGACCAAAGAGATTCAGTACAGGTGTATGAAATTAGACTTTTGTTGGATATCTACTCTGTAATCAAACTAATGTGCACCTTGGGCCAGTAGAGACTATGCAGAACTGTAGCCTTGACCCTCCTGAACATTTTAGTCACATGGCTAAAAATGCACATGATGATGATGATGATGATGATGATGATGAAACATTCCAGTGGCTGTGTGACCCCAGGTGACATTCTCAAAGGTGCACGAGTAAACAGCCTTGATCTTGTCACGGTGCCTAAATAAAGACGCCAGTGTAACTGACCACTGCGCCCTGTAATTACGACGGCAAAAAAAGTACACAATTTATTTAGCACTTGAAGTTTGTACATGCCACTGCGCATATGCGGTACTGAAGGGCACAATTACCACCTCATTAATCCGGCTTTCAACACCCAGGGCCCCGCATCCCCGTTGGAGACCTCGAGCCAACAAGACCGGGGGGGAAACGCGCTGCCTCAGGACCTCCAGAGGCTGATAGCCATGCCTTGCAGCCCTGTCAGAAGCCCGCCAGCTCCCTTTGAACGCACGGTGAATACAAACAGGCTCATTCACAACCGCCGTTTTTCACTGGGGGCATGCACTCCGCTGCCCACGTACCCTCCACCACATGCCACCTGTTCAGGGGTCTTTTTTGCCCTTTCACTCCTCTGTCACTGGCAGGCTGATTGTGAAATGCTATTTAATTAAAATAACATACACAGAAGTTGACTTTGCTGACAGAATTGCAGATTGCAGAACGATAAGTCATGAAACTATTCGGAATGGTCTCCAGAGATTAAATTTGAGTCTGAGGAAACAATGTTATTCTTCTAATGCTCTCCTTAGTTCCCATTACATAGCGGCCTCACAGGGCTTCGCATACAGTGTTGTTCATATTAACATTGCATGTGTGTTGGTCTGTGCACCCGTGAGACAAAAAAGACACTGCAAAAACGATTAAAGCCAAAACATTCAATGGACAAAAGTTGTTCTTGTAAATGATCGCTTAAGATTTCACTAATAATATTTAACAAAGTGTGCAATTATCCATTATGGAAAAGACTGGGATTTATGTGATGATATCTTTTTGAGTTGCTCTGGATAACTTCATCTGCTGAATGGATGCAATGTATGGTAAGGAAACCATTATAAAAATTCAGTGAAGGTGACAGCCAAAGCAAAGCCCAGATAAAGTAATTTATCACAGATTCTCATCTTTGACAATTTTACAAAAAGTTTTCTCGCTGTTGACCTGATCTGGGTAGTCCGGATGAACTCTTGAAAACTAGACTAAATCCTAGACTACCACAACTGAGTTAAAAAAAGAAAATAAGTTAAAAAAAAAAAAAATAAAATATGAGACAGGAGGATGTTTATCAATGGCAACTAATGAACCAAGGAGATGTGCACACTTGAATATATAACTTATATGTCCAAAAGCTTGATTAATCTAATATACTCTTCCCTAAGGTTCATTTTGAAGAAAAAAAAAAAAAACAAGAAATAATTCCTGTGTGTACATTATGTTAACATTGACTGGGAAAGATTTCAGTCACGTACAACAATGATCAGCATTACCTAGTCAAAACCCTTGTTAAAACACTTGTCGCAGCCTCATAGTTAGTGACTGGACCAAATTAATGAAGGACAGCTTTTCCAATTTCTTGAACAATTCCACCAAAATTATCAAGGTCTGAGGCTATTATGGCCATGTGACGTGGGTGGCAGGTTACTAGACACCACATTAACCCTCATACTAAACACTAAAATTCTACCATCTCACTATTTTAACCAAAAGGTATAGCTGATCTGGTCTACTATTACAGTACAGTGAATGTTATTACAGAGGTTGCAAAGTGTATACCAGAGCCTTGTCTTTGTTTTCATTTCCAGTAATGGCATGCCCGGTTTGTCAGATCCTCCATTTAAAATAGAAGAAGAGAGTTCTGGGCTGAAGGGCACACGATGCATCTCATTCTTTCATCCCCAGTCATATAGGCCCCAATCCTCATTCACCATATTCTTTTTGGCAGATTTACTCCCACAGGAAACATTTTTTCTATCCATGATTAGAACAACTAATAAACTCTGAAGAGTTACATCTCTGAATGCCACTTTTACTCAGAATCTGCAATCCAATCACACATTCTAATAAAGTGGCCATAGTCTATTTGGGACAAATACCACCAATATGTCAGAGGAGAACAAAGCAAAGGAATGAGGGACTTGGACTCAGCTACAGTGTAACAGGTGCACCTGGACATAGAATGGACGCTAATGAGATTTTGAATATGAAACAAATTACATTTGAGGGAGAGACAGCAATTAATTTAATTTATGATTAAAGTCTTGGCAGCAATTTCAATTTTCTGCAAAGGTTCTTTCCCCAGGGAGTACAACAGAAGTGTTGTAACACTCACCTGTGTTCAGACGCCATAACCCACAATCCCAGAGTCCCATGCTCTAATCGCTGCACAAGCAGCATAGGAAAAATGTTGATATGTCAGCCCCATTAGGAGGTTTAGCCTTTTCCCATGATCATAACTCGGCCTAAGGCATGTAGAAAAGGGCTCAACTGAAAATCCTTGAGCCCAGTGCTTGGCCATGGGACAGGCACGCACACATCAGATTTTAAGACTCAGTGCTGAGTCTGTTCTAATAAAATCAGAATCTTAACTTCAATCTTAACTTCCATGCCCCTCTGCCCCAGGCGGGTAATGCCCCGCCCACCCAAAAAGTAGATAACCTCTGCGTTAGCATCACAACAAATCCACGCGTAGTGCTGCGTGCTCTCCGGTGTAATTACCTCAAAGAACCCCATTGCAGCACCTTTTCCTGCCGTTCCGGCTCAAGAACGCAATCAATTGTACCCTAAAACCTCCCTTTGCCATTCAACAATGCTCGGATCACTGGAGGCATTCCGCTCTGGAGCTTCTCCAGAACCTCATCGCCCTTAAGCACCCGAAAATAAAGAAGCCCATGAAGAGCCACACCGATGAGAGGGATCTCCCTTGAGCCAACTGCACACCGGGGTCCTCACTCCCTACTGTGAAAAAAGAGCAGGCTTGACAATTTAAGCCCTCAGCAAATAAAGTGGTGTCAGACACAAAGGCATAAAAGCGGCACTCAGGAGGAGCACCCAGAAGTCAGCCTGTCTTTGGAAACAATACGAGTGGCGGAGGGAATAAAGAGGATAGGGAAGGGAGGGGGGGGCAGGGTGGTGTGGTTGGGTTTCCGCATCGGAAACCGTGTAAGGAGGCATGGAAAGATGTCTTTTGTTTATTTTTGTAAACAAACTAAACAAAATAAAATAATAAACAATAGTTGCCATTTCAAGCCTAAGAAAAGTAATGGTTTACAAGGAAAATATCAGTATTTTTTTATGAGTTTAACATTTAAAAAAAAAAAAAAGCATTTCACAAAGACTGGTTGAGCAATGTAATTGCAGCCTGTTATCACTGGCAGAAATTCTTCTTTGACTGGTTACACTGGACATGCTCAAACAAAGCAAAGCAGAAAACAGAAGCCACAAGCAATTATTACATGCTTACAGTGTACAGTGAACTTTTCTTAAAGGCTCTCCATACTTAAGAGCATGGGAATGGGGAGAAATAATAGCTGACTGCACTTTATCTCTGCTTCTTCTAATATGCATTTCTCTGGTAAACTCTAGTCAGACTTGTGCTGAAAAATATGTGTATATGCACAAACTGTTTACTATTCAGGACAAATGGCATGGAGAATACTCCCATTTTTTCAAAAAAATAAAAAATGCATATATTATCACATGGTTTATGACGACAGGGAAAGTAATCTTTTCATCAGTCATCACTTGGCCCCAATCTACCTTTATTTAGTACTAGTCATTAACTTTAGTGAGAAAAACAAATTTTTGACTGGGTGTAAAAATTAATTGGCACCCTTGTGAAGGAGATTATTACAGCCCCACAGTGACTTCCAGAAGGATAATAAAACCATGGTAACAATGATTACAAAACTTTCATATCAACTGGCACAGGACATTAAACAGCTAAGGGCACCTTAACACAAAAGGCTCCCTCTTCCAGCTCTCTTTTTCAACAAGACGTCAATGAAGGAGCCAAGGACAACTGTTTTCCTAACAGATTCACCAGCTCTGTGGTTCCAGCTGGAGAACAGAAGATGCGCAGATCAATGATCTGACGCTGCCAATGCTGACCATGCCTGGAAGTTCCATGTGGCAGAGACCTGGGAATGAGTATTTCAGTTGGCAGGGAATTCCATAACTCCTCCGCCTGATCAGGCACCTGTCATCTGCACATGCAGTTCTGCAACTACAACGGTCAGCAGGTGGAAACACAGCGGGAGAATAATATGAAGCTGACTATCGCATTCTGGAGGATGCGCATGCTAGCAAGCGCCCTCCCGTACTGAAGGACGTTGCAGCGATGGAACAGGCCTGCATAGCTGCGGTTTCACAGCTGGGGATGAAATAAAAATAGGGAATAAAAAGTTCACCTTTAAGCCATAACCTGATTAAATGACATGATACATGTGTGAGAAGCTAACCATATCAGTAAAGACCTGCAGATGTGCGTATGGGGCCTCCCAAGGCGGACTGGCACTGGTGAGCAGCTCAGAGACCAGCCTCGCTCAGCAACTGCATGCCCTGCCAACTGCTAATTCAGAAAAACCAGCGCATAGCACAGGGTGGCATGAACACTGCTGACAGCTCATACATCAACCCCAACCACCCAAATCTAATAAAGTTATGGGCAGATCTACGGGAATAGTTGTGCAGGTGATTTCTGTGAGCAGCGGTGAGCAGGGGTATTCAAGAATTAAGGCTGCGGTTTGGCTGGGATGAACAGCGGTAAGCGATTTTCTGCCTCACGCAACGCGGTTCGGTGGAGGAAGATAAAGTGTTAAGGCTATGGGCATGGCAGAAGGCTTAGGCATCGATGAGCAGTGGCTGTTGATTCCAGGGCTAACGCTACAGGCAGCAGCACTGTATGTGAGCTCACAGTGAACACAGCAGTGACGGACAGCAGCTGGGTCATGCCAGGGGCAAAACAGTAGCAGTGTAACATGATTTCTGGGTTTATAACGCGGGCTGAGATGGTTCACATTCTGGTCAGTGGTATGTCATGTCAGAAATATGATAACCGTGTACAGTAGGTGACTTTAGGGGCAACCTTGCTAGCAATGTTACTTAATTTCAAGAGAGGCACTGTACGCAGCAATGTGCACAGGTCAGTCATGACCAGAGTAACACTGTGGAGAGTGATACATATGTCACATTAATCCAGGTTAATGGGCAATGCTGATTGTTTTCAGGGTTAACATAAGGCGGCAATGAGCAGTGGTAGGCAAAATCAGGGTTAACACTGTGGGCAGTGACTCACGATTTCAGGATTAGCGCTTAAGGCAGTGATGGGCAGTTTGAACACTGCAGGCAGCAATCAGCAGCGGTTAGTGCAGGTGATTTCAGGGTTAACACCATGGGCAGCGATGGGCGGGAGGAGGGCCAGAGAAGGCTGTCAGGTGAAAATGGCATGCTCGAGTGTTTATTCTGGGCTGCCCTGGAGCATTTCAGGGTGTTTGGCCATGCTCTTCAGGGAAGTGCATAAAATTATGATTTAAATTTCCTCTTTAAAGAGCCCCTGTTGAAACATGGGGAGCAGCGTGTGCCAAGTTAAAGCCTTGGCAGGGCGTACTGACAGCACAAGCTCTGAGAAGCACAGGCTGTTTACTGGCTTCCCTTGTATTCTGGCCATGGCTCCACACTGACACACGCAGAATAATGATATTTCGTTACTGTGCTGTAATGAAATAGTGCGGATATGATAAAGTGGTAATACAGTTAATACAATTTAATAAAAAAATGTAACTGTTTGAAAACTTTAAACAATGAAGTGCCAAAAAAGACAAAGGATTCTGCAATCACAGTCTGTCAATATTCTATTCTATCCCTCGTGGGTTTTGACTGGAATATGTGGCTTTTGTATCAGTAAAAAGTCAACAGGAGCAAATTATGGGGAGCAAATGGGAAGGGGAATCAAAGTAGAACTGTCGGGAATCTCCAGTGCCACAGGCTGCACTACTTACATGCCTAATCTACCTAGAGAAGCTGCAATCAATTGCCTTTTTACTAAGCCTAATGACGTCACCTTTGTCTGGGTGTTCTATTAAGCTTGATTGCAGCAATGCATTTTACAAGGTTCCGAGAAAGCCGCAGATCTTTTCTGGAGTAGTCATAGCTTTTTCATCATGAAACAGCACAAGTGTCCCACTTTAATAGAGTACATTTGCTTCAACAAGGCAAGGCCTGTCCAACAAATACCTGAAGAAAGAAATTGCTGAAACCTTTGCTGTAAGTATTAAAAGACATCATTTTAAGCATATTTGAGGCATCTTTCGGCATGTAGAGCCTTCTTTTTCTTAGTACAATTATCAAAAAATGGTTTGATTAGCCGATTATACAATTCCTCTATTTCCATGGCATTCTGTTACAGTAAAACTCCTTTATTTCACAAGATTGATAAAGAAGAGCAAATGTGAACATTGTGCAATGCAGCGAATGTGTTTGAATGTGCGGATAAGTTGCATGTGTGTGGTTTATATCCAGGGTAAGTTAATGCGTGTGCCAGTGTACAAAATTGCATGCTTGTTTCTGGAAGGTAAATATATTTCAGTTTTAAAAAGGGAGGCTTGCCATTCAATTATCCAATTACCATCCCATTCCAAAAGATGCCTCTTTGTGCAAATGGAAACTCTGTACTTCCTGCATGAGGCACTGTTTTTATGTTTGACATATCAACATAGCTACTGTATATCAGTGGGAAAAGACTGAGACTGAAATCTATCCGTGGGAAGAAACTGAATCAGTGGGGAGAGACTGAGACTGAGCTATTACACTGTAGGTAAGGAGAACCAGAAGCCGTCATATAAAACGTGATTTGCTTGTATTAATAAGCAACATTCTTGTCACCTATTACACCAGAACTTGGCCAAATGGCTGGTAAAAATTTACTTCTCATGGTTAATGTCTTATTCTCAAACCCTTCCCCCCGTCATTGCATTCTACAGACCACTGTGAACATACATGATGATTTGTTTTTAAAAAGTTTCTGTCACCGCTCTCTATGAATTACTTCCAACATCAGGTGTTGAACTTTGAACTCTGCTAGACAGCTGTGTCTAAAAGAAGATCCCTGACTTTGCGTGCTGTCTGTCAGGCTGCGGCGCGCACTGCCAACACCCCAACTGTGACAGAAACAGCCACAGAAACGCGCATACATGTTAAGGGGCAATTAAATTAAACCAACCCCACACAAAGGAAAGCACACACCTTGCTCTTTGAGCCACATTTGTCTAGCATCATGCTGTGATAATTTCATTAATCCATCCTTCATGTTCTTGATTCGCCTCCTCTTTTCCTTAAAAGTTACACAGAGTAATAATAGAAATTCCCACACCCCACATTCAGCACACTTTGTTCCAGGAGTCTTCATGACAGAAAGGTAGATTGAGAGAAGCAACTGACAGCTAAGGGTCAGATTTGGAAATCAATAAAAGGTCAATTCTGCATGGATACATGTTTTTTTTATGGCCGGTTTCTCATAATCGAGCATAGAATAACGCATGCTGATTACAGTTACTCGCAGTTGGTGCCCATATCCTTAGAACAACATATGCCACTGCTTTACTTCACAATGAGGGCTACAAACTCAGAGAGGTTGTGCAAATACCTCCCATCTTATGTTTTTCTTATGTGGTGACCCACAGTCTCTGACATCTGTCCATATGTCTGATTTAGGTCTGCGTTTAGGAGCTACAATGTGTGTAATCCTACCATTAAAAAATACCTTAGACACTCTACATCCATTTTATTATTTCAGAAAAAACTAAGATTTTATAGGTTGAGGTTAAAAGGTTCAGTTATGGCTGTGAGCATAATAGACAGCACAAGACCCACATGACTGGTTTATTGGGGGGTTTATTGCAGAAATGCTAGGTGCAGACCAGGATTTTGAAAAACTAAACATATGTTTTATAGCAAGCTGTTAACAGCTCCAATGATGCTTTTGAACAATGGTCACAACTTATTTATATTTGCAAATAATCTATACAGTTTGTTACGTTTGGATTAGCTGATCAAGAGTATATGATATCAGTGCTCTACTCCTTTGAACATCTGACACTGACAGCCAAGTGTGACACAACTGGTTAATGTCTAGCTGATATAAAAAAGACTCTACACTGGCAGAGGTCAAAGAGTCATCTGTATCACTGCGTAGCACAGCAAAGAAACTCACTATAGCCCTGGCCTGCCTTTTCTCAATTTCTGAGTGCAATGTGCATTAGAAAAACTTCAAAAATTCATCTACAACCATTGTGTATGTCTTCACTTTTTAGTGTGAACACTTTAGATACATATGTTCAGTTATTTTATTATTTTTTTCATTAGTGTAATAAGCCCACAGCCCAAACTAAATGTAATTAAATAAATGTGGCCTGTGCCAGTATGGCCAGGGGCGCATACCGTTTCTTCAGTGGTGCCGGGAAGTGGTTTGTTAATCTATTGTTCTCTATTAAAAACTCATGTGTTTGTTCAGTGTACTGTGGGTCGCTGCACTGAGTGAAAGATTCCTTTGCCATGGTAAAACCTCTAACAGTGACGTGCCTCTGCCAAATAAGTTTTAACCAGATGTAGCCCTGGGAGTTATAAACCACCAACAGATTTCATGTACGACTAGATAATTAAGGTTTTTGCAACAGAATGTTGAGCAACAAGCTTGGGTTTTTAATCAAGAACACAAAGGGAAGAGGGATAGGGCGAGTGTTTGTATAGATGATGAAAAAAAGAATTAATTGACTCCATCCAATGGTAATAGCTTAATTTTGCAGACCTTTTCACTGACTAGTCAAACAAATGTTAACAGCAGGAGTTAGTCAGCCTGTGAGTCAAGTCAATCAGTTATTCAGACAGCAAATCAACCCGCCAACAAGGGACTTTACAATAAAAAATCTCCGTTAAGTCCTCTACCATACACCTCTGCCAAACCAATACAGAAACAAACTGAGAAAAATCTGAATTGCATTAAAAAGAGCAGAAAATGATAATTAATGATAGTTTTCAACACACTTGTCCCTGGTTACGGTTATACACCTTGTTGTACGTCGCTCTGGATAAGAGCGTCTGCCAAATGCCTGTAATGTCATGTAAATAATGAGCACAACCTACAAATGGAGCAGGAAAAGATTTTGAAAAGCAGACAAAAACAGAGCAAAGTCTTCAGTCCTGGTACATATAGCAGTTTTTTGATGATGAGGAATGGCCAGTTTAACAGGACTTACACAACTTACATAGCTGACATTTTTAATATGTTATCCATTTATGAAAATTTATATTGACAGAAGCAATCAGGTTCTGGACCTTGCTCAACATTAGCCCCAGTGCAGGGATTCAAACCTCAAACTATGACTGGCAGTCGGCAGCGATGGGACGCAAGTTTCTTAATTCCACCCCTTCGTGAGGTGGACCCAAGTCAGGGTTCCAACGATTATCAATCTCTTAGCTCCATGACAGGCATAGCTACAGGTTACAGGTTGTAGTAAATGAGAAATGTGCCAAGAAGTGTGGAAAACAGTCACTGACTTGAAGGAAAACGTCTCAGAAGACAGCATCTGCCTCAGCTGTGCGATTGTGGGTGGCATAGTGGTGACTCAAGAGTATACAACTTGGGGAACAGGGGGGAAAAAATCCCCTTACACTCAAAAAAGGATAAAAACGAAAATAAAAATCTGGCCACCTGGTTCCAGTCCAGTTACTTAATCAGACAGCTGCCC
Organism: Anguilla anguilla; assembly: GCF_013347855.1. Lineage (NCBI taxonomy): Eukaryota > Metazoa > Chordata > Actinopteri > Anguilliformes > Anguillidae > Anguilla > Anguilla anguilla. Next base: position 16,700,346 of record NC_049211.1, on the reverse strand, counting down.
TCGCTCACAGCCATTACTTCACCCCCTGAGATACCTACCCACAAACCCCTTCTACAACTGCTTCCAGGAACCGGTGTTCGTAGTTTAAAACGCAGCGGTGGTGCCCTGCAGTGAAACACTCATGGTTACTGTAAGCATTTACCCTGGAATGCCAAAGACATGTTTCACGACTCTAGATCTATATCCATTGGCTGTTCCACCCCCATGTACCAACTATGAGCCATGTGCATTGACAATCCATGCAGGTACTTCACAAACACCTTTCACTGAATGCTATTATCATGCAACAACGAAATCTGCAAATTTCACCTAACCACTCTTCTTAGATAAGGTAACCAACCCACTGTTTTGTTTTTCCACAATAGAGGCAAGCTGGCTGCTAACCACAGTCATGCATATCTGATTCATACCAAATATGTATTTACATTTTTATGAGACAACATTTTACTTTGCGATAAGCCCTGACTGAATGTCAGCTGATGGTTTTCCTTGAATGGCTCCATTAAACCAGACACAAATGATTCATACCTCAATCTAAAACAAACACAGACCGATGTTATTAATTGAGCAGCAAAGCAATAAGCCACTCATCAACCTCAAGAAGGCATGTTTTTTCAGCAACCCATCTTACACGCCGCCAAATTCGTGTCAGCGACTCGCAAATACAAAACACGCGGCCAGCAAACGAAGGGATTGAGGCGTCAAACGTTTCAACATCTTGATCTCTTTGCATCGTATCCCCAGAGACTGATGTCAAAATACGCTTCGGATGCCTGCATTTGAAGTACTGAATGTTCTGCATCAAACGAAGAGATATGACCGGACAGACAAATCATGTCTTCGGTGCTTTAGGCCTCAGTATGCAGCCACGTTCAGCCAGACATCAGCGGTCACAGGCGGGACTGGGTACAGGCGTCCCGTGCAGAAGGAGTAATGACCGCATCTAAAAATGTCCATATGACCTGCCACTTTGGCAGACAAACACATAGCAAGGGATAAAATATTGCAGGGGCGTCTCACAGTTCCTCTCTGGCAAGCGGTTTTCTTCTTCTTTGAGTCCCTCTTGCAGGCTATGATAGATGATCTACTCTGCTGAAAAGCATGAGAGAGAAATGATCCACTGAGGTTCCACACCAACAGAACACACCTTCGATTAGCGGAGACAACTTTGTGGTTAGACTCCCAAGAATATGCACCACATTGAAGAGGCAATGGTTTTTCTATTTTCTCTTCATTCTGGGCACTCTTAAATCTGTTGTTGGTGAATAAAACACTGTTGGAACCTATATTCGTAGAAGAGCACAGGAAGCACAGGAAGCTGCTTTAATTTGTCACAGTGATGGCCACCAAGTCGGAGAGGTTATGCAAATACCTCCAGCTTATGACAGAGAGCAGTACACTACCAATAGTCCCCCCTCCCTCCTGGTGAGGTTAATGTAAATAAAGTGAGTTAGGAACTCACAGACCATCGTGTTTGTAGTGGTGATGGTGGTGTGGGGGTGGGGTTGGTGGTGGTGGGTGGAGGGTTGTTTGGGGAGGCACCGGTGAGGGGGCACGGCTTCTTTTGAACACGAGGGGCTTTCTCTCTGTGGTGGGAGAAATCTGGAAGATGGAGCGCCTTTCCTGGCTCACATCCAGCTGTAGGTCTCGTTTGAAAGTACAGCGAGATCGCACGAATCGAGGACGGCCCTGCCTCCAGGTGTGTCTTTTTTCTCAATCCTTCAAAGTTTGTTTTCTTAGCTTAGCCTCCGGTGTGCTTTGAATGCTGATTGGTACCGTGGAATGGACAACCAAGGCTTCACTATGACACGCTGACCGAGCAGGTGTAAGAGAATCTTTCTCTCACACACTCTCAGATTAAACCACTCTGTATAATACAGACCCTGAGTATTTACATTCCTAAGGGGTAGTAAGGCCTGTGTCTTGACCCAGGGTCCAGGAATTATAACACACATGTGCAAGGCCTCTCAATATGGAGCCAAACTTTTAATGCCTCTGTAAGGTTATGCAGCCCACAAGAGGAACAAGATGAAAACCCAGAAAGCATGACAAACTATTAAGCACTACTAAATGCTACATACCTTAGAAGATACAGATTCTGCTAAATGACAAAAATGAAATAGACAGAAGAAAAGTGTGACATTACCTCCAATTAGACACTACATCAAAGGTGACTGAGAAAGACATTAATGTCATGGAATTTATAGGTGAAATTCTGCTAAATTCATTAGCAAAAAAGATTTAGGCAAAAACACAGCACATAGAATGGCCGTTTGTTGTTTTTTTTTAAAGCTGTGAAGACTATAAGCCATCTTAAATTGTCCACACCACACAATTGACACTAATTAGCAGAGGTAGTGAGGTACTTCCTCTCTGCTCATTTCCTCTGATAGTAATTATTAGGTATGTGTGATAAATACCAGCCGGTCCTTGTCTCTCTTTAAACAAGCAGTCCTTGACAACCAAGGTTAGGCCATTTCAGGCCATTTCTGTTTTTCTAGATGCTTTGAACAATGGCAGACTCAAAAAGCAGACAATTACACATTAACTCATGCCCTCTACTCAGACAAAGATAACATTATGATACGCCACCCGTACAGTGAGCACAGTACACTTGTTTTCTTAGCCAGGTGTGACTCTGCAAAAGTTTTGCAAACAAGAAAATGTTTGTGGGAGAATTTGATAAGCCAATTGATGTTATCTTATTCCTCTGGAAAAAAACTGAGAGAAAAACAGAAGAGAGTGGAAATAGAGCAGCCAAGTCAGTATTTTAAAACAGCAGAGTCAATATTGAAACTTGACACAGTGGAACCCCCCACTGACAAGATCCACAGTGGGCTCTGCCGGGGCCACGGAAGATATGTTAAAAAGCACTTTGAACGTTACATTACTGAATTATATTTTCACAGTCCGCTTCTATATTTTCTCAGGACAGCTAAAATAGAGCAACCTAATTTTCTGTGTACCCAAATAGACCACATTTCAAATGGACAAGATGCTTTTTGCAAAAAAAAAAAAAAAAAAAAACTTTTTTGAGTAAAGCTATTTGCAAACACATCTTAAACAAGTCTTTTTCTTGGTTTCTTTTGTCTTCTTTCAAGGCTTGTATCCACTGTGCACAGACTGCCACTCAAGGGAAAAGCCATTAGCTATGAGCAGCACAACTGCGTTGCCCGGCTGTTGTGTATAATTCACTCAAAGGACACAGGCCACACTGTTCCACCACAAATCAGGCCCGGTTGTAGACAGACTTCCAGCTGACTACACCCAAGGAGCAAACGCGTAAAAGATGAATTGTGGGAAATAAGATTACTAAAACAACACGCAGTAAATATGCCCGTTGACGCGGGCTGCTGGACTAGAAGAAGGGGTACAAGGGCCAGAGGAGCCCGTGCTTTGAGCAACATGCTCAACTCAATATAAATAAACATAATTTGCGGCCATGTCCCGTAATGAAACACAGCCAACTTTAATGCAAGAACTTAAATCTGGATATACTGTAATAGTGTAAACGCATGAACTGATGCCTTCCCCGGTCCCATGACGACACAGAGATGTCTTGTCTCCTTCTATCAACCCGGAGCAGAAACAAAGGAAGCAGGCTTTCCCTGCATCGGTCTGGATCTCGTTTGCGCACTCCTAACATTTCAAAACAGCCGATGCGCCGTAGCCGGGGAAAGCAGAGGGAAAAGTGCATGACAGTGCGGTAACGCAAGTTGGCAGCAAGGCGCTGTGTGACATCTGCTCTCCCGGGGCTATCGCTTTAAACATGTCAGTCTGTTCAGCGACTGCTCGCAATGGGCCCGTTCTGTAAACCACCACTGCATCGATCGCTGTCCATCTCACCGATGAGGAACGCGCTGGCGTTGGATCAGAGATACTGCACATCAGCGAATTAATGTGACGTTTCTTCATTACCCATGAATGTAACCCAGGCACTACAGGAATCACAACCTTTCAAACGTGACGCTCCATCATGAGTTATCATGAAAACAGATGTGTGCCGAGAGCCTCATAGAAACGGGTTGAGAATGGGCAGTGACAGAGAACGTATCTTTAACACAGGGAGGGTACCTCTTTTCCCACTGACCTTCACTTCATGGCAGTCTTTGGCAAACGCACACCATTTGCCCCCAGTACATGTGAATGGTCAGAACAAGTTGTCAGATTAATGGCACTTGATTCCTGGTACAAAAAAGAACAAAGGAAATAAAGCAGTGGAAAAAAGGGTCCAGCTCAAATTAGGAACAGGCAGGAATGAGAATCGCAGCCAACTGATACGCCGCAGTAATATGTAAACCACACACCCAGCACTTGAACAGGCCCTCTCCTGCACCTCATCAATCAATAGAGAAATCCATATCTGCGATCAAAAAAAAAACAAAAAAAACATAATGAACAAATTAAAGCACTTGACCCTGAAACGGAATTCTCCAGCCGGCCCCCACCGTTCACAGGTGAAATACAGTACCAGGTGATCTACGCCCCCCCCTCCCCCTCCCTCCCCCAAAGGAGCAGTAAATCCTAATCAATGCTGACACAGATAAAGCGCTGCCATGACACACATCAGGGCGTCTGCTGCTCTGCCTGACCGCTGGGGAAAACAGACGCATTGCTGGGGCCCGGCCCAGCATGCATCGGGTCATCCTGTGGCATCCGCTGCACAGGAAACGCTCCAAACTTAATTACACAGTATCTGCTTTCTGAGGACATGAAACATCTCATTTTCTTTGGAACTGCAATTGTTCGCACATGCAGAATGAAATAAAACTATGAGTCTCTCAAGCCGAAGAATCTTGAACATAAATAATTGGGGGGGAAAAAAAAAAAATCTACTTTAGTGACCAGTTTAAAAATCACCACTGGCAAAAAAAAAAAAAAAAAAAAAAAAAGAATGGACAAAACACTCCATTAAAATAGCGCATAGCCGGGGAAGCATGGAACATGCCTGACCAGTGACATAATATTGCACATGTAGAATGAAAACACGCGTGTCAAGGGGTGCTGGAGCAAAGACAGGGATGATGAATGGCTTTTCTCTCATACAAAGACGAGGCCTGATCCCCCAACATCAGACGGGGCCTTGGCGAGCGGAAAATGGCAGGCAGAGATGCCTGTGTGCGACCAACCTGTGACAGGAGCACAGGGATCCTCATTCAGTCCCGCCCACATGCATCGCGATCAATCAAAACACAGCTCGCCAACGAAACCACAGCCTGGTGCCATGGAAACCCCAGAGCCAAAATAGGCAGGGGAACTGCTAAAGAGTTATGGACTTTTCCTTAAACAGAGTGGATGCAGTACTGCTGCGTTTTCCATATGTCAACTCATTCAGTATAAAAATCTATGTACTAATGTATGGGAAAGAACTCATCTCTGCTGTAGCCCCATTAGATTTTACTCATGATTATTATAAATTCTTTAAATAGAGCATGAGTTTAAATGGATAAAGTAACTGTTTCCAGGGAACAAAATATTTATATGCAAAAAAACAAAAAAGGACATAAAAGATTTCAGCAATATCTCACTCATTTCACCCTTTAGCATTATACTTATTTTTGTTCAAGCCCTCTGTAACCGGCAAATGCAATTATATAAATTTGTCATTTGCAAGAATGAGTGAATCTTTTGTAATGGTAATGCCATGTTATTGGTTTTAGTCTAGAGGAACAGGCTGCAGGCCACTCACAGTTCAAACAAAACTCAGAATCAAGGCACTAAAATTTTTACCATCACCATCTAATGGGCAGCGTTAAAAAGGGGGTAAACATTTACACATATCTGGGCTTAATTACAGCCCATTTACATGGTCAAACCCCAGGCTGGGCCTGGTGTGACTCTATTCTTAATGTAGAGAGCATAGCAGAATGCAAGCCATCCTTCTCCCTCCCCGTCCATTAAGCTTTTACAGGGACACTATTGCACATTCCAGGGGAATCCAAGTGCCCCAAACATCTGAAGCAAGAACGTTCATTTAACAACCGACAAAAATGTCTAACTCTGTCCTGTTACACCTTTTCTCTCTTGCTAAGATTAAAGGATCTACACCGCTTAAGCCTAACAGGGGACATAAAAAGGGTTGCTTCACTGGCAAGTTCATAGAGCACACTTCTGAGACGACACATATGTGATAAAGGTAGAGCAAAAGTCACACTAGGAAGGTACGCTACCTCAAATGGTTAAGACTCAGGCTGCTGGTGTACTGTCTCTACAATACAAGACAGCTGTTCCCTGAAAACAGCCACTTGACCTTGTTGTCTCTCGTTATGTCAAGTGGATTTTTATATCTATTTGTTTTATAGCTATTTCTTTCCAGGAAAAGCAATGTTGAGCTTATTTGGAGAGATGTAGAAAAATACCTCTCTTCTGCCTCCTCCTGTCAGTGGTAGATATTTCACCATTTATCTGTTTAGAAAATCAAACCTTGGCCCAGCTGGTCTCTGCATCTCCTAAACATAACTGCCGAAGGTATCATAGCCATGCTGGGATTGTTGAATAATATTTATTGTCTCTAAGACTCACTTTACAACAATGTGGTGCCATTCACAGTAGATAGGCACAGTTCAAATCAAATTTGGAGTGACTGGACATTAATATTTACAGTGGCAAATGCACTTACGTTCCCAGATAGTTACTGAAAAAACTATTACCTAACAACCTCATCATGTTATGAAAATATTACAGCACAATCGTGAGAATTCTGCAGTATATGTGTCAGCATAAATTAAGCAAATTTTTACCCTCAGTGCCAGGCAGTGCTTATGGTTAAGATGTCCTATTTACAGAGCCATGGTGCCCCCTCTCTTTATACTTTTGCACCTTGGAACATCCTTGTAGACTTTATAAATATTTCCTGAACTGTAGAGAAAGTTTGAATTACAGAGAAAAGACAACAGACCGTAGTTCCTGGTCGCTATCTGCAAGCATCAAGGTTCTCCATGTTGCACGGCCACAGATTGACCTCTACTACTTCTCAATGTTGCTAGGCAGTGAAGACTGCCAAACTGCCCTACAGCATTCTGTGTGGCGACTCCTTTTGCCTCACACTTACCTCAGCTCATTGATCTGCGGGGTTTAAACCTAGCCACAACCTCCTTGTGCTTTGACCTCCAGTCAGGCAGCTGTAAAACTGCCCTGGCGATGGTATAACCTTGTTAATGTAACAAAAGATGAGTTTACTTAGTGCTGTACCAACAGTACACTGCAGCCAAGTTTACTTGAAAGAGGAAAGAGACTGTCAAAAATCCTACGATAAACAAAGCGAAGCAGTCCCTTCAGAAACGTACCCGTAATTCATACAGACAAGCAATTTACATGTAAGTGGATTCAGATGGGCTGGGAAGGGGGCCCCCCGTCTGGAGCTGCCTATTCTTTGCTCTGCTTACTTCACTTTTTTTTTTTTTTTACTCTTTTTTTAAGCTGCATTTTCCCTCCCTACACTGGTGATCTGTTCCTTGAAGCCTCGCTGGGGAAGAAGAGTGCTGCACAAATACAGTGAAATGCCAGGAATCCATTTTAAGGAAGCCCAACCTTTTTAAGAAGGTGGTATAGAACAGCTCAAGGTCCCCTAATAATGTTGCTCTTTGATAACTTTGGAGGTATATGTTCTGTTATAGATTGTTTCCCCATAGGATTGTTAACAAGTAAATGTGGTATAGTGTGTGTTTATATAAATAACCCTCTCCTCTTTTTGTTGGCATAAAAAGATTCAGTGGGGGTAGAGATACACAAAGACTACAGCAAATTCAAGGGGGCATGTGATGAATTTGTAGTGCTTTTTGGATAAAACATGTTATAAAATATACTTAGCAATATTATTGTTTATTTTCCATTCAACATCATAAAAAACAGAAATGTCCTAATCCTATAGGCACAGCACATGTAGCCTGCAATGCAGTTATCCTTACATTACACATGCTAGAAGCCTTCATATGGGCTCTCAGCTGTGTGAGGCCTGGCCACCAAAAAGCCTCAGGAACCTGCTGACAATAGGATATTAAAAGTGACCCCTCCCCCACCCCCCTTTCATTAAACTGTGTTGAAAAGTCCAAGGCTACATTTGGTTCTGTGAATGAAACCTGCCACTGTTGCTGAGAAACCAAATTTCATAAGGAAACTAAAAAACCTCTTTTTAATTCAGCTGCTTTATTTCAACTGTTCTTCCTGACAAATGTCACATTTAATTAAAAAACAAAAAACATGGCCTCTGGGCAAATTCATAATCTGAAATCATTCTCAAATAGCCACGTCCCTCATAACCCCCCTCCCATGCATGTTCCGCTCTACCATAAGCACCTCTACCCTGTCTTGTGGCTGAGTGTTTTGCTGAACGCTGGAGTTTTTCCCCATGGATCACGGGGCATTAACACGGAGTGAGATGTCAAATGAAGACATTTGCCATAGGTGGAACTGCTCACTCTGTTACGGACGGGACTTAGGCACACAGGCGCACTCTGGCCAGGCCTCATTTCCCCTGGCTGTGGGACCACACAAAGGGGCCCACACTGCTGAGAAAGGCCAAGCTGTCACTGAGCGCGCTCCTAATCCTCTGAGGCCCGCGTAAGACCCACACTCCTCAAGCTCACAAGAATGCCTTGAGCGCCAAGTCGCTTCGCAAATAGCTTCTTTCTTTTTTTTTTCTTCTTTTTTTTTTTTTTTACAAATTTTCTCATTCTCCCCTCCTCCCTCTCTCCTCTCTTCCTGCCCAACTCAAGCACTCACACCTGAATCCTATAAATCTGAAAAAAGAGAGGGAGAGGGTGAAAAAAGAAAAGGCAAATTCCTGTGCTGAAGTGAGGCAGAGGTTGAGGGTGTCACAGATGAAAAAGGTCTCTGGGATTAGGTTACTTCCTCTCCATCCTTCTCCTGGTGAAGGTGTGACACCCCATTGAGATCCCAGGCATTCTCCGTGCTGCTTCTCCTGAGAATTAGATATCCTCATAATTCCACACTAAGTGAAACCCACGAACAATATATGGCATGAGGTGTGACCTGTTGTCAGGAATGTCCAAATGCCTTTTGTTGATATAGTAAACACAAAGGAAAAATCCAAATGTAACATTTTAAACCTCAATCAATGCATTTAAGAATAAAGAAAAACAATGGTAAAAATATATTCATATTTAAAACAAATCTCCACATTAGCTTGAGTGCACCTATAAAGTAAATAATCAATCTGATGAATAATAAATAAAGCTGATATTAGTACTCCCAAATAATACAATACTATGACACAACCCCAAACTAGTTTCTGGGAAGACGTTGGTTATCTAGGTGGCATGCCGGAACAAACAAATGTGTGCTGTCTGGACTGACAGATCTGAGGTCTGGACTTACTTTTAAAAGAAATAATAGGCCATATTCTTAATAAATTAAAAGGTCAATTGTTTGGATTGGCTTTCTTCCACTTGACTAAACACAGCATGATTGCATTATTTTAACACAACAAAGTTTTCTTGGAATTTAAGCAATATGGTCAGACATGTGTATGCCATGGCCCTCCAAATGTTTGGTGACTTTTTGAGCAACATTGAGGATTTTATAGAAATTTTCCAGGAAAAATAAACAAATAAAAACCAGAAGAAAAACAATAGGTTCCAGCAGCTTTGCATCTTGAACCACTAAAGTACGGAGTTCTTAATAATAATAAATATATTTATCTCATACAGTGATCTTTATTGGCACAGGTGAACACAATGTAGGGACAACATCATTAGCAGATTTATTATGTCAGGTTTATTTGTCAAGCCAGGGCATGCCATTGCCAGAGGGAGAACTGGTAGGACAGTACCAGGTAAATACTATAAATCTAGACTAATAAAGCACAATGATTCACACATACTATAAATCATGACTTACAATGCACAATGAGGCACGCAATGCCAGATTCACTGCTAAACATGGTGAGCGGTGAAGCTCCAACCACAAATGCCAGTTAGAGATACAGAAAGAAATCCTCCCATAATTCCAAATTCCTACTGATCGCCAGAACGATGGATAAACTTCAGAACCTGTAAAACTCAAAAATCTGAGAGAACACTAAGTAAGGATAAAACAACACAGACAGCACAAGCAACTCAGAATAAGCCCAGAACAGGGGAGGCTGTCAGATTCAGTTTCACACGAGTGCTGTTCTCACTGATAGATTTTTCTTGCTGTGCCACAACCCCCGGTACACAGTGTTTGAAAAGCAGCAGTTGATATACGCTCAATTCACAACATTTTTGTCTGAAAGCCAGCAATCGGAAAATATATGGTCGACATGTTCGGTAAGCATTAAATAAAACACATAACTCCCCCTCCCTGCATGCCTGTGAATCCTCTCTGCTCTGTGCATGAAGCTCTATACACAAAAAGCCCATGGAAGACCATCAGTCCGCTACCAGCAGCACGAATCACAAACAAGTCATAAATATAGAAGATTACCACCATCACAACCAGTGAGGCAGTATGATATGAGACTGGCCCACAGGACCCCCACCCACCACACTGCAAACCAGTTTCAGAATCAAGGTGCCATACAGGGAAATTAAATGACACCATTTCTCCTCTTAGTGAACTTCTTTTCTTTCTTCCTTTGTTCTCCAGACGCCAAATAACATGTACATACTCAATTGTGTTGAAGCATGCAAACACAACTGCACATTGCATGCACGCACACCCACACATGCATGAGACTGAACCTGGGTGGAAAGCCAGTAAGTTATGAGCAGCTGGAAATATGCTTAGCAGTATCATCCAAATTGCACCGCTCTGTCTAGATTTTTCTGTATCAATAATATGTCACTATAAGGAATAAAATGTGTCCCTGGATAATAATGATGATGGTGATGATTTTTGTTGTTGTTTATTGATTGTTGCAAAAAGTCTGGAGTTTTTTTTTTTTTTCTCCAAGCACATATGCGCCTATACCACTAAAAAAATTCTGAGAAACGAAGTCATCTATTGTTCTAGAGGACTGACAAAGTCACCAGCATTTAGACCATGAAATCCTAACATGAATCTCTATGCCATTTTCTGAGATGTTCCCTTATGTTAAAGGCATTTCTTTGTGGCATGTTTGTTCAATCATACAGCTCAATCAAACACATGTGCAGCTATAAACATGATAGATATTTGAACTTCAGTAAAACCTCTGGCAAAAGAAGAGCCTACGCAAACACCTGTCCTCAATATACAGAAATATCTGTAAAGCAGACCAGGTCTGCCAGTGCTGACACCACGTGTTGGATTGACATACAGATAATATAGACATAGGTCATGGTTTATTTTGGGTTCACCTCCGTCATAGCAAGAGCCTACTTTGTTATTAGCAACGTATGCTATTTAGTGGTCTATCAACAGGCAAACTGCAAATATGCGGGTCTGGAAGATCCAGCCCCCTAAAGGCTATGGAAAAAAATGTCACAAATGAGAAATCTTCCATTCTGAGTTTCATAAATACATCATTGCACATCATCAATGCATGCAATGTGTAATACATTATAGGGGCACACAGCGCATTTAAATCCAGAAGTCTCACATGCTCAACATGTCTTAAAACAACCAATTATTTGGATGACTTGGGCTTTTAGCCCTCTGGAGCTGGAGAAACAACCCACAGAACACACTGGGCAAGCTCACGCCTCAGTGTCACTAGCCCCCACAGCATTAATCATCACGTGCCACTCGGGCCCCAGTCGCTGCCAGTGGATATCACCTCACCAAGAGAGCCAAGCCAATTACTCAGTCTCCTCTCAACTCTAAAAGCATGAAGTCATTATCCTCCCAAATAACTAGCTCTCTACTACACCCAATCACAAGAGATCACATTAGTCAAAATGCCATCCCAGCCTAATTACTTTTTATCTTTTTTATTGTTCGTGAGAAGCCTAAAGTACTTAGCAGACCATTAAACTGTCAGGCAGCTACTGACTCTGAAATGAACAGCAAATCCAAAACAAAAAAGGCTGCAGTAAACTATTGCATAAGAGATTCTCATCAGACTCCATGTTTTTGGAATCTAAAAAGCTTGGACAAAATGCCCGACCCTGACAGGCATTCATTCACTTTAACTCTAACCTTTGACCTCAGAGCTGAGTACCCGTGACTCTAAGACAAACATCATTAAAAAGCAGTGAGTTGTTGTCTGTTGCAGAAGAGTACAGAGAGTATAAGGAAAGCAAGTTTTTGAAAGGACGTAGAGAACAGAAGGAGTAATGGGAGCATAAAGACTGGATGCCGAAAGTACAAAAGAAAGATATCAGTAGTTATAGATGGGAATAGAGGGGGAAGACCGGGCAAAGAACAACACAAGAAACCAGAGAGAGGACAGAGAAGGGAGGAGACTTCAGCATCGCAAAGAGGCCCTGTTCCTCTGCAAAGGCATAGAGGCATAGGCAGAGAAAGCAACGAAAACAGAAGGAAAGAGGAGAAAGGAACTCACTTCATCTCCAGGATCTCCTCCAGCTGTTTGCGGCGCTCTTGCCTCAGGTTGGTGAGGTGGCCGTCCCGCTCGGCCAGGGACTGCTGGGTGGAGGAGAGACGCTGCTTTGTGGCGTCCAGCTCCTGCCTGGTCTTCTCCAGGGCATTCATCAGCTCCTCCAGCTGCAGGGAGGAAGTGCTGTTAAAGATCTGCCACTTCAGTTGCTCATGCAGGACTTGTCCATTTTCATTGAGACAGGACACAGAAACAGTGGTAACTATAGAAGGCACGAGCAGCGATACCTTCGGTGAGTTTTGTTGTTTTTGTCTAACAGGGATCAGTTGAGCACTGAGGACTGCAAACAGGTGACGTGCTTTTGGAGGAGTTTCCATTTCAAAAGAGGTGAATTTAAAGTAAGATTGATAGCAGTGGTAAACTGAATTAAGGGCACAGTCGTTTGTTTCTACTGTCTTGTTCCAGGCACATTAGTTTGACTGGCACTCATTGTCAATAACAATGATTCTGCATATGTACAATAACAGCTAAAGCAAGCTACAGTACAACACAGAAGAACTAAGAGACATGACACAGTATGTTATTTTTTAAATAAATCTATCAGGAAAAAAATTGCAGTAAAAACTATTCACACATACATAGAGATCCAGATACATTGAGGTCTCCCAGACTTTCCCACACATATTAATCTGAATGTCAGCACTCCCCAAATTTGCAAAATAAAGACCACAAATTGCTCAAAAATAAGTAATACATATAGTGGGGGTTTAGTTTCACAGGTGATGAAACATCTATGAAGCACTTTCCTGCAACTGTAAGAGCGAGAAGATGAGAACAAAATGAGAGCTTAACTTGAATAAACACTAATGAACTTGGACAGCCCATAGAGAAAAAAAGAGAAAAATGATAGTGTGTGGGGAAAGAGAGACTCATCATTATGTGATTCAACCCAAATGTTCAACTGGTCTTTTCTGTTGTGGCTAAAAGGCTCACAACATTAGCATGCTGCCAGGGTCTGAGTGACAGAGGGAAGCTGCTTAAAAAAGCGGTCAGACTCCTGATACAGGCTGCACAGAATCATGGGAAGAAAAAAGGGTTGCTTTATTAAATGCACACAAAATCCACATGGAGAGAATGCAGTAAGGAGGTTCACTTCAAAACACCAGAATATTTAATTTGCAGAATGGAGACAGATGGAGAAACAGACCCGTGCTGTATGGTTTATTTTTCTTTATATAAATATTTTAAAATTTACCTAAGGGTTTGCACATTTTTACTTGATGGAGACTATCAAAAAAAGAAAAAGAAAAAGAAAAGCAGAATGCATTTTGATACAGAAAAACTGAAAATGTTAGCTCCTTCTGCAAAAAGCTGTTAATATTTTCACCAATATTATTTAGAAGCAGAGAGGGATTCTATCTTTATTTTGAGGGAAATTATGATATCCTGTGCTGTTATTTAAGCCAATTTAAGGCACTTAAGTTAAAATTCCAAGAAAATAGCAAGAGTTGCAGAGTCAAGTCCATTAACTGTTGTAATGAAATCCTTATCTAAAATGATCGGGTTGTGAAATCGTGTAACAGCCCAGCACCTGGCACTGGAAATACCTCTTTCCAGTGGGCACAGAGTATTTCTTAACATAAACCACCCAGGAGCACTGTATCTCCTTGACCCAGGGCATGTGCACAACAGCAATTTCTCTTGTGTGGGGCATTGGTAGGTGGAGGCATACTAATCTAGAGGACCTCCAGCCTGACTGCTGAAATCTTAGATTTTCACAGGGGAAAAAAAAGTCTGAAAAGTCCAGCTGACAGACTGAGGCTTTAAATTAAACAGGGTTAGGGTTCAAATGAATGACAGTGGATTAAAATGCCCTTGAGCACTGGTAACTCAACAGAGATCAGTAAGGCCAGACATGATGCAAGTCTAGTTGGCAGGAACCTTGGTCACGTGCAGCCATTTCTACATGAAATTACAGATATGGCTCCAGTCCCATTATTTAATGCAGCAGAAATCAGACAAGGGACTCAGAAAAGGGGTCTGAATGTAACTTACTTTGCTTCCTCTATTCGGACAATGCCTTTTAATAAGGGATATTTTCTCTTAATAAAAGGTGTTTATTTTCACTGGCAAAATAGGTTACTTAACATTGTGTAGCGACAGCGGGAAAATTAAAGCAAAACAGTGCAAAGAAAATCTGAGTTATTTCCGCACTAATCAATCAATTAACATAATGTGGTATTTTATTGATAAGTTAATTGAAAACATATTCTCTTTTACAACAATGACCTGATGCCGTCTAAAACACTGGAACACATCTAGGATTCATGATCCAGATTAGAATTACTTTCTTATTATAGAATCAAAAATGGGCTTTAGTGATCACACACCATAATGCTTGATAAATAATTGTAATTACCACAGACTTAATATCCCACTGGTTTTCCTCAAGTATACACTGCATGGCCAAAAGTATGTGGACACCTGACATCCAACATCTCATCCAAAATTATGGGCATGTAATTGGAGTTGGTCCACCCTTTGCTGCTATAACAACCTCCACTCTTCTGGGAAGACTTTATACTAGACATTGCTGCTGGGATTTGCTTCCATTCAGCCAGAAGAGCATTAGTGAGGTTGGGCACTGATTGGGCGATTAGGCCTGGTTCGCAGTTGGCTTTCCAGTTGATCCTAAAGGTCTTGGATGGGGTTGAGGCCAGGGCTCTGTGCAGCCAAGTTCTTCCACACCAAACCATTTCTATATGGACCTCGCTGTGTGCCCGGGGGTATTATCAAGGTGAAACAGGAAAGGGCCTTCCCCAAACTGTTGGGGAAGCACAGAATCATTTATAATGTGATTGTATGCAGTAGCATTAAGATTTGCCTTCACTGGAACTATGGGGCCTAGCCCAAACCATGAAAAATATCCCCAGACCAAGGCGTCTCCAGATACTTTTGGTCATATAGTGTATTAATATTCTCAATGTCACGCTTTGTGCAGCCTACAATCATTAAGTGTAATTCATATTTTTGATAGTATATTTTGTCTTCTTATTCATTTGAGTAAACCTGATGCACAATAGTCAGTGCTTCAATGCATTCCACACAATGCATATATTTTCTTTTTTTCTTTTGATTTTTATCGTAATATGGATGGCTAACACATATTATGACAGGCATATGGGCCTAGTCAGTACTAATACACATCTTTTTGATTTGTACATCCCTCAGTTGCGCCAGGTAATGACAGCCTGCACCATGGATTCACGCAGAGCTAAAGGCCTTGGGTGTACAACGCTGCTCCAAGGCACACTATGTGGTCGGACATGAAAAAGCAGCAGGCCTCGTTTTATGAAGGGGGCAAATCGTTCGCACATTTTCAAGCAACATTCTCCGTTAAATGTTTCTGAGATTTTAGTGTGTTTCACAGATGTCTGGAATTCGGCTATACTTCTCATGAATATTGTAGGCTAACACCCTACTGCCAGAACACTGAGATAACTGCTGCCCAGCCTTGTGACAGGTTCACTCAATGCATGCTCACATACGATGGCAAAATAAAACCAACCCTACTGGGGTACATAAATAGCAACCATATTAACATTGAAACCAGCCCCAGTCCAACAACTAATTTGCTGGGAAAAATAAAAGGCATACTTCTGCTTTTACATTTATGCTATGATACTGCACTAAAATGTGGAACTGCCACATCCCATGGTGCATTTTCAGTTAATGGGGCATGTGGAGCTTTCGTGTGAAATATTTCACCACACAGTGCAGACAATGAGTGGCCCAGAAGCACTGAATTATGGAAGTAGGTAAAATGGCTTTCCCTAAAAGGGAGTAGAGAGTAATACAGAGTGGGCCTTCTGGCTATCATAACAGTCACCAGAGGCTTAACTAACCCACTGCATATGAGGCCCACTGACAGAGATTCAAGACGAAGAATAAAATCAGATCGAATGAGCCCATCTCACCTCATTCTGAAAAAAACACAAGCACTGATAGGACTGCCTGGCTGCAAAAACCACCTTCTAACACCACCAAAACATAGAAGTCTGAAACCCAACAGTCTTTCTTGCTCACTGTTCATTTCAGAATCACATCATTAAAAATGGATACAATGCATTTTAGCAAAATTATGGGCAATAATCTCATTAGCCTGTGCGTGCTAATTCAGACAGACTTCAAGGGTTTAGGAAAGCACCCTCTTTTATTAAATCAGATTTTCCTAATCCTATTGGGAACTTCTAGCTGTACTAATTCCCCCTTGTCCGTTCAGATTGGATGCTGCTTCAGAGACTTAGTTCAAATAAGTGAAAGGTCTCTATCCGGAAAAGCAGGACCTCATAAGATGATGATATGCAAACCCACAGCCTGAGCATTACACATGCTTTAGCTGAACATCATGAGACTGACTGCATTCTGGAAAAGAAAAAAAACGGAAAAAAAACAGAGAATGTATGCAAAGTAAGATTACATTGCTTTTTCCCAGCCACAGCTCTCTTACATTCCCACATCCACTACACTATGTAGGAATACCGGTTACCACCGCTCTCAGTGACAGAGCCACACTTCCCACAGCCCTGGGCCTCAGCTCTCCATCAGAGCCACTCATTACAGCCTCAGCTTGTTCTCAGCAGCAGGACCCGGCGCTTCCACTGGGTCTCACATTCACTTCTGACCACCAGTGCACAGAGGCCCTCATCTTCCCCACGAACCCTGAACTTCCACAGCAACCCCTGAGAGAAACCCTGCACCAGCAAAGCCACAGCTCACATAACTCCCCCTCGACCCCTGAGCTATCACAGCACACAGTGACACAGACCGCTATGTAACCGATTTATGGTCTATTAAGGACATAAAAATTTCATACCTCTAGCTGACATATTACACAGTGCCATCACTCAGCTTTGGAGGGGTTGCGTTTGATATGTCTGTCTTCTCTGAGATAAGCACTAATCCATAAGGAATGCATGCATGTGTGTGAGTGAGTATGAGGTAATGTGCATTAAGGCAAGAGAACACACTTGAATGAAAACAAATTATGCGATTCATAATTCACAATGAACATTAACCATGCTTGCTTTCTTTCCACTCGTGATAACCCCTACACAGCTTTACTTTATAGGTTTTTGTTACGTATGTCAAAGTCCTGCACTGTGAACTTCAATTTATTGAAATACAATTATAAGGTCTGTGACATTAGTTTAAATATTATTAAACAATAAATAAAATAATGTATTGGTTTAGAATATCTTAAGTAAATAATTAAGACAAAACTTTTAAACACTCTCTCTGGGCTTACTTTCCTACCCTTATGAACCATTAGACAGATTATGAAAACAATTTAAAGTTATGTTTGGCCAGAAAGCCAGAAGTGTACGGTCACTTTTTTATGCATGTTTTTTCTGCAGTCAGACAGTGCAGCTGCGAGATATAAACCTTGTCTGGAGTGACTTTTCCCGTTCTCTCCTGAACTGTCATTTTTTCAGGGAAATGAAAGACACCTGGCTGTCTGCACAGGTAAAATAATACTGGCACAGGAAATCAGGTGTGATTTTGATTGAGGTGCCCTGCCAGGGTGTGTGAAACAGCTGCAAGGAAGAGGACTTGCTCTAGGCTATAGCCCGGATTTCCCTCAGCACTGCACCTGTCTGTGCTAGGATACCCAGCGTTGAGGTAGCGTGTTGATGGAGTCAGGACTCCCCTGATTCTCCATGGTGGACTGTCATTTCTGTGCTGTACTGCAGCTTTGCACTGATCTTAAATATTCTGCTCTACTATTCCACTTTTGCTACAAAGCTGTCAAAGCCGGGTTTGAGCTACGATCTGGACTGAGGCAGAATATGCCAAATACCTCTTTAAAAATAGAATCCCGTAATGGCCTTGGATTAATAAATGTCGATAGATGTTAGAGGAGAATTATTTCAGAAATAAATGTTCATGGTAACAGAGGGATGTATAAACACCCAGTACTCCACACTACATTTAGCCCTAGAAATCTGAAGCACTCAGCAGAGAGCTCCTTAGATCACTTAAGTAGTTTGCACACAGCTCTTTAGAAAACATTCTAAGTAAAACGCACTAGGTGGTCTCTTTAATAGATATCACATTCTGATTTTGGCAGTTATGGTCTTAAGTTGTTGCTTTTTTTTTTCTTTCCGCTTTGCACGTAGCCCATATTTACCCAGTCAGATGTAATTCTAATGAATGGTTCTCTGACACTGTGCTTTAAGACATCTTCAGTGGAAATGGAAATCTCTCCTGACGTTTTTGAGCATTTGGGAGGTTCAGACTTCCAGTAAGCACTTTGGGTGATGCCAAGGCCATGTGGGAGCACGCCTGGGCATGGGTACCTGTGGCTCACCTGGGCTAGGCACCAGTCTGGGCAGACTGACGGTTGGACAGAGCGCTATGTTTCTGTGCGCTGAGAAGCCTGGCAGTTATCATGACTCCCTAACTGGGATATAAACAGGGTGCACTTAAGGCCAAGAGGCCCTTTGGCCAAGTCTGAACCCAGCCCCTCCGGCGCTCCAGAACTGATAGTTTGGAAAGACTTGGGGCAGCTGGAGAAAAGCGCTTTGAGATAATACCAGACCTGTGAGGCTGTGGGGAAAAGAACAGAACAGGCTCACTGCACTTCGTCTGGCACTGTATAATGTATGAGGGGGAAAACCAGGGTACAATACCCAAATGCATTAATTTAAAAAGACAAGAGGAACAGATGGCAAATTTAGGCCTTGATGACAGAATGAGAAGTCAGTTAATGTCAGAGCAAATTAATGACAATACACTGAAATCTATTATCTAAAGACAATGGAAAACTTACCATGGGAAAAAACGATCCCTTTAAGCTTCAAAATAAGACTGGTTTTAGCTTGCTAAAAGAACTGACATGACTGAATAGGATAAGCAATATTTATGTAATTGTGGTGTGACTCGTTAACAACTTAACAAAACACTGTCTTTGTGGCTGGATAAAGCAGTTACAGGAAAAAATATTAATGCAATTTACAAAAAGAGAAAATATTTAGGAACCATCACAAATAGAAGCATGTGAAGCACGCACGCACACGTGAACACAAAGACGCATACACATGCAGTCATGCAGACATACACACAGATACTAAGCAGCTTCAAGTAAAACAAGAAAGGAAGTGAATTCAAATGAAAATGAAATCAAGTTAAAATGAAATTTTATCACCTCTACCACCTCTAATGGGTCAAAGAAAAAGAAATTGGACAGGAGAAATGCAGAAAATGAGAAAAGCAGGAAGGAGAACTCTAGCAGCCAACAGGGGGATTGGTGAACCATCTAGCGAATATCAAGTCCAGCCTTTTCCCTGTATACAGACAGGCAAAAAGCCATTAAATCCATTAAATCAGAGCAGGTTTATGCATTCAGGTCAGTGCTTGGAGCAGCATTCTGTGCATTCATGGAATTTAAAAAAAAAGGAAAGGGACCATATCAAACAGCATGCAGTTGCACACTAAAATGAAAACAAATGCCTTGAAAGAGCAAGGGAAGAGATGGTTCCAGTTAGTAGTACAGTAGAGTTTCTGAAAGGAGGGAGGAAGAGAAACGCAAGGCTGGACGTTAATGACCGTGCCTGACACACACTCTGGTACAGAGGTTTGGGCGTGGGCCCAGTGGCTGTAGAGAACCCAGATGGAATCCGGACTAAATCACTACTAGCAAGGTCAAAAGCTTGTATTAGCCCTGGAACATCTTCAGCTGCACCTCCCTCTTCTGACACTGAAAAAACACAACGGCAAAGCAGAAAATACGTAGAAAAAAAAGTACTAAATATTGTGACATAGTAAGCGAAATTCAGCATTCCCTTAATTTCTGGAGGATAATAATTTCACAATAGAATATTTTATTGCCTTTTAAATAACTAGATATAGTTAGATATTTCTTCACAAAGAAATCTCAAATGTGGTTACAGCACATTGCTCTTTCAGCAGTTTGAAATCTTTAAAGCAATGTAGTAGTATTGCTGGCCACTTGGTGGAGCTCTTTTTTTCTAGCACACACTATTATGCAATGGACACTGAAAAGGGGACCTTTTTCAAAGAGATCCTTTTCAGACTGCTCAGATATTTTATCCCTCACAAGTCTCCAAGCTTTGGTAATTTCTAACGTGTATAAAGAGCATGTGTATTAATAATTGGGGTCATTCTTTGCTTTGCGAGGCAGGCTCCACCTGCCTGGCTGTGTACGGTGGAGCTGAGAGATGGGGAGATTGAGAAGACGCCAGACATGAAAGAGCTCAGCACCAGACACCTGCCAAAGAACACTCACTAGCCTCATGATGGAGGACAAAGGATGGTGACAGGACAAGCACAGGTTTTCATGGATGCACCTGGGAGCAAATCACTGTCCTTTTCACAGACAGGAAGTTAAAGCTGTTAGACAAAGAGACAGTGGGAGGCCAGCACAGTAACTGATCAAGATGGGAAGAACAGGGCAATGTATGTGCAAGTGTAATGCCTAAATTAAAAATGAATGGCATAATTAGAATATTTATTTTGAATGATCTTATTTTAATATGTGATCTGGAAAATAGTGTGTTATTGTACACGACAGAAGCATGACATATAGATAACAAATTTGGTCACTGTTGCCATTTTATTCATTTGCGACATCCTGTCATTGTGAATAATGCATACACACACTCACGCAGGCGCACACACACACACACACACACACACACACACATTTAATGCAGTACTGCTATGTGTGTCTATAGCCGAGCTGCAGAAGGGAGGATTGGTTACATTATAATCATAAATGCTCCGTGTGCATGTCAATCACAAAATTCATAAGTCATGAGGTGAGATTGCAGTGAGAGCTGTAGTTCTCCTGCAGAGGCCTGTGTTTGAGTCACCTCCTGCTGGACCCAGAGTCCAGTTTCTCTATGGGCTCTAATGTTCACACTTTCCTGCAGTGCCTGCTCCAGCTCATGAATACTGTCTGCCCTTCTCCTGCCCATAGTCCCAGAGGGAGGAGGGGAAGTAACAAGCCAATTAACCTCATTCTTGCATTTCTTTCTTATACCTTGTTCCTTTATTGTCTTACCTGTGACCATGTAAACATATAGAATCTGGTGTACAAATTAATTCTGTGTAGCACTAGCTTCACGCTTATTGAGATGACTAAGTTAAATATACTACATGCTGGGACATTCATTTTCTCATATTTTTTATATTCATTCGAGCAGCTCCCTTGGATGCCCAACAGATTTGCATACGAGGTAGTCGCCTCGAGGACAATTAAAAGAAAGTTTTCAGTTCAGGATTAATAACAAAGGGGATTCTAGAGGGGGAAAATCTTTCATATACATCTGTCAAGAGGGAAGTACACCCTGAAAGCAAGAAAAAATAAGTGTTGTCGCTACATAGTGCACATAAGATCAAGGGTATTATGGACCATATCAACTATGGCACCTACCGAAAGAGAACAGATGGATTTCTCAGCAACATGGATGAGAGATCTCAAAAAAAATAACCATAGAAATAAACCTCCCAAGCTTTTGTGTCCACCGCTAACACATTCACACTGCCTCTTTGTGTGGCCCTGTGGGAGAGAGTAAGGACAGAGCCTAGTGATGAAGGGACCTTGAGAAGCTGTTGACTGGAACATAGACCCAGAACGCACCCCGAGCCACATAAAAACTAGATCCAGATCTCATCAAACATCAAAGCCTGGACCAGGCACCAGCCACACTAAATATAAACCAATGCTGAACCTAGACCAGACCCAGATTATATCTGCATCAAAACCTTGACCAGACCCAGAGAACTCTTGAAGGAGAGTGTCGGGAAGCACAATTCTTCTTTGGAATTCATATCATATAAACGAGAATGTTAGATACGTATGGATAAAAATGGACTGCTAGACACAAGTTGTTTATTTAAACTCATTTCCACGAGAAAAGATAATGGGCTCCTTGTCAGTTTTCTTTTTTCAAACTGTTAGTCCATATTGCCATATTGCTTGTAATTATTACAGGTCCCAAAACAGCACGCCTGAGAAATCCACACTCTGGGGCATGGCTGCTATGGAAACTGGCCATAGGCATGTGTGCTCTGGTTCATGGTAGCACAGGTGTCTGAGCAAAAAGCATGCGCGGCAATTATCCCAAATTCACACCCGACCATTTCAGCCAATTACAGCTGAAGGGGGACTGCTCATGCAGAAATGTGCAGAAATCAGGAAAGATAAGTGCAAGCAGTCGCCTGGAAGAGCCTGGTGAGGAAAGTGATTCATCTGCCAAGCGAGGGACCCGCCTTAAAGCCTCCATTGAAACGCGCGGGTCTCGCGGACGTGACGGGCGCGTTGCGTTCATCAGGCCATCGGAGAACCTGTCCGTCTGTTTGCCCGCTTCTCAGAATGGCTCTTTCACAAACGTGAAAAGTGCAACCAAAACAAAAACAAATCAGATACGTAAGCCAGCCTTAGCCAGGGGTAACTGACACAGGGAAGCTGTGTGTTTCACGTCCAGGAGCCATAATTGAATCTGACAGCGCACCAGTAATTTAATGCACCAAGATCAACAAGTAGTACCCCAGACCGTCTGGGCAAGGCGGAAGCAAAGCGGAACCCTCGTGTGAAATTCAACCACACTCCCATTTTCCTAATTTTCTACACTCCAAAATTCAAGAGAGATAATTGTTTTGCAGGCATTCATCACACAGGTCTCCTACGAATATGATAATTATGTAATCGCTTTTTTCATCTTAAGGAATATAATCAGTTAAGCAAACCGAGGAGGAATGAGAAAATGCTGCTTTCCACATCTCGTTCTGCAAAGCCTTCAGGTTCTCAATTTTCCCACAGGCCTACATTTTCAGAAAAAAAAAAAAAAAACGGGTCAATTAAGACTTATTTCTCTTTTTCCCCACTATTCTCTGTTCTGTTTTTCTCACTGGACCTTCTCTTCTCTTTCCCAGTCTTCATCCCTCTTTTAGCCTCTTTGTCTCTCTGCATTCCCTCTACTCATTTTCTCCATTATTTTTACATGTCATGTCATTCTTTATCAAGTATTATTAAACATAATTTACAGACTTAAAAAAAGTAGAAAATAGACCATTACTTTCATGTACAATGATAACGGGCTTGACAAATGACCATGGGCTGCACCTCCATGTCAGAATTAATCATAATATAATATTAATAGTTGCAGCCCTTCCCTATTGAACTAATCTTTATCTAGACTGAGGGCCAGATTTTTAAAAAAAACACAGCAATTAAAGGAAGAATTATTCGTTACTGATAGCTATAATTTGTTATAAACTGATGGGTCAGATCAAAGTTTCATGTATCCTCAGTACAGGGTTGTAACACCATCCAGTTGCTGACCTTGACAGAGGAACTGACCACAACATTAGGATGGAACTGTAACATCTGAGTTCACCTAACAGAGTCCAAGACACCCTTTCAACTGTATTCGTTTGGTGACATAAATATACACCACCTTGTCCACTGTCAGTCAAGGTGAGGTGTACCAATATCACCAAAAGAATACAGTTGCAATACAGGATGTCTTGCAGTCCAAAGAAAATCACCCTTTGAAAAACTATGAATCTTTTATTCTGAATTTATTTTCTTGCCTAATGATTCATATTAAGTGTTGTCTTAAGTAGGAAAATCTTCCATGACTGTGCATATCCAGTTACTATTTTTATTTACATTTAAAATTGATCTTTCCCATTTAAAAAAAATTCTGAATGCAGCCAATAGCACAAGTTCAGCTAAATAAATAGTGGGCCTTTATTTTTGTAACGCATATGATTCATTTTAATTGAAAAACATCTATTTTGTGACTGAAAAGATAAAGCAGTCTGTGGTTTGACAGTAAATATTTCTAATATTTCTTTTTTTACTGCATAGTATCTAAACACACAAGACATGCAACTAACTGATCTTATCTCTCCACCCACATAAACTACAGTATCTTGGTTATTTAATCATTAAAAACACTGCAGAAACATCAAAGTTCATTTTGTTATTATTTATTTTACATGGGTTAACTTATTTTTTAATGCGTTTTTTTTCTGGAATGTGGCTCACACAGTCCACACTCATCTGTCTTACAAGCAGCTTTTCTGACACTCCAGAAAGGCTGTGTAATTTGTATATATAAAACAAACCAAAATCAAACAACACACACAATTTTATGAACCCACAGCATGTGTTAAAATAATACATTTAAAAAAAACTAATGGAAATATACTAAAGAGCTTGCCCTGTGAAATGACTAATGATTTTTTTTTTACGAGCAATGCAACAAACCAGCTCCCATAGATGTGTGCTTGTTATGGAAATCTGACTGTTAAGCCATGGAGAGCTGGTCTGGGACATTCCTACAGAGTTGCCATTTTGGACTGCTTATCAGCGATGTGTTCATCCTCCATAAAGAGCGTATTGACGGTAGGTTGACACGTGACCTGATCTGTAGATGCCCTTCAATCTGACCCTTAGCAACTGTAGCCAAGTGCAAAGCCGCGGTAATTATTTCTGTGTTGGGGAAGGCAGATAAGGTATATTGTGTTACGGCTGTGGTGTGCGGAGTGTGACTGCTCCCTGGTGCGTGCCACCGCGGCGAGGGACCGTGTACGCGCTGACCCCCTGACTCCGCACTGCAGCTGGGGGAAAAGCGGCCAGCTCCTGTTTGCAGTTGCCACCCGACACACCCGCGCTTCTCCCTCGTGTCATTCACGGACGGGTTTACGCTCGAACAGCCTCTCATCAGTCCCATTCAGTCAGCGCTCAGGGGAGAAACATACTAATTAACGCTGACAATTCTTTAATAAAACCAGAAAACAATGTCAATTTTTGTCGGGTTGCAATGACCAGACTGAAAATGGGAAGTGTTCTGGAACCTTTCTATGATACATTTGAAAAAAATGTATTTTGATCCAGTCTTTGTCAAATATAGTTAAGGTATTGTAAAGCAAAGGAGCATGAGATGAGCCTCTAAATTTGCACCATGTAGGACCCTAACCCTAACTCCTTGAAAAAAAATACTTCACAAATATTTAATCAGTTTTCCATTCATCTACAAAAAATGGTTCAAAATTCTCTCTGGCTGCATTTCATTAAGTTCTTCAAGTACACATATGGATTTTATCTGAAATCTTATGGATCCCCTACTGACAAGGAAGAGAACATACAGAAAAACTTGAGTGTCTATAAATATTCTATCCAAAAATACAGACGGACGACAGCAAAAGCTGGGGTCGACTACAGTGCGACCATCTCAGGATTTTGCAGTTATTTTATCAATGATAAACCTAATCAGGCTGAAGTAGACCTTAGTACACCTGGGAATATGTGGATTGCATGCATCTTCATGAGAGAGCAGTATCAGTTTAATATGTAGCCAGAACACACAGATGAAGATCAGCCTAAAGAAATGCTTCATACTGATAAAATGAATTGCAAATATAAATTAAGATGCAAAGTCACATGTTCCTCAGTCACAAACACTCAACAATCTTGAGTCTATTTCTAGTTTTTTTTTTTCCGCTCACTTTCCAGATTTTACATGTTTCAAAGTCAAGAACACAATTAAACACCCACTTTAATTTTCACAACTAGCTTGACTGGATTGAACCTTTTTTTTCTCCAAATTTCAGATTTTAAGGTTCATAACGTTGCAGAGCTCAAGGCCAAAAGGATCACATGTCTATTAACAGAGCCCCACTCTGATTGCATTGGAAGCTGAAGCCAATTGAGTGGTTATAAAAGACAGAAGGCTGGCATAAAATGATGCCTCTCAAGGTCCCTTTCCTCTGCTGCTTCACTGGCTGAATAGACTTGACATGAAGAGGAAAAGGCCAAAAGCTACTGAAAAATGCCTATTTAAATCTGAGACCTGTGGTCACCATCCCACTGCACTTGTTCAGGCTGGAATGTCAGGCTAATTGGAGGAATGTAAATTAAGTATGAATTTAAGTGGAACAGTTCCAGTGATGAAAAGATATCCAGTGTGATTAAATAAAAATATTTTATTTAAAAGCCATTGTTGGAAATTTGGGTGCAGTACACATGGATTGTTTTCAAATGGCATATAAAAGCTGAGCTGGAAAAAAAATCACTGGCAGATAATGGCTGACCACAGCAATTCCAGATGGTAACATTGTAGAGCAGAAATTGTTACAAAACAATTAAAAATATATTTTTTATGTGAACAGACAAAAAAAGTTGAAGTACTACAAGAGATGAGCTGCTTGTTGATATACAGGCCTTCCTTTGGAAAAAAAAAAACCTCTCACTATTCCCAATGGGCCCATTACACTTTCAGATCATCTTCCATGTATGGTGTTCATTTCGGTTTTACAAAAGTTCTGTCTTTTCCATTTACAGGCTAAGCGGTATGTTTTGAAAGACTCTGTTTTACTACAGCCACATGTTAGCATGAGCCGGCCAGCGAAGAGAGTGGGGCAAAACATTATCCGCTGCAAGTGACAAATGCATCCTACGAAACGTCACAAACAAAAAGACATTAATCCCTATAAAACTGCTACTTTTAAGTGCAGCAGGCCTGCTCTCTCCCGCCCCATGTCGGTGCCCTTGTCAAACACGCGACACATCCACGCCGATCTTTCGCCCCCTTGGCAGGGAGCTCTGACTGACGTTGGGCTCAGATTACACGCGATAGCAGCGCGCTGAACGTTATTACATATCACAAAGCCTGAGCATCTTTTCCACATTCCTACTACAAGCTGCCTTCCTGGCACACAACATGAAAAGCCTTTGAAGGGAATAAAAAAAAAAGGGCTTTTGATTTGATCTGCTTTTCCCGGGATGAAGAGGTGTTGAATAATGCAATTATGCACCCGGGCAGGAATTTCGAGGATGTGTTCCCTGTCACTGAGGGAAGTTGGGTGCAACAGACAATAACCGAGACCACAAAGAAAGAGCTACGCATTTCCTTCAGCATCCCGAGTACAATCAATCGGACACATCCTTTAGCGAGATGGATCAGTCAACAAATTCAAAGCACACAGGTATTGGGTATAGGTGAGAGAATTCAGAGGTGTTATAGCGTATGTTTGAGGGAGCACAAGTGCAGTGATTCTCTTTCAGCCACACAAGATGCGAAACTGTTTCTTAATTTTTGCAGTCTGTAAAACTGCAAAAATAAAAATGCACAGAACTGCATGTCAGGCATTTTCATACATAGTTCCTTCAAATGTTCCCATTCGGTGTGATCAACGTCTTTTGCTTAAAACAAGGTTGCTTAGATAACCTTATGTACTACATCACAGGACAGCCACTGGCCAGTGCATTTTAGCGCACAAGGTATCCTGGGTGAGAAGGTACATTCACCAATAGAGAAGGACCCAACTGAATCTTTGCCAGCTTGCACACTGAAGAGTGGCATAGCCTCAACAGGTCTATTTCTGATGCTGCTAGCAGGAATCTCATCAGGCATAAGCAGGTCAACCAGGGCTACCTGCCATAAAAATTTAAAGGGAGGACCTCAATGTTTCCACTGACACTGATGTAGACAATGTGAGAAAATTCATTGGACCAGTAACTTTCTGCTTTTCCTTGTTTTTTTAAGCGCAGCAATCACATCATATGATGGACAAGTTGAGAAAAGTCCCTTGAGAAATACAACCAGGATGTTGAAGTAGACATTCCTGAGGTTTACAATCACCATGCCTTCATACCATGAGAATTAAAAGCATCTTAAAGTACACAGCAAGCAAAGGCCATTTAAGGGCAAGACTTATGCAGTGAGAAAATACAGGGAATAAAACCATGTCCGCTTCTTGACGTTCCCCATGGCAGATTGTCCTCTGTACCTAACTGGGCTGAACTGGACACTGATGTATAAACCCTTTGAACCCAAGGGGTGAAGGAGGAGATGGTGAAAATGATTCAAGGATCCTTTATTCTGGTCTTCTGCTTTGCCAAAGGCCCCCCACCATAGTGTTTTGGCTATGCAAAGCACATCCCTGTGTGTTTGTGTGTGTGTGTATGTGTGTGTGTCCACACTGCCCTGTAACGTTGTAATTTATTATAGGGTGTTTTTAGGGTTTATTAGAGGATGTTTACAAGGGGATTCAACAGGTGCACACAGACTCACTTGTAGGTGCTGACTGCTGTCCGTCAGGCCTGGTTTCTTCTCCACTGGCTGGTTGTGCTTGAGGTTAGTCGCCTTCTTGTTTGGGTCCTTTGCTTGTCTGCACAGGAACACAAGGAAAGAGCCACAATCAGTCCAAAGCCCTCCTTCTGTCAATGATCCTCATACAATCCTCACATGCTATGGGCCTGTTATTGTTTTCTGGGTATGGTTATTGAAGCTACACTACGTAGTAATGGGGTTCTCTGTAGGAACACAACGGAACAGAGAATGTTTGGTTTCTTATTAAAGAACTGCATATCCATACATACATTTATATTTGCCAGCAGCACAAATCCCATTGCACTGTAGCTGCAGACTCCTAGTTAGTTTGCCAATGAGACAGACAAACGAGGTGAGACAGTCAAACTAGACTTAGACACTTTGGCACTCAAAACAAGCACCTTATCAATTGAGGAACTCGGGCACTGCTTCCTGTTATATTGATGGCAATCTCAAAACTTTTTCACAGCAGGTCTGCCTCAAGATTTACAGCATTTTTCTGACTTCTGCTATCTCTCCATCATGCCGGTGTGGTGACCTAAGGCCGAGGTGCTGTTCTCAGAGAGCGTGGCCGGGCCAAAGAGCACTTCCTGCCAATGGTAGCTAGAGCAGATGAAATTCCAATTCCAAGGCTTAGATCTTTGTGTCCGTTTACCTCATAACCTCACACTTCATTTCCTAATTCCCCTCACAGCTCCAAAAGTTGCTCCCGCCACCAGGGGGAATACAAAGATCTGTGGGCTTCTCTTTCACCCCAGAGTATTCTGGGGTTCCAGGCAGGCTGGCGGTGTAGGGCTTGTTGGGGGGAGCCACTGCCCAGTGGCAAAATGCTGGACCCAATTCTCTCACTCATTTTCTTTCAATAAAGAGCATATATCAATTGAAAACTGAACGCAGTGTGTTCTAAAAACTCTTTGTAAACCGTTTTTAACCCTCCTGTTATGTTGCGGGTCAAATTGACCCTTTTTAAAGTTTGAAAATCTAGGAAAAATACTTAAAATTATTTTTTCAGTATGAAACTTCTTCTACTGGCCTTAATTAGTGTAATCAACATTTTAAATGAAAATGGTTCATTTCATGTATTTGCAAACCCCCCTGTATGGGGATTGACCCGGGAACATTTTTGCTGTACCTAAAAAACGAACAGAACAGGAGGGTTAAAATATACATTGTAAAAGGGCTGCAAATTTATTTTCTTGATTTTATATTTGTCTTTTCGCACTCTTGTTCATGCTCAGTTTAAAACTGGACCCAGTAAAAGTTTTCAGAAGGTTATAATTGTCTTGTCTAATTGTCTTGTCTACTTGTGGTACGAAGTGATATTCCTCTCAGCCAGCCAAACCAGAGTATTTTAATTAAATCAACAATGTACAGTTCCTGCACCACAACAAGGTGAACATAAAATTTTCTAACTCACGCATTTAACAGATTCATAAATGTCAGTGATTTCCTCATTTGAAAAATAAAAATTAAGTCTGAAGACAAGTTTATTCACATGCACACATGCTGTAAATGACCATTTTAAGACCCAAATTTCTGTTTAAAATAGAGAGAAATCATATTTTCAAAGGCAGAAACTCACTGCTGCAGCTGATGCAGACAGAAAGACACTAGCTGCTCCTCAGTAAAAAGCAAAATCTAGAAACAGGCCCTCCGTGTGTTTTCCTGTACAACATCAACCCAGTGACCTGCCAATCAGCCGAGCCACCCAGATGTTCCTGGGACATTAACATCTGTGCTGAAGTGCTGCCTGAGAGCAGGGCTCTGTGTGCAGATGTGGCCTGCCTGCTGCTACAGCACATGCAGCCAGTGACAAGCTG
Organism: Anguilla anguilla; assembly: GCF_013347855.1. Lineage (NCBI taxonomy): Eukaryota > Metazoa > Chordata > Actinopteri > Anguilliformes > Anguillidae > Anguilla > Anguilla anguilla. The sequence goes on along the minus strand of NC_049211.1, from coordinate 16,669,960 downwards.
CAGATGTGTTCCTGTGGCAGGCACAGCAAGAGCACCAACAGAACTAAGCCATTTTCCTTTTCTCTCCAACTTAGGGAATCCGTGATTTAAAAAAAAAAAAGGTTTTCAAGTCAGTTATCTAATATCGAATTTCTTAACTTTTTGGAATATAGTTTTTCCTCTTTCTCTTTCTAACCACGCGTAACATAGTCAGTCCAATCAACCATAACAATCACACTGCAAAAAGACAACTGTGATAGCTAGAACACAGCAACACAAAGAGACACACCCATTTTGGCAGTAATACATGGCAAGGCAAGACATAACAGACCGAATAGTAAATGCACTGGGAACCTCAGCAAATCTATTAACAGAGAAGCCAGCAGCTCTGTAAGCTCTGTTTACAGAGGCGTGTGAAAAGCAGTGAAAATTAAAGACCGTTCTTTCTGTTTTGTAAGCACCAGAGTCAGTTTATAAATCTTTGATATCCTACAATTAATAGGAATACGGTTCCTGGATTGTTTATCTTAACTGTGAACTACAGGTCTTCTTTTCAGTCCCACAAGGCATTCATGTTCCACACTACGCCACTTAACTTGAAAGAGGCCTAATCTTTCAAGTTAAACTGAAGGCCTCTTCAGAGATGTCTAGGTGCTGTTGGTACTTAGCAGTACGGAATCAAAAGACAGCCTTTGAATAAGCGGTAGCTCGAGGTTCTGAGTTGACACATACAACGACGCAAAAGCAAAGAAACTTGACATTGACAAATTAGATTTTAAGAGAACGGTCAAATACTGTAAACAGCATTTCAACCAGCAGTGTGAATTCATATACATTATTCAATATTCTGAGACTATGGTGTTTGCTTTACTGAAAATGTACATGTTTCGCTAAAGTTTGAGCAAATATTTGCAGAAAAGGTATCTTAAACTACTGTGTTGAGGTGTATGCTCCCTGCCCTGTCACTGCCGATGTTGGCGGGTAATTTATGCTTTGGCGTTCTGAAAATAAACCAATAAATGAATAAATAGCAGGACAAAAGCCCTGCCTTATAAACTGTAGAAATGCACTCTTCCCAGTTCCACAGCAAAGGAGAATAAAATGCAGGCACGGAGCCAAGAGAAACTGCAAACTTCCACTGGAGGTGTTGATAGCCGTACTGACAGATACATGCCTGACGTAAAAATGCAAGGCACGGTCTCCTCCTTTCTCCTCCAGAAACACTGCTGCTGGCGCAACCGACAGCGATCACACAGCGATAAGGACGGCCCACATCCATCTTTGAACGGGCTTGTTCAAACAATTGTCAGATAACTCCAGGGGAATTTCTGGTGGAAAATGTATTCAAATGTATCCTGATAACAGTGGCATTCCTTGGACAATGCATCAGCATTTCAATGTGCGTCGGATATCCAGAATTCAATAATCTTAACCAACGTCTAACCGCAGTTTCTGTGTAACCTCGCCTCACATTCACACACACACACCACTTGAAATTACACCTTTGCACTCAACTTTCATACTGTGTTTACAGTTTAATAACACAGGCAGTACTTATTTGAAAGACTCGTTTTTAAAGCTGCTGATGATAAATATACTACCTCACTTGTTCGTTTCCAAATGTGCACATTCCAACAGCAAGACAAATAAAAAGCAGTAATCCTTAAGACGATAATTCTCTCATAACTCGGTTATTGATTACTGTTGTTTGCAGATGGTTTTGATTAATACTTCTTTTCATACAGCAAGTGGTATGTCCTTCCCTCACAATAATCTCAGAGAATAGTTCATTTAAATAAGTTATCAATGTCTAGGTCTGTATTCGTTCAACATGTCCATTTGATTTACAATTAAACTAAGCACAACAATTCTTTTTCCAAAACACAATTTGGTAAGTTCAGCAATCACAAAAAACTAAGTTGCCAAACTGAGTTGCGGAAAAATATTCCTACTTTTAATTGTTAATCAAAGTTTTACAACAAATGTTGATTGAATACCAGCCAAGGACTTTAAAAAAGAGGACATGCCAATGACAAAGATTCAGGTGGACCGATGTGTTGGACCCACTTTGGCCAATTTCAAATATCAAAATCCAAAAAAACCAAACGTTCATAACTTCAGTTTTCAGTTAAGAGATATAAGGAAAATTGAAATCTCACCAGAAGTTCAAGTGTGCATGACTGCATGAGATGTTTTTTGTCGTTGTTGCCTATTTTAATGGTGGACACATATATATATATATATCAAAAGAAATCAAGAGATATAAGCAGCTAAATGTGCTGCAACTGAACATGCAGTGGTGTGCGTCAGGTGTGTGTCATGTATCATAAGCACCAGTAGCAAGTAAACCTAGACCAGTCCAGTCAAGAAGAATAACATTTCTCGTGCATGTCCTGTGGCCTTCTGGCTCATGAATCTCAATTGTTCAATGGGAGTTGAGTGGGTTAAGTAGCATAAACTTACTCTTTCACCTGAATGAGTGTCACATGAACTGGAATTTCTGACATAAAACATGCACAGTAAGTGCATTTGTGGTTTCCAGCATGGAGATTCAAAAGATTCTCTGATCCCAGATGCAAATAGGGGGAAAGATCTGTACAGTATGTGCTTCCAAAGCCTGCTTCACTGAGTGGTCTCCATCAGAAATACTAGGGCAGAGATACAAGTGACAGCCTGCTATGCTACAATGCTACAGTGCAACAAATAAACCCTTGCAAAACAACACCAGAGGATACCTCTTGGTCTAACTTCAGAACATCAGTGAGCTTGAATTTCAGGCACCAACATTAAACAGGCCTTTTAAGGGTTTCTGTTAACGCAGAAAACATGCTCAGGGTGAAGGTCAGAATGGTTCTCCAGTCACGAAAGAAAGAAAGAAGGAAAGAATGTAATTAAACACAGAAAAATAAAACCAGGTGGTTTCTGGTTGGAAAACTCTTCAGAGTGGCATCTGAGACTCCAGTCTACCATGGCAGCAGGCAGCGATAGTAAGGGGTTTCCTGGTCTGAGGAGTCACGGGGCAGCCCAGAGTAACTCGCTCTGACAGAGAAATGGCCACTCTTGCCAAGGCAAGACTTAGAGCAGAGTGGAAAGAATGGGTCTGCAGGGAAGGGTGTCACTGTAGTGATAATGATGATAATAATTGGCAAGGCAAAATAAAAAATAAAATAAAATTTAAAAAAACATGTACAGGTTGTCCTCTCCTTTCAGGCCAGTCCACATCTATATACTGCTTGCATATTATTTCATAAAATTGATTCTTTTACGTGCACAGTTGATTTACATGATTAGTCTACATCATAGATCCAGAGAACCTTATTTTGTACGTTTTTATAAGTCCTAACTTTTCCCTAATTTACACTGCTGCATATGTCCTTCAGTTCATTCTTTTATGAACTGAGATGGGAACGTGCAAAATGCTGCTACACAAATTAGTTCCTCAGCCTGCAGGGAACATCTGTGCAGAAATACAGCAGGTCTGCTGGTGCATTCAGAAAATTCATTTCACTGTTTTAATGGGGAAATCAGATGTATAGGATGACAGAGCCTGTTAATGCCATTCACATTAAAACTGCCTACACCCTGCCATAGAACACTTCACAGTCACTTTATTTATTTATTTATTTATTTATTTATTTATTTATTTATTTATTTATTTGATGTTTTCTTTAAGTTGCTTGCATGCTATTACCTTTTTATTAACATTTTTAAATGACACTAATTACAGCTATATGATCTGATTGGTTATGGTTTTATGTTTACAACTTGATTGTTCAACAGTAAACTAATATGATTCTCAAGGCTATTGGCATTCACAATAAAAATCCCTCTGTTACAGAACAGTGTGATGTAGCATTTCTGTATAGTAATACTGCAGCAATGGTAATCATTAAACAATTAATTATAAACTGGAAAATGTTTAACAAAAAGGAACTGTAAAAAAAAAAAAAAAGAAATAAACCACATGGTAACCTGAGGGTCAGTAGAGTCACCTCTTTCACTCAGCACAGTACTCCATACAGGGATTTCTGCACTCTGTCCAATATCTGGGGAAACGGTCAAACCATTTCTATATTCCTCCAACAAATCTGCCTTCACAGTCCACTGATTGCCCTTGGACATGAACACAGGCCGTAAAAGGGGAGGGCCACCGGCTTCACTTGGAGCCATCACAGACCTCACACAGCTTATTCAGATAATCCCACCCGAGTGTTTGTTATTTTACAACATTCTAAATGGGGACGCGGACAGAAAATACTGATGATCTACAGATGCACGTCCATACACAAAGGGAGAAAGGATATCAGACGATCCTCCTTCAACTGAACTGTTAATATTTACTGCATGAAGCTGAGGGAAGCTTGATAAAGTCAAATGAGATTTGAAGGCTGGCGCCATTACCATGCATGTGAACAGACCAAAGGGTCAATTCCAAAACGAAAAGAAGCAATCCCTGCACTTTGTGGCCGGTTTTCATACACATGGCCACATCATTTTGCTTTGCCCTTAGAATGCCAGTCAGAGAAAGAGTGGAAACTTATTTGAAGGCTGAAATAATACCATTAACTTGTAGAGCATCATTACAGGACAAGCAAAAACATTGCTAATATTTTGGGGACTCACCCATACAAACCGTAATGGCTACTTTACTTCACCACCATTAACCTAGCGCAGAACACAGAAAAATCCAGTCAGACGGTGACTTCAAGCCGGTGAAAGCAGTGCAGCAGAAACACGTTAGCATTCACAAACTCAGAAGGGACAGAGTTGGGAAGTTAAACAGACATGCCTTTGCACTGACTGTACAACAATTTGATCAAGATGAACTTTGCACCCAAAGCAGGGCAACAAGGCATTGGTCTAATGGAATTCTACACCGCCACAATTTATTACAGAAGCAGGGAAGGCAAGAGCCCAACTGTAAATGCAGAATCCCCAACCTTTACAGGAAATTGTATGCTGTGTACTTTCAACCCTGCTAAGTATGAACCAGGCTTTGTGTGGAAACCTGCTGCCGGACCGTCAGAGCACAGTGAGATAGCAGAGCTATCAGAGGGGTGCCTGGCCCTGGAGAGGATATCATTTAACTATAAAAGCAGGAACTGCGCACACTGCAGACATTACACCATAAAATATTTAAAAGATATCAGTGCAATATGGAAACATTCAGACCCTCTACCGTCAGTATTAAGCCATTATTCTTCCAAGTGGACAAACCTTTGTTGGGAGCTTCCAAAACAAGCAGCTCAAGTTTATTTCTGGCCGTGAAAGCCTTCAAATGCTTTTTCAGGAAAAAGTTCTGGATAAAAATGACAACTATACTGTTACAAATTGCTCCTATGGCCAGTGGTGATGAAACCGGTGGTGATGAAAATAGGAACTGTCCCTCGACTGCAACATACATTTACTCAGGAGATGATAGTATTCTATTACATCTTTTAAAATGCAAATTCTTTACCTTGTTTCATTTGAAACCACTTAAATGAACAAATTATATATTACACACATTTTGCATGATTAGCAATATTTTCAAGTCACTTCCCCTGAAAACTTGAATCAGTTCAGGAACTATGGTATGGTATCAAACAACTAAATGTCAACAATTCAAGAATGCTGTGCATAGCAGCAGACACATACAGGACATCCCCAGCTACAGAAATGCAATGGACCAATTTACTTATAAGAGCAACCATCTGTTGTATTACTCTATAGTAACAGAGGCTAGTAGTTTGTCAAGCAGCTTGGGCTCTCTGACAGTGAACTCCGAGAGAGTAGGGTCTTTAGTTTGGCTGAATAAAGTCATACTGTATCAGCTCATTTAAAGACAGAAAACCCCCAGCATAATAAACTGCAATGACTCCCCTCCACATTCTTTTTGTGTCCAATCAAGGATGCATCAACATACAAATGCTAAATCAAATACATGCTTCTAACTTTAAATGTTAACATAAAGAATGATGTAATAAGAAGAATGAAGAATAATGAGAAATATGACTTTCATAAATTGAAAATTTGATTATAGTACATAGCTATAGGATCTTAGCTGGAACTTCTTCCAGATCCAACACGATTCCCCCATCCCTGCCATGTGCATCAGGACAATGAACTATCCAGGCAACCATTGAAGTAAATGTGTATCACGCAAGACTAATCTAGAGCTAAAATATACAAACCCTGCAGGCCAGGCCTTTTAGCACACAAACACAACACACACACACACACACACACACACACACACACACTCTCTCTCTCGCTCTCTTCTCTGGAAATAGTACATTAGAGTTAATCAAACCAAGGGGAAAAATTTCTGGCAGGCTGATCTCCCATAACAAAGCCAACTACAGAGTCGCATAAAACAGAGAGCAGCAGAAGATACTTTAGCAAAAGCTGAAGCATACACAATCACATCTGGTATAAATCACATCTTTTAACATCCGTTCCAATGAGTCTGTACAATCTACAGCACCAGCTTTATCAAGGCTTACTCTTTTCTTCAGGCTTTGATGGACTGGGCTGGGAAGGAGTGTGTGAACAAGTGTCAGTGCGGTGGATGTTCTATGCCCTTCACCTAACCTACCCCTTTGTTTCTTTCTACGGCAACAATAAATAAAATTTATTTTGAATTGCTCGCTACTGAAAATGATTTAAACATCAGTAGACATCAGTTTCCCTCCAGCCTTTAACTCATGAATAACAACAGATAACAGGAATGATAATTTCAGTGCAATAGAATTTGAATAACACCCAGTTTTGGATCACTCTACTTGAGAGAGTGAACACTTGACAGAACACACCTCAGCCAAGAGCCTAACAGCCTAATAAACTCAATCATACAGCTGTCATGTAACATTTTCACTCTGTGATGTTCACACCCTTGGCTCTTATCTGCAGCTCATTTAGTAACATGCCAGAATAAATATAGTCATTTAAAAGTCATTATTTCACACCAGTGTGTCCTCAGAGGTCTCTAAGTTTTGAGAACACAGCCTTCTGTGGTATTCCAGTTTTTAAAATTTATTTTATATCTCACCTGCTTGAGAATATAAAGCCCTTTACTGTGGATTCATTAATAACATCTATTCTATGTTAGTGTTGTTACCCAGTTTGCTGGCAGTTATTCAGTGAGAGGCTCAGAACTTCATCTGAAAGTCTTTAATCACGAGACACTCGGGTGCCACATCTGTATAAAGCACTGGATCTATGTGCGTTGAACGTACAGTGTAACGTACAGAGAAGTGAGGGGTACATAGTCATCAGTTAGTATATCAATAAACACTGAGGGGTATATATATATATATATATATATATATACACACACACACACACACACACACACACACACACAGTTCAGAGACTATGCCAGAGAGGAGTATGGGGTATATACTGGGTCATAAAGAAGAGTAGACCAACCAAAGCTCTACTAACCTGGAAGTCAAGCTGTCAGTCAGAAGAGGAGATGGCAGCAGGAGAACCAACAGGTGCAATGAGGGCAGACAGGATGGGGAGGTGAAGAATTCCAGAGACAGGAGAAAAAGTGAGCAACAAATATATTAGAAAGGAGAAAAAAAAGGCAGGAGGAATTTTGTAGCAGTACAGCTGGAAGCAAGGGGCATTTGGCAACATCCAGCAGCTGATAACCACATCGTTTTGGAGAGCTCATGCTGTATGCAGTCTGCTTCTGAAGCAAAGGATAACAGCGCAGATAAATGGAAGTTCAAGGGAAGGTACAGACTGGAACATTATCGAGGAGGTGTTAGAAAGTGTTTTTTGATGAGGGCTTTCCATATTCCAGTGAGATGTTTCATACATTAAAGGTGATAAATTACCTGGCAATAAAAAAAGATCTTAACACAGAAATTAATTCAAACACTGCAATTCAAGAAAAATACTGGATATAGCTCCCTTTTAGTAAGATATCTAAGCAATGAAGCCTAAATGGTTTATCACATGCAAAAGTTTCCGATGCAGACAAATTACTATCATTACCAATTAAATTGATAGAAATATTTATTTTGCTGTTGCCAACAACTTTTGCATGTTAAAAACTTCTGTCATTCAAGCCAGAATTGTTTTCTTGAAGTACAAAGTATATCTATGAGCCATAAACGACAGGAAAACTGAGTACATATAATAAAATATGTTTTCATATTACGAGTCATGAGTCATATTCCAAAATATTAGTGCCGATGTAATTTACAAGAGACCACACATCAATACAAGCAAACATATAGCACAGCTGTCTCCCAGCCACTGCATCCTGTCCCTGACAAATATGAGGCTACGTTGCACTTCTGAGATTATAAGGATCAGCTGCAGAGGCCTAACTCAATAACATCATCACCCAGCCTCCCTGATAATTTTAGCCACAGGAGACAACACGATTTATGTCCTTCAAGATGCTCATGTTCGTGCTGAGAAGAATTCCAACAACATACACAATAACATAGTGTTGTAGTGACAATACCCTTGCAATTATTTACATTCTCTTATAGAGAGAATGGTGTGCGTGTGTGTGTGTGTCAAAGAGAAAGAGACTCTCTGAATTGAATTGACTGAGTGTAAGGGAGAAAGACAGAGAGGAAGAGAGCGAGAAGTGAGAAGAGGAAGAGAGTAAGACAGAGGTGCATTAGGACAATAGATTCAAAGGAACCTGGATAAGTATACTGAAAACCTTTCCCTGCTATCATTTAGAACCTTGAACCTGGCCAATACACATCAATTTAAGAAAAAATAAGGATATATAATGAAGGAAAATTAGAGATATTTATCAATACAGTGAGAGCACAGAATAAAATTATGATAATAAATTTCATCCTAGTATGCCCAAAATCACCTGTCTGTCTCAGATTTGGAAAATGATATTAAAACAGAAAAGTTTGCTTCCAATAATTCAGTATCCAATTTTGCAACTAAACCTCATACATGCTGAGGTAACTATAAACTATTTTTTTTTTATCAGTTATTCTATCGTTAGGTTTCTACAGAAATACCATGTCATTTACTGTTACCATTTTGTGAAAAGCCCAAACGTACTATACATTTCACTGAGATTCCGTTAGGCTTTCTGTTACGTTATTGTCAAAAGCTGGTTGGAAGTCAGGTGCTACAAGAGTTAACTGATGGAAAAAAACACACATGGTCAGATGTTAAAACAGCATATGATCTTAAAGCTAAATGCCGACTTGGTAGGTTTATGTATTAAGGAAATGCTACTTTGTTTAGCTGTGAACATACCTGTGTGCACTAGTAATCTCCTGTTTTTTCCTTCCCACAAAGACAACACTACGTTCAATGCTTTATTAGAGCAGAAAGAGTTGGAAAGGAATCTCAAATAGAGAATATGAACACAGGAGCTTTGTCACAGGCATTGCTAGAGTCCTATGTGGGTCACCATTTACGTTTGAGTGTTAGCGGCGCAGAGGTTGTTTTTCGAGTCAGTGTGAGATGTAGAGGGTGCACTTAAACTCACAGTGTAAGCTTTAGATTAACTGTTTAGGATTAGTGCATAAAGTTTGAAGAATGGATTTGGGGTCATTACAAAGTATGGAAGGTGTGTGAATGTGTTAGAGTGAATGTGTGAGATGGTGGCAGAGTGTCTATTTGCAGTCAGTGTTTGTGCTGTAGAGGGTGTATTTATAGTCTGTTTGAAGTTTACTGCAGAAGAAGAGCTTACGGTCAGTACACAAGGAGGTTGTACGTGATGTGTGATCAGTGCATGCCAAGTAGATGAAATGATTAGGACTAACTTCTGGGCTGTAGAGTGTTTAAGGTCAGTGTATGAGGTGCGGACGGCGTGTTTAGGGTCAACATGAGAAATAGTATCACAGGGTGTTTTAAGGGTAACCCTACAGGATGAAGAGGGTGCATTAAGGGTCAGAGCATGAGTTTTAAGCAGAGTGTTAATAGTCTTTAGGCTCCAGTATTTAGGCTAGGTTAAGTCAGGTTAAGTGAATTTATAGAGGCTGTGCACAGCGTCAGCAGTCCTTGTTTACAGGAAGATGGAAGCGGGTGGGGTAAGACCCTGCAGAGCGCCCCTGAGCCCCTGAGCCCCTGGGCACGGTGGCATGCAGAGCTGCATGCGTGGATGCTGACACAGATGCACAGGCCCAGCACAGCTGAAAAACATGCCAGGGCAGAGCACTCACTTTCCCCAGAAATCCCACATCAGCCCCCCTATCTGCTGCGGGGCGGCTGACACTGACAGGTGTTGATCGGGGGGTGCTCTGCCCCACAACCGGGGGAAGGGGAAAGGGGTGAGGGGCCACGGGAGGGGTGGTGAGGGGCAGGGAATGTGGGAGGAACAGAAAAAGGTGGGGAGGTAAAATAGGGTGGAGGTCAGGACAAGACGACGGAGGAGGGCACAGAAACACACAGGTCATTATACACACACTGATTGCTTCATGTGCGTGAGACACAGAGACAGAGCCAACCTTGACTATGTTGAGATGACACGCTTGGAGGGAGGAAATGATGGAACATATAATTAAGTGATAAATCAGCATTGCTGTTTTGGATAGATCTGTTCTTTTTACATGCGACATATGCACGCAAAACAGTCTGCTGCATGCACTTTGTCGGCATGCAGAATTAGCATCAGTATGACAGCAATGCTAAATTGAAAGGTTCCATTCCTTTACAATGAGTGTACACTTTACCCTGGGTTCAACCAAACCCACCAAGCCACATCAAAGGCAATGGTGAGTCATTGCAAGGAAAACAAACCTTCCCAGATGAATTCAATGCTGTTTCGTTTCTTGCCATTGCATGATAAGACAGAGGGAGTTGGATGTGGCAGCCCAGATTACCTTTCACTGAATGAATGATACAATGAGTTCCCTCTAATTGGATGTTTAGTCAGGTCTGTGTCTTTACTTAATGATAACTCTAGCTGCATTGTTCCGACATGAGGGAGTGCTCAATATTTATATCTTTTAACCATAGCAATAGGATAGCATACAGTAGTTTCCTCCTTCTCCTGCCTTGGTAATATAATGACAATATTAATGGCAATAGCATATTAAAAAATTAAATAAATAAATAGATAATATCATCATAATTCACTGTAGATCCTACATTTCAAAGAGTATCATAACATTTCAGGCCACACCTTTTACCTTTTGTACCTTTTTCCTGGACTGTCAATCCTTCCTGAGCACAAACCAGGTTCATGTCAGCATTTCTCATAAGCATAATGCTGGTGTGATTCAGTATGTCTAAATGCAAATCTTATTTGACTCAATATCCTTAGCCCTTAAAGTGGTTTTGATTGGATCTAGGCCTTTTACATATTTAATTGCATTACATTTGTCTTTATTCATCTACTGAGTTTTTAAATGACTGTTACTATAAAGCGATCATATTTTAAGTGTTGAGTGTTCACTGCTGGACACTGGTATTCTGCACACATGTTTCAGAGAAGACGTCCCGCTGCATCCCACTGTACCGTACCAGAGATTTTCTTGACCCACACACTGCAAAAGTTCCCAGACTTACACTGAGTTTCTGTACACATTCACCACCCAGGGTGCCAGCCTAAAGATGAGCTGAAAAGAGCACTGACCGTTCAAACAAACAGCTGGCAAAGTGGTGGAAGACCCACAGAAGCCCTGACGGTGAGAGGACAGCCAATGGCAGCCACATGAGTCCGTGAGTGTGGTCATAGGTTCAGACTGCAGTTGTGGGAGGTGTCAGTAGTGGTAAGGTTGGGCAATATCACCATTATGACTGTTTATTCAAACATATGCACCTTCAGACAAACCAATGTTTAATTAAGCTAATTTTTTGGCCATTCACATAGAAACCTTGACAGTTTGGCATGAACGGCTGGTAACTAAAACAAGAAGCAAGTCAATACATCAGATCAAAATTGTGCATCATATGTTTTTTTGCCATTTTTTATTTTTTTTTGGATCAGGTAGCATGCCACCCCCTGGTATGCTTCCAAGATCCATGCCAGCAATCACTCATATATATGAAACCAGCGGCATGCTGGGAGAGAGCTGGATTAGCACCCAGCGCAAAATCATAAACAGACCCAAATAATTTCTAATTCACAGTTAAGAAAGAAACATTACTGCGTAACTTACACAGCCAGTTTAAATAACAAACAAAACAAACTCTTTAATGAGTTTATTACTTTCTTTTTTTTTTACTATGCCAGCGGGCTGCATTGTAGAGTTTCTCACGCTCATGAGATAATTATGTGATTTATTGATTCGTTTGCGGATTTATTTTCCTCAATGTCTGTCGATTTGATACATGAAAATACATGTGCAGTTCATAGAAGGAGCTAGCATCCGATGGTGAACACGAAAAAAATATGTTACCCTGCCAATACAATTTAGCAGTATTTGTGTTCGAAACGGATACAAAATTAGATGTTTGAGAGGACAGGCAGTTGCAGGGTTATGCAGAATATTAGTAACTTATGAAACAAGGGTGGGAGGCATGCTTTATGCATCACTGTCAGGGGCAGAGGACAATGCCTACTGCGAAATACAAGTATTCATTAAGAGATGTGAGTGGGACCAAAACAGGGAGAAACAAAACGCACACTTCATAACGGTGATTGAGAAAATACGTAGAAAGGGCAGCAAGGTTATTATATATGTACATTTACATACATATATAGTTGAGGTTTTATCGAATGAAAGTCGCATTTGTTTGGCAAACCCAACTTCCCTTTCAGTAACACTAGCTTGTCATCCTTTGTATTTTGTATGTATGTATTCTAGCTGTAACATATTTATTGGTGGGATAAGAACATAGTTCAGAGCCAAACAAATGATCTTCTCATTACATATAAATACAAGGTTCACATGCTTTTTTCCAAATTAAGAAATCCACTATTCATGACAGATACATGTGCATAAGAGGAATGAAGCACTGTAAGAGGAAACAACATATAGTAAATGTATACTCACCCAGGTCTGCAAATGAAAATATAGAGGAAAAAAACAACAATAATAAATAAATATAACTCATAAAAGTGGTGTAAGTGGAGTGACTTCCTTTTCCAACTAAAAGCAGAACATTTTTCTGTACAAAGTACAGAAAAGTCTTTGACCTAATTGTGTAATTACCCATTACCACAAGAACAGCTGGGTTTTAGGCATGCTTTTCACAGCCAAGAGGCCTTCAAAAAGAGTCACTTATAAGACTGTTACTTAAATGGTTTAAATATTGCACAGTTCTGTGTTACAATCTCATTCTCTGTCAGAGAGGTGAGACTTTATATGATTTCAACAGTCAGTGCAGTTGCTTGGATATGCTGATACAGCATGTATGCACACAGCAGCAGGTACAAAGCATGGCTACATTCTTGCGTTTGTTTAGTTTTTGAACTCCATAAGGAATCACTCACTTTTGCAAGGACTGTAAAATACATAAATATTTATTTGTTGTTGCTGTTATTGTTTAGAGATTGAAAACAAAGCTTTCTGTTTCATATATAGTTTACTTTGGAGTCCCTTTCATGGATTTTGAGTGCATCTTTTAATTCTGAAGAGCTGGAAGAATGTAGCAGGCTCAACCCTAGGCTATGTCATAAGCCAGCTGCGACTGGAAAGTCACAAATGGGACTTCATCCCACCATGGGTAGGGCGAGTTTAAGTTGGCCAGGGTTCCTCAGGTTTCCTCTAAAATTGGGCAACTGACCACAAAAGGTACTGGGGCATTCTATTTCACAAGGTAAACAGACACGGTTATGGACAACCCCCAAAATTCAATAACCGTCATTCTGATTCTGTTTGGCAGTGTGGCACGCGATTATAACTTTCTTTGTGATCCAACATTTCAAAGTGTATCTGAGGTATTAAGTATGCCGACTGCAAACCTGCCTCTCTGGCTGTTGCAAATAATTATGTGCTGTCCTGTCAAACCAGTGGTCACTAGGATAGCCAGGACATGGCACCCCACAGCCCCCTTTTCAAATAAAGCAGAAGCCCAGAACAGATATTGTAGTATTGCTTACAGTAACAGAGAAGATAGCACTTCCCACTACAAAAGAAAAGCATATAATAAATTCACAGCCACACTGCATTCACTTCAGAAAACAGCACTAATGAGCACCCCCCCCACATACCATTCTGGGGCTAATTGGACATAAAGGAGGTCTGCTACCTTTCTAGCTCCGCTATCTTCTTGTCCTTGTCACTCTTTTCCGTCTCCACTTCCCTGAGAATCTCCAGAAGCCGGTCCACTTCAGCGCGGGACTTCCCCGACTCATCCTTGTAGTAAGCCACCTCTTTCTCCAGGAGCTTGACCTTTTCCATGACCTCCGGGTTCGTCCTCGCCACTTCCTCTGCTTCATGAGCCTTTCACATTTCACATAAGAAACACAGATGTTCCAAAAGACAAAACCATAGAGAAACATAAAAAGCTGGCTTGTGTGCGGCTATGTTCTCACTACCACAACACAATCACGACATAATTATTGATTCATTTATGATAAATTTAAGATGGAAATGAGATGGTTCAGCATATGCACATATATATATATGTCAATTTAAGTGCCCACAGATAGGTAATATACATCTAATCAATGGTCCTGATTTGCAATGCCTGAACACAGCACAACACACATCTTGCGAAACATGACAAGGTGCCTTGAAAATGCAAATCCATATGTAAAAATAACTGAAATAATACCAGTTGTGATCGTTCTTTTCTGACAATATCACATTTCTGTATAGTACTGTATACCAAAGCTGTGAGTTTAGAGCTGTTTGTGTATTCCTGTACTAGATCTACTTTGTACATTTAAATAATAAATCCCACATAGCAGCTTTTACCTTGTAGAATTTTATATCTTTCCAAATTTTAACGTTGAAGGGAATTGCATTTTCAGAACAGAACTATCAGCATGGGGTCTACCTGTAAAATATTTGCACATATATCTATGGCTCTTGATCTTGTGTGCAATATTATATTCATAAAAATATGAAATATTTACATATACAAAATATTTATATTTTCATTTACATTTTGTATATTTATTTTATTGCTCTTGCTTTTTATATTAAAAAATAAATTATATTCACAAAGCTCAATAACTACAGTAACCCTTGCACTTAAACCCCATTTAGTAATCAATTTACCATAATAACTACATAAGGAGGGCATACTTTTTCTGAAGTCTGAAAAGAACAATTTAAAAAAAATATATGTAAAGTACTAGTGTCTTAACTGTCAGAAAATACATTTATATATGTCCAAGTCCACAAGTTACATAACAAAAATTAAGCTAAGCTAAGAATTACTATTATAAAATAGCTTTTTTCTACATTTTTCATTTAGCTGTCTGTATATAAATAAACAGGCAAAAAGAACACTTGGGAACATCCATAACAGACACACCACACAACAACGTCAGCCAAAGACACCGCAGACCACACAAGAGAGGAACCCTGAGACCAAAGATGAGAGCACAAAACATGCATGGGACTATGGAGCCGGTTTTCAAACCCAAGGTGTCGAACTATCCAGCGGCTGCGGACACTGACACGTTTCGGTCTGAAAAGGGCACGGCGACGATGGGGTTGTGAGAGGATGGAGGGTGGGGTGAGGGTGGGGGGGGGGGGTGTATGAAACCCGAATGGCGATGCCAGGTTGAGCCTACCGCTTGTTTCCCGTCACTCCTGTTCGGAGTCTTGGATGAGCAAGCAAGGGGGAAAACGAGGCAAGCATAGGCAATGAACAAAGTTGTCTCTTCTCCACAAAGCATGCACGACCACGAGGACAAGGGGAACACAGTGCAACACCAGGACTTCCACAACACAAAACAAGTCTTTGCAATGGGTTTGTTCTTGTTTAAAAATAAATAAAAATAATCTTCAAATAAACAGAATATTTGGAATTCAATTTTTGCACCTTTTACATTTTTTTTTCTCTATTTTGTTTTTCACATTGTAACATGTAGTTAAGCATGAGGATTGGGAATTGGCGTCTATTTTTTTCTAAATAGCTATTTAATTATCTCAAAGATAAATGCAGGATATGAAACATGTCTTATTGGGGAAACATGAATATGTCAATTTTTTATTTCCAACTGTCTTGTGGCTTCTCTCAGCAGGAATATCTCCAAGAAAGGCATCATTTTCTTCAAATTCATAATGAAATTTCATTTATTTTTGCTTGACAGCTTTTTCATAAGACCACCAAAAATATTCTACTACTCCAACAGTGGTACACACTGAGATACAAAACATGATGACTGATTCATTCTTAAAACCCTAAAGGAAGTCTAACATAGAATTATCATTTTTCTTGCAGCTAGACCTATTTCTTCTGCTGTTAGCTGAGGTAGGTCTTTTAAAATCATTAACAGAGTACTATTATCATAATTTCATATCTTTTGCTCAAGACCGACAGAAGTTGTGCCAATCTCAAGAAAACCTAACTTGCGAGCATGTCATTAAAAAAGAATGCAAACTGTAACAACCGCCATGTACATGCACTGCTTATCATTAAAAGCAGTCTTTAATTTAAATTTTGAAAAAAAAAAAAAAACTAATAATAAAATATATATAAATATATGAAACAGATGCCTTCTTCCAGGTCGAGGAATAGATGACAGGATTTGTTTTACCCAACTGTGTGACAGTGTGGAAAAGGCCGCAGGCTCAAGGGGCTGAACAGACTTCTCTCAGGCTGATCTGATGTGAACGTTAGCCTCCTCAGCTTCAGGCACTTCCCTTCACTTTACTGACTATTCTAGTTTTATTTATTCATTTGTTTTAAGCGTTTCTCAGGAATAATTTCTTGAGTGTAATTTTAGTAACTCCCCTGATACATTGACATTCATAACAGCGTATGTAGAGAGGGAACTCGACATGTAGGTTATATAGAGGTCATATATTAAGAACAGCATATAGAGTATACAGCGTGAAAGGAAACGTCACCTGATTGTATGATCGGAGTGGTGTATTAAAAAACCATGTTCTGTCGATTTTAACCCAAACTTAATTCGACCATAAGCATGCATCAATGACAGCACCTAGAAGATTTAAGGTGGTGCAACATAAAGGAAAAGACATCGGAAAAGCTCATTCAGGAAGAAAGTGCACACACAGTACGAATCACAAACAAATGCAAACAATTACACAGGCCCGGACGTCTTTTGAGGTTGTTTTTGGCGCATTATGGTGAAAGTGAAATATGTCTCGTTATAGTCTTAACATTTTTCTTTTATGACCGTAGCACTACGGCTTCAGTGCAGCACAGTACACGTACGAGGTAGTGGATCCTCATGCTTTTATATGTTACATCTGGCAGGTTCTGCAAAAGGACTTACTGGACTTTTAGTCGTCTGATTGAACAAGTGCTCTGCTTGCTACATTGCAAAGTTGAGGAGGAATGAAGCAGACAGGAAAGGGAGGAGAGATCCAGGAGAATTGTTAGCTGGACAAATCTACTGAGCTTGCACAAAAGAGCTAGTCGTTAATAAACAGAAACATTTAGTAAACATTCCACAGGGGTGAATGGGAGGCAGGGGAGAAAAACATAATTCTGAATTTGTTTTTCAACAGAAGAAACTGAAGTAATAAATATCAGGTTTTGTATTACTTTTCTCAGAAACAATAAATAAAAACAAAAACCCCAAACAACCCACAAATTAAAGAAAGCTGCCAATATATCATGATATTCTTATTATTCACTACCAGAGAATGACTTGCAGCAAGCATTTTTGCCACAACTCATGCAGCAAAACCTAATTACTTGTAATGGCAAATGACTAATTATATTTCCCTTTAATATATAAGCATGTTACCATGCAAGCAATATTGAATTAGTTTTCACTAATGAGTTATGTTACAGATTTGTTCAGATGCACAACTCCATTGGATATCATTTAAAAGTTTAAATGATTAATGGTTCACTTACTCCATAAAATGTGGCTTAATCTATTTTTAATTATGCATTTATAATGAACTCTAATCTTTGCTTCCTGTGATTAAAGGTATTTGAGGGTTAATTCCAGACTGATTCTAACAGCTTGAGATTTAGTTTGCTTCTTAGTTAGGTTTAGGGCACTGCATTAGGTTTACAAACAACAGGAGATAGTATATCAACAGTATATCAACATAGCTAAATCCTTGTCGATCACTGAAAACGTGTTGTGACAGCATTCTAAACTACAGATTACAGCTTTTTCATTGTAACTGCTTGTGCTGGGAAAAAATTAAACATTGCCAACTGTTCATCTACTGTACAGGGTATTTGGTCATGTAACCTTAATTTTATTATGAACAGAGAAGCCCATTTGCAGTGTAAAAGAGCTCATTGAAAGCCATACCCCACATCAATATCCAATACTGCATATACAGTATACTGTAAAGTAGGTGAGCCATCACTGTTTTTCTCTCCTTTAGCACAGTCAAATTGATTTTTAATATTTTCTCACAACTACATGCATAATGTTTATGCATTTTTGTCAATGTATTTTTTCCTTAA
This sequence comes from Anguilla anguilla, assembly GCF_013347855.1. NCBI lineage: Eukaryota > Metazoa > Chordata > Actinopteri > Anguilliformes > Anguillidae > Anguilla > Anguilla anguilla. The sequence goes on along the minus strand of NC_049211.1, from coordinate 16,651,528 downwards.
TTTGATTTATTTGAAGGTTGGTATAATAATAATAACAATAATAATAAACACTAAGTTTTGCGCAGTGATCCTTTTTATTTTATTTTTACTTCTAAGGTGCGGTTTAATGAATCAATGAATTTAGCCGTCATGCTGTGCATTATGGGAGGTGGGCCACATTTTATTTTTTGCAGATGTAACATTTAATTTCTGTGTAATCTAACAGAGCATGCCCATTCAACTTTGACCTGCTCTGCATTATCGTTTCATTAATGCTCAATTTCTTTTCCACCCTGTTGGTTTTAGAGTTTTAAAATGAGCTGAACTAATAATAGGATTGAAGTCACAGTGAAGAGAAATATCTTTTCTGGCAAAGCCTATTGGTGAGGTGTCATGTGCACCACCAAGAAAAATATTTTTAAGCAAAAACACAATGGACACCATTGCCAAAAGGAACATAACTGAACTACAGTCAAATTAACTGATTAATACATAATATGAATTGCACACAATACAATTTATATATAATAAATTATGAGTAAGCCATCATATTTTATGATTGTACTGTAATAAAAATAAACTGTAAGACATAATATTCTTGATTGTACTTTTCTTGTCAACAAATGATGACTTAAAACCATGCTGCAAGAAATTTATGACACCACATATTATGAAAACATGAAATCCACTTTTGTCTTTTCTTTATCTGCCCTTTAAAGTGAAGATGGCTCAATTTATTAGGAAACAATTAACACTAGTGCCTCCCTCTAATTCGCTTGGCCTTATGCAAACAAAAGAACCCATTACAGTTGGTTCAGAGCAAATGACAAATCACCACACTGCACTGGCTGTTGGTTAACATAACTCCTCCCCCTGTATGTTTCTCATGTCTCCCAGCGCTATCTCTGTGTAGAGTGGGGGCAGGGGCAGGTTGGCAGTAAGAACAGTAGAGGAAGTGAGCAGAACGCTACTGCGATGTATGTGCATGTACAGTAGAATGCGACGGCTGATTCCCCCATGCCTGCTTACTTTGTTTTGGTTCCAGCTTCGCTATGTTCAAATCTCAGGCCAGGATCAAATATTTCCCTTGGTTAAGATCTGCATGAATTTATGTCTGCCACTCAACTTGTAGTACTTTGAAAAGTTCAATGCACTCCTTACGACAACATCAAAACGATGCTAATGTTGTGTTCATTCCACTGGTAAAGAAATATAATTTGCAAAGCTTCAAACAGTTCTCACTTTACTAAGATCCTGAAAACACACAAATAGCAGTTTATGGCAAAAATGCTGCAAGTGCAAAGTCTAAATGCGTCATCTCTCCAACTGAAGGAAAAATGCCCAAAGAGGAAGGCCTACCAGTGCTCAGCCACAATCACGCATCACAGATTAAAATGCATGATGGATTAAAGGGAATATTCAAAGGCAGCTTTCTTTGGGTTGTGCTTGGACAACCTTTAAAGACCATACTACATCCTGCAGTATACTCAGAGCTGACCAAAGTCATTCGCCTTCCACCCAAAACAAGATCCAAAGCTATGACCAAAAATCTGAACAGCCCAAACACTGCAGACCTGCCATATTCCTGTCTAATTCCTCTCACAGCCAATAGGCGTCACTGTAATTGTATGGCAGCTGCTGTGCTTCATATTTATATTTCTCAAAATCTATGACGCACTGACAATTTCCTTAAACAGCTACAATCTATCTATCAACCATGGGTGGATTGGAATGGATTATAAACTTTGAGTATAACTGCATTATGCTACAGTAAACTTAAAAAGGGAGGAGACTCTGACTTGCAGTCATGCATATTAGTATAGAAGAGCTCTAATGCATTTTTAACAAGTTACAGACTGTGAAGGATGAAGCATGTATAGAGGCTCATGGGACACTCAGTAAGTAAATAATGGGCATAGTGTTTTTACATCAAATAGGTGTCCCACTAGCTAAACGGTGTGTATAAAAACAACCTCAGTTTCACACCAAAACATTTTAAGCCTTTTTAAATGACACTGAATCCCAGACACACACACACGCATGCACTCGAGCACGCGCACGCACACACACGCACGGACACACGCATACACACACACACACATACACACACATACCCAGACACACAAACATACACACATGCATATGCACACACACACGCACACACACAACTGCAAAAAGCCCTATAGGGAATGATTCACCCTCAAACCAAAATGCATATCAGAGCAATCAATTATTCAGACAAAACAACCAAATTGAAAATAAACAGATAAATAACAATAAAAATATAACAATCCTGGCAATGACAACATCAACAGCAACAATAATGAGGATAACATCAGCAATATTTGGAAAAAAAAAAAAAAAAAGATTGTTTGAGGATACTTTGGACAAGGGTTTGAGCAGCAGAGGTTGGAACGCCGGAATGGAAAAACACTAAGAGGGAAAGCTAAAGCTGACAGGCAGAGGAGACACAAGGGAGAGCTAGTTGGACAGACAAATGCCAAGGAAGATCAAAGGCAGCCAGTCCCAGTTTGCGAGACGCTCTCTAAAAGGTCTTGTTAAAAACAGGGACGTGGTCAAAATGGCTTTTTTAAAATCTCTTTCAACAATAAAACCCAAAGAGGAACTCGGGTGAGGTTCCACTGCCCAAACCCATTGGCTATCTAGCAGGGGATGAGAGGCCAGAGTCAGTCAAAGGACAGACTTTGCTGCCGCTTTTCTTAGTGGACTGCAGTGAGGAAGCAAACTTGCCTTCCTGATGCAGTGTACATACTATTGCAGTGTTTTAAGGCGTTTGAGAATACATTCTATCATGCGAAACATTTCTGAAATGTCTGGATGCCAAATTGCTGGTTCAGCGGCGAAAGTATACACACGGCGATAACGAAATCCCTCCGAACCTTGCAGCTGCTTTCCATTTCTCCCCATCTTTGTTGCTAGGCACAAGGTCTCCACTGTTGATTGTGAGCAGCCACCCTCCCGATCCACGCACAGTTTAAACACATGAACGTGACTCATGTACATACATCACGTTTGCTTGTTTTAAACTTAATCCCGCTCAATGCGCGGCCGCAGGGCTACAATGTTTTCTTTATTACTACCATTAACCGTGATATTTATGACATTAGCACCAGCCAGTTGTGCAGCAGCCATTCTACTGTAAGATAAGACAAAAAGACACTTCCAAGTTTTCTGTTATAACAGGGCAAAGAAATTGCATACTTTCACAGTATGAGAGCAGCCCCTGTGATGTTCTTGAAATCACTGTCGAGCTGCTGTGCCCTGTAGTTTTTGGGTGTTTAAAGCAGTTACACTGTTGAGTAAAAAATGCTCCATGTTTTACTTGTATTGAAATATGAATGATTGTACCATAGAGTTCCATTCAGAAACCCAGACCCTGTGCCCAGTCTAAACAACCTGGCAGTGTGTGGCTGCCTGAGCCCCAGAGGTAGGAGGAGGGGGGTTCGATAGTGCGATAGTTGTTCAGGTTCATGTCCTGCTTTTACGCTTGTTTTCTCACCGACACAGCCTCCATTGTTTCGCTCCCCTGCGATACTCATCAGGACTTCTCCCTGCTCAAAACACCCCTGCCTGTTCATTTACACAAAGTGAAACATCGCTGCATGCTAGCCGACTGGAGCCACCGAACGACTCTGAATTTGGGCCAGGGAGGAGGTTTCATTCCAGCTGCTACCTACCTTTTGCAATTGTGTTTCCAACTTACTACACTCTTCCTTCTTTTGCTCTATGGCAATCTCCAGGGATTTGAGTTTGGAGTCCTTTTTCAGGCCAGACGAAGCTAAAGACGACGCATGTTCTTTCAAGTCAATTAAACTAGACTGAAACGAGACAAAACCATGCCAGACAGTCAGTGAGATCAGCCCTAACATATGTCTACATGGGGGACTGGAGTGAAATGGTTCAAAAATAACAATGCATGCATGCAATTTGTCAGTTTCCCGTCAATTTCCTCCAAGTTTCTTGAAAACCCGTTAGATGCATCATCTATGTGCAAACATAAGGTACAGATCAATTAAAACCCTCTGAGTCTGTTACCAGCTATCAGGCTAACTACCTCCCCTCACAACATGCACAGGAAGGAGGTATTAGGGCACAACACTGTGCACATGTCAAGAGTTTTGTGGTACTTTTGTTTCAATTATCATAGGGAAAGTGTTAATAGGCACAGTGTACATGTACAGACACAGGAATGCATAGTTGTGTCTGTGCTTTAAGTGGAAAAAAATGCGTGCCGGCTTGGCGTACCAGTCTGTTCCGGAGTTGGTATACAATCTGCTCGGCTCAACTATTAGCTCAGGTCCTTCGCATAATGACTTATCTTAACCTGTTGCATTTTGATTGTTGTAAACTTTTGAATTACACATTCAGAACTTAGAGTTCCTGCCATTACCTAATCAAAAAGTAAAGCCACAGGAAAATATTATTTTGTCCCTTGGTCAAGTAAGACCTCAGCAATGTTTCAACAATGTATATGCTATTTCACCATTTCAGAACATTACATTGACTAAACTGTTGTTGTTTTTATTGTTGTTTTCATTTAAGCAAACACACATGTAGGCTCACTGGACACTGCAACACCCAACACAAAGACATGGCATCCATTTTACATTTGCAAGTATTTAACTTGTGCTGTGTTGCTTTTAAAGCCAGCTTCAGATTTTTTACGTTGTTGGAATGTGCTGTCAGTGATCACAAGTCTACAGCAATCAAAATGTGATATATCATATGTCATACCAGCATGTTATGCAGCAAAGAAAGGCAAGGACCCTGACTAAATCATAGAGCCGAACAGAACGTATGCTGACACTGGCCCGTTCAGGCACTGGCACTACCACTAACTACAACTGTGCTAATATGGTTGGACGGGGGCAGAATTGAGTACTGGGAGCTTAAAATAAGTGCTGGTATGCAAGAAAAAGACACGGTACTCCAAAGAGCAGAGCACCAGTGCCGGTACAGGCCCACTTCCAGCACTGGTCTGTGTCACTGTAGATACTAAGTGAATCATTCATTATATTATATTATGTTTAAATAATTATATTATATTTTATCAACTTTTGGTAAGCTTCCACGGTTCCACTGATTCCAGAATTAACCTGTTGCTCCTTTTTGGTGCTCAATAAAAAACAATATTCTGAAACAAAATGTGTATACTGTACCAGAAGATACATAATGAATATTAAAGAAAACATTCTTTGAGCAGTCTCATAAATTTTAATATACCAAAAGATTGCTTGAGCATGTTTTTGGAACAATACTGTAAGAACTCCGCCTGGCATCAGGTCAGGAATGAAAGGATGGAGCTGTAAATTACTTTTTCAAGAACAAAGTGACAGGGTCATCCTGAGGAGGGGTTGTGTGGTAAAAAGTGAATTACTTTAACAATCAATGTTAAAACTTTAAATATGGGGTTCAGGTGTTGTATTACTGGTGGAATGTTGTACATATAAAAAAATAAATAGATAAAAAAAGAACAAAGTCAAAGTCAGTTCAACATTTGCCCAGGCTTGATATTTTATGTCATGTTATTTCCTGCTGTCATTTGATATTTTTATATCTTAGGTTATTTGTAAGACAACTATTGTTGTTTTTTATGTTTTGCTTTTTACAGAATCTACAGGACGGCTATTTACAGTCTGTGCGTTGTTGGCACAGACTTGCAATTTACCTGCATACTTGAGCAAACATACAACTAAACCACACAAGTCTACAGAAAGGAGAGATCTTATGGGGGAGGAAATGACTACTCTATTCTGTTTCTGTAATGAGTTAAACAGCTGTATCCCTTATAACTGAACTGAATAGAGAGAATTCAAATTCAGTTGAACTAATAATTGTACATAATACCAATGTGTCTCTGTATGTTCCCAGTGACTACAAGGCCTTGATTCTGAATCCAATGTCAGTAGAAAGCCTTCTGAGACTCAGGAACTGAATTACCAAATGCTAGAAGGCTGTGGGTCTCAGGACCTGCCACATGCACAGTGCAGTAGTTACTTTATGGCAATGCCGTGGCAAATGCCATATGCTCTGTAATGTGAGCAAAGGCATATGGTCTACGTGAATGTTAAAATGAAGAGGATACACCAAACACATTAATAATTACAAGCACTATAAATTAGCGTGAATAAGGAAGTAAAGTAGAATCCACAGTAAAGAGAAAGGGAGCTCAGCAGAGAAATGCATTTCACCTCCATGCCCATAGGAAGTGAAGTTAAGATTATAGTAATGATGGGTGAATGAGGCTTCTAAAACCCCAGAATTGATGGAGCTACAGTAGCATGTGCCTCACTATTGATAATTTGCTAAGGTGAGTAGCATTTTAATTTATTCATGTGACTTAGACTGTACTGCACAGAAGACCCACTCATTATGCAGTTAATTGGGGCACAAATGGGGGAGGAGGGGGGGTATGGACAAAACATCCAATGGTCAACATCACTGAATACAGGTAACACTAATTGCTATTCTTATGGCTTCTAAAGTTCTCATATAAACCCCATGGCTCTTTAACCAAGTAGTGGGGCACATCTGAATTTTTAGCTCTTAACATCTCATGAAGCAGCACAACATTACGGGCACTCAACTGAGATGAAGAGACGGCTCCAGGAATGAGGCAAACACTGCGACGGGCTGGGATGTCTCAGAGCCCAGTGCCCACCCAAAGCTAACCCACCCCATGCAAACTGACCTCCTTCTCCGTCAGCTCAGCCTGCAGAGTGTTAACCTTCTCCTTCAGGTCCTTGTTTTCCTTTTTATAGGACTCGGCCTCCTCTAGCCTCTCCCGGTCCTCTCGCTCCCGTTGTTCCTTCAGTCGTTCGATAATTCTTTCCTGCCAATGATAAAGGCGAGGCCAGAAGATTAAAGTCAGCTCATTACATCAATGAGTACAACAAAAAAAAAGAGAGATTGCAAGCAGCTTATTTGGGTCCTGTAGCACTTCCTGCAGCATTAGTCCCTCTGAGAGGAGACAGTATGTTTCCGTGCTGCTGAGTTTCTTCAACATTAAAACTGTGCTGTTAACAGGGTGAATTTGAGTTGATGAGGTGCAGCACAATTCATTTGTGATGCATTTGACTATGATCAATTTCTTCATTTTTAATAAGAGTTTATTTTTCATTTTAAAAACAGCTCATATGCAAAGTTTGGCATTTTTCTAAAGGACGTTTTGAAGTTAGGCATTTTTCTAAAGGCAGTTATAGTATAAACCACAACAAAATTTCCTTTCAAAGACCATGGTCACAATTCTCCTTGGGCCCCTTCCGGGCAGAAAAGATTGCCATATATTAAATAAGGCAGGGAACTGTCTGCCAAACAAATAAATTATGATATTGTATCACCAGAAAAGGACTATATTAATTATGTTATCAACCTTCAGACAGCAGACATGAAGCAGATTTGCGCCAAGTTAAACTCTGGACTCTAAACTCTTTTTTCCTCTGAGTGATGGTTGCTTTTCCAAACACTGAGGTCATGAAAGACCATAGTTTAATCACGTTGGATTTTTGATGACAATTCAAATTCAGGCTATGGTGTAACTGCAAACAAGCACAAATGCAGTAAAACAGGAAGCATGTGCTAAATATGGAGTTCACACTCATATGTTTTTCCTCTATCACAAGATGCAAATATCTTCTATATCTAAGCAAAGAGTTCGCTAACAGCCAGTAACATTTCTTGTCATATGCTTCTATGACCCCTCTCTGTTAATCAAAAACAGAGCAAGGTATACCGCGAATGGCTAATTATGCTAGCTTAAAAATGAGTGAGAAAAAAAACAGGAAAAATACTACTTTTTGCATTACCCACCACAAAAGAGCTCTCGTAAGTCATTACCCACCACAACAACCACAAGACATGAATTTGAAAAGCCACTATCACACTCTCGCTTTACGGGTGTGCCAGGGGCTTGTTACAATAACAGTATGATCTGTGGGAAAAGGTAAAGACTTATTGTGACAAAATTTTCTTTATTTTCTAAATTTTCTGTTTTTTATTTTCATCATAAAACAAGAGTTTGTTGCGCACACATGTATCACACATCTATTTAATGTTCTGATATGTTTCTGTATGTCAGTCAACTGAGCCAATGCAAAAAATATGAATTGCAAGATATTGTGAAATTGTGAAATTTCACAATTGTGAAAATGAGTGGATTATTCGCTATACATTTTGGAAATTTAAGTGCTTCTCTGAATAAAATATAGTCTGCATTGTCTGACTAGTTCTGAATAATGACCTTTAGTCGACACAAAAACAAGAACCTTCACAGACAAGATAATGTATACCCTCAAATTTCTGCCATTTCTCAAATCACAGGTAAAGAAAATCAATTTAAACTGAAGCACAGAACCTTTCAGACAAGAACTGCCATGATGAATCAGAAAAACAGCTGTGCCCTGTCTACCGAAACAAACATTAAAATGTTCATAACAGAGATTTAGCCAGTTATGTATTATATTAAGTTTGTTCTTGAGTGGCAATAATAATGGGAATGGCAATAATATTCCAAAAAAGGTTGTAAAGACTGAAAGCATTAAAGTTTAAAACACGTCAAAGTACAATTTTAAAAGGATGAATCCATATATTATGAGTGGTATACGTAACTTTACAGCACTACCACAGTCCGCCCCAAGGAAGGTTAATGCAATACGTGCTGAATGTGTTTGCCTTAAAAAATATTTTTCTCGTTGGTTTTTTGCTGAACACCTAGGCCAAACTAACCTATAATCTAGTCATTGGCTCTAGGCACCTGTTCAGAGAGCAGCTTGAGGGTGGTATTCAGGAAAGCCAGCACTTATCAGTCTAGTCTATGAGGTGTCCCATCGGCCCGTGAGCTGTGCACGCTTCTCTTGAAAGCCCTCTTTCCCTGAACCTGGCTGAGAGCCAGACACATTCTGAATTCCTGACATCACTCTCCCAAGCACATAATGGTGCTCTCCACCGTCCCTTGTAATGAAACCAGTTTCTTCCTCCTGTAAACACATGATTAATGGGTCTGAGTGGATACAGCAGGAACTGTCTTCTCCGAGGCCCTCCAAGTGCCAACATTGCTGGAAAACCGTCCTATAATTATCAGATTCCTGCATAATGTCTACCTGCAATCACGAAAATACATCATGCGTGCGAGGAATTGTTCTCTAAAATAGATATACGGCAGATCTCTGAGATAAGATCTTTTTTTTTTTTTTTTACAGTACATAGTGTACATTTGTATTTACCAAGGGTGAATTTTACAGTGACTTTCACTACACAGGGCACAAGTACCACCCCACTGTCTCGGTCCACCTTAAACTTAACATGAAAATAAAACTGCTTCTTAGGAGGAACAAAATTAATATGGTGACTTCAGCAGATTCTGCTGGTTCCATGAGTAGACAATCACACTCTAGGACTACTCCTCACTCTTCCACAGGGTTACAGAGTTCACCTTAAGGTTACCCTGCCAATGCATCATGTACAGCAGCCATCAGGACTGTGTTCGACAATCCATGCCTAGTACAGATTCTAAACAAACCCTTGTATGGACACTGATGTGCTCTGACAGAATCGTCTCCCCTGGCCATCCTGCCTGGAACAATGGCTCACAGTGTTTTGAGCCTCACCTGTAGACTCTTTAATGGATTGTTTGACATTGCGACTGACCCTGGAGTGGGGGCTCTGATGGCCTGGAATGGCCCTCCCTCAAACACAACAAACCCTGGGGACCCACCAATCCCAAGGAGGAAGAGAGGGCAGAACTCCCAATTCTCTGATTGGTTGTTGCAGTTGCTGTTGATCTAAACCCCGTAAGGTTCACTTTTACACCCTGACTGGGGTGGTTATAACAGTAGTTAACTGCATCGAATCCTTACAGGCAGTACTACGGGTTATGACATTAGATACAAGAGGAAAACCAAGCAGACATGTCATGCAGTACAAGAGGCCTGGGATGAAGTTTCCTCCTATACAAGAAAGAAATTACAACAATGCAAAAAAATTGTAGAGCAAATATGAAGACTGAAACAGAGATACTACTAGCCCCTTTACTGGAATATAAGTAAGACATGGACACTTCCTCAGTGAGGGAGTACCTTTTCAGACAGCGCCTCTTCCAGTGTAGCCAGGGCAGTGTCCGTGTTGCTCGAGTCTGTCTGCAGTGACTTCACTCTGTCTTTCAGGTTGGTCAGCTGTTTGTCTTTGTCTCTGAGCTGCTCCTGGAGGTTTTCGATCTGATAAAAAGGGACAGAAAGTAAAGCTCTTGTAGATTCAGATGGCTTCATTAAAAGCAGAAATGAACAAAGCCATTTTGAGCAAATTAAATCTGTTTACAGCACAGGATTTTAGAAGAGACACGCCAAGCAATCTTTAAAGAGTGGTGTAAACAGCAAAGCCATTTCTTTGAAAAGCCTTTTGCATTCCACTTCCTCCCTTCATCTCTGGAAAAGATTTGTAATGAGTACTTTGGCATTGATAATTCTGTCCATTAAGTAAATCGCTCTTCAACCCTTCTTCAGACAGTCCAGTGAAAGCAATCTTTTTATATTTTGAATGGTAAACAAAAGCAATGTACGTATACAGTACCAGTACCAATTCATTATGACTCAAAACCATTAAGAGTACCATTTTTCCCATCCTGTACTGAGTGAAAACAGAAATTCAAATGGAATGTTTAAATGTCACAATTCCACAATACACATGGCTGTTTGCAGAAATCATTATGTTCACTGAATAAAACAAAAACTAGCAAGTACAAACAAGCCCGATTTGAGATTACAAATGTTAACAGATGATAGCATGTGCTCAGCAAACACCTATAACAACTGGCAACACACATTTTCATCTGCGAAGGAAATATTTGGATAACTCATAAAGAATTGAAAATACACGGGCAAACAGTGAAGCATATTGCAAGAAACTAAAGACAAAACATAAACAGAGAGAATGCCACCAGCATAAGAAAAGCCCCCACTAAGCTCAGAAGGAAAGGAAAACATTCGCATGAGAAGATTGCAGGCATACCAGTCATGGGTATATTGACAGATAATGCACAAATCTCTACAAACTATTTCTAAATGAATGAAATAAAACTCTGACATACTTTTTTATCCTCTTGTGGACAAATTAGCAGTTTTTTTATCTTCAAGGAGAACTGCATAAAATGACTAGGAAAGCCACTGACTAGGCTTGAGAATCTAGATAGCAAAATGACTTTGATTGCAGTCAATCCCAGCTGAACGCCTCTGTTAACCATGTTTAGAACGATGTGCTGATAGCGAGCTAACTGATGTGACATGGTGGGAAAGTGTCACCAGTTAAACGTACTGCCACTTCTCTCAGGAACATTATGCTGCAGCTAAATGAGTGTAAAAAAAATGAAAAGTTTGTGGTGTCTGGCTGATGGGAGATTCTAAGTAATTCAATTAAATGTCAAAAACACTCTGTGACATGAATCAAGATAATTTTAAAATACAGCAATTGAAACACGTGATTTTACTTCAGAAAAAAACGCTGATGCGAGCCCGCACAGATTGATCTCAGAATGAGAAGAAAAAATGATTCAAAAAACAAAAAATAAAATAAAATTTAAAAAATAACAATAACATTTAAAAATACTGTTAGGAACAGATATGAAGTACATTAAAAAATTCCATGAGATGAAAAATTGCATGCCTTGTGTACCGTAAAACCAATTTTTTAAAAGATACCTCATAGAGCTTTATTTCAGGGCAAATTTAGCATATCGGTTCCGGTTTGAAATAAACCATTACACTCTTCACTAACACAGTTTTCTTTGGCCTGCATAAAGTATATCCTGACAAAAAAAATGAAGTTTGTAATGTAACCATAATGTAATTGTGCAGAAAGTAGTTAAACATCATTCGATCTCAGAGGTCTCTGTTGAGACGTGGGCCGGATATGGGATGTGGACACTAGGGTGGAGTTTTATCAGACCTCCACACCAAACTGTAGGACAGACCATTTCCCAGCACTTTGGCCCACTGCAAGCCAAGAAGAGGCAGATGCTGCACCTCCAGGAATGAACGTCCACAAAGGCCCTATTCCAAGATGCAGCTGTGCTATAATTCCACTTGTTTGTATAAACTGTCTTATATGTTTTTCAATTGGACAGTCTTACATAGTGCAGTAGAATCTTAATATTTCTTCACTTCCAGACCACCAACAGTCCAGTCCTGTCTTTTCCAAATTTGCCAAAATAGTAAAACTAGTTGTTTTATTAGGTTAGACCTTGAGATAGTTCTCAATTGCTTTGTTTGTGAATATACACACAATTTGTTTTTTTTAACAAAATAGGTGTTTAAGTTTAAGTAATAAGTTTTTAGACTACATATTTTCCAGAATTGTAATTCATCACTCTGTTCCTCCTGTTCTCCCAATTAAATCTATCCGTCCCTGCTTGGTAACAGTGACACAGAAGTCTGATAATTCTGTAATGTCATTAATTAGTAAAACTGATATATGGCAAGGCCACAAACAACCTCACTGTCCATTGGTCATGTAATGGTTTCATCATAAAAGGTGCAGGGACAACCGCAAACTGAACATGAACACTCAGCTGCAATTTGAGACTGGATAAAAATTTCCCATGAAAAAAATATGGCAAAATATTGGTGATTTCTAATATTCAGAATGAAAGAGAAAGGATAGCTCATGCACCCTAAACCACAACTTTGGAACAAAACACCGAAACCACTCTTGGCTTCACACAAGACCAGACTCCACACACATTCTACAGAAATAATGGGCCTCACAGTCCAAGACCTGCTTGCAGACTCTTGTGTCAGGAATAACACAATTAAGGTTTATATTTAATCTAACCGCACAGCACTGGGTCCTTAACTTTGAATAAGGAAATTATACTAGCATATTCTTTTTCACATTTATTTTTACATTGTACATTTAACAGTTATTAGCAGATGTATATACAGTAAATATGTAAAAAGGTAACACTGAATTAGTTTCTTAAAGTAACAACTCACTTTGTGTCCTTTGACAACATTTGGGCCTGGAGTGGGAATTCATTTTCCCCACATTACATTACATTGTACAAAATACCCACAAAATGATGTTTTCTTTATGTCCACTATTTAAACTAAATGCTGAACTACCTGGCATTATAAAGTATAAAAAACCAACACATTTAGTGGGTCATTTAGTGTTTATCTTTCTACCCTCTAAAGCGCATAACAACCACTAAACGTATTGTCTTTGTAATTCGTAATTGGTGGTTGAACCCAGTAAATATTTGGTTTGAATCCTGGAGATATGAAAAAGCCACTATAGTAGGAAGGCCAAATCCACATTTGGAGCTTACAGTAGGAGGGATAGATGGGAGAAAGGGAGAGTGGAGATAAATTTCAGCAAATCCCACCTCCAGTGGGCTCCGACCTTGTGGCTGGAAGCTAAAAGACCACTATACAAGACCATAGCCATTTGTTAACTCCCTGAGTCAGTGATATTCCTGTGCTGTAGCTGAGTATGCTACATGCTTTTTTCAATTCTGTGAAAATCTCTACCTAGAAATGAAAAGCAGAAACTAGCGCAAGAGGTACAGTATTTTGGTTAAATGAAAAGGCTCAAGAGGGTGTACCTCAGGGCTTAATTACAAACATCCTCTCGTGTGAGACAGTAGGTTTTAAATAGATGTCATGAGCCTATAGTGTCTGATGAAAAGAATCAAATTAGTATAGAGAGACACAAGTTAATTCAGTGTCCAGACAGTTGTTACCAAAACTCTCCTCAGAGGTTTTAAACAGTGAGGAACATTACACAAAGAGTAAAGCTGAAGTAACTAAGAACTGAGGTAACATTGGAGCTGTCACCTCTTGCCACCTTGTGGCACAAGGATGCTACTACGGCTTTTATTTCTCTGGTTTACTTCCCTAGTAAAACTACATTTTTTTAAGGGGAAAATATATAGTTTATGTTTTCCAAATAACAGAATTGTGCTGTATTAATGTTAATGTATTAGTGTCAATGTCACAGCTAATTACATAAACTGTGTATTATTACTCCACATCAGCCATGATTACACACTATTTGTTTAGTATTACTAAAGTAATATCCTCAAAAACCTGCAGAGATAAATCAAAATAGGATCCATTGGCCTCATTATTGAAAGAAACAGGAACGACTTCCAGTCGCATTCTTCTTGTGCATGCGCCCATATTGTACTGAAGTACGGCACTGTGGCAAAAATGCTTCTCAGCACTAGAACAAAGTAAAGTACCTGAACTGCTTCAATATGTTAAAGCAGCATAAATCTGTGTGAACTGTATACTGAAACTAGAAACAATACTGCTCCTAGCACTGTGGATATAGGCAGTTACTATGCAAATGAAAAAGGTATTGCAACTTGTAATAATCATACTCGTATTTCAGCTGTGATATAGGTCTAAAGCAGAAAACAGTACTCAAACAGGCCTGGGATGGGTCATCTCCCTCACTGACAAATACCAACCTTTACCCAAACAGAGTGTGAAATACTGTAGCAAAGATACGTCTCTCCATTTACAGAAAATAAGTTATTTGATCTCTCATTTGAAGGCACTGCCCATTTGCCAAAACACTTCATGCGACACATGAGATGAGACGAAAGGCCTTTATTCTACAGGTTTATGTCTTCTGAAGATGCTGAGTGGCATTTATGTAACAAGTCGCTACATGATTGATACTCCAGCATGTTCAAAGCCCTAGGAACAGGTGGGCTGTGTCACGCATGTGATAATGTTTCTGGGAGAATCTTGCAGGCACCCTCATCTCCCTTTCCTTTCTGACATTTGTAATCTCCACCCTGCTCAAAGTTGTGAAATTACCTCTCCATGTACAGCATGATTTGCTAGTGTTTATGTTACTTTCAAAAAATGATTCCCAACATAAAAGAGGGTTTAATGATAAAGAATCACATTAAAGATACGGATTGTGGTTGGTTTGGTCAGAGAGAACATTTAAATCCAGTTATTTGAAAGGGTGGATATGCAGTGGACATTTAATTAATCCACACTGCATTCTTTATGTTCATCCATACATATTTGGTAAAGAAGAAGAGTCATTTTATGTATTGCCATGAAACCCCATGTCCTTTCAGCATCCTTCCGGACCAGTATTTCAGCAAATCATAATGCATTCCAGCGCAAACAATTCAGTGTTAAACATTTCCTCTTTTCTGCTGGCCCTTGTATATCAACTGTGTGTGTACAAGAAACAATATTTATTTGTTGTCAACAAATACAGTGGTTGTGTATTACATCATACAACAAAGCGTCCCCAGGAGATCTAGTAGGAGGGGACAACTATTTGGTGAAATGTAAATGTAATCAAACAAATATCTTTGGAAAATAGGGGGTTTGAATGGAATTCACAATGGCATAAGAACAAAAACAGATGAAAGGATATTCTTTTTTTTAAAGCTCACTGGAAAGTTTACAAAGGAGAATAAGATTCAGGACCATTAGTAATATCGTATCATATCATATAGTTCTTGGACTTACAAAAACACAATTGACAAAGCAATAATTTGTAATCATTCTTGACATAACACATTTTCTAGACCTGTATCAACACAATCGAGAACATATGGTGGCTGCCCTGTTAAGTGATAAGATTTTTTAGTTAAAACTAGTTGACAAATCAAACAATCTGACAATAAACTCTCCAGAGTTTTATTGGGTTGTATAGCCTACTAAACAGCAGAAACCCTGTCCTTCAACATTGATGACCCATTTCAGAGCTGTACTGCCAAGGTTCAAGTGCCCATCACTACCATGGTGAGTCAAATAATATCAATACCATAGACTGTGGACGGAAAAAGTATTTCAAAAGTTTCAATGGATTTGACTTATGAAATGTCACTAAGGGGCCAACTTACTTCAAATTCCTTGAGAAATCTGCTAACGTGTTTATGCTATGTTTTAATGGAATCTAATGTTGTGTGGATCACATAGAAGGCCTATGGAAGATAAAGGCTTACTTCACCTCAGATTTGTTTGTATTAGGTATTAAGACATGGAAATGCAATAGAACCCATGTGGAATGAGACAGGATTTGGTGTACAGCTACATGTATTGTCAAACTTTTAAGCACACCTAAACAGGTAATGCATAGAAGTGCTTTTCTACAGGCTAATACAGCGCCTCTAAAATTCTGAGATATTACTGCATTTTAAAGAAACATTCCTTCTTATTAATATAACAAAGAACATTTTTCTTGAGAACGTACACCCTACATTTGCACAAGGATGTTTCATACAGTTAAGCACATAAAAGTTAAAGAAAAAATGAGACATTTGCAACAATGAAATCAAGAAGGATAACATGTGGGGAACTTCAAGTTGTTCCAGTTTTCTTGAATTTGTCCCTATCGCTTCTTTTTCAGCAAAAGAATGCCGTAATGATTGCTGGTGTAATTACCATGGCATTTTTTTCCGCCTGCTCAGAGGGTCAGATCTAACTATAGTTTTAATTTTTCGACGGGTTGCCAGGACTCTGAGCCAAGCACGAAAAGAAAAAGAAGGGGGAAAAAAAACAGCCCACCCAACTAATGTCCACAGCTGTGATATCTCCGCCTGTGCCCTGGACTGATGTATCTAAATACCAAAGCCCTGCTGTAACCTGGTCAAAGCAGGTTATCAACTCTCCTGCTGGGTTCCATTGAGCAGCTACTGCTCACTGGAACATCATTACAGGAACCCGCTGTCTGTTACAGTACAAATACCTCCAGACCTGTATACTCCACTATGGAGTAGGTCCTCAGGGAATCGCGCTGTATGGATGGAACACTGATTCATAACTAACATCAATAGAGCACTGATTAATAACTTACATAAAGGCAAGGAATAGCTGCAGAGTTCCTGTACAGCTCTACAGTTCTAATGTAACACAGTGTCAGCTGACAAAGGCCTGGATTGTATCACTAGTTGTTGTCCTTAAGTTTGACTCAATTAAATGCAAGCTCGGCTTTCTTCACATACACGGCTTGGCATGCTCAGCAATCAATGAAACCAATTCTGTTTGCGCTAAAAAATTAACTTTTGGATTTATTTTTAAGTCAGAGTTAAGGATATTACTTGATTTAATCCAGGCCATAGGCAACACATACAGTATTACAAAGAAAATCTTACTTTTTATTATTCAACATAATATGAGATGCTGGGGGGTGACTGTAGGCTATGCAGATCTCGTATGACTGGCTGCCGATAACTAGTGTGCTGTCTGGTTAATTTATCTCAGTATTAAAACATCACAGGTATTACCACTAAACCATACATTTAATCACAGATTCCATATGGGAGAACTCATACTTGATTTATGAGTTAGCCCGGTTGAAAGGTGGACTATTCGTAATATAATCCAAGGGGGGGGGGGGGGGGGGGATGAATTTGAGCAAATATTAGCCCACTATCGGGAACCGAAAGATATTTCTTTCATGATTGTTTTAAAATGACTAACTTGAGTCACAGCAGTAATATTACTTATTAATGTATGTTGGATGTTGGTTATCATAAATTTTAGTTATTCCTTCATTTCTTGGTGGCCTGACTAGTTGTAAATGTGAGTGGTAATTAAGGATAAGCAATTTGGCAACAGACCATACTGTTCTAGAGGAAATACTTTGGCTTTGTTAAAGTTGCAGCTTTTAACCAGATCGCACTATTCCTGATCTAATATTTTCATTTTAAATTACAAAATGGGGTTCCATTCTCTTAATGCAGCATAGTATTTTACAGAAAGCTGATGCACAGAATATGAAAATGAGAAAGAGGTAGAGAGAGAAGATTGGCTAGAGAATTTAATATCCTACCACACATCAAAAAATGTATCCATAGAAAGGTACAATATACCATAATGACACCAAATAAATTGTGGTCAAATCTTTAAAAAAAATTCCAGCTCCACTGACTGTGTGGCTCAGTGATCATTCAGCAGCTTCCTTGTGCACAGGTGTAATGCCAGGCTGTCTAACAGAGAGAAACCAGTCACACTCGCCATTTTTAAAACTGCTACACAATTTTCAATAAGACAGGAATACTAGAGGAATGATAATCCCATGTGAAAGGAGCTGGATGCTGAGAAACACAAGCAGCGAGTTCAGATTCTGTGGGGACGTGCAGGACAGGACTGGCACCGCAGGGAAAGAACCTTCTGAAAAGGCTTTGAAGGAGAGCCGTAACTCAGGAACCACGGAGTGCCGATGACATGCAATGCTGATTATGAGAACACAGACAGTCAGCAGGCCTGACGCAAGGTAGAGCGCCAAGGGATGAAAGCACACATAATTAAAACAAAAATAAAGAACTAAATTAATAAAAGGTACATTCCTTAAATTAATCAAAGTCCACACAATCAAAAACAGATTGACTTTTTTTTTGTTATAATTTTGTCTGGTCCAAAAAAAAAAAAAAAAAAAGAAAATCAAAAGGAAAAATACCCTTGACCTGGTACTTTCAGTCATGAAAGCCAACAAATCAAGAGTCATTCGCTATTAATTTATCATCGAGCCCCTGGCAGGTGTAAGTACTCAAGCTGAACACTGCACTGGCTGTCTGAGGCAAGGCATGAGGTGGAGATTTATTACAGTCGGAAGGAGCATGACAGTGTCCGTGTCCCACTATTCTCACCATCTGCATCCCAGACCCTCCAACATCCCATGATTCCCATCTCTTCCCCAGTCAATCTCCACAAGAATGGACTGCACATCTCAGAGGAGAGATGTCCAGTACGATGAGTCATTGATAACCCATGAAAGAGCTGTAAGATCAGAGAAGCAGGGTTATGGATGTGCTTTAAAAGCAGGGTGCTGTGGGATGGATCTGAATACACGTGCACCGCCCTGAGTGCTTCCAGTATTCCAGCAGGCAGACCTCAGTGGCCATCGCTCTCACTGCTGGCAGTGTCTGTCAGCTCTCACTGTGGCTTTTTCTTTGAAGGTAAACATGGTAAACATGCAGTAAATAAGCTCCTTATTCAGCCTGGCCACTGGCTGCTTCACTGCAGCTGTGTGCCCCCATTAAGTTGCCAAAAAAGTTGCCAGTGTAACCTCAGAACTACATTGTGGCGACGCCCTGTGTTGTACGCTTTGGCTGCGGACGAGCGCGTAGCCCAGAATAGTCTCCCACACTCCCGAGGGGCAAGGGACGGAAAAACCAGCAGAGGTTCGCTCGCTGCAATGTGCCAACAAAAACTCTGAATGAAGAGAAAACCACGGGCGCCCACTGGGTACGGTTTGAGGGTGTTCTGAGAAACTTGGAAACCCACATGTAAACTGGATGCAAATTTGTTGCTCGTATTAAAGTGACACGGTACTATGAACAGTAAAGTTTTAGGCCATCTTCACTCTGTCCTGTTTGAGGGGCTAAAAGTGATTCTGTTCAATATGTATAATCTTCTTGGAACAGCTTTTGCTCCTCTGGTGACATACTGGAATATTACCTCTGATTGCAACAGGGAATGAAATGTTTCCAGGTTGTCCTTTCCAGTTCACCAAAAAGAGGTGTGAAATTTAAATTGATCTCAATGTTCCTAAATAAAGTTCGGACAAATAAAGTTTTCTAAATTAAAAATAAAAAGGCAAGCACTCATTGTTTTCATAACTGATGCATGCTGTGGAAAGCAAGAAATGTCCACATCCAACACTTATACATGAAGCACACATATTTTCTAAGAAATCATACACCACAAATAGGTGGTGCTTTTCCACATTAAAAAAACAGAACATTGCACAGCTGTCACAGTGAACCAGGCTGAGTTCAAGAACATAAGCACAAAACATTCTCGGTCAGCTGAAATCTCGTCCAAATTTCATATGAATTTTTACTAACAACCGGAATTTTTCCTTTCTCTTTTATTTTTTAAGCTTATATTTTCTTGTGTACATATTTGCCCAACATATGAATAAGTCCTGTGTTGCATATCTTACATAGGAGTTACTCCAAATATGATACATTATACAACCTTGAGCATGTGTCCTAATCATGGACTATTGACACTCAAGCACCCTGAATACTGATCTCTGATGAACAGTCTAGATTAAAACAGGGAAACATGGTAATCCCGTGCAAAGGGCCTTTCTGAGGATGCACTGTGCTTCTCCAAACAAGCCCAGCTTTCAGCTTGCTGCACGCTACCAGTGCCTGACGGCAATCTCCCAGTTCATTTCGGGCATTCAGACTAGCTTCCTGTTCCAAGCCAAAGTTATTTGAATGGATGAGATGCATTACAGTCTGGCAGAGGTGCAGAGCAGTGTGTCTGGCGTTTTTCATTATTACAGACTCGGCACAGAATCCAGTTAGAGATGAGTGTAAGGGACAAATGAGGCTGTAAGCAATGAAAAGGGGAAAAAAAAGGACATACGAACATGACTGCCCTAATCCCAGTACAAAATATGGCCCTGCTTCTTGAAAGACTCTAGAGTACAGGGGCATATTAGGAAACCTACCGCTAGTGGACATCTCCTAACAGTGCTCCCAGGTTCAGCATCCTGATCAAGGTTAAGCTGAGCATTAATCCCTCAACGAAAAGTAACAAATGGCGCAAATACAAAATCAAAAGTGTAAGACGTCTATAAACATATAGCCTGTTTCATATACACACTGCCATATACACAGCAGAGAATTCATACTTAATCACTGTAATAATCACAATATTACTGAGGATACTTAAAGCAAACACGGTTTATTTTATAGAGAATATATATAAAATATTCTTAAAAGGGAAGATACTGAGCTGCAGGGTGCCTCATCCGGTAAAGGCACACACTACTGTAGGGGTAAATTACATTACATTACATTTATTTGGCAGACGCTTTTATCCAAAGCGACATACAAAAATCCCACAGGGCAACACATAACGGGCCGGGGAGAGACAGGCTTCAGTCAGCGAGACATCCGTGGCTCACCACAAGTCAGCTACCTCCTCTGGTCACCTGTGTACCCACAGTCAGTCTGCCTGCACAAGATACACATGCAGTGACTTCACTGGCTTAATGGCTTAAATGACATGCTAGCTTAATTGGTGGCCTGAAAAATTAAAAAAAGCAGCTGCCTCACACCTCCATGCTCAAATGTGCTCACTTGATGGTACTGTCCTGAATTGACTGCAATGAGCATGAACATACACAAATTGGAAATTCCAAATTGAGAGAAAATGTGAGTTAAAGTAATAAAAAAATGGAAAATGTGTTTTCCATTTTGCTGAGGACCCACTGGGACTCCTTCAAGGGCCCCAGTTTTGGAACCCCTTTTCTGCAATATAAGTATACAATCAAAGATTTGGCAGTAAAAATGTACTTTGAGAAAATAAGTTTCAGAAACTGTGATTTATTGTCTTAGGTCTCCTATCTAGGGAGAAACTTAAATAGATTAAAAGGTGCCCATTTATACAACTGCATATTTACGGAGGCCAGTCAGGGTAGAGAACTGCACCAATGAGTGTTCTAAACCGTCTGGTCACAAATCCAGTCCACAAAAATCCTCACATTTTCCTTGAAGGTAAAGATCTGTAGAAATATAGAAAATGACTTGGGGTCTTGCCTGTAAAACATTACTAGTTAAACAAAAGGAAATCCCAGAAAGTTCCACAGACTTTCCATTACTGAAGGGTCAAAGGTCATGGGCAAAGGATGGCCATTCGTTGGATAATTAGCTGTCATTGCTCTAGAACTACGGATTACTCTGTGTGTTCAACTACTTCAGCTTTTCTGCATATTTATCAAACTGATAAAACAGACTGTTTGTACAAATGTCATAATTAAAGTACAAGAATTTATGCATCAATATATGTCAGACCATATATGGCACTGTGACAAAGTTTTCTACTTTTCTGAAGCTACTATAACCATGCAGTCCAGGTATAGTCCCTCATGTCATGTTCCAACTGTGTTTGGTTCATTTGGTGAAATGGATATTTTACTATTATTATTATTATCATCATTATTACTATTATTATTAAAAATGCAGGGTGGTATTGTGCGGTCATGATTAAGGAAATGGGCTTGCAACACAAAGGTTCTATTTGCAGCTGGACCACTGCTGTTGTGACCATGAGAAAAGTAATTACTCCATCAGTAAAATTTCTCAAACGGTATAAGTTGACTGTATATAAAAATGTGACCTATGTAAGTTGCTCTGGGTAAGCTTCCAGCTAAATGCTGTAATGTAGAGCAATGTAATGAATAAAATCAGCAGTACCTCAAAGTATCATTAGCCCTCGGTTTGACCCAAACTGACCCTTTTTATACTTTTAGTAAACAAGGACTGACAATTTTGAGAGATGCATTTCATAACCAGTGATTAAACCAGGGTAAATTTGGTTCTTTTTTAATCTTCTTTTTGCTGCTAATCATCTGTATTTGCTTTATGTCTTTTTGCCCATATGGTTTCTTTGAATATAAAAAGATAAACATGAAAGATAATTGAGAATGTCAGTTCAAAGCAATAAATCTAAATATTCTACAGAAAGAAAACCTTGTTTTGTTTTAATTTTCCATAAATTTCACTTTTTTTTACATTTTTATATAAATCACATCACGCAAATGAATGACAGCCTAGTATTTTTGCATATATTTTATTTCAGTACAGCTTTAATATCCCAATTATTTCCAGAGTGTATTTGACCCAGACTAGCAGTTTCTCATTTCTTGGTTCTCATTTGCAATGCTCAGTTCTCACTCTAAAACAAATCCTACCTTCAAGTAGAATGGGATGATTAAATCCCACTAATAGTTTTTTGAAATCAGATGGCTTACCCTAACTTGGATCATAACTGGGCTTAAAAACATCACACTTTATCACCATCTGCAAGACTAATATAATGCAGAACCCATTGGGAACGAAGGTAGTTTAGAACCCTCAAGTTCAAGGTTCATAACTTTACAAGTGATGGGAAAATACCCCAGTTTAAAGAAATTAGAATACATTATCAGAACTATATATTTACATTATAGAAACCTTTTAGATACACAACTCTTTACTTATTAACTAATGTTAACAACCACAAAATTCCAATACAATAACCAATCATACCAGCTGTAATCAAGGCCTGTTGATTTATATATTTTTTCCAAGTAATACTTATTTTCAGTGACCCATTACATTAGGCCTTTCATGCAAACTGTTTGATTTTGTTGTCCCCTTTCAAAGGCTTTTTAATTTCCAACAATGTATTCTACAGCAGTATTACTAAGAAGTGTCCTGTTAAAAAAAATGATAACACTGCAATATTTTTTTATCAAAGGAAAGTTTAAAGTGTGTAAATTGTGTCATTTTCATTAAATGGCCTTATTGTTGCATCAATGAAAATAAATAACTTGCTAAGGACTAATCATGTTATTTCCAGTTTGATAACCATTATATCTGGGGGTTTCTAATTACTTGACATCATTTCTGTTTCAGAATACTCGTTAACATGGCATATGCCGCCAAACTTTCACTTCATTATTTTTCCCCTTTTCAGTTGTGCAGTTGCACAAAAGCTCAGATGCACACACAGTTCGTCATTTCAGATTTTGACGTTATAGACGGCTAGTAAAATAAGATACATGGAAGGAACATAACTATGTTAAACTGCTACCATACGCAAACGTGCACGCAGTAAGATCTTTAAAAAGTGAGGCACGCAGGAGCAATCATTTGATCAAACCCATTTACTGTGAAGTCCGCCTGGTAAAAGGACAAACATCTCAGATTCTCAACAAAAACAACGGCCTAATTTCACGCCTGTGGTACACAATTAAAGCCTTAGTTTAGAAAGAAAAAAATCACCTGTTATCCCAGATATTAATATAACTGCAGAAAAATAAATCTGCACAATAAAACCAAGAGACTTATTATTCCCTCAGCGAACTGTCTTGTTTGAGGCCACACACTGTTTCAGTGTAAAATCAGAACCTTTTAAAGTGTTAACATTTTAATACTGTGTGTGTGCATCTCTTATCTAATTTCCACTTAGGCCAGCTGTAGTTCACATTTTATACTTTGGAAAGGTACTTTGTAACATACACTGTATGCTAAGTCTCTCTTGAGTCACAGCTCATGAAATTGATTATTCATGCCAGACATGTCACCTGTTTTTAATATGTCTTTGGACAACCCAAAACTCTCCCCCACCCGTTATCTTCCCAAACAGTTCACCTGAACACAGATCCCAAAAGTCTACCAATACACTCCCAACTCTCACTAGGCGATGCATAAAAACACATTTGTTTGTTACCAAGGTTATGTGAAGTTGCTAGCTGACCACAGTACACTGCCCAGGACTTGAAGAAGCAAGGTTTCTCATTAACAACAACACTGCTTGACATCATCACAGTGGCTAATACCAGAAACTGACAAGTCAATCAGGGACTATTCGCTGAAACTACAATGATTACTAAAGAATTAAAATATTCACAAAATACATAAATGTCAAACCATTTGCCATTGCAACAACTAATAACAAGATGCTGGTGCTTCCACTGGTTTCACGATGGGCAGAAGAAAAGAAGAACTACACATTTTTTTAAAATTAACCGCACAAACTGCAGTTGCATCTGTGCATGAAGTTTTGCAAGTGTTTGACAATGTGGATTGCAGCGCTCTGCATATTGTGCAAAATTGGAGTAAAGGTGAATCCTTAACTGCAAACAAATGATAAAGAGCTCACAGGGGCTTGTGCAGTGCTCGTCCCATGCAGAATGGATAGCAGAATAATGACTGGTGGTGATCCCAACATGTTTTTTTAAAAAGCGTTTAATCATACTTGGAGCCCTCATTTAAACAAACCACTGATTAACAAATGAAGAAAAGCTATGTGCAATTTAGGCCTCAATGAAAGTACTCATACAATCCCTCGTGGCATGATGCTATTAACTAGTAACTAAATACCTTGAAGGCATTAGGTCTGATTCGGAAACAAGACTTCCTGATGACCAGTGACTCATAAGTCTTTGCGTTCGCAGTAAAATATTTGAGGGCAAGGTGATGTCTTCTGCTCATTCTGCTCCAAAAGGTCTGTGTCTGAAATATCCTGATATGAAACAATCCCTGGTCGTGCTTCATGTTTGAAGGTCATTACTTGCATATGTATGACCCTGAGACAATGAAGAATCCGCATTGCATTCGATCCCAGGTGACACTGTTTTATTGCTACTCTGAAAAACTGAAAAGGTGACCATAACAGAGTTCCACAAATCAAATGAGAATTTTTTTGAAAGGTCCGGGACTCAGTTTAAGTAGTGCCAACAGCTCTAAGAAAATGCAATGAATCATACATGATGATGACTACAGAAAAACAGATGTACAGAGATTCTTGAAAGCATGTTTTTGATATTTGCTTCCTGCAAAGAAACTTAATGCCTTCCTATATATCTATTGACCTTGATCAATTAATGAAAGGGTAAAGATTTAAATATCTCTCATAGTTCTACTGGTTTGACTGGTCCTGGCAGTATATTGGCTTACTGTTAATATTGGAAAAACGTTTCTTGATGAAATGTAGGCTGTACTGAATTTATACTGACATGATACAGAGGCATCCAAGCATAACATTCTGTCATTAAATATACCTATTTTTTAGTTTTCCAACAGGATCAATAAAAATATTACATCCTTTCCATTTGAAAAAAAAATTAAATAAAAAAACAGGCTTGCAGTGGTACAGTAAAAACCACACAGAAGAAAAATACCCAAGCTTACTCTGACAATCACACCTTTTCTCTTCAAGACATCAAACAGACATCACTGCTCCAGAGCATGGCACAATCACTCATTCTCCTGACGTCCATTATTTGGACCGGGTGGAAACCCTGACTCCTCCATCGGCCCGTTTTGCCCCCTGTTTTTTCCGAATCACAAAGATCAGAAGCTGTGGAGGGCTCCTCAGACACAGCACGTGTACTACAGGAATTTCACGGGCGCTGGGGTTCACTTCACTGACAGGGCATGTGGAGGGCAGCTATTTTCCGGAGTGCGGATCGTACTGTCTGGGGCCAAACCTGAATTCAGGCAGGCCTAACCCGAGAGACAGGAGCATCTGGTACAGGCACAGGGGGGGAGAGGCTCTCTAATGCACATTTTACACAACCCATTGGCTGTTTATGATCCCAACAGAGTGATTCAGCAAAAAACAAAGCAAGCCATGGCCCTGCTTGCGTTTATCCCTTTCCCCCGCCCCCTTTAACATAACATGCTCTGGTAATGCTGACGAACATCTCTACCCACTCACCATTCTCTCTCCTCCATCCCTCTTTCTCCATGCCACCTACTATTCACTGTTCTAACTTGTTTTTCAAGATACCAACCATATGCCTTCATCCCAAACCCAAACAGTGTAAATCTACTCTGACCCATCGACTAAGCAGAAAAGACCAGACCAATATAAGTAGTGCCATGTTTACAGGCACAAATGATTCAGTAGGTGGGACTAGGCTTGGACTTCATTTGGCTTCAAATTTATTCATTTTTTTGTTGATCTATTCATTTCAGTGTTTCTGAATTTTTCAATGCAAATATTTCAAGAGCTGAAAAAGCAAACTGAATTAATCATATTCAGAACACACAGATGAGACAGAAGCTCTTCTCTTGGCTCAGAGACATTCACAGATTAGTCATTCCCTGTACTCACCCACTTAATACAGCCAGACCATCATCTGCACTCCCTGTAAAATGTCCTCATTACAGATTCATCAAAAGCGTTGTAGCTCTGACTCACTACTTTAAACGAGAGATCAAACAAAGACACCTGGTCCTAGTGAATAATATACTCCAAACAAGCTGTGGGTTAACAGGATTCTTTTGAACTGAGACAGATACAACACTAAAACCTCTTATCAGATTCAATGAAAACCCAAAAGATCTTCCCAAGGTGCATAGATAAAAGCCTCATCTTCACAGCCTCATAGCAATCTTTCCATAAACATTCTTCCAAAGCCCAGAATCAACACATGAATAAAGACCCAGCACTATTTTCACTAAATAGGCTGGTAACAACCTGAGTGTTTCCACTCTCTCATAATCTATAAAGTTATACTCTGCCTGTCACTTAGTCCACATCATATTTAATGGAGCTTGAAATGAGCCAAATGGAACTGAAGAGAAACTCAGTTTTCCCTGTAATTGCAGTTCATTGCATAGAGTACATCGCATTTCACAGATTTATTACTTTCAGAAAAAATTTTCGGAAAAATTTTTTACTGACATAATATATATATATATGTGTCATCGTTAGCACATTATTTTTCCAATTCATTCTAAAGTTTATTGAAAAGGGAAAAGTACACCTATGCCTGCCTGAACATGAACTACAGTACATGAATGGACAGTTTACCAGTATTCTGCAGGATTTGCTAATTTGAGTGCAAAATCAGTGTTGACGCACAGGAGTCATGTTGGTTTATGAGCGATCACCGGGCAACAGGACACTGTCTAATTTATAGCGGCCGTGTCCACATGGGAAACAGGAAGTTTGGAAAACCAATCAGAGTACTTGGTCATTATTCTTCTCTTCTTCTCTCTACAATATTTATATATATACTTGATGATTAATGCCTGCTAAATATTTTTTCAATCAAACATCCTGTTTATTAAGAGTTTGTCCTAAATTCAGACCAATGTAAACTCTTTAAACATGGTTCTAGGTTCATGTTATACTTGTCAAATACTATAAGAAAATACATTCTGTGTTTGCAGAACATGCTGGACCTGCACCACCAAGGAGTGTTTATAAAAGTCAATTTCACAAGGAACCAGACGGGCATTTTTTTTCCAGGAATACATTCCAGAATATTTTATGTTATTGCATTTTAGGAAAGTGTGATTGGCAAATTCTGTAACAAGTACAGTATGTGTCATGGCATCAATTGCAAGATATTTAAATTTCCTTACATAAATTAGGAATTCAGACCTGAATATACAAGAATTACAGGTAAAACATTTTTATCATGCTAAAAAACAAAAAAAAATAAATAAATTAAGGAAAGACTACAGTAAAACAGCAGGCAAAACTCATCAACTGTAACACTTTTTGGAAAAAAATAGCAAGGATCTGCTTTTTTATAGAGATAAAGTTTATCCCATTCAGTGCTCGTTGGTTGAACCATTAAGGGCTCTCAGATGCAATTCCAGTTATGGAGATATAGAGATGTGCCCTCACCACCCTCCCCCAATAAGGTTCATCAAGGGAAGCAGAAAAGAGAAAGTTCAGAGGTCAAACATGTATATGCAATTTCCACTTTCACACACACACACACACACACACACACAAAGAAAGGATAAAGAGAGAGATTTACAATAACCGAGGCCACTGAATTCCATACTCCAAAGAACATCCCGTGTAGCTTTAAATGGAATAGGTGCTGACTGCTTCACACTGTTGGGTAGCTTGCACCACATCAGTAATTTACTTCACATGGGTAGTTCTGAGGCAGTCTTACAGCAAGAGGTAGCTTTTAGGTTAAACTATTTACAATAAATATACTAAAGCTGATCGGCACTAAAATAATAATGGTGTCGCATAAAGATCAGAAAAGGTGAACAACCAGGTGTAGCGGGAATACTGTAGAGCAACAATTCACACCATATTTTTGCTTTAAAAATGATGTATGCTCTTACTACAAACTTAATCAAATTGTATCCTCACTTATTTCGCAAGGTGGAAACAAAGACATGCAACGAGATGTCAAATCCCTGGCGGTTAAAATGGCTTAGACGTCTGGCATCTGAAAGTACAGGGGTCAGGTACGAAAAGGTCAAGCACACCATGGCACTGCATTGGTAAAACCAGATTAGTGGATTGTCACATCCAGAGTGTTAAGCCTCATTAAACTCACTTCTGCCCATTAGTGTCTTAGTATGGTTTAAGGCCTATATGATGGGGCAAACTAAGAAAATGGAGGCATACTATGCAGCACTGGTAAAGGTTGTCTGCTCCTCGCAGCACAGTGAGGAGCCACCGCCCTCTGCCACTCGTTTAAATGGCACGACAAATTAACCAAAAGATCTCATTAAACTCTGTGGGGTGAGAGGGAGAAGAAAGGGGAAAAGGAAAACCTCACTTTGCCTCATAAAAAATGGAATGGACAGAGAGAGATCAAATGATTTAATTAGGACTGGTGACCTCTGAAAAAGATCAGGACAAATAAGCACTGCAGGTGGCTCTGAATCACTATCTGAAATTAACCTTATAAAAGTCATTAGTCTCCGATATGCCTTCAGGCCTCCCTTGTTCCTGTGTGTGCAAGACAAGTCACCTCATCTTATTATGTGCGCTGTATAACTGAATTAAGCTAATGGATAAAGATGGCACACCTGTCTGGCTTCATAACCATTGGGGAGAATTTGTTTTTTCTTAACAAGAGGCTGTTGTTATGTTCTTATACACCACTGAATGATTGTAGGTGGTTAATGCAGCAACAGGGAGTGATTTTCTGTGAGTATGTGTGCAAGTGTGTGTGTTAAAATTTACCTGTGTTTGCAGACAGCAGTGAGAATCTCTACGATTCCCTTCAAGAGAGAATGAATCCTTCATGTTCAACAGTGAAATACATGTCAAGCCAGTGAATACCAACAGAAGCATTAAAAAAGAAAAAGAAAGAAACACACTACCAGTTGTGCAGCCTTACGCTTACAATCTTTAGCCTGGTTTGCCATTTGTTTTGGCCCTGATGAGCTGAGCTCACTGCCTTTCTCCATCTCCATGGTAGGCATACGGTACTTTTGCATTCTGCTTGGAGGGCGCATGCATGGTTTCTTTCTGGGAGGGCTTGCATCAAGGAGGCCGTTGGGGCAGAGACCAAACTGAGAGTATCCCAAGCAGGCTGCAAGGTCTACAGATTACTGTCAAGAGTCATAGAGCTTATTAGGTAAATACAAATCCCGTGCCCAAAGCTGAACCAGGTCGCCAAATCCAGTGTGGTACTTCAAAGCAACAGCTGCGTGGGAAATATGTATGGGACTGGGCCTGATTTGTTCTCTTTCTAATAGATTACCAACACGCAACTTCAAGAGAAAAAAGTTTACCTCAGTCTATTCACGAAATTACTGCTGTGCTGATACACTATTTCCAATCGTGTGTGCTGACTGGATGACGTCCTTGCGAATGCAAATGGTTAAAGATCTGACGTTCATACAGTGTACGTGTCGGCCCAGAGGAAACAGGCCAAATACATGCATCGGAGGCGGCCCCAAAAGGGTTGAGCCCTGAAACGGGCGCCGATCCAGCCGACAACTTCGTCTTTCACTTCACAATGGCTTACCTTTTTCTGAAGGACGTTAATCTTCCTCTCCTTGACTTCCAGCATGTCTTTCATGTCCCTAATCTCCCCAGCCAGCGTCCCCTTCTCTTCGGTAAGGTCCTGGAGTTGTTTGGTCTTCTTGTTGAGGAATGATTCTTTTTCTTCTAACCGTAATCTCAGAGCGTCAACCTGAGAAGGAATCAAAAAATAAAAAATAAAAATACTGAAAACCTTTTAATTATAATGATATTATTTTTCACTAGTTCCATCCGACACCCGTAGACAGCGTTTAGGAGATATTTTATTATAATGAAAGTCATGGTTGGCTAATGCTGGAACAACAAGCTCTTAAAGAGGCAGTTGGATCCTGAACGATGTCCATGTTCTATGCGTGCAGCCTGCAAGCATACTCTCGGATTTTCCTCTGATATATGAACCGCAGACTTGCAGTGCAGTCGTTGGTAATGAACGCAAACCCAGTCACCCTTTAGAATAATGAGACTTGTCATGTGGGCCGACACTATGTTGAACTCAATGAGCATGCAGCGCGTTCGATACTGTATGTCAAGCAAAACAAATGGATTTAAAACCCCAAAAGGCACATTGGCTTAAAGAGAGGATTTGCACAACACTGCTTGCATTACATGAATTATTATTTCACCATTAATCTTTTGATGGAGGAGCTGAGGAAAACTTTTTGTTTCATTCCCTGTTTTGATACTATCATTCAGCATGGAGCCACCTTCACACTCAAATAGATACCCATAATTCCGTGTCAGCACTGAACTGTTCCATGTGCATATTATGTTACAGAAACAGGTCTTTAAATGACAGTCCAGTATTATAACTGCACATTCAGTTTACTATTGCAGATTTATCATTGCATTGTCTCAAAAGGAGACATTTATTAGACCACTGAATGTTTTTATCCTCTTTTTCATTCACTGAAATTTGCAGAGATCACAAACATTTTAAGCAATATGAAGGCTACAATTAGGATTCAAATGCAGCAATAAACTTTCTTTTTTGTTAATTGATATTTTAAATTCAATTCAATAGGACTTTATTTATCCGACGTAGAGCAATTAAGTTATCGCACAAAATCACGCTACTAATAAAAACACATCTACAAAATAGGACATATCCTGAAGACAGTACAAAACAAGCAAGAAAATAAAAAAACTAAAGGCAGACAAGAATGTGGCTGGAAAAAATGGAAAATACCAGCTCAACTATGGGAAAGTATTTATCTCTCCTACTGCCATGCTGGCAGCAGCCCAGGAGCTAATGCTCTGTGGGGCTCCATATCTGACTCTCAGGCAGACCCAGGTGACAGGGACAACTGTAATCCCTTGTCATTTAGAGAGGTACAATTTAAAGGGAATCTGCATGGCTGTTAGCAGGAAATCAGCCATTTCTTTCTATGGGTAATTCATTGCTGATGATAAGCAAGTACCAATATATTACCTTTTGTGTATTTAATATCTGTAAAGCACCAAATCCACAGAGTACATCTGAGCTTTTCAGACCCCCCCCCTTCTATTCCAAGTAGTTTCAGAAAAATCTTTCAAGAATCTACTTAAATCTTTCAAGTGAATATTTTGTGAATACGTAAAATACCTGAACAATGAAACATAGGAGGGCCCTTTGACAAAGTATAAAAAAGTTAAGCGCCTGTCACTAGAACTCAACTACTGAACTCTATTTTTGTGGCACTGCAGAAACATATAATTGGAATCTATCAGTCTACGGAGGCTGTGGTAAGGAAAAGACAACCTGGCCCTGTCAGTCTAATCATCACGCAGGGAAATGTGAAGACCAGAAATGAAAAAAGGAAAAACAAAAGAGGATGGAAAAAGCCGAGCGCTTCACCTCAGGAAGCTAAATCCCCAAATCTAAAAGCACACAAAGGAAATAACTTGTCTGTGACACTAACGAGTCACACGATCCCCCACAGCTCAGTGACACGACCCAGGACAGGAGACGCGCGGCCATTGTGAGACCACAGGGCCGGGGAGCACGGGAGGGTATCGGCAAGCTGCTGCAGGTCAGCCGATAGGGCTGCTCAGTGACGCGGACGTCTCGAGTTCCAGAACTCCCTTTCATCCAAGCGAGGCGGAGAAAGCATGCTAGCTAAGCCCGCCACGGCTCTTATACAGAGCTGTGAAACTGCAGGGGGTCTTTACACACCTTTTAGAACACTGCTGCCCAATCACGTGCCGCGGAGGGCAGAGAGTATGCAGGATGTCATTCCAACCAATCACTTCACCTGCTGATTTTTACCAATTAGTTGCCTCCTCTCTGGCTAATTAGTGAAATCAGCAGGTGAAGTGATTGTTAAAATGAAAACCCTCCATGGCACATGATTGGGCACCACTACTTTACAATAACTCCAATAAAAGGATCAATGATGGGAAAGGGTCAGGATGGCATGGCATGCTGTTGATTTGCATTCATTGGGACTGCTTGCTTTAAAAAAAAGGGAACCCACACAAACAAAATAAAAAACAAACCTCTCAGAAAATGTCAATGAGCACCAGGTGCTGTAAACAGCTGGTTCATCATAAAAATGACTTTATTTCTGTATTAAATAGAGTGCCCAGTGTTAAACCATCAAACCATGCTTACGTTGCAGTATAGGAAAATATTTTATTGTAAATTTAATAAATAATATATCCCATTTCTCAACTTTCATTTCCATTAAAGAATAAAGAAAATGATGGTTTTCTTTTTTGTGAAGATAACGGTGAGGGTGATCCACTCCCATGAACAAGACATTGCAAGTTCAAGTTCCAGTGTGCGTGGACTGCCAGAACACCTTTACCAGAGGGAATTTTCCTAATTGCACTGTGGTGTTTCAGCACATTGAGAGCCAGACTGCTGTCTGAGCACAAACACTAGAGATACTCCCAAACGTATGGCGGGTTGTTTTTGGTGCAAGTCCCATATTTGCAACGGCACGGTGGCTTAAGACAATTGGCAAATCTGTAGGCAGAACATCTGCCTGCATTTAATGTGATCTATTGGACACCAGGTTGCACATTCTTTTTTGCAATTAAAACGGGCAATTGCTTCTCCTGTGTAGCATAGAAGAAGCTGCACACAGTGGCCTAGTCCATTTCAGACAGTCAAGATTGCATCCAGCAGCATAGATATATTTTAAATACTACCATCCCCAATTGAAAAAAAATGTTCATTGGTCTTTCCAGCTTTTCACTCAACACCATATAATTTTTAAAAGTCCTTGATATACTTTCAAGATTTTGCGGTTGCAAAACTATTAATTCTTGGCAAAATTAGATGCACATTTTCTTTTTCCCTCCATACTCTTATGACAGCCAAATCTCATTCTGGACTTCTAGTTCAGGAACTAAAGGAGAGGTTTAGAAAAAACAGAGTACTTTTTATCCCTTTTCCCTTTCCAGTTTATTAATGAAAGTTCTGGCAGCACACCACCATCCTTATAAAACATGGACTAGCTCTTGACCTAGCAATAAACAACTCTGGAAATGAAAATGATGCAATAAACATTGATTCAACAAAATTAGTTTCAAACAAATCTGGTTATTTCAACGTTAAAATATTTTTGCAGTGGTGTTTCTGTTGATATATCATCCTGAATCCAGTGACACGTGCACTTTTCTTTGACTGTTTTGCATGCTTAGGCAAGAGTATGTGCGCCTAAGGCATGTTAACCACTGTCAAATTATTTTATTAACATAAAATTAATTGAAGCATGCAGACACTAAGCCGTTTTGGATGCATCACGAAAATGCCTCTGACAAGTCCAAGTGAGAACACCTGTCTGATACAGCCTGACAGCCTGGCCATTATTGCAGTCTGGGCACTACTCAAAAGGTTCTTTGGCATGAGTACACATCATTACGTAAAGGGTAAACAGAAAAAACAGTTAATTAATTTGTTCACGATGTAGGAAGTGTATTTAGGATGTAGAGATGAGTACAAAAGATGCACTGAACCAATAAAGCTTCAACCCCCTGGAGCTCCAAGACCCTGTTATTAACAGCCAAGATGGTCTTTGATTTAAGCGCAACCAAAGACAAACCTGTTCATCCGGTCTCCAAGGGCCTTGCCACATGTTTAATTATCACCCTGTAGATAAAGCTGAGCTGAATTAGCTGAATTAGGGCATTTAGATGCCTAAACAAAAGAGGACACTTACAGGAGGTGCCTGGTTTACAGATGCTGGCTAGCTGTAGAAGAACTTCACAATGAAATAGGCCCAATATTCTGATGACATCACTTCATTTTGCAAGCAAGTGCCTAGTTGGCAGCACTGTATCTATGGTTTGGTCTGACAATAGGTTACTATAAGTATAATAATATAATAACTATAATATAAGTTCCCATTTCAATTCAATCTTCCCACACAACCAAAAATATCAAAGACACCTGATTCCACCTTAAACTTGTTTTTAATTGCTTACTTTATCATGAACATCTTTATCAGATGTACAGAAGATAGCTGCATGTTACCATAGCCCTTTCTTATAACATGTGTTCTTTAGAAGCCTTTATTGGTCAACATCAGGTAGGCAGTGCAGAGTGAAATGTTTAAGGAACCATTCAGTTGAATACAGAAGAAGAACAGAAGAAGCACAGAAGCAGCAACAGGCCCATTGAAGATGGCTGTTCTTGATATTATATCAAACCAGGCTTCCTATTTAGCCCATGAAGAGATGAGGTACCTAAAAATCACCAGACTGACCAAAACACAGTCAGGTCATGAAAGTATAAATCATTCATTATCATAGGCCTCAACTCCAAGACCATGAAATGATGTATCCCAGCATTTCTTATTTAAAAAAGGTTTATAACTAGTGCAAATAAGTTCAACGGTACAGAGTATTTGCTCCCACTGAATGGGGGAGAGGGTTTGAAAGAACTGTGTCAGTGGTGCTACCCTCTGTAAACATGCCACATCATCACCTTCCAAGTATAAATCATCTCAATTTGCAGAACATGAAAGGGTTGTTTTCTCAACCAAGAGTCCAGCTGTTTGCCAGAGGGTAATGAGAGGTGAGAGGCTGGTGTCACGTCAGACAGGACTTCTTGACTCACAAGCAGACCCAAACACATGCCTCTTACGTTCCAGAGCACATTCTGTAACTATGTGTCATTGAATTATATGAGCAGTACCTCACCAACGATAAAGGGGCATATTTGGAATGCACAAGGACATCAAAGAAAGGGTTTCAGTCAGCTGGGAAGACGATGTCTCATTTATCCAACCAACCCACCACGATGCTAAGAAAAACTCCACTGAATATCCATTAAAAACAGACAGAAAGAAGGTAGGGCATCAATTTGCGATTTGTCAAGCGATGGTGTGCGGGATTTCACAATTAAGTACATTCTACCTTGTGCTTTGTAACTACTGAAGTGCAGATATATTTTTGACTGATCGTTTGGGTGGTCATATATATTTCTGTGAAATTTTAGCTTTTTTACATATTTAAACTCCTAGATTTGTTTACATATATCTAGGAAATGTACAGAAGAGGTAATAACTGTATGTACCAAAATAGTAATCCAGTTCCAGGCAAAACACAAGCATTTGTCAATTGTTACTTTAAGAATTAGGTACAAAAGTTTGAAAACTGCTTTCATACGTAATTCAAGTTTCTCTTTAAAAAGACCACTTTAGTAAGTATTGCTATTGCATTGGTTCGTGGTTAAAACTGTCCAAGGAAAAATCATAAAATCCCTTACACAAGTATAAGTAGACCTTGGAATATATAACTGACAAGAGAATTGAAGTTATTTTGATTCACAACTCACAACGGAATACGTACCATATCTGTTGGAGCAAAGTTCATTCTATGACAAAAGTAACCAGCTCGCATTATACTTATGTTTCTGGGTGGTCACACCTCCGTCACACACCTCCGTCACACACAGCACTATCATATTCTACAAGTAGCCATCATCATGTCATGTTTTCAGTACAATGAAAATATACAGCAAGTGTCATAAACATTTCTTGCTGATTTCACATATTGATATCAGATATTGAATAAAACAAAAGGATAACTGAAATAAACAATTGAATGCTGGGAAGTTTAAATTGCTACAGAGGTTCTCAGAGAATAACTACCTCAACCTTTAAACCACAGTTACCCTACATAAAGGGCCCACTGATTTTCCAAACAGCACATCCAATTTGATACTTATTACATCATTTATCATCATTACACAGAGAAGTAGAGAAAATACAGGGGGCTGTTTTTTATCATTAGATTTTGTCCATATTTGATTATTTTTCTACTTATTTTTATTATTCAGTACCAATCACCACATCCTGTTTTGAGGTTTTGATTTCCTTAAGACAGAAATTGAACATTTCCTCTACCACCAATTAGCACTTGTACATGATGTGTGCAAAATGATTAAACAGAGAGGCACTCAATCACACGCAATCAATACTCTCCTCAGGTATAAAAGAATTACATTTGTACAGACAAAGATTATGCCCAGGTTCTTCTAAAAAATGGCATGCACATAAAGTGCTCTAGTCTGTGTGTGCATGTATGTGTGTGCGTGTATGTTTTGAAAGGTGTGAGGCCATTCTGTATATTTACTCAGCAGGAGAGCAAGAGAGGATACTGTTGCCAAAACCAACATAAACCTACATGAGATTCAGTCCTATGGCCCTTCTGAGCCATTCTGGCAAGCACAGACTATTAACCTCAAGAAAGGCAACAAACATCCAGACAGACCGCATACATCAACAGACAAGCTATACAATTCAGCAAAAAGGCTACAATAACCTCCTACCCCGAAAAACTATATGCACTCCTGGCAGTCTATGTACTCCAGGACTGCCCACCTATAGACAGCCTGCATACACCAGCAGTACAGTGTATAGGCAGGCAACAAAACTAATAGACTAACAGTAGTGATTATAAGATTGAGGGAAACATTTCCACTAGCAGGCAAAGATTGACAACAATCGAGCAAAAAAAAAGTTTCTGGTTTTTATAGTTGATATTCTCAACTAGCAAATTAAAAAAAGAGCTGTGACGTTTATTTTTAAACATGTTCTTCTTTCTTTTAAATGTGTTAAGTTTGTCGGTTACATCTCAGCAATAAACAGCACTGGAAAAATGTCATCTTTCAGAACGTGTTCGCATAAAGTATGTTTGTGAAATAGAGTAATCATTTCCATTTCAATAATGTACTGATCAAAGCAGGCTAGCTAGCTAGCTTTAGTGCCATATTTACTTCACAAAAACTTGATGCTTTGCACCATTGTTGTCAATCATTGTTACCAGCTGACAGAAGTGTTTCTATGCTACTATTGGTAGGTCCCATCCATACCAGATGTCACAGAGCTTGTCGGTTCGATCCCTGGCCTACTGGGTGTGTCCTTGAGCAAGACACCCAACCCCAATTGCTCCCGACGAGCTTGTAGGAGCCTTGCATGGCTGCCTTTGTGTGTGAGTGTGTGCATGAATGGATGAATGAGAAGCATTCATTGTAAAGCGCTTTGTGCAGTAGTTGCTGGAAAATGCACTATCCATTTACCATTTGCATTTGTGGGTTGGGGGGTCAGGACCTCTACTATACACTCATCTTTTAAAAGGTCATCTAATTTGTATGACCCCGGTATGTCCAACCAAACTTTTCCTATGTTTAAGTTTATGTTCCGTACTGATTTTAATTAATTTGCAACAATTTTAATAGTCCTGCATGGGCAACAACAATAGTTAAAGCAACTTACTCTGCAGTCTTCATCCTGCTGCAATTTTTCCTACAAAGATTGCCTTACTTTCCCCATCAGAGACCAAACCTGGCATTTACCATGAAACATGATGACCAGTGCCATAGGTCACAATGCAATGCCCACAATCATATGGGCGGGTAGTGTGTCAATTATTGAGTCAATTTGTCGGTTAAATATATTACTGCATTCTGGCACCTCGAGGAACTGGACCCTCATTATTTGGTAAGGATTTATTTACAGTCAGTAAGGGGAGTCATTTTTCACCATTCACTACCACAACGATGTGAATGAGGATGCTGTCCGTGTATAACCACATGTAAAATAAATATGAAAAATTACTTCTCCCACAGGAGGCAGGTGGTTTGATTCCTTGGGAAAATGCATAATGTGAAAGCTCCTAAAGTTAGACCTGAGGAATTAGTAATGACTAAGCATGCAATATTCTGTAAATATCTGAGGGTAAAGTGTTTAAGGTGATTTATAAAAAGAGGAAGTCAAAGGCCTTTTTCTCCTCACAGTGTACAGTTTTATTTTAGAAGGATCTTACAGGTTGTAATAAAGAGAAGTCGCAATAAAGTGAATATTCAGGATGAAGGGGATGTCGTGGCATTTCTGAAAACATTCCCACAAGTCTTTTCATGAGCACGTGTGCTTGAGTGGGAGCTCTGAAGATCAAAGCCTGGCCTCACAAATCCTTCAACGGTCTGCATTTAAAGGGCAGGACACACTGGGACTTTTTTTTAAAGCCAATAAACAACCAAGACGTTCATGTTAAAAAGCCATCATGTCACTCATTCAGATGCTATTGAATGACCATTCCAAAAGGCAAAGCAAGTAATGGAAAAGAAATGGAAAATATCAGTACATCAGTGCCAAAATGTGAGTTCTGGTACAGAAATAAAAACAGAAATGTGTAAGTGTCCTAAAATGTACATGAGCCTTCTACATGTGAATTTGCTAAAGATTTTTCATTTGATGCATGTACTTAACGATTTACAAAAATATATTTGACTTTTCCCAGCTAAATATACAAGCAAACCTCTGCTAGTGATTTCTCTAAATATCAAGGTAATATATATTTTTTCTATTAAAATATCTGCAAAGCTGAAAGTAAAAATAACTCAGCAATGGTGAGTGGTGGCCATGCTTCATCTTTGCACAAAGGCAAATAAAGTTACAGCTAATCATCCCTTGCTGAAGGTGTAACTCGAGGTGAGGAAGTCATCACAGGGTGTTGGGAGAAAAAGCAAGCAGCAAGATCAAGACTGGAGACCACAATAACATGGATGCACAGCAAGCTTCCAAGCAGGGTTACAATTTGCTCCCTCCAGCTATGGGGGGTGGGGGGTGGGGGGGGGGGTGGTTTCTGGGGAAATTGCTACCACATGTCACCAGAATAAGTGATGCACACTAGCTTTCTTTCACTTACAGGAACCCCTTAGGCAAAGAAAAATAAAAGAGGGGATGGGCTGCCTTAGAGAGGCCAACTGCGAGAGGCAGGCCTGAGCCCCTTAGAAAGCAAGCTTACAGTGATTAAGCACTGCACTTTACAATAATTGCTTCAAATATGGAATATGCACATTTGCCGTGGGTAGGTCTTTTTCTTTGAGGAGTTTCGGTCTCTGACCCTTCCCCCGTGACATCAAGATTATCATATCGGAAGCATTACATATTACAGGGCATAAGGCCATGGTTTATTGTTTTCATTTTAAGTCCACCTGTCTAACAGTTTTTCCAATCCTTGCACAGTAAAATTTTTTTTTAAAGATTTTAAGTTGGTGAATAACAGAAACATGTAACACTACTGCATCTGCTCAGGTAAGCTCAAGTTGTTAATGTGGCCAATTAAATTAGCAGTTTCAATTCACACCGAGGTTTTACTGTCTTTAAAATGGACACTCACATTTTATTTTCTGTGATGAATCCTCATCCTCTCCTGTGGCGACCATACATTGCATTTCTTCAAGCCAATCAAATCCTGACAGGCTTAAACCTTATGCGTAATCGTGACACACATGCAACTTCCATTTTCTGTGTTAGGCAATACAATTGCTCCAGAGTTCCAGGCAATAAGCCTAGATTAAATCAAGGTACCACAACAATACCACAGAATATCATTCAGTGTGAATTTTCAAAACCAAACTGATTGAAAGAGAAAATCACACTTTGATGCTCTTTAATCCAATTACAGTACAGTGACATGTATCTGAACACAGACCAAGGGATGCGTCACAAAAGTTTAGACACATTGTAACACACATCTTAAATTGCAACTGTACTTGGAGGAACTTGCTAGAATCAAGGGTTACAATTCATGGTGCTTTGCACACCTCTGTGTAAACCATTAAATATCTCATCAGCTCAATTCTAGTTCACATAACTCTGTTTTATAGCTTTTCCACATTGCTACAAGACTGGTTCCAAAACATGTATAATCTTTACTTTGGAGCACAGCTTGTTTTTCAGTGGGCTGAATGCTTTGCCACTAACAACACCAATTGGCCTCTTTCACAAAATCAAGGAACAACAGCTTGGATGCTAAATAATGGTGGACACGGTTTGGTTTGAGCTGAGGAAACGCAAACTGGGTCAGTTTAGGATACATGGTTACCTCTACGGTAAAATTATACTGCATTATCGGTATCCAAACAGAATTATTATTATAATTAAGCATGAACTCATACGTTTATTATCTTTCTTAGTTGTGCCAATGGCTTTAATTAGCTCATGAACACTTTTTATTTCCTGATTTCTAAGTCAGAATGTCGATATAGTATTGTAATGCAGCAGGACTGTCAGCGGTTTTAGAAAAGGAATTTTAATAAAACTGAAAGCTCAGAGGAAGGAAACCCTGAGAGGGAGCTTGTTTACACTAATCATATCATAACTTCGACCATTTCCGGAATTGCAACTCCCAGGGTCCTATGTGAACTGCGTGATGTTGTTCATTCAAATAAAAGGAAACAGAACAACACAAATGCTAAATAACTCCTGTATTGAATTAAACATACAGTATGTCCAATTCATCCCTGAAGTAGAGTTCATTTGTGTGCGGTCCAGAAAAGCCTGTAATTTAGACCCTCACATTGAGGGAACTGACTGAGGAATAATATAAAAAGGCCCAGGACTGGCCGAGTCCTCTCAGCACCTCGATAACGACTTCACCACACCTGCCTCTGAGCCACCAGAAAAGAGCCTGAAATCAATGCAACAGTGCACCTCTACTACAGTACACAGCTGGGTGATGCCATTTTGCCACATGGTCTTACATTACCTTTGGCCATGGCGTTTTGAGGACGCACACAGACTAGGTGCACAAACAACCCTAAACGAGCTAGTGATGGATGCTCTGAAGTACGTGTGCAAAAGCGCCTCTGCCTCATTAATCACCCTCTCTGCATGCCGTTGGTGTCAAGCGCTTTGCATATGTCATCCAGAAAATACATGGCCTACAGAAAAAACATAAAATCTGACACTTCAGAAATGCTCGCTTACTGGGAGAATTCCCAAGATCTGTCTGTCCGCAGTTGTGAGAAGTGGTTAGAGAGGACTTCACATTAACATGTTCCTGAGAGGGGCACAGAGCAGAGGCTGGGTTATGCACATCTCCAGTTAGGAGCCAGAGCACAACAAAGCCTTGGTCTGGAGCCCATCCCAACCACTTCTGTTCCAGGAAAAAGGAAAGGCCTTTCTGAGGTCAAAATTACCCCTCAGCCAGGAGCCTTTCAGTGTTAAGAGGACCGTAATCACAGTTCTACCCTGCACATGAATATCTGCACCGTAAAATGGCATACTACTTCACAGCAACTTCAATTACACTAAACAGGCTCACATTTTGAGGAAAAATCGGCTCTAGATGCACACTGCAGGCTCAATATATGTCAATCACAAGCAAGCATGAAAAATCTACAACCACGAATAACAAAAGCACTTCACTTTTTTTCTTACCTAAGAGCTTCACTGAAAGACTCTGAGAGATATCACGGAACAGTTCTAACTGATCATACAAGAAATCAAGACCAGTGAGAAAAACAGAACACATATAATTTTCTACAAATAATATATTTAAATTTCAGGACAATAAATAATGAAAATTAACTCCCTAGGAAGTCTACAACCTAGGAACAGAATTTGTGAGGAGAGAATTTTATTTATTACCAGAACACATTTATGTCCAATTCCCAAAAATTGCTAGTCTTTCCAACAAATTGCTACAAAAACTTTTGGCAGGCCAACTTTGCTAAATAAGTTATAACACATCAGACAGTGCCATTCATTTCTAATTCATAATATTAATAACATTTAAGAAGAATACTGAGTCTGTTAAAAACATTTTAACACATTTTCCAACTTGGCTTAATAGATATATTCAAAAACACCTGATGGAAAAATATCTTTATAGCAAAGGTACAAAAATATCAAGTCACAGCCATAGTGCTCCAATTAAGAAAGATTAAGTGAGACCAGTTTCCAAATGATTTTTTAAATTTTCGCACAATTAAACTACGACAGCAAAAGAGACGGACCACAGCTGAAAATCACTGAGACGAATTTGAGGTGGGAGGGTCAGGGAGAGACTGGAGCAGAGACTGGAGCAGTCCTCTCCAGAAGAAGGGTTTCATTCTTTGGAGAGGAGAGCCGTCTGATTTCTGTGTGTGGTGACAAGGTTAGGGGGCTACGGGGTTAATGAACAACAACCGCAACACAGAATTATCGCAAGGCTCCATAATTGTAACCGGTACTATAACACATCTCAAGTAGCACCCGTTTCCCGTTCAAATCACGGCAGACTCACGTTCATTAATGCTTTGCGAACACTTGTGTCACAGATGGTAATCATTTTGAAGATCGTTTACCATTTTGACACCCGGATTTATTGGCACTCCACTAAACATGCCCATTAAGTGCATTACTCGCTCTGGTTTAGATTTTTTCTGCAGTAAACCCAGAAACCAAAACCAATCCAGAATCAGGTTATTTGTAATTCTTGCTGCATGTTGTACCCTTCTATTCTGGTGAACAGACTGTGTAATGTTTCTTACCCAAGTGAAAGGAGAATACCTGATGAATGACAAATAATAATTTTATTTATTTTTTAATTACCTGAACATTCATAGAGACTTACAAACGCCTTGAACCATATCATCTGAAAGCTGTTGATGAGGGTTATCTACTGTACTGTTTCTCTTTCAATCAAGAACTGTTTCTAGCAGGAAGGCAAAAGCTGCTGAATTAACAGTTTTGTGATACAGCCATCATATCAGACACAATTAACATTGCAGCACATTCCAGCATTGGAAGTGCTAATCATAAAAGGTGTTCCATTTTCATACAAGTTAATCTGCATCTAGCGAGAAAGGTAAAATAAATCAGTTCTCTTACAGAGAACATCCGGAGGTGGAAGAGTGCAAGGGACTACAACAAACAAATGACCCAGAAAATTTGGGAATTTGATCAGACCTCCAGAGTTAACGCCCCTATGCTTTTGATAAGGGCCGAAGGCATTTTAATAGCCACAGCGATCTTGGTAAGTGCCTTTCCTCATCTTCTGCAGTAAAATGCAATATTACTACACTGAAGAATTGAGTTCCCTTGGTCCAGGGGGAAGTGTGTCTCATACTGGCCTTGTGTATGGATGCAACATCATGCATGATCCTTTGAGCTGCTGTTTTTTTAAACCCTTTATTATAAAAGTCAATAGACTGACTTTTTCCACGTTTCCTCAGCTGTTTTTTTTTTCCTTCACAAAGGACATTAATGTATGCAAACCACTTTTCTGCAACTCGACTGCAATTAATCTGAAAGAAAACCTCTCTCTGTATCTTTCTCTAGCTATTAACAGAGTACCAAGATGCTTCCCACCTCCCTAAAACACCCAGTTTCCTCTCAAAACATTTACAGAAAAATCTTATCTAATTACGATTAAATATGTTAGGCAATTCACCAACTGTTTAGTCTAGGAAGTATTCACAGAAGGAAGAAAATAAACTGCCATTCTTCCTGATGACAAAGATCTTATAATGTAAGAAGCATACAGTAAGGGTTTTCCCTTTGTTTTCGGCAAATTATTGTATTTATTTCCTTGCTTTTACTGTATATGT
This sequence comes from Anguilla anguilla, assembly GCF_013347855.1. Taxonomy (NCBI): domain Eukaryota; kingdom Metazoa; phylum Chordata; class Actinopteri; order Anguilliformes; family Anguillidae; genus Anguilla; species Anguilla anguilla. Next base: position 16,607,479 of record NC_049211.1, on the reverse strand, counting down.
TCCATAGTAAAAAGACTTCTTAGTGTGTTTTGGGAAATGCTGAAACAACTGTGTGTGAAACAATTACCAAGACAAACAGCATAGGACTGAGACCAATACAAAGACAGACAAAGATAAAGGCAAGGCATAATCTAATGGTTGTTGAACTTTATCATAGCTGGATCCAATCAGATGGAATGAACAAGTCAACTTCACTGTCTTGGAAAAGTATGAATGGCAACTAAGCCAGTGTTTTAATTTTGAATTAAAATTTAAATGTGATGTATTACAGGCCATTGCATTTTAATTAGGCTATGTTTTAAATTCAAAATGAATTGTATTATATGGTATCATTTAAAACCTTGTCCATTTTGTTACGTTTTTCTTTCTTTTATTCTTCAACTAACATGTGTTCTTATGCAACTTATTGTTGATCCAGAAATTATTTTTTGAAGGTAAAATAATGATCAATGATATGAGCTTTCAGTTAATCATGAGATCATTGTGTATAAATGTACAGTGATACTACCAGTGAGCTGATAGATAATCTGATGGTGTTGGATTTCATGGTTGCACTCACCTAGAAAGAGATGCAAGACACCGTTCAGCTATAGGGGTCAAGTTTCCCAAGCATCAGCAGACCCTCTCCATCGCTTGTTCAAACAGCCTCCCAACACCCCCTTATCCAGCTAGACAGCAGGGCAATTTGTCATCTGACACATTCTGTAAACTATATATACAGCAGGACATTGCTCTAAGGCAAAAGAGCAGAGCCCCTCTTGGGACTGGACTCCAGTGCATTAATAACTGCTCTATAATGCTAGCCCCAGCTAGGCAATGTGCTCATTATAGCACTCTGCATCTCTAACAATATGACTGAAGCATTAAAGGCATACAATGCAGGATTTCTTTCCTTGCTTTGGTCCTGTGTTGACGATCAAAAAAAGTCTCCTCTATTTTTAACCCTACCTACACCCCCCAAATAACAAAGCTAACACAACTAGATATTTTTCTCTGGCTAACCATGTTGGTAGCTTTATACATCATATTGTAGACTGCTGGAATTAAATCTCTTTAAAAAATAGCATTCATACCAGTCACACAGTTGCAAGTATGCGAAAATGTACGACTGACGTATCCAAAAACAAAAACTCTCACTTCACTGTCATAGGCAGCAAAGGCACAGGGTAGCTATCTTTAGCTTAGTGGTGATGGGACCAGAGGCCCTGCTTCCTCTGCTAATGCAAGCCAGCGGAAGTGATGTTTTTGGGGCTTCTCAGCATGAGAGATTAACATTAAGACACATAATTTTCCCATCAAAGCATTTAGCGAAAGCAGGCCCATGTGGAGAATCTAGAATACAGTGATGTCTATGAACTTAAATGCCATTTGCATTTAAATGCAAATAGCAGTCACTTTTATCTGACTTATTAGAAAATGGCTGGTAAGAGAAGATTCTCTGCCTGAACTAGAATAAAGACTAGAATGTGTGCTCTGTAGTCCATATCTCATGAGCAAATGACCAGAGGAACATTCAGGGGGCACATTTGCTACTACTGTAATGAAGAAAGTTGGAACACAGCCTTGCCATGGCAAGGACATTCTTTCCACCAATCTACAATCTAAAAAATAGACTGTACTTTAAAACCACTCTGTTACATTTTATTCCAGCAAAAAGAAAAATCTGTTCGTAATATCATGCATTCTGATTGCAGCAGAACTGGCGATGAGCCCTGAGAGATTGTTTGGTTGACTTGAGATACCATAGACATTGGGAATGGAATCTTGGGATAGATGGAATTTGCTGTACAATTCCCAGCAACACAAGATTGTGTATGTCACTCACAATCGCTTTTTATTTGACTTACAATGCATTTCCATTGAAGGCAAAAAAAAAAAGTGCAAATCAGAAATTTTGGAAACCTCCGGAAGGCTTCCAAATGAGAGTGATTCCCCCTGACAGATCCCATTACTCTGTTTGATTTATAATGTTTGGAGCCTGAGATAAAGGCCCCCTTCATGGTGTTGACGGTAGGTGTCATGTATCAGGTGCATTAGAGCCAATTAGGTGCTAACTCATCTTGCACTGATGGACTCCTGCTTCTCGATAACCCCCAACGCTAACTCCTTTCAGCATGATGCATGTGGCTTCCCCGTGCCAAAATTCTTTGCACATGTATAGACAATTACACCTAATTTCATCCCAAATTGCTTCCTGTAATGAAGAGTGGACATCGTTAAGAAACATTCTCCATTTCCCATACAAAGAGATCTAAAGTATCATTTCCAACTCAACAGAAGTTTCAGAAAATTCCTATGAAGTTTAACTGATAAAATCATTATACCCACAGTTATGACTTCAAAGGACACAATGAAAATGCTGCCAGCTTCCAGAGGCTATATAAAATAGTCAGACGGTTCTTAAGGACCAATAGGCTCCATTTAACAACCAAGGGAACCACAGCTACATGCTGCACAGAGACTGGGCTTCTAACCTATAATATAACAAGATGGCTGCATGAAAGGGGGGACAATTCATTCAGTGCTGGTCACCCAATTCGGAAGGTAGATAAAAAACTGTTAAACCCTTGAGAAACAATTTCAAGCAAAAGGCAAAAAATAATGTGCCACGTCTGTACAAGAAGATCAAATCCAGGTCATACAGCCTTCATTGGTTATTGATTTACAGGTTTGATCATTCTACAGGGACAATGAGAAAATGATTAGCAGAAGAATTTAACATGGATGACGAGCCTAAAAACCTCACCTCTGTCTGAAGGATGGCCGCTCGCTGTTCTTTGGCAGTGAGAGACTCTTTCAGCACCTCAATGTGTTGCTTGCAGTCTGAGTTCTGATTGTTCAGTGTCTCAAGCTTTGTTTGTAAGGCAAGGAGTTCTGATTCCTTTTTTGATAGTTCTTGCTTCAACTGGTCAATCTACAAAATGAATGAGGGAAAAATTATTTAAAAAAAAAAAAAGAACTGACCAAGCTTCGAGATTTACAGTTCTCCAAATCGCCATTTCCTTGGACACATGTAACCTACATGAACCTACAGGAATGGAGAAGAGGGGAAAACTGACACGCTTGTAAATCTGGTCAAGGGCAAAGGGTCAAGGGTTTGTATTTTGTGCTCCAGGCTGAGAATAGATTATATTGAATCCCAAATTAGCCTTTACAATAATATAAATTAATTGTTTATCTGGAGACCACAAATCTCTAACAGATATAACCTCATATGTCACCCATTCACCACCTGTTTATCTGGGCAGTAGAGCCAGCCAAGGTAGAAATGCTAAAATCTAGAGGACAAAAATACAAGCCTGTTGGAGCATCTGTGAGAATCCAGCACAAAAGCACACGCATTCCAAAGTTCAAGCACGTTGATGAACAACCACTATCACACGGCTCCAACTCCCAGGGTCCCTCCTGGACTTACATTCAACAAACCACAATAGTGAAGTAACGAAAGACGTGGGGGAAAAGAATTATGAGGAAAAATGCATTCAAATATCTGGCAGATTACATATCTTCCTAAATTGCGTAATTGCAAAAGGACTCCATGTGCGTAATCCACAGAGGAAATCAATTCAAGTGAGATTGTCATCTCCCGTTTTCTGCCAAAAATTTGAAAACTTGATTTTGAAGATTTCTTAATTGCAGTTCAGCAAGCACGTCACAACATTAAAATTCACTAGCAGCAAGGCCAATTGCATTTAGGGAAAAAAAGTACTTCTGAATTATCTGATATCCAAGGGTGCTGAGAAATGTGGAATGTGGGGTCAAAAGACCTCACAGTAGTCCTCGAAGACCCCAGAGAAAAATGGGGCGTAAATTTATCCTAAAAAAAAAACAAGAACAAAAACAAAACACACGTAGAACTAATTGCTAAATAATCATTCATAGGCAGACCATAACTTAAACCATACTCTCTGAGCCCAAGAACATTAAAATAAAAAAAAATCTAATGGGTAAAATTTTAAAATTTGAATAAACTGACCATGACTACAGCACATGGTTGTCAGGACAAAAATTCCCTATTGCCTAAGTTTATGTTTAGAGTATTGCAAGGTCTTTTTTCCTCTATCAAAAAGAAAGAAAAAAAAAACTTTAAAATATGGATTGAATAATTCAAAATTGTCTGAGGAATCCCAACTCTCATGTCATGAATGAGTAATCCATCAGCGCATGCCCTCATCCACTCTCCAGTAAATTATACATCTGCAGAATTTATCATGATACTATCCTAAAAATAAAGATTGCCTTGTCTCCCATTCTCCCTTGTTGCGAAGTTTGTAAAATAAACGAACAGCAAAACAAATAAGCTCTTTTCATACACATGGTACAAATAAGTGTTAGTTTCCAAAAGGGTCAAGAGTCTCCCTGATGTTCAGTGAGGGATTATGGCACCCAAAGCTGCTTTCCATCAAAAGACCGTTGTGGAGGAAACTGTAACCTCAGTCTCTTATCTGAAGAGTTTCCCTTTGATTTATCAGAGTTTATAATCAGCAGGCCCGAGCGCTGAAAGGCAAGTGGGTGAAGCTACAGAAGACCGCAGAATAATAAATATACTTTAAACAGAGGTCTGACAAAAGGAAGAGCCACCTCTTCACTGGAGTTTACGGCATACTTCTCAAAGCCTGTATCATAAAAAAATATGTTAAAAAAAATATGTAAAAAATAATTCTACATTCAAAAACGTACCATAAAAAAATGGCAGTAAGCAGTTTATTGGCAAATAAAAGTGAAACATACAGCAATACCTCTCACTGACACAAAAAAATATTAGAAAGGAAAACATTCAGCCCTGCAATTTTAAAAATTATTTTTATGACTAATTCAAAAACCACATACAAGCCACTTTAAATCAGCAACAAAACAGAATTGTGAAATCTGATCTAACAATTGTGGAGCCGCATGTTGCGGACTGATAAAGGTCACCTGTGTCTGCACACAAACTACACGCTTCAGGTAAACCAATACTGGCTTATCGTAGCCATCTTTTTCTGTGGACGGAGAATGAAAGCATATAGAGACGTTTTTGTTCAGTTTTATCCTTTCCCCTTGGAAAAAAAAAATACAGTAAACAAAAATGGATGGACAAATCAGCATTTACGAATGTATACAGTGACATGCGATAATTCCATGTTAACATCAAGCTCTGACTGACATACAAATACAGAAATAAATACCTTATTTTTCATAAACTTGGAATGGCTCTTGTAGACCTCCATCTGTTTCATTTCCTCTTCCCTGTCCTCAGTATTTAGCAATCCGTTTGTCTTCAGCATTTGAATCTCATCCTCGAGATCCCTTATATTTCTCTCTAGTGATGCAATTTTGGTATCCTGCACAGAAATTGCAAAGGAGTTAGCAATGCAAAAGACTGAATAAAAACAAATATAAATCAAAGCACAACAAACCCATGCAGGCCCCACCAAAAAGAAGAAAGAAAGGTGGTAATGTTTTATTTCAAAAATTTGAAAAGATCTCAGCTCAAACTGCGTACAGGCAGACCATCGGGAAGCCTCTAGTATTTCCAGTCTGGGGAAAAAAGATTTTCAAAATTGCTTCTTTTTGAAAATGGAAAGATTCAGTTACCATTTAGATCAATGTTTTTCACTCCTGGTGTGGAAGAAACATACAGCAGCAATGGGTACTTCTCTCCAACACACAAATACAAATATCTGAAGTGCACCTGAAAGCTTAGCTCTGCCCAGAGCTTTTTAAATAATAATAATAATATTATAGTTTCTTTCAAATTATAAATGGTTCATTATCCCACTACTGCAGCATTTAGAGCAGAAAGCAGGTCATTCGCTGCAGCATGATTTCTGCCTTGTGAACAGAGGTGGCAGATCTAAGTCAAGAAGGTCATTAGAAACTTCACTGTGGACACTATTTCAAATAGCTATACATTTGAAGTGTATTTCTTCTTGCACACTGGTCATTTTCAACTGCCCAAACTATGTTGAACAAAATAAAAATAAGTACATTGCTTTAATGTCACTCTACGCAGAGTAATCTTTCGTTTTAGAATTTCACGCATGACATTATATATCTCTCTCATGTGGAGACAGCAGCATACACGGGCAGAAAAGACCTGGACACAATACCTTCCCCAGCCTGCCCCTGAAACATGTGTTTGAACAAGTGAAAAGACCTCTCTACTATTTCAACAAACACAGCAGAGGGTGGGGTAAAAAAGTGATGCAATAACAGAGAAATGAAAGCTTGGTACCCATCACACAGGGATATCTTTTTCAGTTCCAACAGGACCAGTGCTGCTCTCAGCATAAGCGATCGCCATTGTTTCCTGAATCTGTGGCTTGATTGGGCATTATTTATCTATCTCCCCTGGTTACAATTTATTTTATTTTATTTTTTCTGGATAAAGGAAAACCAGATACCCAGCACAGGTGAATGCCCCAGAAAGAGTGTGGCAGATAGCTGTCAGCCAGCTGTCACCACAGAGTCCTTTCAAAGAGAAACTGGAGGCTTGTGAATTACGTCTGCCAGAGTCAGACATCTGCATCACAAAAAGATTCCAATGAGCATATCTTTGTGTATCTGAACAACACCATTCAGTCTGAGGTTATCAACCATGGAAGGACGCAGTCCACAGGCGGTTCGCATATAATGCATTTGCATTTGTATTTGTGATCGTCAGGTGATCTAAAACAGTCTTACCTTCATTAGCAAAGGGTCATGGCTCATGACACAAAGTTTCCACAGCCTTGATTTATGGTTACTATTAATTTAATGCAGAACGAAGGTTGCGGTTGAATAATCCCAATTTTTTTTTTGGGTCATTTAAAAATGGAAAAATGGTAAGTCAAAAAAAATGAATGGAAACAGACTAAGTTATCAGTAAGGAAAACCAAGCAGCTGGCATGCAAATTACATCTGTCAACCACTTACCAGGACCATGCCTACTCACTTACCATGAACACTACTCCAACATAGCTGTTGAAGGGAAATGTACAAGTGCACAACAAAAGCAGCCACTACAGGTAAAATACACCCAAGGAAGTGAAAGAAATATATCAGAGTGTGTGTCTCTCCCCACACGCAACCATGTAAAACACTCCAATAAATCCCATTAAAATTTGTAGGTGAGAACATCTTTGTTCTCAAATGGGCAGGAAAAACTCAGTCAGTAAAAACATAAGGAATGAACATAAATCCTGGAGCTTGTTATGACAATGGAAACATTGGAGGCTGCTTTTGTAAACCCTGAATGCATACGTGTATTTCAGATACAGGCAGCTTGCGCACTTGAGAAAAAATGTGAGATGGGAGGAGAAGAATACAACTATATATGCAGATATATTTACAAAGCAGTCACACGAGAGCAAGGGGGTCGAGTTAGTATGCACCAGGACATAATATATACTGTTCATACCAATATATATTGAAAAATGATTGAAGTTTGGAGGTTAAAAAAAGAGACTTCAAGGCAGCATAAAAACAGGAGCATACTATACCTGCCATATCACATCGGGATCGAAACAGAAAGGAGGTGTTGCGTTCTGTGGGGATTATACAACACACACATTTCAGTATTTACTGTGTACTGTCACAACTGATGAGACACTGTCCTGAGACAATAACTATTCTGTACCACTCTTTGCTTCCCTGATCTATGGCAATACAGCCTCCAGGAACTGGTCATTAAACCTGGGCTCATTAAATATTAAAAACTCTGCTATCATCAAAAAGAAGGAAAAAGACTCACGATGAATAAGTATTCATCCAATGGACAAAAGGAAAGCATTTTTCATTCGGCAGCCCACAGACATAATACTGTAAACTATAAATGTAAACTTGTACTCTCAAAGAAACATTTTAAAAACCGCTATAATAAAAATGTATGAATATATCCCTGTGCATTTTAAATTAACCAATATCCAAAACAATGGGAAATTACTTCTATTTTTATCCCAAACATGAAACAGCATCCAATTGCAGATATTATTCAGACAGAAAAGCAGCTCACCCACAATAATGATTCACACTAATTTTCCTGTCATTGAATGGTTTTTTGTCATCTGATTATACAATGGCTACAATATTAACTTATGTATTGTTTTGTCTTTATTTTGTAAGGGGGTGGGGGGGGGGTGGGGGTGGGTTGGAACCCTTTATTTTTGTTTCTGCTTATTTTAAGGCAGAATATGACTGTCCTTTCAGAAAAGGTGTTACATTTACACACACCATACCAATGGGCTGATTGCTGGATCCAAATCAATGCTCAATTAAGCAGCATCTCCTGCACCAGCTACCTCAGCGTTTCAGGGATGAACCCGCTCCTCAATAAAGCCTCAAAGCTTACAGGAGAGCCTGCTTTCACAGCAATGCATACTCTGAGCTGTGTCAGGAGAAAACAACGGCAGGACACCTCTGCGGTATAAATAATGCAGCGCCAACCAGCCTTCTCTGCGCATCTGTCAAACATTCGCTAGTGACTGCGGAGGTGGAAGGAAGGAATCACTCCCTGCTAATTTCACAATGTTTGCAGAGCACATTGTGTACTACAGCTCTGATATACATGAGGTCATGTTTTTATTCTTAGAGTAGGAGCAGGTTTAGCACTTAAGCTGTGAGAAGAACATGTACTAATTTTGAATAGCATGTACAATTCTTTTTACATTTTTATTATTATTATTATTTTTTAAATTCTTTTTTAAATTCTGTGTGCTCAGCTGTTGAATTCTCACCATAATTTGATATGCCCCACTTAACTGCAGCCATTTTCATGCACAAACACCACTGCTGATTCAGGAGAGTGTAGACAACTGCAGTTCTCTCCCGAAATGCGTAGTGTCACCAGTCTGCTTATTTTCATACCACTGACTGCATAGTGTGGAGTCTGAGGAAGACCTTTCAAATGCTACTTTAATATGCAATCCACAAATCCCTGATTGACCAGAGAGGATCACTAGATAGTGATGAAAAGTGAACCCCTAACCAACTGAACCGTCCCATACCCTGGGCGACGCAATCACCAACTGTGTGTCGCTGGATGGAGCTACCAGCCACAGTCAGCACTGACACAGTCCAAATTCGATCCAAGACCGTGAGGCTCAACCATGCACCAGATATGTGTGGAAGAGTCAGTGTTACGGTTTACTGGTCTATTTCTTTCCACTCCTCAAGCGACTCTGTGTTGTATACGTATATGCAAAAAGCCACTGTAGCCTTTACTTCCACTGGAGGGAGAGAGGACTCTAATAGAACACTACAGTTTTGTCTAAAATTCCCTGGACAATACTTTATTCGTGTAAAAACATGACTAAGATTGACATGAGCACGATTCTGGGTTTTCATGGACACCCAATCCTGCACTTACTTGCTAGTTGTCATGGAAACTATTCACTTACACCACGATTCTTTCTTGATGCATTTTCCATTGTACGTCATACCAAGTGATAAAAATGAGGCAGACAGACTTTTAACATTTAAGACATGAAAGAAAATAACCATTTAATGAATGTTTTATCAGCAATAAAATGACTAAAATGTGAGCGGGACTTGGATATAAAAAGCTTGTTGTTGCTGGACACACCGCTTAAAATCTTCAACATGTGTAAGAACAATATCACAGGTATTTTTCAAGGCTGACATGAAAGGCCTGAAAGAAGAGGGAATGCTTCCATATGTAATGTTATGAACAAGTTGAAAAATGTATTCCATTACTATTTTGTGGCTTATCTTGATTTTCTGTGATACATATCCAACCTTCAATCCATTCAGAGGCCACCACAGCTACATTATCTAAAATAAAGCACACTAGTGCCCAAATTCCTTATGTTTGTTGTTTGAGACGTTCACTGTATGACCATTAGTTAATACAAAATGCATTTCCTATTGCTCATTAGACACACTGTGGTGATAGCATTGGAAGTATAGTTTATTGCACATTATTTCATGAACGCTATTGATGATGAGTCTGGAGCTAGCTAGCACATCCTCAGTAGCAAAGAGGAGAGGTAGCATTACAAAAGTGTTCTGCTTTAAATGGCTCACTAATAGCATCGCCTAGCATTTGATCCTTTAAGGTGTTCGCTTAAAAAAAAACAAAAAAAAAACAATGAAATGAATCGACCATTCTGGAGGAGATTAAATTTCTTTGCCATTATCAGGTGTCACCGCCGATGCCAAGCTGGAAGTGTGCTATGTGTAACAACTGGCCGGCTCCCACACAAATGGTGTCTGTGGCAGAAATTCCTTGAATGAATTACCGAGTGAAAATGTGAAAACAAACACACTGGATGTTGCGCGGTCACGGATACGGTGTTTTGCTTCTTTTTAAAAAAAAAAACTGGATACACTGTACATGGAAGCAGTGTCGGGGTGGATGTCATGGATCTGTGTTAAACTTTACAGGCAAAACAAGCAGCGAGAGACAGAGAGTCTGAGCAGGGACTCGGAGGACTGCCGGCCAGGTAAAAGCAAGGCCTTACCTTCATTTCTATGACGCTCTGGAGCGCTTTGGTCTTGCCCGGGTCCTGCTGCAGCTGGTTCCTCCGGTGCAGCTCCTGTGGAGGCACCCGATAGAAATAAGCTTGACGGCTCATGATCCCATTACTTTAACAAGAAAACAAAAATACACAGCCACACACAAAGGATGCTCTCTTGTTTCTCCTCTCTTTCTCCCTTTATCTCTCTCTCGCTCTCTCTTGTTTGGTCAGGCTGTTTCTCCCTCTAGCACTCACTCGCTTGCTGTGTTTCTGTAACCTCTCTAAAAAGCAGCAAAGAAAGCTGATTTTGCTACAGGTGCATCCGTTCACTATCTCACTGTTACCGAGCTCGCGCTTGCACACGACACATTCTGCTGGCACATGCGCTATTTGCAAGCCTCTATCAATAATGAATGTCAACTGTGACCCACACATACGCACGCACACACACACACACCCACATGCACATACACACACACTGAGTAATCACCCAGTCCATCTTACTGTACGAATAAACACCTCTTCAAAATGTTTTTCTTTTGTTCATGCTCTCTTAACAGGAGGAAGATTATCATGAAAATGCATTTGAAAGATCAGGAAATCAGACCACATTTGCAAAGAGTACAGCTGCAAGTAAAATGTATATTGTGCTCAAGCCAATCTAATAGGCTGTGGCAGACGTGGACACAAACCAAACGACAGTAATTATAACAGAATCAAATGTAACATTACAAAGCAACATTGTTAGGGAAAATCTAATCTAATCTGGCCTTACTGCTATTAAAGAAATTGTGTGTTTTTTCAAGACAGGTACAATACACTATCCTTGAACATTGGGAAGATAATGAAAACTGTTTCTTTAAGCAGGATGGAACAGGAAAAAAAAACAGGTGTAGGGTGAGTGAAAAATGTTCTTAAAAGCATAATGAATCATTCAGTAAAAGTTGAAGGACTCCTTTGATGCCTAATGCAGCATGAGAGTCCAGCACCCATCCAGCACCCTTTCAGAACCTTTCCTGTGACTGCCCTATCGCTTTACACTGCCTTTACACTGCCAAACTGAACAAACCATGAAATGGAAGGGGAAAAATGTCTCTTTATTAACAGCCCAAACCAGTGTAACCTGAACTAACCAGGTATTATGCAGAACTAACAGGAACCAATAGGTATTTCAAGCAATACATTATCAAGTATGTCACACTGTTGGCATGACATGGTCACCAGAGATCTATAATGCAAATGTTAAAATGGCTACCATATTTGTTTCGTCCCAGCAGCATATTGAAAGAGAAAATTATATTTTTTCCCCCAAGAATACAAATTGAGGTAATGAAATGCACAACATTTTTTATTGTCACTCAATACATGAATAATACTGTTCAATAAGTACTAGCTGACATTACTCTGTATTAACTCACTAGCTAGCTAAGTAACATTCATTTTAGGAGGGTGCTTTTACACTTAATGCCTTATATCTGCAACTTCAGCCTTTTAATCAATATGTCATTAGGCAGCTAATGGCATTATCTTAGGAAAGGTGTGAAGTGAATGTTAAATGGCCAACAAGGGGAAAAAACAACAAGATGCCCTGGATTCTACACCAGTTTGCCAAATTAAATTTATTCAGTGTTATCTTTAAAAAGTGATCATATGCAATATAACTAATGAGACGGTATCATTGTTTTTGGATTGTGTGTCCCCAGCCAGTTATTGCCATGTACAATACTACATTGATGATGCTGCATTTTCATAGGATATGCCATACTCCAATTAAGCTACCTTTTCCTCATTCTGAGTTCTCAGCTTTCTGTCCTAATGGAGAAGGAACTAGTTTCAGGGATAACTGATAACTCTTTATGATTAAAAAAAAAAAAAACTCCCATTCCATTTTGTGGCTCTGTTCATCAGTAGAGAAACGACAAATTCTGTACACCCACACCCCCAATCAACCCCCCCCCCCCCCACCCCCCATAAATTACCAGAACCCTGGCCCTTCAGTATCTTACCCTTTCATATCCCAGCCACTCCAGGGTCTCACTCTCTTGATCCCGTGCTCCCCATAGCCTTACCCTTTCAGAAAGCTGTGACCGCGGCATCTTGCCCTGTTTTAGCTACTTTCCCCTCCTGAGACCTATTGCTCCAGTATCCCTCCCTTTCCCTATTTCACCCTTTTGGCATCAATCCCATACAGAGGTGTGTCACCTGAGAGAGCAGCATATCACCAGAACCCCCCTCCCCCTCTTCCCACTCCATGTCTCCCTCCAACACCCATGAGCACGCATGCACAAACTGTGCAACCAGCCATGATCAGGAATAACCGCACACAAAATCTCAGTATTTCTGGGTGAGTGCTTGTAACTAGACTGCAGTGGCCTGCTTTGCAATGTGCTGAGGCCTGCATGCTTCAAAGGACGGCTCTCTCTCTCTCTGACATACAGCAGGGGAATCAATAAAACATAACCTTGTACCTAAATCATACAGAACATACAGCGAGTCTCAAAGAAAGGACAACCAAACTTCAAAATAAAGTGCCTCAATAAATAATCTGAGGACTTCTATCCAACCTGTAAAAGCACAGATCATCCTTCAAACATAAACAACTGCACTCTTAACATAAATGTAACAACCAGCTTTAAACCATGCATATTTCAAGAGAAATTACACCTACAGGAACATTGCATCACCTCTTATTACATTTGAAAACAAGCATTTCTAGCTAAAAAAGAAAAGAAAAAAAAGACTTTATGGGTATGTAAAATATAAAATAAAAAAAAAGATATACTCAACAAAGAATGTATAACAAGAATCAGAACGATTACAGTTTACAAAGCTCTTCTAAGTTCTTTCCATTGCTTTTATTATTGCTGCTCAATGCAGGTCACAAATCACCGCAACACAACTGGAACCTGTTTCACCTTTAATGGAATCTCTAAGACTCTCAGCATTGCTTTGTTGTCCCTTGAGGGGTGCACAGGCATTCCGCAATTCATGTGGCTGGCTGCAGCACCAGGTCCATATTTGTCATTGGGCTGACATTCTAACAAAGGGCCAGCGTAGGCTCTCCTTTGTGGCCATGAAACCCAACTCCAGACTGAGAGATGTTCCTGTCCATTAGCATGCTTATCATTGTGCCATCCAGACATTGTCCCCTCATTTCCTTCATTAGGCTGTCATTCTGTGCCAGAGAAACGTTAAGTACAATGACAGGGCTGACATCCATGAAGATATTTTGCCCAAATTCCAGGTAATCGTGAGGTCGGGCGAAGGCCATCAATGCACTGCACCCAAGACCAGTCCTTTACCTGTGAGTCGATGGGTCTCGGACCTTTATACCGGCAGGATACCCGTTGTTTCATTGGCAACAAGGAATTTTGTTTACAAGCAATTTAATGTGCATGTAGAAGAATCCTAAATTACAACAATGGGCAACACCTTCTTTCTCTGTATAAAAAAAAAACATTTATTTTTATAAGCTTAATTACAGTGGATGGCCTTTAGGCAAAGTACATTAAAGTGTGTCAAAATATTCAGAAGAGGAAACCACTTCATTTTACTCGCAATTTTGCACACGGACATCTGTGTTTTCCACCCAACAACCCCAATTTGACAATAAATCAAAGAGGAAATGCTTGGGGAAAACCGAGGGGGGAGCAATTTGCTGTGTCCTCTGTTCTTTTTGATAAGGATTGGTAACTAAACATTCTCATGCTTTAAACTTCACGGGGAAAAGGTCAGTTGTGCACACATTTTAACTGCTGTTCATAAATGACTACAGACTATTATGCTTGCGTGATAACTGCTATAATCATTATGACTACAGTTATACTGCCCCCTATGCATAAATCCACAACAACTTGGAATAATCACTATACTCACTCTGCATTATGCATGATAAATGAATGATATGTTTTTGTGTTGGTAAACTGGATCTTTTGTTTGTTTTCATATTACAGTACGCCCTCTACAAATTGCTTTTTGTATATCCACCCTGTCATGGCAGAGACAGATAAAATAATAATTTTGCTGTTACAGTGTATGTTCAACCCAGCTATAAAAGCACATGCCAGTGATGTTAGTCTGCAAGAACAGCAATAACAGCTATAACAACACCAGTACGACAAAATCAGCTTCATAAAATATCATCCATTTTCTGTCTGAAAATGTTTATTTGCATAAATGGTAGATGACGAATTTACAGTAAGGAAAAGAGATTTAGTTGCACTCAACAGTCAAACCGGGTAAGACAGGAAATAAAGTTATGTCCAGTAGGTTTCAAAACAAACTGCAAAAAAGTTTATTCCATCCCAATAAACTTTCTTGCTTGGACATTCTCAAAGATCATCCAAGCATGGCTGGTATTCAACAGCAAATGTGCTGCAGGCCACTGGCATTCACATTGCAGCGTGTCTTAATTACAGCTCAAAGGCCTGATTAAGAGTGATGGGATGCAATGAATCAAGCAGCCTTTCTAAGATTTCTTTTATTTATTTATTTATTTTTTTACCCAAAACACTAAAACATGCCTTGTACCAATTAAGGAAGATTCCACAAACATCCCTCTCAGTTCTATACACACACTCACACAGACAAAAACATACTGTATGAGATAGATAGAGCAAGAGAGAGAAAGAGAGAGAAAGAGAGAGAGAGAGAGAGAGAGAGCAAAAGAGAGAGAGAGAGAGACATACACATATATATGTGTATATGCCATCTAAAATATTGGGTAAAAGAAAAGGAATGATAATTAGAAACAGCCCTCTCTAGTGTGAGCTGCGAGGAACACAGGATCATAGCTGAAATGAATCCCAGGGCACTGCTTCCCTGTGACTTGGTGTGTAAACTGAAGAGGCAATTCAAGCACGGCGTGATGTTGACCAGGTTTACGGAATAAATATATACATTAATGTTTGTTTTTTGTTTACCACAAGGAACCATCCACTCCAATCACTTAACATAATCCTTTATATATAATACAATTACATTTCTAAACAAACATGGAACCATTTCACAAATAAGTAAGCCTGGCATTTCTACCACGTTACTGCAAATGCAGCAAAGAAAGGTACTGCATCAGAAATTTATGAAAGACAATTTTTATATTTCAATTCAAGATGCCCTTAGCCTTTATAGAGGGTATAATACTAGGCCTACAATGTTGTACATTACAGTAAAGTGAGCAATATACACAAATTAAATTTTATGAGATGCCGTACTTTCTTCAAGGTTTCAATGGTTATGCACCACCTGGTATTCTGAATCCACAATCAGGTACTCAATCTAATGCTGCTCTGTTAGGTATGTAGCTAAGGGGAATAATCTCAACAGTAAGACATTGATAACCCTTCAGCAATTCATCTATGCAGCGTGTGACTATGTACTGTAGATTTACAGCACACCATCAACTACTAAATACAACCCACAGTATATAGGAAGGTGAGTGAATGTCTTACGAAGATCTTTAAGCTTAAGCTAAAAAAGTTCCAAAAAACGTAAACTTCATTTGAGAAAAACAAAACAAAATTAAATTTCATGTTTATATCACTATAAACTGTATCACTGAATTAGTATTTTCTGTATGCAGTCCTATGTAGGTATTAAACCATGCAATTTTTTAAATATTTTGGAGGAGAATCTTTCTTTTTTTTTTTTTTTTTGGAAAGAAAATAAATGCATGAATAAAACAGCATCCAGACACCTCAGCCTATGAGTCACCCATCAGGCAAACCAGCTAATGGATATCTTGGCTGCGGCTAAGCTCAATAAGCTACCACATTTCCCTCTTTGGACACAGCAAGTGACATTTCTGAAATTTCAGTCCGGATTTTGCCCCATTGAATTTAAAATATATTTTAAAAAAACTGAATTAGCCAAAAACATCAGGATCTCTCATGAAAACAAGCTCTTCAGAAACTTTTTCAGAGTTTATTTAATGGAACATTGAGTGAGACCTGCCATGAAATGTATACACAAGGACAGAATATCTGTGTCCGAAACAGCTTCCAAATGCAAGATTAGGATAAATAACAAAGCTAGTCCTTTGAACAAAAAAGAAAAATCCACATGTACTACGGTTGTGTTCAAGATAACACTGGCTGTAAGACAAAGTGTTACAGGAATTCTGTTCAATCGCAGCATGGCA
Organism: Anguilla anguilla; assembly: GCF_013347855.1. Classification (NCBI taxonomy): domain Eukaryota; kingdom Metazoa; phylum Chordata; class Actinopteri; order Anguilliformes; family Anguillidae; genus Anguilla; species Anguilla anguilla. Next base: position 16,590,901 of record NC_049211.1, on the reverse strand, counting down.
TCTATTTCTTCAAATTGCAAAGAAAACTTCACTACCTTCCTATTGACTGCAAAAAAAAATATTCTGGCTGGGTTATATTTATTTGTGGTTCAAAGCAGCCTGGAATTTTTGCGCTTTATTTTCTAACTATAATCATTAGGTCTCTATTGTCACTGTAACCAAAGGGGAAGATTTGTCTTTTTTTGTACCAAAATGTGTGTATAAAAGTGAACAACATACAATGTGCATAATAAAATACATAATTAGATAACAATGGCCAATTCCATTTCCAAAAACAAAACCTAAATTCCTCAACAAACATGTAATCAGAAATTACTATCTTTTTTTTTTTTTTTTTTTTACATCATTGGTAATAATAATGCATAAAAAGGCATTATTTTCTCGTAAAGTCTACTATTGCACAGGCTCCGTAGTGAAGGCCTTCTGACAAATTTTTATGACAACTGTTGTAAAACCTCCCAGTGGGCTCCTCTCTTTAAAACATCATCCACGTTTCTCAAACAAAAACTGTTTTTCTTGTGTCTTTGGAGACGGCACAGCTGGGGAAATCCAATTAAACAGAGATACATTTTCTTAAAATAATGTGTGACAAACTCATCATCGTGCATCTTGTTCGCTATAAAAATAATCCAGGGAAAGCTTTTGGCTGGAAACACCAATAATTTATCAAACTAACTTGCAAGAACCTTTAACTTGGGAGTGTATTGGTGCAGTGCTTCCAAGCAAATGTCCCCTGTGTTTAATTTCCACAGCTTCTGATAAGGCTGTTTAAAGTTATTCAAAATAAATGTGGAGCTAATAATTAAATAATTTAATAACAGATTTAGATTTGTATGCTATAGCTATACAAATGCGGAGCACTTAACACTACATATCTGTTTCCTTATAAAAACCGTGTATGAGCCACTGGTAAAGCACACCTAGCCTTACACTTTGTTTAAATAGGGACCTGCTCTTAGAGATTGCTCATGGAAGCTTATTCAATCCATTAATTGAATAGCAGCACGGTTAACAAAAAGGCTGGATCACTTGTGCTGTTAAGGCCCTGTTCTCTTGGGCGGATGGATCAATCAGGCAGTGGACTGTGAGAGACCTGAGCGATGGTTTGAGTCAGTAGGCAGTCCATGTCTTACCACGCACCAGCGACTGCCTCTCGTAAATCAGTCTTTTTTTACAGACTAATCTTAGTACAACTGTAAGTCAGTACAACTAAACATCAGTGTAATAAATATGGGCATGGCACACTAACTTGGTGATGCAATGCCATTGAAGGCTAACCAGTCAGACCCCTCAGAGTCTATCGGTACAAGTTAGACATGAAGGGCCCTCTTCCAAATCAATGTCTGTGTGAGCCTACCTGGCAGACCGCAAAAGGAGAAGACACAGATAATTCCACATCTGTACCTTAAATAAACAAATGATAAAAAAGACCAGTTTTGCCAAGATGCTTAGCTGCAGTAAGACACAACAGAACCACGCAGCTGAGGAAACTCAAATTCTCTGGACTGAAGATTTCAAGAAATGTAGGGTTGCTGTTCTCTGATAGTTTCTCTCAAAGTATCTCTACTTTGTTATTTACTGTATTTAACATATGAAGTAAAGGAGAGCCTGGGAAACTAGTTAAGACATGTCAGCAGTACACACAAATATAATAATTGTGAGGCTTGTGGATAAGTGGTTGTTATGTTCAGTCAAGCACTTTCCCTGTGCTGAATTTTTTTCTACAACCCTTTTTTCTAGAAGTTCAATTCCATTGGACTACTGACTCAAGAAAATAACATTTTACTTTATAACCATGGCTCTGATCTTATTTTTCCAGTTATAAAAACACAGGACTATAACCCCCAATCGTCTGAGATGTGATATCTTGTCCACGTGTCTGTTCGCTCAGTAAGGTAACCCTAGCCCTCACAGAGGTTACTGGGAGCCCTGGAGATAGAGTTACACAGGCACATGCTGCCTACTGTTGAGTTGAGCGGGCATTTCCCTCTCCTCATTGGTACAGCAAAACCCAATAACAACCAGCGTTTAACCAATCACTCAAAAGCAATCTTCTCCAAAGAGACTGGATGGTTTTCAGATTCAGGCTCAGAAGGAGACCGGTACAATAATGGGTCCCTGGATACTAGCCACCGTGTGTACCATACACGAGTGGAGGAGTCGAAGTGGAAATTTGACCAGACATCTGTGCATCCAAAAAGAGTCCAGGAACTGTGGAGACCTTCACAGGAATCTGAAAGTGATTAATAGCTAGAAGCTCAACCCAAGCCTTATTGAGCATTTTTGACCTGAACCTCAAAGCACTTTAAAGCGCATTCTCTATACCTGTCAAAGTTTGAAGACATTTGTTTACTCATCCACCGAAAAGATTTTCCCAGAACATGTCAGCTCCTGAGAAATTAGATAGTGTTTTCTGTGATATGGAGCTGTGAACTGCAACTCTGAAGCCAAAAGGCACATTTCCACAATTTCACTTCAGGCTTAAGGGAGGATAAACAAACAAACAAAACTATGCATTGACACACTACACACTAAAATCACAGAGCAAAAAATAAACATAAATAGAATGTCATTGAAGATAAGGATGCTTTTTGCCATATCTGACATTTTTGAGAAACTGTTTCATAACTTACTCTTCGCCCCTTGTGAAATAAAATATAATAAAATATTATTTTATACACTTAGTTTTATATTATTATTATTACTATTGTTGTTGTTATTATTATTATTATTATCATTATTATTATTTATTTATTTAAACTTGCGTGTACACAGGGAAATTATACACTCGACTGGGGTTGGCAAAAAATGTCACCACTAGATAAAGGCTGCCACCGTGTGATGAAAAGCAGTATGATGTAAATGTGAATGTGCAGATCAATAACTGTGTATAACTGTGTATAACTGCACAGAGAGAAATTCAACAGGTCATATGGTAAGTTCTCCAGAATTTATAGGAAACAAAGATGAGCTAGGACTATCCCCCCATTCATCTTTTATTTTAAATTATGGTATTGGATTTGTTGGAATCTCACTCACTCACTCACTCACTCACCTCTGAATAAAATGAAATGCTACTTTTTACATATTAACTAGCTTTTATTTATTTATTTATATGGCCTGCACAACGTTGTTCAAGACTGATTTCTGACCTGCACATGGTGCTGACAGAATTTTGGGCTCATACTTCCCTTTATATACCCTGCCAAATTTGTGGCCAATGAGGTTTATAGAGAATGGGTGTGTATTACTTTTTGAATATGAACTGAATATGTATACAGCATATTAAATTCCGTGAATATGGAAGCACAATCCTTCGATTGAGGTTTTCTTGATAAATGTTGTTTTTCCCTTTTACAATCATATTTTCATTACAGTATAGTATCAGTTATCCCAGCACACCCTGTTTTTGGCTCAGAGTGCACTTCATCCCTACTACCAGTCATATTTAAGAAATTCTACATTTGTTGCACATTTTACAAAATACAGGGCATGAATCAATCTTCTATCCTCACATTAACTTTGAAAAAAAATATTTTGCATAAGGACAGCTTGGCGAGTTCAGTCATCAACAAAATTAACTGATCATTAGTGAAGAATAAAACCAAACACTCACATTTACTTGCAAGAGCAACACTTTCCAAGTGCACATTAAGGGCAATATTGATTGAATCAAGGCCGTAATGAGCTTGGTGGTCACTGAAATGTTTTTCAAAAAAAAACAAAAAAAAAACAAAACAAAAGAATGTAACACACTTCAATTTATTTCAAAAAAGCCAGCTGTCACTTTATTGAAAATGCACCATAGACTCAGCACCAGCCTCCATGCCACACCAGTTGCTGAGGATTGATCAACATCTGGGCAAATACTGCTGGCTCTTACCAAACGAGGTAGCCTCCCTTTGCAGGAAGCTGGACAGATGACGAAAGGGGCTGCATTCTAACTGATCTACATGCACACAAAACCGGGGATCAGCTTCAACCGTGGTACAGAATCTTTATACAGGAGGGTAGCCAGGTCTGACAGCTGTAATCCACGCACCATCAGTGCGGCAATTCAGAAAATAAACACTTTCTGGGGTGGGTGTACATAGAGTAAGTGCATACTCCAGCACCGTCAACATACCGAGCAAATATAAATACGTGTCCACGTGGAAGTGTACAGATTGTGAGTGCGCTCTTACACAGGAACCTCCATAATGCCGGTAATGAAATCCAATTAAATTTTATAACAGATTCTGAATGTTAGGGCTTTTGGAGCCATGATATAAAACAAAGCCCATACTGTAAACCATGTAACTTAGCACCTTGGCAAAAACTACTGATGGGCCTCCACCACCGCATGGCTCAACAACCCCCCATTAAAAGTAATTACAATCCTCCTGGGCTCAATCATTAATGACTACTTTTTCATGTCTGGAGTCACTGCCAAAAAAGCCAAACACTTCACCTCAAAAAAAAAAAAAAACTCTTCAAATTTAGAAATATACACACTTCTTTTCTTACTTTTCAGCTCCAAATTATTTCAGTAAAAGGTGTCTTTTGTGCAGAGTCGGATTCCATCCTCTGCTTATGTAGTTCGGTTTCTTTTTCTAAAGCACCATGTTGTTGCACAGAGCTTGTTCCGGAGCAGAGGTAGGCAGAGGAAGATATCGGTCATCTGGCAGAGACAAACGATGGGAGAGGCAATAATTGTCTCAATACAGCCAAGCAGATGGTCAATTACCAACCCTTTCATTGAGAAGTGTTTAATAAGGCATTTCCTCAAAAATAACAGCAGCCCCAACAAAGAGTTTTCCTCGACTAGTAGAAAACGGTTAACTCATGTTGGCTCCCCCCCATACCCCCACCCAAGGTCAAAAGCGTGAAGTGGCAGAGTTGAGGATCTTTGAAATATGTAACAGTTTATTCACAGAGGCAGCTATGCTTTTCATGTTTTGCAGACCTCCAGCCACCCCAGAGTCACAAATTCTTTAAAAGCATGGCCCCCTGGGAAGGGGGGGTCAGAGGCAGGGGATGGTGGGAGTCTTTCAGGTAGACTTCTGCTAGCTTGTACGGTAAGTAATGACAATTGCTTTCTTTTAAGTGGAAAAATGTAACACATACTCTCTGCTTGGAGCTGTGGGAACGCAACAGTGTTTCCAACAGGATTAGCTGTGTCCACAGGTCACGCTTTCACAGATTTGCGGTCACACGACACACCCCTCAGCCCCACAAATTTCAGGCTTGTCACACAAGGCTTAAAAAGGGAATTTGCTACATTTATAAACTATGGTTTTTCACATTTATGGATTCATATAATATCGTTGCCAACATTTTGTTTCACTGATGTTATCGATACTTAGAAGGACAACTAATGATCACTATTTTTTATACTGAAAGATTACTTTGGTAATGCATACTTCTTTGTTTGCCAGATCAGGTGTTTACATTATAGGCTAACTGGTTTCTGGTTGCCCAAATCAATGAACAATTCATGCTTTGTTCCCTCTAATTTTTAAATTGTGGCTGTCGGATTGGAGAAAATCATACATTGATAAAAAGCACTCCTTTGGAGTTTGTTTTAAAAAAAAGTTTTATTTTTGACTCAAGATAAATTCAAAGTAAAGTATCAGGTGGCAAATTCTGGTGGCTGGAAAAGTCTTGGCAACTTTAAGACAGGTGTCTGGCAAGGCCACATGGAATTAAATTACTATAGGTCAGTCCCTATATAAACAGTGAATATAGCTGCTGCTTTAACTCAACGATGCATAAAGAAATCAGGTTATATTATCTCATGTTACATTAAAAAATTATTACAACTGTGCATAAAACTGTGCAGTGTCGATCTGCCAATGTTATTATTTCCCAACCCTAAATGTTCCCCAGTCTCAATATACAGGCACAAGAAATATATCATACTATGACCCAAAAATTACAACTAAACATGTAAATGTCATGATAAACAATGCATTGTGTTAAAACTGGCAATAGTTTTACTGTGTGCAACATTCTGTGAGTGCAGAGAAGTCCACACTCCATGTTTACCAGAGCAGTGCTTCTCATTATCTTACATGCAGAGCAATATGAGTATTCTCTTACATACAATATTTTTATGTCAAATTATTTAGCATTACTAAAGAATAATATTCAAGTCGTATTTTGAACTATCCCAACCGCGCCAGTACTGGACGCACTGCAGCAGAGCGTGTAGCCTACTCTGATATATTTGTCCACAAAATGGTTACTATTTTCAGTGCATGACTAATGGTACTACAAGAGAGCTAGTGACAAACAGAAAAAGGGTGCAAAGCCCACTAATGACAACTGGCAACTTGTAGGTGTTTGTGAAGTACAAATAATTACATCTGTGATTCAGTCAGGCTGAGCTGTACATTAAACTTTTATGAATGCACCCTAGGCTCTCACACATCCTAAAACCCACGATACAGCTTCTATTACTATACGAGTGTTTATTGTGCTTCTGCAATACCTATAAGGACTCTTGTGTCTGAGTAACACTCTAAGTGATACGTCTTATCTTATCCCAGAGCAATACACATCTAATGACTGCTTTAAGACTAGAATAAAACAGTCCTGCCATGTTAGAGTCAGACTGGATGACCACTATATTCCCTGATGTTTTCTTAAATTCTTTCTAAAAACCTTAATGCAATGTTTGCTTAAACAAGAACCTAAATCCCTTTGATATGCAGATGAAATACAAATCAAACACACATTCCACCATTTCCTGCGGTGGAAATATCAAATGAATTCTATCGCTGAGCAGTGACTTGCATACGCACAAATGGGAGAACATGATCAGGTAGTTGCACCAGACCACCCATTATGATTTAAGGATCTCACAGCAAGCCTTAAAATAACTGAAAGTTTATTTAACAAACATTACCTATTTTCTGTTTAAGCCTTTTTTGGATAGATGACAAATAACGATAAAAAAAAAATTTTGTGCTGGCAACTGACAAATTCATCTCACTGTTGAGTTCTGGCAAACATGAACACAGCACAAACAACACACTTTTATTTAAGTGAAATTAATTATATTTTTTTGTGTGTTTTCAGATTCTAAAATGCTTTGGGCTAATTACAGCATTTTAGTTCCAAGTTCTGTGGCTGAGGTCTCGGTGCCCACTACCATGCCTGGAAAAAATCTGGGGAAATACTGCCATCTGTTTGCACAGAGACTTTTCTAGCCTAACATATCACATGAATTTCAACTTTTAACACTCTGTAAAGTTTACAGCTTACAAATGTAAAAACATAACAACAATCAGTGATTAAAAATAGTACCAATTATAAAAAATATTATGGAATTCAGAAATGTAAAAGTAATTAATGGCCAGTCCAAGTTCCATCTAAAGAAAAAAAAACATAAATCACTAGGGTAAGTACCTGAAAAAGGCACAAAACAGCAAGCAGAGGAGGTTACAGCATTATCCGCTGCCTTGTTGTTATTTACCTGTGGAGGCCCCGATTTTACGGATTAGGGCTGACATTCCAGTGCAGAATTTCTGTCTCACAATGAAAAACAACTCTTCCTCAGGAGGGAAGACTGACGCCCATGGGTAAAAAAAAAAAACTTAAAAAAAACAATTTGTTTAATGTAACTGACTTTCACTGAGAATATAGTTCAGAGGCCCCAAAAAGTCTGCAGCAATCCTTCAGGGACAGACATCCTGAGTCGGGGTGGGTGGGGGGGGGGGGGGGGGGGTGGGGGGTTGGGTACATCACCAAAAGTATCTTTGTATCCAAACCATCTGCTGGCACCAGTGTGCAAGTTTCTGTTGATTTGAGATTTTGTAATCACCTGTAATAAGAGACCATCTATTCACTTATACTAACCTCTAACTCCACCCCCAGCTAGGATAATATAGGCTAATGAGCCTGGCAACAGCCCACACTTTTTGCACTATGTTTAAAGCAAACATATGATGACGTTATCGTCAACACTAATTTAGGATAAAAATACATGCAAACCGAATAGTCCATGCCAAGTCAAATCGAGAGACAAAACACACACACACCCGTGTGCGTGCGTATGAACCCACACAAACACACATGCACACACGCACACACACACTTAGGACACATACACATTTTGTACCACAGCTGTACAACATTACAGTATTTGAAAACTGGAATACAATGGGTTAGGTCTATATAATTAACAGCATATCTGCATCACTGGGATGCAAATGAAGCTGATTACAGTTCTAAATCACAACCCTGATGAAAATTACACAGTTCAGACAAACGTTATATATAGAGTACAACCATTTCTACATTTAGTTTTATTTTTTCCATGAGTATTTTCCACTCATGTTTTCCTATATCTCAGTCCCTGCTGGCTGCTGGCCTCCTACAGCTCACAAGCCATCAGTTATAGATTGAAATTAAACATGTCTGAGTAGCATTGGGGTTTGTGGAATGGCAGTATAACGAGAGGATGTACATTCAACTCCTTGGTGGGACAAGATACTTCTTAATTTAAATGACTTTTATGAAGACCCAGCTGTACAAGTGAGCGAGGTGTAAAAAGTCACCCCAAATAAAGGAATCTGGTAAGTGCATAAATTATGCAATGCTTAAATATTAATGGCAGCCACACACCTATTTTCCAAATAGCCAAACCGCCCATAATGTTTTACAGCCGTCTGGAAATCAGATCACGAGGAAGGCGGAAAATCACTGTTATACAGAGACCGGCAGGCAGAAGCAAAAGACATTCAGTTTTAGTGTTGTTTCAAAACTGGGGGAAATATATGCACGAGCAAGACAACCTGAAATACAGCAACAACAGCAACCACAGGGACTGTATTACTTCCCTCTGGTGCATGCTTAATTGGATAGTAAGTTGAAATGACAGCTGTACCTCTCCATGTTCAGAACAGAGCAAACCACTGAACCTTCTCTGAACCTCAACCACAACCTGTCCATTCAGTCTCTCGGTTGGAGAACAGCAAGTTAAATATACCAGAGAAGGCTAACCTGCGCTTGTAGTATAGCACCATCTTTTGGTTAAAAAGCAATACGAAATTGCTCCTGTAGAAAGTTCTCAAGTAAATTAAAAATCAGAAGAATCCACCCAATTACTATAGTACAATTTTGAACTGAATGAACCTTTCAACTTTAATTACACCTTCAATTACAAGTACAGAACATATCTTCTCAATCAAAGAGTGAATCCACATCCTTCCTTCCTTCCTTACAGCAAGATTACATTGCCTAACTGTGGCACTGACTGAGAGCAAACCAGTGAAATGTCCTGACTCACTGTGGTCCAATTACACCCCAGTTTAACTGGTTAAAAGATCCTTATTTTTAAACCGTAGCTGTCTTGTCGTGTAAATTATGGCAAAACATAATTGTCGTACATCACAGGGGGGTCCTACATACAGGTAGTGCTTGAGGTCAGTTAAGCTCACTTCAAAATGCTTTGAGATGTTTGGCAGAAATAGGGAAGTAGCACACTAATCCAGTTCATACATTCATTCAAGTTGTTACCCTGCGCTGCCACCTAGTGTTGATAATGTACAGGTGGCTTAAATATATCGCTAAATTAAAACTCAGTCTAAAATTTGAAGCCAGGCATTCATTCAAGACATGAAAACAGTGAATCGAGCAGTGGAACTGAATGCACTGTCTAGTCACAGTATATAATTGCATTTTGGAATCCGTGTACCTGACTAAACAAACACTAAGCTGAGCAAAAAAGAGCACCCATTAATGGTGTCCACTGCAGCAATGGAAAGTAGTGCAGCTCATTTCCCTCAGAACTAATTCAATTACTGGAGAACATCACCTTTTAATCAAAGTCCGCTCCTTTCCACAAGTCTGTGCCAAGGTCAGTGATAGTGATTATTAGCATGAAGGAAAACTGGTGCTGTTTTCAGTTATGTTTTACAAAGCACACTGCACACTTTAAACCATGTCCCTAAATTTGGTCTCAAAGTCTGTCATTTCTGTAGATAGCAGTTATGTTGCTATATTCTTCTTAAACCATTTAGAAATCATTTGTAGGAACTTACAGGAGAGTATTGTTACAGAACTTTTTAATTAATCTGCCAGACACAAGCTGTGCTTCTTTCAAAGACTTTGCCCTTTGTGTGAGAGAATATTTTCAAGCCAATTACTCTCATGGGTGCAAGATTATCGCATCTTAATTCAGAGAAGAAAAAAATGCCTTTCTGAATCATTGAAACCTACTGCTTACACTCATTAATCATACATTTCTCTTCATTCAAACAAACCCTGTTTTTCTAACTTAAAAAAACACGTCCCAAGACTGCTAAGCTGACACGGCACTATGAAAATAGCAGCGGTGATCTCATGCACTCACCTTCGTACACACGTCAGCTACATGCTTCCCAGTGCTGCTACAAAAGGCCACCCTTTGTACCTGTGGCAGCAGGTAGGTCCCATTCCTGCTTAGCGGACGTCCTGATAAAGGGCAACTAAGCGAATGCAGTGGCATAAGTTCCCAGAAAGCCCAGAGAAGTGCTGATGATAAGATAAGAAATTAAATGCTAAGGAGACTTGAGAGTTAAAAATAAAACCTCCATCAACTGGAGGAGTTCATTTCTACACTATCGTTCCCGACGATGTGACTGGGGAGAATGCAGGACAGTAAAATGTCGGGGACTCGCTAGCTTGATTTACGGCCCTGTAGTACCAAACACAAAGCCACAGCTTTTAGCAAACTGCCACATCTGAATACCAACTTTCCTCTAATCCACTTTTTTCAGACGCATTGCTTTATTTGGCTGAGCTGCAGAATAAAAATCCAAAATATGCTGCACACAGCTATGTGAAGATAGTATTTAATTTCATGAAAGTCGTTTAAATGTAACAGAATAGTGAAAAGGCTAGGAATAAAAATATTTACAGGCATGTATGATTAAGTCTAAACTCCCAGTCTTGTTTTCACACATTTTTTGCAACCACACGCATGAACCGTTCAAGCTTTTTGGAGATAACCACTGGGCAACCAAAATCAACAAACCACAAATATGTATCTGTCAGAATTCAGTGTACAGTACTGTATGTGCCAGCAGAGGAAACAAAGAATGAGAAACATATCTGCAGGAAACCGATCATTACACACTCGTAAAAGAGGGTGGTGGAACCTACCTCTCGTAGGTGGATGTTCTCCTTCTCCTTCTGGTCCAGGATGACCTCCAGGTGGCCGACCTGCGACTCGGCCTCCACCATTCGGCGGGCCCTCTCTCCCTCCTCCTCCATGGCCTTGGAGGGCAGCCCCTTGCTCTGCAGCATCTCCAGCAGCTTCTTGATGGACTCGTCGCGGGCGTTCAGGGTCTGCTTCTGGGTCTCGATGCGCAGCTCCATCTCCTCCAGGGTCTTCCTCAGGAGGAAGAGCTCCTTGGCCTGCCGGTCGTGCTCGGCCTGCAGCCGGCGGAAGTTCTCCTCGTTGAGCTCGAAGGTGAACTGCTCGGCACCGCGGTTGCCGCTCTCCTGCTGGAGCAGGTGGTTCAGGTCCCTCTGCGTGCGCAGCTCGTCCTGCAGGGCCTGGATGGTCATCTGCAGGTGCTGCAGCACCAGTGGGAAACACATTAGTGAGGCAGAGTAAAGGCGAGGCCAGCCTCCTTCTCCTCAAGGGCTAAATCAAAGCCAATATCACTAAGTGTTTCTTAATTATTACAGAATACATGGGTATAATGACAGGCAAAAGAATAAACATGTTTTAAAAGGAGGTTTTTTTTTACATCACACAACTGAATGTAAAATGTAGCATGTTTACAGTGTGGCCTATACACCCTGGAGTGTGTTCACAGTGTGGTGCTGTGTACCACTGACTGAATTCAAATGTATGAGTTTATTTGTGAGATAACCCATAAAGAACTCCCATTTGGAGACAAAGAATGCTAAAATGTAACTAATACAAGGAGCATCTGTTAAATGACCCTGGGGAACACAGTAAAATCAAAGGAGCTATAAAGAATGCACACCAGTCACACAAAAATAACATGCTGTTTTTTTCCCCTTTTGGAAACAGTGATAGATTAAGTATTCTATCCCTTTGGACAGCATTAGTGTATACTGAAAAACCAAGTGGCTCAAAATACAGCTGTTTGTGGCTGCAAAACGGAAAAAAGTGATGTGTGTGCAAATAAGCAGCTAATAAAATAAGATATTTAAAAATCATATATAAATAAACCTATTATTAATCAGTGTGTGATTTTGTTTGCATAATAACATTTCAATTTAAAATTTGGAGATTTGATATCTGTGCTCATCTGGGTAATTACGTATTTGTCTTTTTTCTCCCAATGTTGCACTTTTGCTCATCTCTACTGTGTAACAATGCTGGGTACCTTAAGACTGGGCACCACTAAAACAATCTGCAATGTTTTCAACAATACTGAGATCTCACATATCTTTCTGGATACATGGCTTTTCTGAGAACATCTTCCATTTCACTACTCACCTTTTGAGGTGAGCCAAACAATGATGATGGTTCAATTTATTTGTAGATTTTCACTGTTTCCATTATATGGTAGACATATACTCAAAAGAAAATGACCCATAATCAGGTAATTGTTCCGTAATCCAGTGTATGTGTGTGTGTGTGTGTGTTTTGGGGGGGGGGGGGGGGGGGGGTGAAGGAACACTTGTAAACTTAAAGACTGCCCACTATAAGATATTTTTTGTACTGCACAAACACACAATGTTGCAAACAAAGGACAAACCTTAGTTCTCTTCACATCCAATGGCTGCACAGCATGGTGAATAAAGAAACAATGCACCAAAATCACAAAAAGTGTGCGCAAAGAAGCAAATGGAAAACAGAACAAAAGACAAGCAGAGAAAAATAACATTCCAGTGTATACACCCATATACAAAGATGCAATACAAAAAAAAGCAAAGCAGAATCTCACAATTAACTGTATACTTCTTTGCTTGCTATTCAATCCCAACACTTCAGTTCCAACACTACAGAATAACTGACAAGGAAGAACGGCTTCACTGCGTTTACGCATCTCTAAGGTGACAATTACTGTAATCTATCTTCTGTGTATTTTAACAGAATATTTTTTATTGTGTTTAGTACTAATTAGACATGTAATGAATAAAATAAACATTTATAAAATATATATATATATATATTTCTGGGAAAAATCCCCAGTGAAACAATAATCACCAGAGTGAGGCAATGTTCAAACCACCCACAGCAAATCTTTTTTTCCCCCACAATGTTCTAACCATGTACAAAGGAACGAGAGGACTGTTCACCGTGTTAATGTAGCTTAAGTAAGGCTTAAGCTTAAGTAAAACTAATGAATAGATAATTACTGTTCAGTTGAACTTGTGCTTATCATTGGTTTGATTCTTAGTTATTATTTCAAATAACATATTAGTACTATTTCTATACAAAAAAATTCCAATGCGGTATGAAAACATCTTATATGAGGCAAAAATCTAAATTCAAATCATAAAATACTTCCCTGATTCTGCAAACGGGTCAGTTTAATAACATATAAGAAGAACATAGGCTTTATTTTGTGATCGGAAAAAAACGTGCTTATGAAGACTAAATGCAAATACGCTAAAATGCTAAATGCTGTACAATAGTGTCTCATGAGCCCATGGGCATCATACTTGTGTGTAAGACACTGAAATAAAACCAATCAATCATGTACAGTTAATCTGTAAATAAATAATGCAGAATATTTAATGGAATTAGTATTAAATTAATTTCATTAATGATCTTAAATTAATAAGTAATTTCCATGAGTGGTTTTAAGGGAAACTGAATTTCTTGGACTGCAACTCGATCTGTAGTGAGAACATACAATATTCTTAGATGTGTTATAATTAATAGCCAGTGTTAACTGCTGGAACTAATTATATATATAATTTATTTCTTAAAATAAATCTGGACAATATTTCTTTGATGAGTAATGATGTTCATTGCATGTGAACCATTTGACGATTCATAAACATTCAGGAACATTATTCTCTATTTTTTTGTATTCTCTATTTTTTCAGTGTCACATTAACAGTGCCAAAATTCCTCACTAGAAAAGCTGGTATTTCACTGTACATTAGATATTTCAACCCAGTCACTTCTTAGCATTGATTTCCAATAGGCTCCATGCATTTATCAAAGTCAGAAGCAACAACTTGAATTTATACCATCTGGACGGCAGCCTAGTTCCCATCACAAATTCATACAAGTCAGGCACACACTTCACCCCAAGAAAAAGGCTTTATCTGAAGCCCGAGGGGGAAATGATTCAAAACTATTAAATAAGTGCAAATGTTGTGCATTTGTTAAATATATACAAACGGAGGGAGACTTAATACATATGTAACTGTGTGTTACATAAGATCTGATGTAGGCATAAATACCAAAAATGAGCTAAATTGCATATATACAAACAACTGTCGTACATAAGGTACACAGCAGTCCAAAATACATAATGAATTAAGTTGTATTCTAAATACAAATATAAAATGGCATCATATCAAATGGTATGCAAACTGCTGCATTTCTAATGCAAGCATATACTCTGTGTTCAGATGAATTACAGGTCATCTTTGCTCACAGATATTTGTGGATTGAAAAAATGGGATTGTCCACAGAGCATCTGATTAATTGGTCCTGATTGTTTAACTGAGCCCCTTTACTTTAAGCACCACGGCAATTTCACTTCATAATCATTGACAAGACGGAGTAATCATCAGAGAATCATTAGCCTCTTACTGCTGGGAACAAGCCAGGTTGCACAGCATATTGTTTCCCCAGCAGATGGCAATAAATAACCTTGCAAAGTGAGTGAAGGCAGCACACGCCCTCTCAGCTGCTGGACTCCCTCTCCTGTATCTCCCTGACGCTTATTACCAGCCCTGTCAGTGTTATACAAAAATCAAAAAATCTGGGGACAGTGCACCACGGCAAAATATCATTTTTTACAATGGAAAATCATCATACACAAACATTTGATACTACAATGTCCTGTGTGGGTTCAGATTTCATTGACACACCGCACTCATGCATATGCACTAGCATGGTGGCCAGAGGCAAGTGACATTGCATAAATGTGAGGGGATTATTTGCAGTTAGAGGGATGCAGACATTAAGGGATGTGGATGTTTGGATTGTGCAACATGCTACATTTCATGCTGCACACAGGTCACAGCATAAAGTTCTCTTGAACCCTTCTTGTCATTCAAGTTAATCTCTGGAGGAAAAATGATATTGGTAGACCACACAAATAGCTGTGACAAAAATAAGACTGGCATGTGGGCACAATTTGAAGCTGTCTTACTGCAAAGGGCTTACAGTCTTGCAGTGAAAATCATACACAAAGCCTCTGCCTGTTTCTGTCAGTGAAGCATTTACTCAAGGCAGGATTGTCTGAATTATAAAGTATGCCCTTGCCACACATCCATATAGGCAGACAAAGGAACCTCCCCACAGCCTCTGCTCCAATCCAGCAGTTAAAGCATCACCGGCACTCTACCATCACCAGCTCCTAGGGTGCCACTCCGCCCAGCTGTTAAAGCATGACTCAGCCAGAGCTCAGGAGCAGCACAGGGCTCACAGTCACGCCAGTGATGACGGAGAGAAGGCCTGTGCACACTGACAGCACGTCAGTGGAGAGGGGCTTCAGTGACCTGCCCAATCCTGTCAGTGTCAAAACCATCGCACAGCTGTTGAATTTATGAGAGGGTCACATTTGTAGAGGAACCAAAGGTCAACCAAAGGTTTAGCAATGTCATTTGTGACATCCTGTATTCCAGACCCAATGTTACATTTATATTGTTTGCAGAAATAGTCTGTACACACAGTAAGAGAGATTTTCATTTAGGTTGAATGGCATTTATAGACCAAGGTGAGTACAAAGTTCTCTCTCTTTCCCTTCCTACTGGAGCACAGATGGTAGAGCAGGACAGTTGGGAAAAAAATGACACATTTATGTCTTGGGGTCATTTTAGTGATGAAGGTGACATTTAAATGCTTATTTTTTCCCCAGATACCATTTCCTAAGAAAAAGTATTTAGCTAATGCTAAATAAAGGCTACCACAGACCTATTATTATTATATATTAGCATATCTACGCAAATGTTTATAACAAACACAATATCACTATGAAATACAGTAATATGAGCATATCCCCAAGCAGCAGGAATCAACACCCATAGCACATATTCTCCTTTGTCATGAGAATTTCAGAAAGTTTACAGTGGATGCGTTATGCAGGTATACGTAGGTATAATCATGTTATGGAAACAGTCTCTGGCTCACAGGCAAATGGGTCAGAGGAGCATACACTCTTCAGCACCACTGCTCTTCAAGTGGGGTGCAGTGTGCACAGCGGTAACTGAAGAGGCACAATTGGAGATTTCACATTGAAATAAACTGTACAACAGCTTATGCTTTTAACCTTCATCCCAGGGGTACTGCATTAGCCACAGCATGTCAGTCTAGATCAAAGGGGTGCAGTAATAATGTTTTACCACGAGAAGTCTAAGCTCTACCAGGTTTGATGATTGACAACGTGATCTGTAATTCTGTTTTCCGTCACATATGGTTTCCATGTGCCAGCTCGACTGAGAGAGAATAGCAAGTTGCTGCTATAAATCTGCAATCACATACTGAAAATCTGTTTAAAATCAAAAGTGCTTTATTATCAATATTATTATTATTATTATTAGTAGTAGTAAATAATAAATGATAATACTATTAATATAAGGTTATACTGTATTATGATATGTTTTGTTTTCTGCTGGGGTATCAGATTGTTTTGATTGTTATTTCCGTACTTAAATATGAATTTTTTGTATAATTTTCCAGACTGCACCCTTACAAAGCTTTTGCTGGCAATCTTATTCCTGGGCACACACTTAGAATTGATCTGAAGTTTAGCTGACCAAATATTGAAAGTTAAGGAAGATCTTCACAAAATTACTATATGTTAACACTGGCTTCAGTATGCTCAGCAAGTTTGAAATACAATAACTATCCTGCCTTGAACATATTGATACAAAATTTTTAAAAAGCCACCTCACCATGCAAAGAGTAGCATTTCTTTGTTCTAGAAGACCACCACAACATGTCAGAGATGTGATACAGTAGTTATGCCCACTTCCAACAACTTGCAATTGGTTCTATACACATGGTGGAAGAGAGATAATATCATTGCAACGTTGCAGTTCAAGCAGTAAAATATGATCAGAAATTGGCCGGAAGTATAGCATTCTTGTTGGAGACTAATGTAATTGAGCACACTGACTATATCTCATCAATATGCTCTGTATGCCAAACCATCTCAAGGGATGCTCACACTTTCAGTACACTCCAAAGAACGTCCACATAGATCTAATTCCTTAAAATGCACTGTAGTTTAATAGAGCAGTACACAGAGGGTTCTGCAGAAATAGCAACCTACTGCGACAGACAAGTAAAAAAAAAACTGTCAGTCTGGTGCGAATAATTAGCAAGGCAGAACAAAGGAATGCCTTCAGCTGAATAACCCTCTTCCATTCCCTAAGACAAGCATAAATTTACCACAAAAAAACAAAAAGGCGCTGGATATATGATGCATGAAATGGCTCAAAACATTATTTTATACAACTGCCATTACTCTAAGCCTGTTGCCTAATTATTTTAGTGATTAAACTTGCGGCTGTTTTGTATGGTATTTGTAATGGATGAATTTCTTTGTGACAGTTTCAATTTGAACCATTTTAATAAGTGATCTGATCTATTAAATAAGAAAGATTTGTTCTTGTCCTTAAAGCTTTGTTTTGGTCATCATTTTAGGACAAAAGGGACTTGTTACACATAATATTTCAAATAATTTATCAGATTTATGAAAAAGGGACTATGTAAACTTTATGAACCTTAAAGACCGTCCTTCTGGCAAATAAAACTTAATATGTATTTTTAAGATGAAAACCATTTCAAAGTCAAATTATAACAAAGTAAACATTTTTACTGGATGAGTACTATCCAGTATGATCTTATCTTCCTTCATAGAAGATCAGCCCTAATAACATGAAACCTAAAATAAGTGCCATTGAATGAACAAAGTATCAATATGCACTGGTGCTTAAACACCTTATCCATAGGTGACAGTAGAACTGCAACCCCAAAGGGAACAAATTTGGGCAAGGGAATAGATTCAGGCACCAAAATGGCCGCTGATGGACGGGCTGATTTGACACTAACCGCTACAGACCGGCTGGTGATGGGATGAGACTTGTGGTGGAAGGACCTGAGGGGAAAGCAAAGGCTGCAGCCTCCCATCCTGATTCTCCCCTGATGAATGTGCACTGTCTTGTTAGGTAGCTTTCACCTCAGCGCATAGGAAAGACAGCAGGATCAATAATGAAATCCTGCTTCCCTGGCAAAGGTCATTTAGATTTAACGATTTGATACCAACCAGATTGATGCAGGATAATTCAAGAGGAGGTAGAATAAACAGGTCATTATTCTGGGTCTTAATCATTCTTCTCAAATCATTCTTTTTGTATTTTGAGGCCAGCCTTCACTGTGTTGAGTTCAAAGCAAATATAACTCAACACAGTGGGAATTCTCCCTGGCAGACAAATAATTGGCAGTAAGTCTGTGTGCCATGTGGGAAACACAATAGCTATGACTCATATCTCAAATGTGAAGCAACACCCTAAATTCAGAACACTACATTTCTTTATAATTCTGCAGAGCTCTGGTTTAATAAAGATATGTAATAACAACTCCACCAAAATCCTACCAATAATTGAATAATGCATGTTTTCTTTTCTTCATGTGTACGGAAAATACAAAACAATTACTCAGAAAATAATGCAAACAAAATGTACCAGGAGTGCATTTAAATTTCCAAAAGGTGCTAATTTAAAATAGCGGTTATTGGTGAAAATGCATAAAAACAGAGAAAATATGGGGAAAACGATCCTAAAGATTCAGGCACTCCAGTGGAATAATCTAAGTCTTTAATGTGGCAGCCAGAACAAGAAACACATTGTTTCACGCACTGTCTGTCACAATACAGTCTTAAATATTTCCACTTAGTTTTTATACACTGGCTTTTGACCCATTTCCCCAAAGCCATTTTAACTCATAAGAACCTTGGAAACACATCAACATTTAATTTAGTTTGGGTGATGCAAAATAGCACAGGAATGCAAACATTTTATACAATGTAAATGTTTGTATTTTGCACTGCTGTGCCCACGAAAGCAGGCAGCTGATGACGTTCTCCATTTCAGTTTTCCACCGAAAACAACTCAATTTCCAAGCCTTTTCAAGGGACCTCAGTAATGGATGATCTCATATATCTTAGTGAACAGAACACACAAGAGCAACATCTAATACATGGAAATACTTCAACCCCCACAGTGCTGTTCCAAGGCTTCCAGGCAGTAAATGGCCAAAGATGGCAAATCAGCAATACTTACTTAACACTGCAACATTAGCTCATGAAAAAAGCTACCATGTAGGCCTACACTACTCGCAACTGTCAATCAGAGATTTTATGCCTTAAAATCTTCAGAAGGATAAATCAGGTATTGGCAGATGAGATTTTATAAGCATATTGAAACTGATTCATAAAACAACATTTAAGGGGATGGCTTTAAATGATTGCTCTCGGCGACAGGCTTTTCCTCTTACTCCACTACCCCATAGCT
Organism: Anguilla anguilla; assembly: GCF_013347855.1. NCBI lineage: Eukaryota > Metazoa > Chordata > Actinopteri > Anguilliformes > Anguillidae > Anguilla > Anguilla anguilla. The sequence continues at coordinate 16,571,245 of NC_049211.1, read as the reverse complement.
GCACTTCACAATCACAGCAATGTGTTTTGAGAAGTCACCCTTCTGTTGACAAGCCAGCCCCAGGCCTTCTTCTGCCGCTGAGATACTGTTTGCTTGCGCTGCCGGGAGATGGCTACTCTATTTGTCCCAAGTGAACTACCTACAGTACAACACTGTCCATGGCCTCATCAGAGACCATTTGCAGAGAGGACTGATGGGACAGTATGCCCTCTCTGACTATATAAATGGTCTGAACAGAAAGAGAGATGTGAAATTCCTAGAGATGCATTTAATCTCACTTCTCTCTGAAACCTCCTCCTCCACCCTCACCCCAAGCAAAAGCCCAATAACACACCACTAAAGACACGCACTGAAACAACCCAAACACTTTACTGGAAATGAATCAATTAGTTTTACAAGAGAAAACAAATAATAGAGGATTAGAAGGCCTTGCCAAGGCTTCTTGCTGACAACAAATACAGGTGCTGTGTTTCACCCCTGTTAGCAGCACTCCTCGTACTAATATGAAGCTTTGCATTTCATCACAAAGATGCCTAAACTCTGTTAAAATGTTCACAATATTCAGATGATAGACCATTTACCATTCAATCATCACCTCAGAAAGGTGCAGATTTGGACAACCTGAGCAAGTTTTCTAAGGCAAGATAATGCCTCTACCCTTTTGTGACTAATTTCTAATATTGACACAATGTAAAGGTTATCTTGGAATGCATGTGATTTTAATCACTGTAGTACTTCTTTTATAGGGCTTTTTTTAGAGTTTGTGTCTTTTTTTTTCTTTGTTACGTCATAACATAAACAGTGAAAATGTGTCAGACAAAAACAGATGGCGAATGGGCCAGTGCATTGAAAAGAAACAAGCCAACTAATATAGTTTATATGACCCAGCAAGCAAATGAAGAGACAAGATGTAATGGTACCTTTAAAATAATTTTCAATGAAGCTGAACGTAAACTTACAGATTAGCAAAGTGCCAGTGCATGAAACGAAGAGAGGAGGAGAGAAAATGGCATCTGGTAAATATACAAGAGCATATCAACCCAGAGGAGACAGCTCTCCAGAAATATCTCCTCAGATCAGCCCTCTGAATTTTAAAGAGCTTCATAACCATGACCCATGCTAATGCACTAGTCCCTTCAGCTGCACATGCGTTTCCCCAGTAGAGTTTCCATTTGCTTTGCTGACTTTACAATCAATATGAATTAATGTAAAAAAAAAAATGTAACAACTCTGATTAACAGAAGGTTGCTTCGTTAATTTCTTTTGAAGGATTTTATGAAAGACCTTCAATGTCCAATGTCTGCACGAAAAGGTGTAGGCTGTGGATTTGAAATGCCTGGTAACCTGGGTTCAGTGACATAAAAATGTTGTGTACCATATATCGTCCTGGTTGCTCCAAAATTAGAATTTAAGATTTCAGATACGTTTCGATTCTGTGGGCCATCCTGCCCCACAAAGGTTCTTTTCATTTCTGCAGCCAGGAAGAAGAAGACTCTATTGTCTCCCATCGGATGTAACATGGTATCGCATCACTTAAGGCCACACCATTTCAGTAACTTCTCGGCTAAATTGATTTTAAAATTACACTGAAATATCACAACCTTGCTCAGTCAAGGCCTTTTTAAAGAGACGTGCTGTTTTTACAAAATAATCCAAAACGGGATTGATGCCGCTGAACTGCACATTGACAGAGTAAGCATTTACAATGGGAAGGTTTGCCCCCCTGGTGGCCCCTGCAACCTGCTCCTACGTCATCCTTCTGACCTGTGGAGAAAAGCACAAGTGATTCCACTTGGCTCGCTTTCTCTACCTGCGGTCTCAAGCATTCCCTTCACAGCTCTGCGAGAGAAACTGGGGGTTGAGCCAGAGGCTGTAGCTTTGGAGGGGTTATCTAACAACACCATATGTTGGTGTGCACACATGCCGAGTTGGGCACCAATTTAAAGCGAAACAGCTCTGTAAAACAGTGGCTATTTCTCATGTTTCTATAGCAGTAGAATCACCAGAAATCACCAATTTATTGCCCATCATAAAACAGTTCATAAAAGCAATTCCAGAAGTACAGGAGGAATCATTAAGGCTTTATGATAAAGCCTTGGACAAGTACTTGATTTACAATTTTACACTGGAATCCATCTCCTCACTAATCTAAGTACATTCATTTTAGCCCAGTAGCTATTAGGAATGATTCATAATCTTAAAAATGTGCATTCAATAACACAACTCTCTGCAGCTCTTAAGAGTTTTATGTCTGTTAGTTTTTCAATTTTTTTGCTTTATTCTGACTGGAGTTGATTATTACCATACACATACATTTTGTTATAAGACATGCAGATGCACAGTCTTGCCCCTTGGACCTGAGGAACAAAACGGATTCTAACCACGACTGACACAGAAACACTAGCTGTCCATCTCATTCAATTCCTGCCCATCTCCGCACAGCACATGAGCACCAAATAGGACAAGTCCATGACATGTGCAACACACACAGGCACAAATGTCAGTGTCTTACAATTTCAAACAGGTCACCCCAATGCTCAGAATACATTTTGAGATCACAGACTCGGACCCTTGCTGAGGGAGCCTATTGTGGAAGAGTCCATTAAGATTTGCTCATTGTATTCTCAAAATGGCCTCCTTTTATTCTGACACTGCTCTTGCCATGACTCATGTGCTCATGTATGCAGGGACTGCACTGTCACCATTAAAGGTTGAGCAGGAGGACACCTTGGGGCTTTTTGAAAAAGAAAGCAAACTGATAATTATGACTGAATGATCAGTAACGCGCTGAATTATTTAAGCCCATACTTCTTGCATCGTATCCACAATAACAGCAAATGGATCCTTAAACAACACTCCTCATCGTAATAACAAATACAGCACAAACACATTAAAATATTCTTTATGCACATTCTGTTATCTATTTATGGAACAGTATTTTTAACTGGAGCAACTGATGTCAAGCACTTTCTTGCTAAATGGTGCAACAAGTGTCCCAGCAAGGATGTGCTGCAACCCTCAGGCTGAACTTCTAGTCTGCACAGCAGTGCCTATGGCCCTGAAGAATAAGAGGTGCCACAAACTGAAAGTTACAATCACAACAATTCCATTATCAACTAAATGGTAATGAGCTAAACAGGTCATTTGAAGATCACTTTGTAACAATATACTGGAAAGCTCAATACAGGCTAGTTAGTCATTTTCATTGTGATTCTTCACAAGGCAGCCTGGTGGACATTAATTCACAGGTAAGTCTCTGTGACTAAATTATATTACTATTGTGAATCCCAGCCACGGCACTTGGAAACGAAGCCTACATCAAACAGTGACAGCAGGATAGTGGTCTCAGCTATAAATCCAACAACAGTGACATCAAACTGTGGGAACACAAAGATGGGCCATGTTCTGAAGAGACATGCCATAAAGATGTACAGATAAAGACAAATGGCCAGGCCTGGAAAGGCTGACCTCTAAGATACGTGGGAAGAGCCACACTTTCATCAAGGTCTGCAAGTGACCTTGAACAGGACGGCATACCCTGAACAGTGAGTAATGTGTGCAAGCACAAGGAATCAGACTAAAATCCAAAGAAGGGACCATTAATTTAACCAGGTGAGTGCTCCACAGGGAAGGTACAGTCTATCATAGGGTCAGTGTTATTCAAAGGAAGGAAAAAAGTCTAATAACTCATACCTTCTGACAAGGTCCATCTTTCACAATGTAAATCAAATAGCTCTGAAGCACACAGTTATGCAGGGGACACAGATCATTTCTATTCATTGGCCCTGTTACACACAAAAGCTTCTCCATACAGAACACACACATACTGACCAATGCCGTACGTGTGGGGACAGAAGCCTTGGCACTTATTGTCTGTCGTAGCTTTTGTGAATGTATTTCCTCAGCGGTGAATGTACTCAGGTTATTTTAACTACCGAGATGCATCCTAAACATCAAAAATACAGCAGAATTTCTCAACTCAATTTGCAATTATGGATCAATTTATTAAGCATGAGGCTATTATTTCAGTTTGTGTAATACATGGTTTCCAAATTAAAGAACTGTAGACAGTGACAATGAAAACGTGTCGAGGGAGTGGGGGGGGATGGCTTGGGTGGGTAATATGTACTTTCTTCCAAGCACAGAGTAAATGTATATACCTGACGTTTTAACAGTAATGTTAAAATGGTGTTAAAATTGATGTTGTTTTAAACACATTTTCCCAAAAGGAAAATCTTTTCAGAAGTTAAAGCACAACTTCCAACTGACTCAGCAAAACGTTTTGAATAAATGTACTTTTACAATTTAATTACAGAATAACTATCAAAGAAAGCGACAACCTTTTTTGAAGGTATGAAGGTGACCTGAGTATTTAAAGTGTGCCTATGTGCTGACATTGCATTTAGGAATAAACATCATAATGATGCCAAAAAGAGCTGCAAGACGTAAGGTCAGCTGGCAGACTTTGCTCAGAAATGCGCAGAACGCAGAGGCACTGTGAACAATTAGCCTGAGCTAAGGCTTAACCCCGGAGATCTGCCGCATACATTGACAAGCTGAGGAGAGAAGACAGGCACTTGACCCTCTCGCTTCAGTGCTGGCTGTGAGATCGAGGCTTTCCTGCACTTCTTTCCCTGCATGCATTTCAGAACTAAGAGGGACATTAACTCTTCTAACTAAGATTTCTTTCAAAACACTGCAAAGACCATAAAGGTCAACATTTGGCACAGGCCAACGTTGTGATGCAGTTTTGTGAAATCGCACGAATAGCCAGCCTTTATAAAATGAGTCCTTAGCAGAATGACTGCAGCAAAAGCTAAGAAATAAATGAATACATTCTAATTTGAAAATGTCGGGAGAGGGATTAAGTGTGACATTTCTGCATATCTTAGGCTTCAGCAGTTTCAAAGATAGTGCTACACAGACTATATGTACTCATAAGGCTTTTAGTGTATATTTAATGAGAAGGAATTCTCTGCACTTGAATCCTCAGTGTGATTATGACAGAAATGTATACGAAGGGAATTTTTAATTTTAAGGAATCACTAACACAAATGAAGAGAGACAGAATGAGTGTTCAGTCCACCTCAGTGCCTTTAAATAGCGGAGAAGCATCATGTTAATCTGCATGCTTCATTCAGAGGCTCCCTATTGACTGAACAATTGGCATCCAACTTGGAGGTGCATTGCCAAGCACTTGCTGTTGTGCTCACATCCAAGTCCAAACTTTCCAAAACAGATGTAAGTTTGAGCAGACACTCCACCAAGACAGTATCAGACAGTGCATTACTGACAACTGAAGAAGACTGTGAAGAAATATTCTGAGGTTAATTGGTAGTAGCACTCTCCAAAAGATTATTTTTAAATTAATATTAATAATATAAATTAAATTGATATTTAATGTTATAACCATAACTTTAATAAAATGACCTGTTAGTTGATGTTAGAAATATGAATTACACATTAAAGGGTACCACCTGTCAATTCCAGTCCAGGATGTATCACTACAAAGGCTGAAAGAGAGAGCAGAACCCACACCAGTAGATACCTGTCTATGGAAGTAGGGGAAACGGCACTTAAAAGCTCTTTCACTTAGAATACAAAAGTAAGTCAGTAGAGTAGGCGGTCAATGAAGTTTTGCATTGCAACACAAAACCTCTCGAGAGTGTGCTGTGATTAACATTATTAAATTACATCTAGCTGCACACTTCAGACTTTAAATGTACCAAAAAATAGTGGTGAACCAGTGCTTACTGAGCACTGTTATTTCATCTGACCCTTATGCTTTTTACAGCTTTTATAAATCAACTGTAAATCTAAGTAGAAGACAGGAAAAATCCAGCAGCAGAGACACCCTGAATCAGTTACCACTGCAAATAAAAAAGGAAACTGTACAGTACATCTTGCTTTTAATGAACAAAAAAATAAAGTTGTGTTTATAAAAGTAAAACATAATAATAAAAAAACATATTTCCATATAGCCCCATCACTGTGTTTGAAATTAATTTACAAAAGAAAAGTTTTAATTTTGAACAGAAGAAACTTTTTTCACATCCAACCATTTTTAACATCCTTGTAAACATTTTAACTAAAGAAAAGGCTCAGATTTGTTAATTATATGCAGTTTTTACAAACAAAGGAAGAGGCTGTTGATGTGACTAGAGAGCTGGATTTGTTAGAAGAGGTGCTTTCTGAATGCTGTGTGATAAGTAAGCGTTGGGCCAGACAGACCTGCATAGATTCCACTGCAGGCCTACGTTTTACTCTCATACAAGAACACAGTATTTAGTCATCTCCACAACTGATTCAAAGACTCAAAGCCTGGAAAGCAGAATGACTATTCAGCTTTCTGTTTGCGCTAATTACACAAGGCGCTACCCATGGATGTATGCTGCTTATTATGTTTTTTGAAAAGAACGCCCACAGTACAAAGAGTGGTTTGATCAATAAAATGAGACAAACTTAAAGAGCAAAGTCTCCCCAACAAGCACTGCCTGTGTGTATACAGTTGGAGAAGGGGACACACTGAATAAAAAACTGATGTTCTCAAGGTCAAAATATGTTTAGACACATAACACGCACATGAATTTTTATGAGAATCTAACATTCCACATCTATTGAATGGCAGACCCATCCTGTTGTGTGTAGTGTATGTCCACATCCTTCAGTAATTTCCATCACCATTTCTAAAGCTGAAGGGGGTCCAAAGACATAATGGTAGAGAAAGACCGATTCTAATCACTGTCCTCTGATGATGATGTCTCTCACAAACGAACAAACCCAGGCTGAGCATCCAGGTGGAGCTGCCTGAAGGTACCATCTGTCTATCATATCACACCAAGCCCCAATTAGCATGACTATGAGAAGGGAGCAGGACATAGCATTAATGGGCCAGTAGGAGGACTTCTAGCCGTTAAAATAGTTTGAATATATGCAATGCCGGTAGAGCTGCAGAGGAGACTGTCCTGCTACAGGTGTGTGTTAACTGTGACAGTCCAGACCAAATTGAACTTCTCCACCTATCTATCCATCCATTTGCCGATATACTGTAGAAACCTGTATATGCTGCTCCTAACCTTTTCATTCAAGTTTGATATGTAAGAATGGTAATTCATTTATACTGTCATAATTGGGGGGGAAAGCCCAAACATGGAATGAAGCAGAAATATTCTTTCTTTCTTCAGGATCCAAGCCATTTGCTAGATTATTTTAGAGGGCAGCAGAATGTGGAGAATGTGACACTTAACCCTTCACTCCAGAAAGATGATAAAATGATGAATAAGACGAACACATTTAAATCTGTCCCAGCAGCATATTAGATGAGGATACTTCAGCTGGTCAAGATAAATCTAGTTAAGTTTATAAGTCCTGAACCAGTTGCTGGTGTTTGGCATTATGAATACTCAGAGTAAAGCTGGTTTGACTAAAGAAGGGGACTTTGCAGTAAAAATATGTGCCGGAAGGCGATAAGGCATTTTCTTGATAACACAGGGCAGAGTGAAGCGTAGCCAATTAGAAGAGATTCCGCTCCAAAGCCAATCGTCTGCTTTACAGATGATAATAACACCATTGCCGTTGTCAGTGCTGCAGAAAAACACAGGCTAATCTAACACCAGACATTGAGAAGCATAGACATATTCAATCTATAATAATAGTACTGTTTCAATGTGATATTTATGGAGCTTGAGTTAATGTGCAGACATATCTACTGTGAAATCATTTTCATAATCCAACAAAAAATTTGCTCAAATATACCTTCCTGCTAACTTTGTCAGAATTTCCAATGTATCACTGGTATTGTCATCAAACCTTTACTCACAAAATTAAAAGAGGACCAATGAGTGTAAAGTCAACTAATGCAAATAGAACTAATAGAACAACGAATAGCAATGCAAACAGCCAAGAATAGCAGTATTGTTGCAGGTTCATTATATTACAGGCCTCTCTATTGCCATTTATTTTTTCAAGCACTCTTAACCCCAATTTGTTAGCATGACATCAAGACCAGTCAAAACCTTGAGCACTCTAAAGTGTCCATACAAGAACCTTAAGTAATGAATTTCATTTCATGTTAAAAACTTAGTTGGCAAAAACCAGGCCAGCTTTGTGTTGGTCAGTTTAATTTTGTTCTGAGCATATTTTCATGTTCAAAATGTTCATCCACTCAACTAATGGACCAGATCAGTCCCCATGTACTGACCTCCCCCTACCGATGACCAATTCCTGTCACTTTCTGCAGCTGACCCTTGGCTTTCCACCAGCCCTTTCCGTTAAACTCTGACTAATACAGTTCCCTATACTTAACCAGATTCAACCTAATGAGCTCTCATTAATGATTAAATTAAAGACTTCTTCATAACTGAAACACTGAGTCATGCCACACAATACCAAGCCTTATATTATCCAATTATTCTCCAACTGGGTCTGCTTTGTCATTACAGGTATCTGTATTTCATAGAATGTATGCATCCTATGTTAAATTGCTATAAACCTACTCTGCTTCCATGCTTCACTGTCTGCCAACTGGAGTCAGAAAATTTGAAAAAATGACTGACAGACAAATCCAACATAGGCATGTTCCAACAGCAACAGAATCCATAAGAATTCAATCACGCACCAGTTCAACCATTTATGCTGCCTGGATTACTTCTGAGAGAGACCTCAAATACTTCCCAAGGACCTGTCTCGTGATTGGTAAACTAGTATGATGAATCATAACCAAGACTGTGGTATAGAAAACACCTTTCCATAGATTCCAAGAATTTATTTCCAAGAAGTATCCATAAATCCCTACAATATATTCACATTCACAGGCCTTGACAGCACATCTGTATATATCTTTTTCTTTTTTATTATAGCTGTCTAAATGTACAGTTAAATATAAAATAAGCACAAATTGTCTGTCCTCTTCCAAGACAGGAACTGACTTGTAGTGGGAAGAATGTACACCCCTCAGACCACCACCAGACCAACAAGTGCTCCGCTTCTCTCTCGGTCCCTGAAGAACACTTACTTCATTCAAAGTTTTGTTCTGGGTTTGTTTAAAAATAAAAAAAAGCCTGGGTCACCACTTACTGTAGGAGTCAAGAAAATATACAACACAAAGGAACAAGTGGCAGGCAAGGATTTTTTTCCAATCCATTGCTGGGACTAATTTAGTAGAAAATAAAGAATGAAAAGTCATTGAGCTTCTCTCTCCACATCAGGTGGTGGAACATTTTGTGACTGTAGGAGTGATTCAGTCTTCCTTCTTTGTATGGCATGTCGCCTTTAGCTCTGAATAACAGATTCACGTGTTACTTTTTTTCTCTTTTTTATAACATTACGACCTAGATGTGAGTTCAATAGAATGAAGAAAGAAAAAGCAGTTTCTTCAACTCAACGCCTCAACACAGAAAAGCTGAACGACCTCTCTCTTTACCCTCACTTATGACAATGTTGTTATCAGAAATATTGGAGCATGAAGCATTGATCTTTATACAAGTGTCAAAAACAAACCATGAGAATATAAAGAACAATGTGTGCCTAAACTATTTTATTTGGTGTATACATTTTCTGAGTCTCTTGCTTTTTAACAACATTTGTACAGATGCATAATTATATTGGGGTTGTATTGGTATTGGCTGTTAATAGCTTGAGACTGTCTTATCAGTACAGTCACAGAATGCAGCTAATTATCATCATATGATAACTGTGCACACAGACTTTATAGGATTTGCTTATAGCATTCAGTAACAAGAGGCATCTCCAGAAAAGAAGGGCAACTTTCATGGGATCAATTCACGTCTTAATTAAATGCTCTGCAATTATTATATTTACAAAGAGATGCATCAGAGGATAAAGGATTATTAATTAAGGATTATATTACGATCGCGCATTAAAACTCAGAATGTTATCACTGATCCCCTGCAATAGTGCAGGTGTTATGCTTTGAGGATACCATTTGCCAGCACTCTATAAACTAGTCTACATCTCTGGACAAGAGTTTCCAAAATGAAAATAAACATAACAGCAAATCCTTCTTTAAAAAACTGATTTAAGACAATAGCAGTAATCAGTAACACAGACACAGAAAGCTGCAAAATAAAAAAATTATAAAATCAAGAAGAGCATGTGTAAGGCTAATGGAACGTTAGAAGTGGGTGAAATGGGTCCCAAGCATGTACCTGGTTCTCTTCATGGGTCACCCTCATCTGTTCCTTTACCACAGACATGCGGGAGGCCTCTTCTTTCCGCATCACCCTCTCCTTCTTCAGCTCAGGGCTCCAGAAGGTCTTGATGCTGTTCATGGAGGAGCCCAGCTTGCTGTCCTTGACATCCAGCTCCCTCCGGAGCAGCTCATTCTCCCTCTGCATGTCCTTGAGCTGGGACTGCAGGTCCAGCATGGCGTTGTCACGTACCTGGCGCAGGGCAGCGGGCACCTGGTGGTGGGCATGGTGGTGCATGGCAAGGTCACCGTAAGAGAGGATCTCCGAGTGGGGGAGACCCACGGAGGCGATGTTGGGGCTGCTCCCCATGGCGGTGACCCGGCCACCATACATGGCACGGCTGGTGGCGCGGCCCAGAGTCATGGTGCCTTTTGGGTAGGTGGTGGAGGCCACCCCTTCATGGTCACTCAGGTACATGGGTCCAGAGGTGGCATAGGCGGCATTCAGAGACTGGATGTTTTCCATAGACAGCGTCTTGCCAGCGCCTCCCCCACTGCCACTGTTGGCTCTCCTGTGCCCAAGTCGGGGAGACCTCGGCAAGCGAGGGGACCTTGCGGGACTGCCCTCCATATTCCCGACTGTTCTCGCACTGCCATACATCTTGGATGGGTTTTCTGCCTCCTTCAGCAATCTACTGGGAGAGAGCTCTCTTGATGAGACGTGGCTCAAGGTAGAAACGTGCGTGATATTACAGCCTTGTAAGCACCCTCCTACTGTTGCAGCCCTTGGTTACAGCATTATTTACCCTGTTCAATTCGGAAGGCCTGGAGAGTAGAGCTGGAGGAGAAAAAGAAAATAATACACATTTACTAAGGAGGTACGAACAAGTGCTGAGTTTCAAAAGCACAACCGAATGGCAAGTGTCAAGTGAGCAATTTCCAAGTTATGATAATGCATATGAGAGCAAAGAAATATCATAAAGTTGTTTTGGCATCCTTGTGCATATTTTAATGTCCCAAAGCGTAAGCATTATGTATTGCAGGACCAGTTTATCAGAAACACGGACAATGCTCCCATAAGCATTGCCAGCTGGCTATATTTACAACTTCGGTAGGGCCTGATTTACTAAGACCTTTAACATGTGCAAAACTCTTTAGCACACAGAAAACTAGCAACACAACCAATGATTTGTGCAAAATGAATACCATGACCAATCAAGTTATTGCTTTTCAGTGTGCTAAAAGGTTTTGCACATGCTAAATGTCTTAGTAAATCAGGCCATAAATGAATTAACCTCATATGCGCTGTGTATACTTCATTGACCTGAACCGCTCTTCTTACTCTTTCTAACTTTCTTGAACATAAAACACATTGGTTGGTTCAAATCAGATAACCCTTAACAGCATATGACTGCTCCACCTATTAACATTCATGAGTTCAGAATGTTTTTTTTAGAGCAAATGTATTATTTTTTCTCAGACATACAGTAGCTCACAAGCAAGCACAACATCTGATACTTGCCTGAGACCAACAGGTATTTAGGAACAATAAAAGTACAGAGTTAGGGGCTGCTAAATGGCTCATTTGGTTACGGCACCATGCGATGCTGCATGGATAAGTGTCATGGCCGCGGATCAAATTCAGACCGTTCCAGTGCAAAGTGTGGCTCGTAGCTCCATAGAACGACATGGAATTGGCAATGGTGTCACCCAGGGTATGGGAGGTTTCAGCCGGTTAGGGCTTCAAGCACATTGCTATCTAGCGGCCCCTGCTGGTCAATCATGCATGTGAAATGCATGCTAAAGCCACACATGAAAGGTCTTCCTCTGCCTCTGCTCCATGTCAGCTTAGCTGTAGTCCACGGTACAAAAAGAAGTTACGTGTTTCGGAGGAGAAGCACAGATGTCTACACTCTCCTGCATCAGTTTTTGCATGAACACGGCTGTGGTTGCATATGAATGACATTCCAAATTGGGGTGGGAATTGGGCATGCTCAGCCCCATGCTGGGTGCCAAATTTAGAAGAAAAGGTTTTAACGTACAGCATTTTTCCCCATTATTTTAAAATAAAGGCATGGATAAATAAACAGCCACATATATAACTAATTTCAAACCATTCAAAAGAACTGAATGAACATGAAGCATAAATTGATTTAGTAGGAACGGTGGGTAAGTCATGTCATTAAACTAATTTGGCTATATCTAATGAGTCCTTAAAGCAAGACAATGCAAACCAAACAATGTGGTTTCTGATTAACTGATGTAATCCAACACTGCCTTTCATAAAGTGAAAAATAAAAAAGGAAACATGAACATTAATAGATTAATTAGCAGTGCCGTCAATTGTGAACTTTAAAAACAGAAAAACTCAACAAATGCATTCCCATTTGAGAGAAAAACAAGGCAATATCTCACTTTCAGAAAGAACAGCCATCTGTGGGAATCAAATTTGTTGAACTTCCTGCCCTCATGTCATACCACAATTCAAATGGCATCCTAGTGGTTCTGCTATTCAATTGAGCCTCACACACTGTAGAAGCCTGAAGAAACCATGTCCCAGCTTACAGCCAAGCAGCCTTTCATTTCATTTCAGGCTCATTAAACTCCCACAGGCCTCAGTACAGTAATCACACACTATGCAAAGACAAAAGTGACACGACAGAAAAACTGCCTCCTCGTCACAACACGGATGGAGAAACCTCTTGGGTCTGCCAAACCATAGGAGGACTCCACAGGACAATATCCACATTTTTAATCTTTAAAATTATATATGGTGTCTTTGGAAAACATAACAGAAAATAAGTATTACTGCCTTCCGTGTTATTTCTCATTTTCTCTTATCAAAGCATTTCAAGATATGAATTCATTAGTCTGGTTGTGACTGGAACATTGCTCTGAAAATGTACTTTGGTTAATGATGTGGATAACAGGGATTTCATAACTCTCCTCTTAACTGTTGCATCGGCTGGGGTTAGAAGACTGGGAGGAGCGGACCAACAGGAAATGATATGTGGTGCAGCATATCACTCTGGCTCTGTCTGCCAGCAACAAAAAACAGCGACCTATATGCCCTTAGACACAGCCATGCATCTTTTTTTTTACTGGAGAAGGATGTCCTTTGATAGACTGGAAATATGTGTCATAAAATATAAATATCTTCACTTATTTACCCTTTTATTACTATGGGATGCTTTGAGAAAACTGTATGAAAGGCAATGTACAACAACCAACCCAGTTGTACTGTACAAGTAAAGATTCATTGGATTTCACATGATAAACACCTCAAATCTCCTGGGAGTTCATGGAGCCTTCTGAATTTACGCCTTGGTGCCAGCACTCCTGCAAATTATGTAAAATCCCTTCACTTTGCTTTCACAGAACACCTCTGTTATAATGTTGTGACGGCCCTGGCCGTCTGCCCCCCCTGTTTGTCTAGAACTTCCTTTTTGTAACTCCATGTTCTGTCTCCTGTGCCGTAGGAGCCAGTTTGAGTGACTGGCTCCGCCCTTGATTAGCTGTACCTATGGGGGAGAAGGCATGAAAGGCCTGCTTGTAGCTGACTAGGCCCTCTCCGATTCTCTGGCCAGCTGGTGCCTGGGCACCTCCATTTTGTTTGGTTTTTCTTTGTTTGTTGCACCCTTCAACACCTACACACACCATACTGTTTTCATTGCATCCACACATGCATACGCTTCCTGATTACTGATTCCACACTCCATTTCTTGATTTTTCATTTAGTTTAATAAACGTCTGTTAAGAAAACTGTTGCTACCGTGTGGACCTCCCCTTCTTTGTTATGGCCTAACCGAGCCGGGCATAACAATGTGAAAAGGCAATGATAAATGGTTAAATCTGAAACTTTACATGAATAAAGGAGACACCTCCCTGAACTGCACTGCTATGTCTCCCATAAAACAATGTTTCCAGGTTCGGCTATTTGCATTGTGTTCAAGTAGTTAGCCAAATTAAGCAATTGCATGACTTTGAGGCCATTAAGTAATGCTGGACTTGATTTTTATTCAAGTTTGTTCACATTCAGAAAATAATTATCATTCTGAACAAATGCGTAGGCCAATAGGCTATATCTCACTCTTCCCATCATCGTTTCAATGCTTGTCATCTGTCCATCTGTCTTCATACCCCTCTTCTATGAATAAAGAAAACAAATGATGGTGCCCATGTACTGCAGTGGCATTTTAAGAGGAAATGAAGGCAGAGCAGTCTTCTCATCATGTTCTATTTCCTCAAAATACCCTGAATCAATGGAATAGACAAATCATGGGTGATTGTGCCCAGTCAAGCAGGCACCTGGTATAATTTTGCACCACAGCAGGTATACATAACACCATTCACTGAGTACAGCTATTCTCAAGTCTGCCTTTTAATTCTGTATCTGGTTCATCAGTCAAGGCACAACTGTGGAGGAAAAAAAGAGATTGCTCCACATGACCAATGCAACTGACTGCCCCTGTGACCAGGCTGCTCCCAAGTTCTGTTACTTGTTGGCATTATATAGGCCTCCTGTGCCACTTTCATGTTTTTTTATATTTATTCCTCCTCATTCACTTGCTTGTTTATGGGCTCAGTATACCTTATAGAACTCGAACAGTCAAGAACATAGAGTATCACATTGCATTTATAAGGTATCCTGACCCTCGCCTACACTGCAGCCAACAGGACGGCCCCCGCCAGCTTACAGGACATGATTCAATCCTACACGGAAGCTCGACTACTCCGCTCTGCTACGGCAGGGCGACTTGCACTCCCTGCCATCCGGGTAAATGGTTCTCACTCGTCCCTACCACGGAGCTTCTCCACCCTAGCTCCCCAGTGGTGGAACAAACTCCCTGTTCCTCTACGAACCACTCCCTCATTGACTATCCGCCATGGTCTGAACACTCATCTCTATACTATACCTGGACTAATTAACTATCACCACTCTGCAGGGCACTCCCAATCTGGGATCATTTTTATAACTTAAATCCCCCCCCTTTCATGCTACATGTACATTCTGTGCGACTTTCATGTTACATGTACCTCCATCCAGCACTTATTGTACTTTGTATCATTATCTTGATGTTGTAGCTTGTCATGTCTTAGTATAGGTTAGGTCAGAGTAATGATTACTGTGTGAACTGGACTTAATGTGTTCATGGCTATGAATACCTGTTACAAAATGACTATTGTACCTAATCGGACCTGTGTTTTGTAGTCGTCCCAATGACCTTCTGTATGCACTTATTGTACATCGCTTTGGACAAAATAAATATAATGTAATGTAATTTAATTTAATTTAATTTAATTTAATGCATTTCATAAAGGTTCATTGACTTCAGAAAACATTTTAACTGGCCAGACAACAGACTGAAAACCCTGA
Organism: Anguilla anguilla; assembly: GCF_013347855.1. Lineage (NCBI taxonomy): Eukaryota > Metazoa > Chordata > Actinopteri > Anguilliformes > Anguillidae > Anguilla > Anguilla anguilla. Next base: position 16,555,721 of record NC_049211.1, on the reverse strand, counting down.
CAGATTAGACTCAACCTACAAAAAATATCTTATTCAATGCTAGGCTGCATATTTAAAGAAGGTCTTCTGATGTTCTGAGGTAAAAATGAATTGCAACTGGGCTTGTCTTTAGTATAACCTAGGCAATTAACTAAAAGAATACTGCTGCCAGATATGGCATGTCTTTATATGGAATTGGTTGAAGGTTGAAATTAAATGCAGTATCCATTATCTGTTCCTTTCCCAACATAATGCTCATGAATAACATGAAAATTTGGCCACCAGATCGCTTACTTACTTGTAAATTGGATGACTGCATGTGACTCAACATACTGGAAATGGTTAAATTTTTTAAAAATATATAATTTAAGCAAAGCAAATAATTTAGGCAGATTTTTTTACACTGAGGAGAAAAAACTAAGCTGTTTAGTGACAACACTATGAAATGATACAAATATTTGGATGTTGTGAGATGGCTTGCCATGCTTATCTACTTTCACAAATGGCTGACTTGTTACAGAGCCAACATTGCAAGTCTGAAATGAAAACACTAGCAGTGGAATACAAAATAAAAATATTAATAGCTTTCTTTGTAGCTATTAATATTAACACTTCTTGCATACAGAACTTTAAAACAATAAATAATAAATATTGTTTTTGATCATGAAAAATAAATAAATAATGAGCATCTATGCAAAAGATTAAATGCCTATTGTGAAAGTATTTTAAATGCAATGTGCCTATTTAAGATGTTTAACAAAACACAGACACTGGAAAAACAGTTCATTTAGCATGTAAAGAAAATCTAGTTCTAAAATACGGTGATAACTATAACAGGCCATAGACCAAGAGACAGGGAAAAGGGTAGTGTTTAGTGCCAAGGAGGGGGTGGATAAAAAAGACTGAGACGTCTAAGAAGGGCATACATGGCTCTGCGTAGCAGTGTAGTGCTGGTTTGAAATCAAGTCACGTCCTGTTTCCCAGGGAATAAGAGGGTAAATTTGGAGGACACCTGCAGAAGGGTTCACCAGGTAGAAAGATTATCAAACCAGACAGGATAGGGTGGGTAAACAGAGGCACAAATACACACCACAGACAACGGTGCAAATGCAATGGACCAGAGACAGTGGTAGCGCAGGAAACAGGTGCAAAATATACTGTTCAAGCAGAGTAAAGAAAATAGTTTTTGTGATGAGCCAGTAATTAAAAGGCTGTGAGAACTGGAAATATGAATCTGAATCACTTGATGGGTTTTTTTATCATGTAAAAACAACCTTCTCTTCATTAATCAGCTATATTGTTTCACAAGTGAGTGTATAAATTCTATTCAATGACTTAACAAGCAGATATGTGCAGCTGTGTTTATAAAAACCAAGAAACAGCGTTTTATAAAGTTTAAATAGGTATTGTCTGTGTGTGTTTGTGTGTGTGTGTGTGAGTGTGTGTGTGCGCACGGGTGTGCTCGTCACAGCATCTGTTCCATCCAATTATGTGTACATGTCCCAAACAAACATAGACACCCACACTACATAAATATGAACATGTGTATCATATAAATCAGACATAATAAATAATGATTCAAAAATACCTTCACTGCTGTCTATAATACTTAATCAGTGCCATCATACTAAAAATCACTCAAATAATTTTAAAACATTAAAAACATATAAAACATTTGTTTAAACACAGCTATTTTTAATCTAGTGTGAAATTCGGTTATTGGAAGGCTGCACTGGTGGGAAAGGCCTTGGTTGGGGATTATCAATTTCCTTTAAACAGAATAAGCAATAATGAAAAGACTACATATGATTATCAGATTTTGTTACCCATCTGCAAATTATTAGAAGACTTCAAATCAAAACAACATAGTGGATATTATTTTTTCCAAGCACACAGCAGCCCATCAAGCTATATATTTCACAGATGTGGACGAAAACGTGATCAATTAGATAAAATAAATCATCTCTGCCTGCAAACGGCTCTATTTGGTTGCAACAGGAGGTACGCATAGTTCACTGGTCACGTTTTATTCCTACAGTGAGGAAATGCGTTTAATATTGCGCAAATATTTCTATATGGCTTTAAACTGTTAGGCTACAGCGAAACTGTATTCATTCATCGCGAATGAGCGTGACTTCCAATTAATACAATGTATTAATGCGGTCACGTCAGAGGGTTAAAATACCTCCTGCACTGATTTAAAAGCACTAGTAGTTCAGAGGACTCCAAACCAATCATTGTCTTACCTACTTCCTCTCAAGAAACGTGATTGGTTGATTAAATCGGTTAAGGGGAACCAACGTTTTTCAAGTGGTTAAAATCGTTGTCAATCATACAAAATGACAATGCCTTACAACAGTGTTCGTATGAGAACACTCAAATTAGTTACATTTGTATACCACTAAAATAAAGAATGTGTGTAAACAGTCACTATGTGTATCGAATCGTGATTTCAAGGTAGTGCAGAAAAAGCCGTGTCACTTTTTTAATGTACACAATCTAAAGGGGAAAGGTTTATTTGGTAGCTACAGCCTACTGCTTGTCTTTAATTATCAAAATGCCGTACAAACGTGCACCTTACCAAGCCCGCAATTAAACGGTATTTCGCCCCTGACATTAGATGTGCGTGGTAGTTCACTGTTACAGGAAATGAGCATCGATGTGTTCAACAGTATTTCAATGTGTTGTCTCAAATTAAGCCAAGTAAAGAATGTTACACCATGACCACGCTAACCGGTTAGCTACAGCTCCCTAGCTTGTTCTGTATTTGCTGTCACTATATTTTAACGTTATTAGACTATTCCACTTTAGTGGAGCAAGGGATGTGGGAAAAAAATCTGCTTCATCTTGTAATATAGCTAGCTAATGAATGAAGTTATACTGTTGTGAAATCTATTCACTGTGCTTTGTCGCCAAAAAGTCTGAATATTCCCGGTTGCAAATAGCTATCAGTTGAAACAGTCAAATTAGTTATTACAGCTACACAGCAATGATTATCGGTGAATCTTATCTTATCTCTTATATCTATCTATCTTATTCAATCCATCACACCCCATACACCGCTACCGATTTTCTTGAAGTAGACATAGCCTATAGGCTATAGCAGACATGCCTATGGACAGGGTAGGAAAAACATACTGCCGTCTATAAGCGGCTCATCTCGCCCATAGAGTACATCTGTCCCCTATGCAACTCAACGAGCACTGCTATGGAGATTTTTGTATGCATATATGCAGTTATGCAGTATATAAGCAAGCCTCTGCCAAAAAAATAAAATTTATCATGTTCGTTAAATGCAGCACTCATTTTCATTACCGATGAAAGCAGTACAAGAAAAACGTTTCATACCCTTTATAATGTCAGGTCTCCCATCACAGCCTCACTGGCTTCAAGGCTTCACTCAACATTCCCAGCATTCTCGACCTGTCCTTCCATTGGGCCGCAGACTCTCTCCGACTCACTAGGGGAGCAGTTGCAGCACAATTAAAGGGGAAGCTGGAGAATAAAAGGTAGGTGTGCAGTCAAGAACATCACGGCACAGGAGGAGCCAAGTATGACAAATGAGGGGTCAGTTTCGTAGTCGTCCATCCACGTTCTCTCTCGTCATTTATTGCATCTCAAGCAACGCGTTTCTTTCTTTCAAAATAGTTATGGATTTTAGTTCTCTCGCAAATGTTACCTAAAGGGTGGAGCGCGAGGCATCAGCGTGACCAGCTTGTTGAATAGAACGTTCAGTCACGATTAAACAAGAAATATAATTGCATTTTTTTAGAAAACGGGTGGTTTCAAACGATTTGAAAAATCAAAGTGCAATGTGCAACCATTAGGCATAGACGAAAAAAAAATCATAGGAAATAATAATCAAATTGTCCATTCTTTCATGCATACACACACGCTGTGAAGATAAAGTGTTTATATTTTGTGTTTAAGAAATTCTTAAATGGAGAGATGACACTTCATTGTCCAACCATATGTGACACTGACTCATGAGGTGATATAATGGTTATGTAATAGTCAAAGATATTGGTTTTGCATATCACAGTCTGTGTGTGGTGGTAAGAGTATGCTAGCATTCTGGTAGATTTAGAAGTTGGGTTCTGTGTCTTCTATGGAAGAGATACAATCTGCCACATGATTTTGTCCAGCGAGTCATAAAGACAGCGATTTATAACACATACCAGATGAAAAGCCTGATAAGAACATTCTGACCTGACTTACTGCCATGTCAGGGATACCATCTCTCCAGAACTGGCACTGATCATGTCCGTCTCACAAACAAGGTTCTATAAAAATGGTTACTGTTTTAAGCATGACTGTGATGGTACAAGAGAGTTCTGACAATAATGGCGAGGACTTGTTTGTAAGGATTGGCAGGGTAGAAGAGGCAGGTGGAGCCATTTTTCACTGGTTGATGTATCACAGGGTACTTGGTGTCTGTTCATCAAAAAGATTGAAAACAAGTAACCCCCCCCCCCCCCATTTGAAGTAAGTATTTCCCTGGGTGGGCTGCATAGTGCTTAACCACTGCACCCAAGCTCCATGATTGTTGAATTCAGCAAATATGAAGCCAGAAAGTCATGGTGGACAGCGCATGGTGCTGAATCTGAACCAGCATCTACACTGACTCTGCGGCAACAGTCCACAGATTACCTACCACAGAGCCACAGCCTCCCAAAGAGCAAGCCAAAATAATGTCTAATCTCAGTAAATTAATTAGCCAAGGAAAAAAACACCCAGTCGACATTGGCCAAGATGTCAATTAAAATAACGTAAAAGCCAGCGATTAGTTTTCATGATGGCAGATAGTTGCTTCATCAGCAAAATGGACCAGCGTGTTTTCGCAGTAACTAGACGCCACATCTTACTGTATGTGTGCAGGGATCCTATTAGCTCACGCAGCCTCATTGCTCGATTGCCAGCATTAAACAGAATACTTGACCTAAAAATAGCAACAAAAAAAAAAGCCATAAGAAAAAGCTTTATGGTAAGAATGAAAGCAGAATGCCTCCAGGTCTATAGCATGACTAAGTGCTGGGACTAAATTATAGCACAATCAGAGGGGCTTGAAAGGGAAAACTCAACTGTAAAAATTTGCTGTTTTTTGTGATGGAATTCAGACATGCACATCATGTTCAGAATGTCATGTTCATAAACTGGTCATTTTTGTACTGATATAATTATTTCAGCAAACATCCTGTTAATGTATATTTTTAATGGAACTGAAAAGAAGATCAAAAAGATATGCATACTATAGTCAAACACACACACTCATTTATAAATCTTCCTGTTACATATATCCACCATACATTACGCATTCTATAGCCTGTATATCACAGAACTCTATATGATACATATACACATATTGTATCTACTGCATATAGTACTTTTTATCGTATAGGCCTACTATAATTAACTATAATTTAACAAGATATCCTTTTTTATCACTTTAAAGGAACGTGTGAAGCCCACAACCTCCGCAGTCAAGATGGTCCAATTGCAGATCCTGTGGCTCATTCCTCCCACTCTCTCTACAAATCCGAGTGAACACATACCAGTACTATAGGCCGCAGATGGCTCTGAGGAGACAAAATGACTCAAGCACAGCTTTCACCAATGTTAAGTGAAAGGGGACATAATCCTTCCAGTCATGCCAAAAATCCCCGATGTGAACTTACAGTTTTATACATTTTTCTAATCAGGATTTGTTAACATCAATCAAATAGCATCAGGGTCAAATCGCACTGTAACGGAGGGAACCATCCGTTCCTGCTAGGACACTATTTTTCAGAACGATCGGGGTTTAACTGTATCTGCGCGGTTGTTTGGTGCGAGTAGGCTACGCCGCCTTCATAAATGTAGTCTGCACCATTTGTTTGCCGGTTTGTCAACTCAAACACATTCGCTAATGTACATCTGTTCACCACAAAAATGTACGGCAAATAACCTAAACATACACATCTGGTTTAAAATATTAAATACATTTACTTTAGTATATCATGTTCAATAAACACTATGTTGGGAGTCGCTACTAACCGTTTGTTCCATGTTCAAACTGGAATGACGTAAACCGAGTGTCACGAACAGTGCAATTTTATTGGAAGCGGTGGACAAGAAGAATTGGCTATTTTAGACGGGGGAAGACCGTAAAATGTATTCGGTAATATTTTCCTCGTATCCAATTAGGTATGTGATTATTAGATGTAAAGTAGCGCAATTGATGTGCAGATTATTTTGTTTTTTATATGTATATAAATGTTTGTATAAGAGTTGGGGGCACTTTTATAAATAAAATGCCTATAATAAAACACTTGGGTTACACAAGTTTGAGTCTTATTGCCTAAGACTGACCTTGTAACAAGCACCCTGAAACTAACATCCGAACACAGTCAGAAATAATATGAGATCATCAGAAATTACCCACAATTAAAAGAGACGATAAAAGATGGAGAGCAAAGCAAAGAAATACACAAATGGTATGAACAATTGGGCATTTTTAATTTGTGTGTGTGCGTGTGTGTGTTCGTTTGTTTGTTTGTTTGTCTGTGCAGATATGTATGTGTATTTGTGTGTGCATATGTTTGAGTATGTGTGCATGATGAGTGTGTGCATCTATGTGTTTTCAGAATGTTAAGGCAACCTCACTTCATTTCCAAAATTATATACACTTTTTGTTTTCCTGGAGCAGGTAACTTTACATCACTCTGTGGACAGGCCCAGTTTCAGTTTCCCAGGGCTGTAGTCTCAGGGAAAACGAACACTGTGATGACCTGGGTGTCAATCAGGTTGTCTCACACTCCAGCCCCGATATCCAGACTTTTGCTCATAACTGAGGAATTCAGCCATGTTTGTTCTGAGCAGCAGTCTGGATGTGCAAAGAAAAAACCTAAATAAACTAACAGCAAATCATATGCTTGTGGGATATTAATTCAAATTCCATGTTACATTTGTATTCACCGTTACCAGGTTTCATTCAGAAAGCTGAAGATGCACAGCTGTTGTGTGGTATGTTGCGTGAAAGGAGAATGATGTTATGATTAAGTTATATCATAATGCTCTGCATCATAAATGCACAAGGTTTTGTCTTGTTTATGGTAATGATTATTATACTGTGAGTTTATTATTTTTGTAATTATTTGACAGTTTTGAAATATCTATCTGTGACTAAGATCAAAAAGTGCATGGGCAGAGGTGTGTGTGTAGAGCAGAGATGCTCTGCTCGTGGAGCTGAATCACTGCCTGTCACACACCCAATCTAGGATATTACAGTGCTCCTCCTGTGTAGCAGTAACTCCTCTCACCTTACATCTTGCCCTCTTAATCCATTCCCCACTGGTGCCCCCACTGCAGTGTGACTGGCTTCACTGCTGCCGAGGTCTGCCCGTCACTTCCCCGGAATTACCATGAAATCACAGCAGCTAAAAGCCTCCCATAAATCAGCTGCGTGAGGGGAGGGGTGGGGGGTTGGGTAGACGGTGGCTGACATTACGAATCCACCCACCGTACTCAGCCCACAAGCCCCACAAGCCTTTTCGCAGGAGCAGCAGTTCACTGCTCCCCTGTAGGTCCCCTGACACACACACACACACACACACAGACTCAAATTCAAATGGCTGTATTGGCATGAATGGAAATAACAACAGTTGCCAAAGCAATACAATATGCAATCAACAATATAAATAAATAAAATACAAAATAAAAAAAACAAAATGAAAAATACAATTATTGTTAGTTACAAGAACTTTAAATGAAGTACATTTTTATCTTATTATATCACTAACTAGTATCACACATAATGATTATATAACCTGATAAAATTGAGGTTTTCTATGCACTTTCGCAGGTTGGTGTTTTTTTTATTTATTATTATTATTTTTATTATAACTGATATTTGGAAGATAAGGGTTTCAACGAATGTAATAAAATGATAGATGCAGTCACTGGCAATCGTAAAATTTATTTCAAGGGGAATTTCTTGTAAATGCAGATGATGTCATCTAACTGCACCATGACTTTCCTGTAAATTGACTAAGGTGATCATTCATGCCTGCATTCAGCCTACCTGTTTATTCAACTGTTGGTAATATAATGCATAAAAACATGAAGCATTTTTCTACCGCAGACACACTGTTCTGGCAGTGAGAACTTCCTGTAGCTTCAGAGTGACTCAGACAAAATGGACAAAAGCGTCCATGATGTGTGACAGAACTGATTAATCAAAAGTAAGTAATTCACTTTCCCAGCCTGCCAGCCGCTGAGGAATCCTTTGGGGAAATGGAGTCTGTGTGCGGGGAAGGAAGAAGCCCATATCACTGCACACTGACCTTGTGGCCTTCTCACCAGACAGTAACCTGCCCTTCAGTCATCTCCCTCAGTGTGCATTATTTGGGGTGTCACACTTGATGAGGGTGTGCCTTTGGTGAAATACAGAGTCTCGTCCATTCTGCAGAGGAAAGCTCCTTGCAGGAGATTTTTTGCTGCAAGAGAAGTATTGTGGTGAGTAGAGTAATATCCTGAAATTCATGCCATCACTGTGAATTGATAAATTCACTAATATATTTATCAGTGACACTCAGCCCATGATTGTTTAAAATACACTGCTACATCTGAATATAACCTGTAACTATATTTGCAGTTCAATGCTTATTGCATTGCACTTATATTATTGTAAGGGAGTGCATACATTTAATTTAAATGATAACTACACAGCTTTAGGGCCAGTTTCATTTTGGAGTCCCAACTCAGATTTGTGCCAGTCAGTGTGACAATTCAGATACACAACAAAGGAACTTTTTCATCAGCAGTGACGTGTGATTTGGCAGTGATTTCGATGGAGAACTTATTGTATTTTTATGGAAAAAAAGCAAAAGAAAAGCGTTTCAGCCAATCACTGCAGATGCTGATTTTCATGCTTAAACGGTTAGCACTGCTGGGCACTGATACTGTATATTGAAAATTGCATGAAATGGCATCCCATCCATTCCTCTTGATGATTGCACAACATGTATGCCATTTGTCCTTTACAGTTATGTCCCTCAAGCCTGCAGGATATATGGTGCGAGTGCTGTGTAGGCTCACATGAGATTGGACAGTTGGTATGATTTGCTCATGCGTAGTAAGGCCTGTTTTGTACTCTCTGCAGCTTGTCTGATTGGACAAAGGAGCCCTCTGCAGGGATCCCACACCATAAGGGCACAGTGACATGTGAGCCATAAAAGCCAGTTTGTCCCTGAACTGAAGACATCTGCAACACATCAAGCAATCACAGTGAATTGTGCAGGCTACAATTCTGGTTGGGGGATTCATTCAAAATTGAATCACTATTCGAAACTGTTTCACTGGACCTACTTAAAGCAATACTTGCACATGTCTGTGATGAAGAGACTTCAAAAAATAAAAACGACTGGAGATTTTAAGCAAATCAGCCAAACTGTATTATTGTGACCTGAAGTGGCATAGTGATCAAAATATCCTCATATGTTTATAAGAGATTGTAACAGAACAGTATGTATTGCTTTAATGAAAATGTAAAAAATGCAACGTGATCAGAGAAACTCAAAGGAGATTCCTCGGTTAAAAGGGAAAGATACCGGCTGTAATTCAAAAGTGTAATTAAATCACCTGAAGTGAAAAGACGGAAACAAGGTTAAAAGCAGACAAGGAACCCCACCCTCAATATGTGTCTCAATATTACAGTATACCAATAAATAGCCTTTTCTCTGTGTCCCTTTTTTCATATCCCATCTATCCCATTTGATTTGATTTAGATACTCCTTCCAAGAAGGCCCATTAGCAAATAGGTCTGCCTCTTGGGATATGCTCTAAATTAGCTATTCTGAAAGGCATTAATCAAGCCACTGGTCTCTGACCCATCCCTGTGTTGCACCACTTCCTGTTCAGGCTGGCACGGTAAATTGTTGCGGACAAGTTCCCCCCCACCCACACCCTTGGCAGGCACGCACACACACACACACATACACACACAATGGACCAGGGATTGCCATTCTCTGTGAAGCTCACAAATTCCAGTGGTAACTCCAGGTATTGCAGTTTAGTAAGCCTCTGGTGCCATCCATCCATCCATTATCTATACCTGCTTATCCTGGGCAGGGTTGTGGGGGGTGCTGGAGCCCAGCATGCATTGAGCGAGAGGCAGGAATACACCCAGGACAGGTCGCCATTCTACCGCAGGGCACAAACACCATTCACTCACATACTCATACCTATGGGCAATTCAGAATCTCCAGTTAGCCTACCTGCATGTATTTGGACTGTGGGAGGAAACCAGATGATCAGATGATCATCATTTTAAAGGCAAGTTTTTGGAGAGTAGGGAGAAAAAAGGGGGAAGAAACTGTTACTGTACTTTAACCATCAATTTGAATAGAATCTTGGGTTGTGTTGTTATTGCTGGGTCTGTCTCCAGTTAATTGTATGTGCTATTAGTAATGTTTCATTTTAAATTGAAATATTAAGCCTGATGCTTGAATTTGCAAAGGTGGATATAGCTGGTTGTTTTGCTGCCCTCTATTGGAATAAATTTGGAATATAATTACATAGAATCCTCTATGGGATTTTATACAATTTGTGATTTTATTCATTTATGAACTTGCTCTTCACAGTTTTTGTCATTTCACTAATCTGGTGTACGTTCCCATGCGGTAAACATGAATAATACAGTACTGTTCATATATACATTTGCTATAAGTGCCTTCTAAAATTTTCATACAAACACAAAATGCAACCAATAATTGTTAAAAATTGATTTAAAAAAGCAAACATTCAACAAACATTTGTACATTCATTTTGATAAACAGTTAGATGTAAGCATATATTTATTTCACTTAACAACTGTAGTTTTTTTGATGAAGATGAACAATGAATATATAACAAATTGGCTTTTTCCCCCAAAACATTTTTTTCACATCATGGTCCACCCTACCCTTCACAAGGATAATGCCAAAGTACCATCTTGCATAGTGTTTTATGTGATTGGTGAACATGCTGGAGGGGATCTTTGACTTTTCCAGCATAGATTCTTTCAAGATCCTTCAGACCCTTTGATTGAGAACAAGTCTCGAGACTGAGGTGGCCATCGCGAAATATTTTATGAACAGGTATCCATTTTTCTGTTGATATTGATGTATGTTGTGGATCATTGTCCTGTTGAAAGAATCAAATTTAAGCTTCCTGGCAGGGAGACCAGGAAATGTCTTTTGGTGAAATTGGCTTGGTACTTGTGCAGTTCATGGTTCCATTGACCTTAACAAGACCCCCAGGACCAGTAAAACAGCCCCTCATAGCATCAAAGATGCACCATCATATTTAACTGTGGGCATGATGCCCTTTTATATCCGTTCTTCCAACACCAAATCTACTGTTGGTGTGCATGGCCAAAATGTTCAGTTCTGCTCTCATCTAACAGCTGAGTCTGATCAAAGTTCAGCAAGACAATGAGAATTTGCCAAAGAAGAATCCTAACCTAAACCTTAACCTAAAAATAAATGAAAATGTCCTAGATGTAAGCACTTTAACTACAGAAATGAAACAGAAATGTTTCCATAAAGCACTCCCATGAAAAGGACAAATATAATATATATGCTTCAGCAAAATAGAAATTTTACTTTTGTGCCATTCTCTGCCCTCTGTGGGAGTTCAGAATTGCATTGTGGTGGTCCAGAAGAGAAATAATGCATACATTCATTATGCTCTGTATGGCTTTAATTAAAATTGAAGTATTTCCCTGTTAATTGTATTAATGAAAAATAGCAAGAGGGCACTCAATGTAAGAAACATGTGAGAAGGTCTAAATCCAAAAATACTGTCACTGAATAAACAGTCATTAAAGCAGGCGGGCCTGATATGACCGACTTCAAATTATTTTTGTGAAAAAAAAAAAAAAAACAAGTTTATTATTATTATTATTATTATTATTATTATTATTATCCAGCTCTAAGAATAATGACTATCCAGAGAAAATGAAATAATCAATAAGACACCAAGCAAAGTCACTAATTTATGAGTATTTTTTTTTAACCTGTCAGTACAGATTAAATATTGAGTATACACCCTGCTACAGTTTACCCAAGCAACCTTATTCCTGATCAATTAGCTAAATAAATACCATGCTACACAATGCTAGGAGGAACAGGTGTTCAAACCCCCTACTGTCCTGGAAGTGCCCTGTGTGTAATCTGCATGCTCTACCCATGTACAATGAGTTTCCAAGTTAGTTTGAAAAACTAGCCTTAGAAAGACATTCAAATCACTGCGTCAACTCCATACCGTCTTGCTTCACCCCCACGTTAAAGCATTTTATCATTCAAGATGGCAGTGCCATCACAGAGTATGAGTAGTCACCCAGGAGCCTGAGGAGGGTGGTCTGGGGAGACTGCCACTCATGTCGTCCATGCCATGGCCCTATCAGCCACCAGGCCTGATCCTATATGAGGCTATGTTCTGAAACAGCGGCTGAGACTGACTGGCTTTCTCATAGACACACAGGCCACACTGGCCTCCCATGGTGACCCAGGATCTAATTAATTAGATGGCTTTCGTATAGAGGCTGTCAGGAAAAGCAATACTTCACTAGCAATTATTGTTTCTCTAGAAATCATAAGAAACTCTTCAGTCGAATTAGGCCTTGAGAGGAAATGGAGCATTTTCTGCTGTGAGTATATGCTTTGGAAGGCAAATACTGCGCAGTAACCCTTGAGATTAGATGGAACATTTGATGATGGGACTTGGGCTGTCCCCGCTGACTGTTCATCGTCACTCTCGGTTGAATGAAAGACCCAGTGAGTGGAAATATACTTGTCGCAGGCACTGTGGTCCCTGACGAGTCCCAGGAGAAAGTGAACATGCAAACCTCTGTGCCTCCTGGGCTTTGCCATTCAGTCTGCTGTGCATAACTCAGGCCTAAAGTACACACAGCAGAAAGTAGGAGCATTAGGCTAACTCCTCAGAATTGTTAACCTTTACATTAAAGGCAGACTATGCAGGATTATTTACTTGAAAATATTATAAAATAACCATGCTAAAGCATATCTATGATGCACTGGCAATCTATGTCTTTCCTTAGTTTTGCTGAATTTGGGCACCTTTTACCTGTATTTGTTATTCTAAAATGTGTTTGGGATGTTTCTGGGCGTGGCGCTCTTTTATGTGTGGCTACAAAGCCTGTGGTTTGGGTTCAGATTCCAGAAGTGTTTGTTGCATGTTTGCTGCTGCAGTGATGAATGCTAAGAAGAGTCACCAAGGGGATGAAAGCGACACAGTTTCAGAATAGACACATTAATGGAGTTACAGGATAGACACTTAAACCGCGTCCTCAAAATTAAACAAACCATAGCCCTATACGTCATGCAGTCGTAAATGGACCAACCAGATTTTTGAATGAATGAATGAATGAATGAATAATAAATGATATTCACAAAGTAGTTACATCTTTATATTAAAAATTAAGCAATGTACTAATTTATACGTTTTTTGTAATGTATTAAATGGCATTTATCATTCTGTGTTTATCACACAAACGTGTGTCTGACTGTCCAAATCAGAGTAAACATGTGTCGCGACCGCAACAATTGTGTTGGGTCCCATAGTCCTGAGGGATCCCTATCCCCAGGACTCTAGCACTATTCAACTTCCTTCTTTAGTCTCTAACATGCCCATTATCACAGCATAAAACACCAGAATAATCTCAGCACCTACAGTACAGATCTGTTTAAATTAAAATATTAACAACAGCAATATCTGAGGTGGGGGGTGGGGGGGGGGGCAAATATACTAATCCCTCTTAATGAAGGCAAATATATTAACTTTGTTTTCTTTTCAAAATGACACTGTGACTACATTTTGATTACTTAACTAATCAATGAAGATTATCTTAACTTGAGAATAAATTTGTCTTGTGTTGATTTTGACTAGACATAGGCAGAGAGGCCGGCAAGTGATCTTTTTCATTCAAGGGCAGCATTGCAATGATGAAGATCCATTTGTGAAGTGGAGCATATTTATTATTAATAGCATAAATCTATTAATAAATAAAGACACAGAACTCATACAGACAAGTAGAACAGGACACGTGCCAGCATGTTGTTTTTTGCCCTTTCACGACTCCGATATGTCCTGGAAAATGGAACTTGTACAGTGAAGCTTCTTTCCGTCTTCTCGCACAAATGTAACAATTAAACTTACATTTCCAACTCACTTGTGAATCAATAATAAGATGGCCTTGTTCCCTGAATGAGACCTAAAGAGGAAAAATAGGTTGTGTATTGAAGCACGTTCCTCCTGGGCCTTAAAAAGCCATTAAGGCGACAGTTTATAGGATATTTTTTGTCACTGTGCAGGTTTCCAATTTCATGTCTGACCAAACTCATGGATGTGGAAGGATAACAAATACGACCTCTGATATGCAAACTCACAATTTGCACGTTGTTCAGCATCAAAAAAAAAAACATTACTTGGATACTTTAAGTCACATATTGTAGCATCTGGACACCCCTTGGTCTGGGGTTTTTCAAGGTTTGGGCTAGACCCCTTAGTTCCAGTGAAGACAAATTTTAATGCTACGGTATACAATCACATTCTAGAGGACTCTGTGCTTCCCCAACCGTTTTGGGAAGGCCCTTTCATGTTTCACCATGAAAATGCTCTGCTGGCAGACTGGAAGCCAATCCCTGCAACTATGCTCCAACAGCTAGTATAAAGGCTTCCCAGAAGAGTGGAAGTTGTTATACCAGCAAAGGGCAGACCAACTCCTTATTAATGCCCATAATTTTGGATGAGATGCGGGATGTCAGGTGTCCACATACTTTTAGCCATATACTGCATTTGAAAAGTGACACATTTTTTGTTACTTTGGCTCTGTACTCTGTACGGCCAATTGGATTTGAAATAAAACAATGAATGTGAGGTGTGAGGCAGGGCTGGGGGTGGACACTGCTCACGTGGTGAACAGACAGGGATTTTTTGTTTACTGCCTTTTATTGGTCAATACTCCAAAACAATACAAAGCTTCAGAAACACGCAAAAAAGACCAACCTGGCAACCAAACTCCTCAAAAAAAGGGATAACAAAAACACTTGAACAAACTCATCACCCTGTGCATCACCTAGCTCCTAAATGCCCTCAAAACACTCCTCCTCCTAGGCCTGGAAGCTAGGCCTCTTATAGAACCCATAATCAGGTAATTGGCCACGGCTGATGTGATTGCAATAAATCACAGCTGCAGCCATACCTGTCTGTAGGGCTAGTGCTGCCCCCTGGTGGGCAGCACTCCAATTCCCATCCTGGCATCACAGAGGTCAAAGTGGAGACTTTCAGTGTCAGCTTTAATTTCTGGGTATTTTCATTCATTTATATTGGGTGAACCATGTAAGAATTGCATGTAGGAATTACATTATCAAATACTGCTCTGTTCTATAATGTGAATAAATACAGTATATGCTTCACAAAAGTTTGTGTCCACAGCAACTGAATAATTTCTCTATTAGACACAAGGCACTTAATAACATTTCTAGTTTTACAACTGGAACACTTGAGATAAAGTATACAGCGGAAGAATACAACAGTGATGGCAAGCCAAGATTTCACACCAAGGGTGCCCCATTAAGGGATCGATAGTCTGAACCACCACACCACATGCTGCCTATTAATGCTGCCTATTAATCCCTGCAGAATTTCCCAGGAAATAACTGCAGGACATAACAGGTAAACAGCCTATGAGACAGCTCTAGGAGATTACCTCAGATACAATCAAGGAGAAAATACACACACAAGGCTGATTCCTGAAATACCTCCAAGGTCTTTTCCAAAATGCCTTCCTGGGGATTTCTGCTCGGGCTGATAAAATGACACAGAAGCCAGCCCTGGAGTCTGTGCAGTGGAACACTCAAAATAGTACATGACGAGCGTTTTTTTCCTTCTTTTTTCAGTACAATTATTGAGGGGGGAGAGGCTAAAGTTTAGCTGTTTTCAATATTTGGATGTCCCCCTTATCCCCCCCACTTTTTACACCCCTGATAAAATAAAAAGTTACAATATTTTAATTTTTGCAAACATTTTTCTTCGGCATTTTCTCCAGTGAACACACAAGCTAGCAACCTTGTGACTGGTGTTAACAATAATTGTCACCAACTTGTGACAATCATTGTTGCATTGTCGGTCTGTGTACCAAATACCGCTCCAACGCAGTTTTAGAGTAAATCTGGATAAAGTGCACAAATGTGCAATTATGCTAAGCACATGAATTCACACGCCAAGTGCATAAGCATGCAAGTGTCATCTAGTCTGCTTATTAGGACAGCTTCTGAATTTCTACAAACTGAATTTCCACAACCTGAATTTTTAAAAACTGAATTTCAGGCATTGGAAAAATGGAACCTGAATTTTTGTGAGCCTGATTCATAAGATTTGAATTTGTGGATTAAAAACTATAACATTTTCAGTGAACATTACACAAATAAATTAGCAGTGCTTTTATTTGCAATTTTTAAAAATGGAAATACTCAACTAATGCATTCCCGTTTGATAGGAAAACAAGGAAATATATCACTCTCAGAAAAAAAAGCCATCTATGTAAATCAAATTTGTTGAACTTCCTGCCGTCATGTCATACCACAATTCAAATGGCATCCTAGTGGTTTTGCTATTCAATTGAGCCTCAAACACTGCAGAACCCTGAATAAACCATGTCCCAGCTTACAGCCAAGCAGCCTTTCATTTCATTTCAGGCTCATTAAGCTCCACTGACCACAGAGCAGTAATCACACACTATGCAAAGACAAAAAAGTCTTTGTGAACACATCAACCAGTCACATGTGTCAGATGAACTGTATCAGATGAACTGTAGAGCAAGTACAGTAATGAAAGGAGACTGAATCTCAGTAGATCAGAGGAGACCATATCCTCTGTAAAATATACTCTGACAGTAAATCACAGGTGGCCTCCTTCCCTATAGGGTTAACAGAACCATAGCCTGCTGTCTGTCCTGACTTGTCTACCTTTGTGCCTTTCTGTAAATCACCTGAGCTGAGCTCCCTTACATCACAGTGGATAATTAACCTTAGTCATGAGCACTGGTCATGTAATGTTTCTGACCTCTCAGGGTGTTATGTTAGAAAATATGATAGACTTACCAGTGACCACTGAGATGACTGTTATCTTTCTATTGGCCTGTTTGTTTTTCTGCCAAAAACAAAATCAATACTAGTTTCCATTTAAAGGATCAGAAATAATCATGAAATTGTTCATTCATGCATGCATATATATGTAGGGTATATAAATATATACACAGGGTACTTAATGTTTCTTCATCAAAAAGATTGAAAACAAGTACAATGTTAAGACACAGACTACAAACTACACAGAACCCCACCCCTCCATTTGAAATCAGTGTTTTCCTGTTTAGGTGTGTGGGCTGCATAGTGCTTTGATTGCTGCATGATTGTTGAATTCAGCAAATATGAAGCCAGAAACTCATGGTGGACAGCGCATGGTGCTGAATCTGAACCAGCATCTACATTTCTACACTGACTCTGCGGCAACAGTCCACAGATTACCTACCACAGAGCCACAGCCTCCCAAAGAGCAAGCCAAAATAATGTCTAATCTCAGTAAATTAATTAGCCAAGGAAAAAACATCCAGTCAACACTGGCCAAGATGTCAATTAAAATAACGTAAAAGCCAGCGATTAGTTTTCATGATGGCAGATAGTTGCTTCTCAGCAAAATGGACCAGCGTGTTTTCACAGTAACTAGACGCCACAACTTACTGTATGTGTGCAGGGATCCTATTAGCTCACGCAGCCTCATTGCCAGTATTAAACAGAATACTTTACCTAAAAATAGCAACAAAAAGCCATAAGAAAAAGCTTTATGGTAAGAATGAAAGCAGAAGGCCTCCAGGCCTATAGCATGACTAAGTGCTGGGACTAAATTATAGCACAATCAGAGGGGCTTGAGAACTCAACTGTAAAAATGTGCCATATTTTGTGTTTTGCATTCACATCATGTTCAGAATAAAGTTTTCAACAACTGGACATTTTGCTACTGCTGTAATTATGTCACCAAACATCCTGTAGATGTATATTTTTAATGGTACTGAAAAGATCAGAAAAGATGCATACTATAGACGCACACACAAATAGACACACACACACACACACACACATTTATAAATATTCCTGTTACATATATCCAATATACACTACATGGCCAAAAGTATGTGGACACCTGAACATCACATCCATATGTGCTTGTTGAATATCCCATTCTAAAACCATGGGAATTAATATGGAGTTGGTTCCCCCTTTGCTGCTATAACAGCCTCCACTCTTCTGGGGTGGCTTTCCACAAGATTTTGGAACATGGCTGCGGGGATTCTCTTCCATTCAGCCACAAGAGCATTGATGAGGTCATGCACTGATGTTGGGCGATAAGGCCTGAGTCGCAGTCGGCGTTCTGATTCATCCCAAAGGTGTTCAGTGGGTTTGAGGTCTGAACCCTATCAAGTTCTTCCACACCAAACTCAGCTAACCATTTCTTTATGGACCTCAATTTGTGCACAGGGGAATTGCCATTCTGAAACAAGGAAGAAAAGAGCCTTCCTCAAACTGTTGCCACAAATTTGGAAACACACAATTCTCTAGAATGTCATTGCATACTGTAGCATTAAGATTTCTCTTCACTGGAACTAAGGGGCCTAGCTCAAACCATCAAAACAGCCCCAGACCATTATTCCTTCTCCACCAAACTACAGTTGGCACTATGCATTTGAGCAGGTAGCATCCTCCTGGCATTCACCAAACCCAGATTTTTCCGTCAGACTACCAGAGGAACGTGTTTCCACTGCTACAGAGTCCAGTGAACTTAAATATGTTACAAAAAATATCCAACGTCTAATCTAAAGGCAATGGTTCACAATACTGTGCCAGACCCTGCACACACCAAATACCAAGAAACACCAGATACCCCAGATGTCTTGTTCATGGCAGTGATTTTTATACTGTTAATTATTTTTTTATTCTTAGCCAGTTTTGAAATATGAACTCTATCTGTGACAAAGATAAAAAAAAGTGCATGGGCAGAGGTGTGTGTGTAGAGTAGAGCTCTGTCTCTGCCTGTTGAGCTGAATCACTGCCTGTCACACACCCAGTCTAGGATATTACAGTGCTCCTCCTGTGTAGCAGTAATTCCTCTCACCTTACATCTTGCCCTCTTAATCCATTCCCCACTGGTGCCCCCACTGCAGTGTGACTGGCTTCACTGCTGCCGAGGTCTGCCCGTCACTTCCCCGGCATTACCATGAAATCACAGCAGCTAAAAGCCTCCCATAAATCAGCTGTGTGAGGGGAGGGGTGGGGGGTTGGTGGGATAGGGTAGACAGTGGATGACATTATAAATACACCCACCGTACTCAGTCCAGAAGCCCAACAAGCCTTTTTACTGAAGCACACTGCTTCCCTGTGGGTCCCCTGACACACACACACACACACACACACACACTTCTTCTTGCTCTTTCTTACTAAAATTCTAATTCAAATGGCTTTGTTGGCATTAATGGAAACCAAACACTATTGCCAAAGAAGCACAATGAACAATACACAATAAACAACAATACTTGTAAAAATATAAATAAATAGATAAATAAATAAACAATTATTATTATTATTATTATTATTATTATTATTATTATTATTATTATTATTATTATCACAAAGCATTTTTTCACAGCAGACTCACTGCTCTGGCAGCAAGGAAAACTTCCTGTTGCTTCAGAGTGACTCGGACAAAAGTGTCCAGGATGTGTGACAGAGCTGATTAATCAAAAGTAAGTAATTCACTTCTCCATCCTGCCAGCCGATGAGGAAGCCTTTGGGGAAATGGAGTCTGTGATCAGGGAAGGAAGAAGCCCATATCACTGCACACTGACCTTGTGGCCTTCTCACCAGACAGTCACCTGCCCTTCAGTCATTTCCCTCAGTGTGCATTATTTGGGGTGTCACACTTGATGAGGGTGTGCCTTTGGTGAAATGCAGAGCTTCGTCCATTCTTCATAGGCCAGCTGTGCCTTGCAGGAAACATTTTATGCTGCAAGAGAAGAAGTATTGTGATAAGTACACTAATGCTGAAAGTAATGATGACACTGTCTTACACCACAGTGAATCCATAATATTTGTTGTATCTTTGTCAGTACCACTGAGCCCATGATTGCTTAAAGACACTGTTATGTCTGTATATAATTTGTAACTATATTTACATATAAAGTATTTTTTACTTATTAAATAGCACTTAGTTATATTATTGTAAGGAATCGCATATATTTCATTGGTTATATTAATTCTAATGATAACTATACAGTTTTAGGGGCTATTTCAATGTAGTGATCATTGTGAACAAATGTCCTATTATGTTCAAAAGAGCAATTTTATCTGTGCATTGCTTCAATGAAAATTTAAAATCAATGTGACAAGATCAGAGTAACTCAAAGGAGTTTCCTCAGTTATTAATTCAATTCAATTTTAGACAGTTAGAAGATAACTGCTGTAATTTGAAATTGTAATCAAATCACCTGAAGTGCAAATATAGAAGCAATGTAAAAAGCAG
Organism: Anguilla anguilla; assembly: GCF_013347855.1. Taxonomy (NCBI): domain Eukaryota; kingdom Metazoa; phylum Chordata; class Actinopteri; order Anguilliformes; family Anguillidae; genus Anguilla; species Anguilla anguilla. Next base: position 16,535,132 of record NC_049211.1, on the reverse strand, counting down.
ACAAGAAACCCCACCCTATATGTGTCTCAAAATTATGTGTCTCAAAATTATACCAAAACATAGCTTCTTTTTTTTGGTATAATATGTGTCTCAAAATTATACCAAAACATAACATCTTCTCTTTGTCCCTTTTTAAAAAATATCCTATCTATCCTATTTGATTTGAACAAACAGGTATGCCTCTTGGGATATTGCTCTAAATTAGCTCTTCCTAAAGGCATTAATCAAGCCACTGGTCTCTGACTCATCTCTGTGTTACACCACTTCCTGTTCAGGCTGGCATAGTTAATTGCTTTGGTCTGAACAAGTTCCCTCACACCCCTGCCACACATGTCACGCATGCATGGGCACATGTGCACACGCACACATACGCACACACACACACACACACACACACACACACACACACACACTAGCTAGCTTTCTCTCTCTCTCTTGATTTCAATTCAAATTAGCTTTATTGGCAGGACAATTACAGTCACATTGCCAAAGCAACACATGTAAGAGACACAGAAACATAGAAACCACATAAACAATATGTAACAAGTTCCATAACACTATAATAATAATAATAATAATAATAATAATAATAAACATAGTCACATATTGTAAAACAGAAACTAATAACATGAATAAAAGTGTGAAGAACAAAACTGATATTATATTTATTATAATATAAACTCTCTCTCTCTCTCTCAGACATACACACCCCACACATCTCATGCTTGGCAGCAGAGGAAGTGTGAGAGCAGAGAGTCATTTAAATTCTGAGAGAAGGGACCCTACCCACCTCCACATCGTCTTGTCAGAACAAACAAGCCATTACCTTCACAGAAGGCCAGTACAATTAGACACCTGTTTCAGAGGGTTTTGTGGGTCAAATCAGCTGAATAGTTCTGACTGTTTGCTTTTTCACTTCTCCTAATATTTGTGCAGATTGCCATGGGGCCTTGCTTCTAACTCTATACTTGCATAAATTCCAGCACCTGGTAAGGAGCACTTAGTACCAAAGTCTGTGAGTGCTCACTCAGACAGCCTTTTAGTCACATGTGAACAATGACAAAAAGATGTCTGGTAAAGGATGCTTACTTGCAGCTGTTGTTACCGAAGATAAAATGGAGAAGTGAAGATAACCCTGTATCTATAAATAAAGTGTCAATAAAGTGTCTTGATATGCAAACCCTGCACACTATGTCAAAATAATTTGGCATTGTGTGTTAAATTGAGCACAGTCTTAAAATTTCCCCACTGTTTTTTGTTATCCATTATATGAAGTTGAAGAAATGAAACTGCACATAGTACTTTCTACTTTTCTATGTTGTTCAATCAAGTAACCCACAGAACTGAAAGTGACATCTGTCTTGCTTTTCAGTTAACTTAAAAAAAAAAGAAAAGAAATAATCTCAGTAGCCAAGCACATTGGCCAAGCACTAAACTATTTTATTATCAAACATTATTGTGTACATAAATGTTGTCTTGCAGTTTTTTAAAGGCTGGGAAAGAAAGGAGAAAAAAGGGGTAAAAAACTGTGACTTTAACTATCAATTTCAATTGGATATTGGGTTGTGTTAGTATTGTTGGGTCTGTCTCCAGGAACTTGTGTCTGTTAGGTTTATTAGTAATGCTTATTTTTAAATAAATATTTAAAGCCTGTTTGAATTTGCACAGGCCGATACAGTTGGTTGTTTTGCTGCCCTCTACTGGTGTATATTTGATAGATTTATTCAACCTGTTTCAGCATTGCTTTACCATCCATAGAATTCTGCACAATTTGTGATTTCATTCATTTATGGTCTTGCCCTTCAAAGTTTTTTGCCATTTCAATGCTACGGAATACATTCCCATGCAGTACATTTGTGTAATACTGTACTGTTCACATATATTTACTCCCAAGTGCCTTCTAAAAAATGTTATACAAACAAAAATTGTAACCAGAAATTGTCGATAAAAAGCAGATGAATCATTGGACTGGATTCAACAAACATGTGTACTTATTTTACAGTTAGATGTACACATATATTTATTTCTCTTACACTACAACTGTAGTTTTTTTTTTTTTCTAATTTAAAGATAAAGATGAACAAAGAATATATAACACATTTTCACAAAAATATCAGAACATTGTGTACCCTATCCTTCACAAGGATAATACCACCTCTGACCTTTCCTCCACATTTTCTTTCAAGATCCTTCAGACCCTTTGATTGGGAACAAGACTTGAGAATGTGCAGGCCATTGCAAAATATTTTTGAACAGCAACCATTTCTCGGTGGATAGTGATGTATGTTGTGGATCACTGTCTTATTTAAAGATGCTTTTGTGCCAAGTTTGAGCTTCCTGGAAGGGATACCAGGGCAAATCATTTAATGAAAATGGCTTGGTACTTTACCTTAACGAGACCCCCAGGACCAGCAAAACAGCCCCATAACATCAGAGATGCACTGCCATATTTGACTGTGAATATGACGCCCTTTTCAATGTGTTCTCCCGACACCAAATCCACGGTTGGAGTGCATGGTCTAAAAGTTCCATTTTGCTCTCATCTGACCATACTGTATGTTCAGCAAAACAATGAGAATTAACTAAGAAGAATCTTTACCTAAACCTTAACCTAAAAAGAAAGTGAAGTGTCCCAGATACAAGCAAGCATGTACAGTAATAATTACAGAAATTAAAGCACAAATGCTTCCATAAAATACTCTCACAAAAAGAACAAACATTTATCCATCAGCAAAATAAACCAATTTCTTGTGTACCATTCCCGGTCCTCTATGAGTTGAGAATTGAGTTTGTGGTAGTCCATAAAAGGAAAAAATGTACACCTTCACTGTGATCTGTATGGCTTTAAATGAAATAGAACTATTTCTCTGTTAATTGTATTAATGAAAAATAGCAAGATGACACTCAATTAGAGAAACAAGTTAAAGGGCCTAAATCCAAAAATACTGTCACTTGATAAACAGTCATTAAAGCAGTGGGGAAACTCCTGAACACACCTGGCATGACAGTCTTGAAATGTAAATCATTTTCACTTCCATTTTAGTGAAAACACAAAATAAAAGAACTGAAAGAGTCATTTTCATTTCAGTAAACAGGTGATAAATGACTCACAATGTTTAAACGCTTATGACTATTAAAATCGTAATTAATCACAACTAACCATTTTAAAACAAATTTCATGAACCCAGTGAAATTTTAAAAATGCATGTAAGTATATATATATATATATATATATATATATATATATACTTTTGTTGAGAAAAGTCTATAGCATCTTTTCTGATGTTTCTAGCAGTGCACAGTTCCCAGCAGATTCTAGTGAAAGAGTTCTCACACCTTGTACATTGCTCAAACTTTTTTCAATGGGATCAAAGCCCAATGACTGATGGTTAACTTAATTGCCTCATAAATATACTGTCAATAAACAGCACTACTCAGGAAAGGCTTCAAATTCTTTGGGCTGTTTGAACCTAAATTCCCTCCTCAGTATACCTAAACCTGTCTGTGCATGGTGAGTAATTATTTTTGACTGTCAGTGCATTTATGAAGGTTAGATCAAGTCACCGGATGTGAAACCTTCATTGATATTTTTATCATAAGAACGGTAGTTATCTGCAGCCAAGGCTGCTCTCATTTTGTTCCAGAAATGTTGGTGAGCATGTGGGTTCCTGGGCCATGAGATGACTGACTTCCTGCAGAGCCTCTTTCTCATTTTAATATATTTCATTTTTGGGAAAACCTCATCCAGAAGCACGAGTATGACTGCGTCTACTTTTTCATCTAGCAACCGTTGCTGTACCATGTAGAAGGCCTGTTTGAGTGTGCCATTGACAGCACCATTGTTAGTCAACACAAACACTGTTTTCTTACTGTTGTTTACAGCATTGTGTAGATTCTCTATGCATGCAACTCCAGGGACCCAGTCCCTCTCCTCCAGACAGAGACTGAACCTCCTCATTCCCCTGTCCTCTAAATTTACCACAAGCTCATTGTAAACCCAGTCTCTTACAGGTACATTTCTAGTGTCAAACACTACAAAGGCATCATGCTGGTTTGAGTTGTTCTGGAGCATGGAGTAACCTTTGTGCCCAGCCCAAAAGACCTGGACGCAATACCAAAGGTCCCAGCCATACAGTTTTTTAAGGAGGGGAACAACAGTCAACACAATAGTCAGTAGGAATGTGCAGAGGAACCCAATACTGCCGAATATTTCCTGGCAGGATCGAGGGTCCATTGACAACACACTCTCTCCTTGCAGGGACTCAGGGAATCCACACTTAAAGTTGGTGGTGAGTTTGGGAAACTGAATGGGACTGGTCCTCAGAAAGTCAGAGAGCCAGGCTGTATCACAGCTGCACACAAATGGGTTATCATGAAGCGTCACCTTCTGGAGGCAGCTATCAAACTGAAATGGGGGGCTTTGGATATCAAGGAACTTCAGTTGGTTGTTATTCAGAAAGAGGTAGCGCAGTGAAGTGGCTGCTTGGAAGAAGCCCTCGGGCAGCTGGCCGATGCTGTTGTAACTCAAATCCAGGAATGTCAGGTTGGGACCAAATATGACATCACTAGGCAGCTGACTAAGGGAATTCCTACTGAGGATCAGATTGTAGAGGTTGATGAGAACTGTAAGGTTGCCCCAAGGGAAATAATGAAGCCCGTTGTCACTGACTTTCAGGGTTCTAAGGTTCTCTGGAAGGTTACACAAGGCTTCAGGGGAGAAGTAAATGAGCTTATTCCGGGAAATGTCCAAATAGGTCAGGTTGGTGAGTTCTTTAAAAAAGAAGATGTACTGGTCACCCCTGGTATCCCACATTATGTCTAGGCGGTTGCCAGCAAAAAATAAATAATTGAGGGAGGAACTTGTCAGTTTTGATGAGATACGTATTCCGATGTTGTTGTCAGCCAGACTCAGGGCTTCCAGTGATGTCAGATTTTGGATGAATTCAAAGCGATGACCCATACCTTTCATATAAAAATGAAATGCATTATGACTGAGGTCTAGCACCTTAAGTGTGTCCCTCACTTCTTGAAAAGCACCATCATAGTAGAAATCAATTCTATTAAATGACATATTAAGATAGACTAGGTTCTTTAGGGGAACAAACTGTTTTCCATTCAGTGACTGACTTAAATAATTAAATGACAAATCCAAACAGTACACCTCCTCCATGCCGTTGAATGTGCTTTCCCTCAGAGAAAGGATATTATTTAGGGACAAGTCAAAATATAACTTTCTGTCGCAGTAACGTTTAAAAAAGGTCCACATTTCTGGGTTCACATGATCACCATCATTATGATCCTCATGTGATCCTTGATAGTTTTTTTCTGTGTTAATTATTTTTGGAGAAATAATCATGGCATCTTCCATCTGCTGATTTGGGGGATCTGACTGGCAGAAATTGGGATTATGGGATTGCTGCATAAAATCCAACATGTTCTGAGAAAGAACTATATGTTTCAAAGCCTTCATCTTCCTAAAAATTTCAACATGACACGAACTTACAAAATTCATTCGTAAATCCAATTTCTCTAAATGTGTGAGATTCATTAGTGGTTTGATTCCCTCTGAGGACACTTCATGGAAGAAGTAGCCACTGAGGAGGAGGTTTTTCAAAGAAATCATTTCACTGATGTGAGGGGAGAGGGAAAGATTTTTGAATGTTTTCAGGGGTTCGTAGTTATAGATTAAGTTGAGAGTTGAGACGTTCTTCAGGTCTTTGAAGAAGGTACCATTTCTGATTGCATAGGCCAGCAGATTATCAGAGAGGTCCAAATAATTGAGGCTTTGCAGGTTGCTGAACAGTTTGTCTGGCAGGTGTCTGAGAGAGTTCCCTCTTAGACTCAGGGAGGTGATCTGCACCTGGTTCCTGAAAGTTCCCTGGTACAGCTTAATAGGGGCATTGTTAGCGCATGGGAAGCAAGGCTGGGCTGCATGGTCGCAGCGCTGACAGTTCCACTCAAGGTTGAGGTTCCTGAGCTTTGACAGGTTTGCGAATGCCAGCTCATTGATCTCACTAATTTTGTTCTCTTTGAGGTCCAGGACTTCCAGGGAGGGAGGCAAACCAGGGGGAACCTCAGTGATATTATTATATCCTAAGGTGAGATTCCACAGGTTCGGCAAACCTTGGAAGATCTTCTTGTCTATGAAAAAGGTTTGGTTACAGGGATTGGCATAGTAACAGTTTTTAGATAAAAAAAGTTGTTGGAGGAGTGGGGTCCCCAGAGGCTCAGTGATATTGAAGAGTTTATTATACTCAATGCTCAGTACTTCCAGGTGTTCGGGCAACGCAGGAACTTGGATAAGACTGTTGCCTGCCAGGAAGAGCTTGGTCAGGTTCTTCAAGCCAGTAAAGGCCTCTGGGTCTATCTGCATGTGACAGGGAGGCACACCCAGGGCCCTCAGCCTACCCGGGGGGCAGTTCCAATTAATCATGAGGATCCGCAGTTGGGAAACTCCAGCAAAGGCAAGGCGCTCCAACTTTTGAATTTTATTCCGATCCAAATTCAGGGATAGCACAGAGGATGACTTGAGGATTAACGGCACATGGGTCAAATTTCTCTGACTACAGTCCACCACTGTTGAATCAGTGTTGTTTTCACAAGGAAAAAATATGGGGTTTTCAGCCCTCATGGATGTCAGCAAGTGACATACGCTGAGCAGAAACACTCCATTTGCTAATGGTGCCTGAAAAAAGTGATACAAGTATACACAGTGAACAATGCAAAAAATACACAATATATAAAATAACCACTGCAAAAGTGTATGTTGATTCAGACAAATCGGTTTCAACAGAGCAATGTCTACAGTGTATTTTAATGTTAATGGCTCTTGGTTCAGCTCTAGGTCAGGACAATCACAGCCAATTAATTCATAATTTATCCTGTTTGGAATTTTTTCATACAGATTAATGCACAGATTGTCCATATGTTTAGCACTAAGACTTTTAGTTAAATGGTGAACTTAAAAAGATAAGTGGATGTAAAATTGCTGTTAAGTAAAATGTATCTACACATATTAAACTTATAATTATAATATTCACAATTAATGATATTAACAGCAAATTTTTACCATATTAACAATATAGTATTCATATTAGTGGATCACAACATAAAGAAATTTATCTTACCATGTGGTTTTTTGTGATCAAGAAGGGTGACCAGCTGTTTCACTGTAGACTAATCCAAGTTGTCCGTGTTCTCTGATTATAAAATCTCACTTCAGGTATGTTGACTGCTGTCTCTTCTTCTGAATTTAGCATTGAATCAGTTAGACAAATAAAACAAGAATACAGATTTAAAATGCTGTAAATCTGAAAGTCAGACAAGTAGTTGGCCATATACTTAAGTAATGTTGAAAATCCATTGCTTAAAAAAAGGATGTGAAACTTAGTAATGTTCCTCAAGTAATCATTTATATTTAGCAGTCCTTTCACGCATGCGATCCGACACTCCTCCCCCTACACATGCACACACCACACACACACACACACACACACACACAGTTTGACTCAGGTTCTTACTGATGCACAGTTTCATGAAATATTCTGAATACTTATATCTCAGTGTGAAGGCTAAATTATCTAAATAATTACTGAGTAATACCTTCACACCATGTAGTTGTCCCTAGTTTTCCAGCTTCCAATACAGGGTACAAAATTAAAGGAGATATGGAGATGACTGAATATGATGTACATGGACAATGAAACAATACTCCATGTGAATTATCAGTCAGATTTTACTGGATCTGCATAGCTCTTCACAATGCTCTGGCAAAATACAAAAAAAAAATGAACAGATAATATTCAAATTTAGTTTAGATTCCTATTCTGGTGTCACATTTGCTGAGTTTTTAAACAGAAAATGCTAGACTTCCTCATGACTACATTCTGAGGAACTTGACCTAGCAGGCACTGAAATATGCCTGGAGTTGGACATAAAGACATTCACTACATTACGGTCTGAAATAAAGACATTACAGTTAATGGACTTGATTTATAGACATGCTTAGGTTCAACCACTCGGCAGGATCAGAGTATATTCTTCTTACATTATGCAGTTCATCACTGCAGGCCTTTGAGGGAAAGTCCCCTAAATTCACTATAACATCACAGCGAGTAAACAACAGGAGGGGAATTTCACTTTTAGACGGAACAAAAACCACTAAGCAGAGTGAGCCCAAGATAAAATTTGGCTCACCCTTGGCAAGAAACTAAAAATTAGGTTTGATATATTGCTCAATATTACTGTGTCAAACAACATTGTTGGTTATTTCTAAGCACTCTTCAATCGCCAAAATATATGAAAGATATGTAAATTACAATCACTGGATTATCTTATAAGAAAAATGACCATTCAACATGCTCTTAGTCATAGCTTCCTTTCGAACGGAATGCTATTTGAAGTGTGAAAATGTGTGAAAACTTTTGTGACCATGAGTGACCACAGATGTCACCAAATCCACCAAAAAAGATTAAGGATAGACACTTTAATGAAGTCTTCAAATTAAATGAACCATAGGCCTACACGTCATAGTTAGAAGTCAGAAATGAACTAACCAAAAAATTAATAATTAAGATTAAGCAATGTACTACTTTATACTTTTTTTGTATAGTTACTGTTTTTCAGGAACAATATTTGATGAGAGAAGTGACCACCACACTGAAAAAGATAAGTTTTTCCTGAATGAAGCCAAAGGGGAAACGTAGGTTGTGTATTGAAGCACGTTTCTCCTGGGCATTAAAGAGCTATTAAGGTGACAGTTATTTTTTGTCTCCCATTTCATGCCTGACCACGCTAATGGATGAGGAAGGATAACAAAGACAATCTCTGAACTGCAAACTCACAATTTGCATGTTGTTCAGCATTAAAGAAACATTAATTGGACACTGTTTAATTTCTGAGAGCAAACAAGACAAAGAAGCTGGAAAAGAAATTAGTGCTGCTTTTATTGACAGGCATTCTTCAAATAATCGTACCACAAGTACTGCCAACACTTTTCCAGAAGAAGAAATAACATTCAATCAGAAGAACCAGAATTTTCTGTCCTTATTAAATACCATTAAGATGAATGTAGTCAGTGTAGGGAGAGCATAATGAAAATCATTCTCCCAGGTACTGCACACAACTCTCTCAGGTTATTCTGATAAAGCAGTTGGGGTTTTGTTAAACTAAATGTAAAAGACTTTCATCTTCAGTTACATAGCAGAAGTCATAAAAAAGCCCTTGAGGAAGTACAGTAAGTAGTCCATAACAGCGAAAGAAATACCTTAGATAATAAGATCACATGCCTTAGTATGAAACAGTTACTGGCAACATAGTGTCTTTGGAATTTACATCATCGTCAGTGCTGAAGTTTTGGCAAACACATCACTCAAATGGCTGCTGGGACAGGTCTTCCAGCCTGGATTTCAAAGGGACAAGTGCTGTATCACCCACAGAGCGATGTTCATGAAGCCATCAGACTCCGCATCCACTTTGGAAAGGGAGTGGTTGTTTCCTGGATACCATAACAACCTTAAAGGACACACACATGCATAATGACCAATAAAAAACCGGAATGCACAATAACAGTGTTGTACACTATCCAACCTTCCAAATGACAGTTACAGAGCAGTCTGTAAGTATTTGAGCAGTGACACTATATTTGTTACTTTGGCTCTGTAATCCAGGATATTAGATCTGAAATTAAACGATTAATCTGAGGTTAAGATACAGACTGTCAGTGTCAGATTTAATTTGCAGGTATTTACATCCATATCAGGGAACCATGTAGGAATTACATTATAGAACACTACTCAACACAGTCTTCAATAAGAAAGGGATAATGACTGAGCTGTACATTTTTTGTTTTGTTGCCATTTTCTCCCCGTTATACCAATTCCCCGTGTGTATCGGTATCCTGGTCGATGTGCTATCCTATGTCGGTCTGGGGGAGGGTGTAGACTACCACATGCCTCCTCCGATACATGTGGAGCCGCAGGCCGCTTCTATTAATGCTGCCTATTAATCTCAGCAGATTTTCCCAGGAAACAACTGCATGATATAACAGGTAAACAGCCTATGAAAAAGCTCTAGGATATTACCCCAGATACAGACAAGGAGCAAAGCCAGAAAAACAGACGAGACTGATTCGGATTCTTCTTGATTGTTTTCCCAAAATACCTTCCTGGGGATTTGTGCTTGGGCTGATAAAATGACACAGAAGCCAGCTTATGAGTCTGTGCTGTGGCACACTCACCGGACAGGAACCTGCAGAGCCTTGAGAGCCCTGTAGTACTCCATCCCCTGCTTATTGGGAACGCGCTTGTCATCCTCTCCCAGCGTGAGCAGCACAGGGGTTTTCACCTGAATGTGAATCAGACAACAATGCAACTCAGCCATTAAAGATCTGTGACTTAATCAGCATTACTTCAGCATTCACTACCAACTAGGAATGTGAAACATTCACATCGCTTAACCTAATTAATTAATTAATCATGAATTTCTAATCATTTAAAATTTCGAGTATTAAATTTTAATTCAATGCTTAATTGTTCCCAAATTTATTTGACACCATTTCTTTATGGAGATTTATCTTCAGGGCCCTGCAAACATTCTGGGTTCTTCCCCAGATTTGACCAACAGCTAATCTATGTGAGGTGAACTCCAAAATCTACAGTCCGAATAAGATCACAAAATCCCAGTTGTATAGAGAAGTGAAGAACTACAGCCACCTTTAGTTTTTGATTCTTACTGGTATCATAAAAAACTGTGCTACTTCTGGAAGGTGTGCAGTAAGTATACAGGCAAAAAGCATATATACAATTTTGATGTTTACATGAAAAGTTGACTTTTAATTTTGCAATGAATATTATTATCGTTTAAAACAACACAACTCCCTGTCTTCCATAGATAAAAACAAAAACTAGAATAGCACAACCAGGATGAGGGTATCTAGGAATGGTCTTGAGCATCAAATATACAAGCAGTGATTACATGGAGCCCTTTAACAAGCACAGCCAACAAGTCATAAAATATATTATCGTTATCAGAAGTAGCAGCAGCGGCAACAGAGCAACAGCAGACTGATATCAATACTATGCATTCCATGTTGCCCTGGGGCACGTATGCGCCCAAACGTTCTAATTATAAAGCAATAGATAATTATTTTCTGTTGACAATAGTGAGTGTGTGTTGTGTCCACACTGGCTTGGACGCAAGCTCTCTCTCACCTGTGTGACGTGCTTGATCGGGGATTTGTTCAACATCTGCTCCCAGACAGCAGGATCAGGGAGGGTATCAGTGCTGTAGTTATACCCAGACTCCACCATGCACCTGACACACGCACACACGCACACACACACACACACAAAGACACAAACGGGCACACACCGCACATTAGTCACCCGTCACACAATTTCGAGTGTGATTTCTGAAGATGCCGTATAATTCATTACGCTTTCTTTATTAATGTACAGGGTGCAGCTGCTATTAAGTAAGCTTTGAACATTATTAATAACATGGCGGCTTCTTTAGTTGCCACAGGATCCAATTCCCTAAGGACCGATAAAGCATACTTTAATCTGTTTCACTCTAATTTTTTGTATCTTTGTCATGACATCAGTGGTAAATGCCGAATTTTGAATTTCAGAACGTTGCAAGTTGCACGTGGCACTTAAAGGAAAGTCTTGTCACTGGCTTTCTGTGTTAAGAAATCACATGCACTATACTGGTTTGTCCTCCATGGGGGTGGGACAATGAATACTGGATCATGCGGAGCAGCGGTGATTATACACACTGAATAATGCACACGGACCAGACCCCCGTTGGCCCTCATTACCAGTCCGGAATGTCAGTGCTGCCAATCATAGAGGCCAGGTTTATGACGGGGTTCCGTGCCACGCAGGCTTTGTAGAAAGTGGGGTACTGCCCAATCAAATGACAGGCTAAGAATCCGCCATGGGACCCCCCGGCAAGCGCCACCTTCTGTTCATCAAATCCTTCTGCCTTTATCAGGCTCTCAACCGCATGCTGAAAAACAAAGAAGCAGACAGTGATGCACAACAGAATCAATCAGGATCCATTCACCTGAATAAAAGACCCCTCACTATTTACCAAAGACTCAAAGAACTTCAGGAGTCCCCCCACCCCCCTTCCCAAGTGAAAGACAGTGATGTCACACCTTCTGATCTCTACCCACAGCATTTTTCAGGTGTCCATTGCAGTTCAGATGTTCAGTTATGCTTATGAAATGCCACCCAACTCCGCCACCCATCAGAGAAAGATGATGAAGAGACCATTCACATGGCTGTTTTACCTGGACATCCTTTACATCCTGATCGCCCACCCTTCCAGGCAGGGAAAAGATGCTGTCCTGCCCATACCCAATGGATCCCCTGTAGTTCACTGAAAACAAGAAGACATGCAACTGATCCTAATCAGCTCACCAAGCCTGTTTTTACCCTATGAAAAAAATGTCCTATATCTAGATTCAGCAAAACGGGCATCCAGAGGGATTTTTACTATATTCTAAACAAAAATTGGCTTCCCCGATGAATTTTTGCTTGGAAATGGACTTCTAGTCACAAATAAGTGGCACATTATGGCAGATATCATAGGATAGGAGCTCCCATGTCTGAAAACTTTTTAAAAATCACTGTTGCTATGAACATGCTGATACAGTATTTACATTTGCAACAGGAGCTTTGTTTATGGTTTTGTGATCGCATTACTGTTTACACATCAAAACACATTCTAGTACCCACATATTATTTATTTGAACTTGTGGATTCTGCAGGCTTTCTTCTTCGTCCTCCGAGCCAAATTAATTAAATATTTACATGAAGATGTGTTATTCTGATACACACCTTCTGAAATCTGTTCATTAGCTTTGAGCACCATGCAAAATTTGGCTCATTATTCTAGCCGATTCTTAAAATTATAAAATTAATTTTACTGAATTATGACTTGCATTCATTAACAAGAATAAATTTAATTGTTGGAGGATGGGACAATTCAAATGACACTGATTAGCCTACTTACCAATGGATTATTCTGATTATCTGGTTTACTTTTAATGCATGCAAAATGAATGATGACGTTACTGTTATTGTCACAAGTGTATAAATGATCGTTCCTTCGCTGCACATGCATGTAGCAGAAGTGCAGTGGAATGCGCTGACACTGGAAATACTTGCACGCGCCACTTTTTGATAGCATCAACAAAAAAGGATCAGAATGTGCCTTACGCTAAGTATAGATTCAGACCCGAAAACATATTCAAAACTGGTGTAAAGACGGAAATCCAAACAAACAATCCAGTCAATCTCAAATAGTTTGGGATAACATTTAAAGAGAAAAAGGCACGTCAGATCTTCCACAGCCAGGCAGGGGGGCACAGAGCCACAGCACTCACCCAGGAGCAGAGCGAAACCCATTCGGCACAGCACTGCAGACGACAGGAGCCACTCCGCCACAAACACAGAGTGGGGTCCCCCTGCGAGTGACAGGACACAGTGTCGGCACGCGTACGCAGTGCGAGCCACAATACGAATCACAGAAAGGCCGCCCTCGGGCTTGGCGTACCGTGTGGAGTCACAATCAGAGGCAGCTTGGCTCCTTCCTTGGCGTTCCCGGGTTTCAACAGTATAGCTTCAAAATCTAGGCCAGCTACCACCAGAGAAATGGACAGTTAGTGCAAACAGGAACACTTTTAGACAGCCTTAACACACACTTATCAGAGAGAGAAGATGACATGCGCATGCACAGGTCCTAGTCTTACGGTATGTGCTGTTGTCCTGTTCTGGGGGCGGGGTGAAGGTCAGCACTTTCCAGTCAATGTCCGCCTGGGGCTGGGCCTGCTCCAGGGTGACCCAGGTCACCTCTTCCTGCGATCCAGCCACAGGCAGGAACCCGACTCTCTAAAGATAAGACAAGTCAGACAAACGTGATGTCATTACCACGTATCCCAGACCAGATGGCAATGGGAAGCATTTGCTCTGGATTAGCACTCTCAACTTGACTTGAATAAGGACCTGCAGTTCTAGACTACACTCAATTACCTTATCACAAAAAAAATCATTTATTCAGTTAAGTACAAATTATGAAGTACAAGTAGGTGTTCTTGAATGTTACATTTTCATAATTGTACTAAAACAGCAAAGACAGAAAAATCTGAATAAAAGCTAGAGAAGACCTTACCAGGCTGGGAGGACAGTTGGGTGAGGAGCAGCTGACCACTATCAGATCCCGTTTAACTGTGAGCAGAGTCCAGCTCCCAATGTCTGACTCTGCAGGGCAGAACACAGCAAATCACTGACTGCTTTCATTAAACATTTACTTATGATAAGAATATACAATAGTAGCTTTAAATACTGACTAAAATTGTTTTGTTTTTTTATTTTAAAAAATGAAATACATTTTTTTTTTAACTGTGGTGTTGTGGTGTGGTCAAGTTGTAAAACAGACATGGTGAGGCTAGGGACTCTGAATGTCCATCCAGTGACATGTCAGGAGAACAAAACAGCATCTGTTTATGCCCACAATTTCTGTGCTTTCATGTTACAAACAAAATGACAGAATGAGATTAATCATTTTGTTTTAGATTAGTACAAAATGTACAACCTGACCCTGGACTGACATGCTGATGTAATGTCTGTCTAGTACTGTGCCGTACACAAAATATAAAAAGTACACAAATATAAAAAGTATACAAGGGAGGGTCAATTGAACTTACTTGCTGTTAGTGATGTGACATTTCCTGTGTTGATATCCACCAAAAGAAGATCCTATAAAATTAAAAATAAGTTGAATGAGTTAAATCCTGTTTTTCAAATGTGAAAAGGCCATTGCTTTGACAAAGGTAACATTTAAGGGTAATGAGGTAATTGAGCGAAAAAGCTGTGATTTTCTCATTTGAGAAATATTTCCACAATTTACTCAGAATGGCATTGTGAGAAAACATTCTGCACAACTGAAAACGAGCCAGACAGTACACTGCTTGCCTTGTCTAACAATAAAAATGTTATTAATATTCATCAGGAGTGCAACTCTTATGGATTTCATTTTCATTAAAAGTCTTTCTATTTCATCTATAAATCATTTAATCAAAGTGCATTACAGAGGTAACAACCTGTATATATTCAGAAGTACAGAGATAGAAGACATAATGGTCTTCACCAGAACTCAAAAAATGCAAGAGGAGAGTGATGAACCCAGTTGATAAATATCTGACAACTGGTATCTATGGCAACAACTCTACCTTCCGGCTTCTCTGAGGGCAGGACACCAGGATTCGCTGGCTGTCCTCCGACCAACAGTAGGGAGAAAGGAGCATGCTGTAGATTCCAGTGAAACCATCTGTACCAAATACACACGTACATACACTTAATACTCCTTAATACATACACAAACAGCCATCTCGCATAATGTATATGACTGCTTACTGTAAACACAGTCAGCAAGACAGACATAAGCCTACATACTCACACAAATATTATGGATTTAACACAAAACTCACATTACGTGTAAGCCCTTTCAGAGACACACACATACACTTTCGACACGACAGTGAAACTGTAAACAAAGCTGTGGGAAATGTCAAACAGGCCGCAAGGATAGTTCCCTTTCTTGCAGTCACTCATAAACTACACAGTAAATGGAAGCTCAGTATTAACAGGAAACCTCACATAACAAGTGTAACCTATATCTGACAGCACTCCAAGCTATTTTTACAGAATAAAATATTTATATTTAAACATTGGATGGTAAAGTAACTATCTAAGTACATTCAAAACAAGAGTAGAGGAAGTTACCTTCTCTCTGTCTGTTTACAACATCCACCACGACTGATGTCTTCTTAGTGTACCAGTCGTACTGCATAAATGAAACACGACACCAAGGAATGGGTCAGATAAGACTGAATGACGCACAAAATGTAAGGACGTTTACCATTAAATGGCAAAAAAGCAAAGACACAGATACAGAGTGAGTTTCATAAACCAAACACCAGGAGGTCAGTCAAGCACCTTCTTCAAGTCTGTAATGTAGCCTACTAATACAAGCTGCTTTCGAAGCTCACTCAACTCTGTGTCAAGTACTTCTCAGCATTTCTCACATAGTTAGAAACTTTGGAATGTTGCCAATGTTGGTATACTGAATTATTGACTGATAAAATAACTGCATACACATTACTGTAACAGCCTCATAACAGTAACCTGAAAATTATTATCTAAAAAAATTAGCATAGCTAGAAGGCTACATAATATTAATCCACAAAGTAATTACAGAAGCTGGTTCCTTAGGCACAAATTTGGCAACCACATGCTATGGTTTACTGAGCAATCATTTAATTTTTCAGCAAGGCTACATTTTCTGCAGGGGGCTTATTTACACATCATCAGACGGTCTGTGAAACTGGCCCAATGTCTTCATTGTGACCTTTGGGATAAGAGACCGAGAGCGCTCATCATTGGAACTGGCTTACCACTGGCTTGTTTCAAGTTCCATATTCACTATAGGATGGCCTTCTGCACCTTTTCCTTGGCCTAAAGCGAAGACCGTTCTCTCCCTCACAAGCTGCTCATTTAGATCTATTATCTTGCCTGGAATTGATAGAGACCTCTCTCTCTCTCTCACACTCAAAATGATCATGCACAACTGTTCCCTGGTCTATGCTGGAGAGAAGAATCTCGCTCTCTCAGGCACACAGACCATGCATAGCCGGCTGCACTGGTAGTGAGGCCCGTACACCCCACACTCGAGGTAGATGATCCGACACAGGTCCGGACTGAGGCGAGGGGATGAGACAGCATTCGTCTCTGAAGACAGTCGCTCTGCAACCAGAAACGCAACACATTCCTTTAGAATGGGCAGTGCAGGCAATAGCTGCACCATCCTCCCCTGTAGAAGTCCAGTGGAGTTAACAGTGTGTGGTAAGCCTCTGGCTATGGCTATACGGCTAGAGCAAGCGGGTAACGGAGGGCCAAGTGTGCGGTATGGGACGATGTGTGGGCAGTGACCTGTAGCTTGGAGCGAGTGTGTGGGTGGCTGTGTGTAGCTATGCGAAAACCATTCGGAGAAGAGAAGCTGGTGCAATGGTGCCTGTATTGTTCACCCTAAACTGAATATGAATTGAGGAAAAATCCCTTACCGCATTTGCCACCGGTCAGGTCTACATAAAATAAGGAAGACCTTGGGGGGAACAAAAGAGAATAAACAACAAGGTTATTGTTTTACACCACCGCATCTTAAGACACATCTTAATACACAAACACAAATGCTGTAGGAGAACAGGCCATAGTCAGGCGCACCCACACACCTCCTGTTAGGGCTGTATTTCAGGCCCAATCGGAAGGGTTCGTGCAACCAGCCAACAAACACCACGCCTGTGTCGTTGGGGGCCCAGAATGCCTAAAGAGAGACAGACATCCACTCACTGCCCTGTATACACAAAGCATGAAGTGTCCTGTCGTGGAGGTTTGAGAATGATTGCAATGAAAGGCACATGAGTACACAGGCGAGTACACGGGCATGCACACAGACACGCACACATGCAGGAACTGAAGACAGACCTGGCCAGGGGAGATGTTGTCTGGGACCCCCTCAAGCACGGAGATGTTGCTGCCCTCGATGTCCAGGATGCACATCACTGGGGCACTCTTGTTCACCAGGTCCTCCCCCCAGTCTTCATAGAACACAAACTGTTCCCCCTGGGAGGACACATACAGGGTATCACTGCTTAAACACCACTACACGTAGTATGTAGTGCATGGGCTATACAACAAAGCTAATCCTTCCATTATGGTCAACCTCAAAAACATACAGGCTTACTAAATGACAAGCTACAAGCTCAAATTAGTTAGAAATGTCTAAGTGCTGCCAGTGACACAGATCATGTGCATCTGTAACTGGCAGCTGAGATACTGTTTGATACCTACCTTCACAGTCTCCTCCTTCTTCCCTGCTTTCATGGCCTCCTCCTCATCCCCCAAAGAGCTGGTTTCAGGAGACTCTGTCTGTGTGAGGATCATAAAGTCTGCACTCTAATTACGTATTAGTTTTCCTGGCACACACCCGTGTGTCCTGTGACGTACGCAGCTCCAGTGGATATAATGGCCACAGTGCGCAGTACAATAACAATACAAATGACAAGATAATTTCATCCAGTTTCACAAACAGTACTGAAACATAAAGCTAAATAAATATAATCAAATTAATCCCCCAATGAACAGCAGTGAATTGTGCCTCAGCACCAGTCTTCCAATAAGCCATCTATTCTAATTAGTGCAGTTACATTTGCTGTTCTCTAAGTACAGGAAAATATCTTCCTGTTCCTATTTACCATCTCCATACCAAATAGAATTTTATCATGGTCCCTGTCATTTCACTTCAAACATTTCCCAAAGGTAAATTTAAATCTTAAATACAAATCCAACAAATCAGGAAATTACAACAGGCAGGGACTAGGTGTGTCATCGGGTGTACTTTCAAAGAAAACTAACAGTCTGAATATGGAACCACCCACCTTTACAGTCTGTGGCACTATCTGGATGAACTAATTTTGACAATTCATTCATGCAACTACACTAAAATTCAGGTCTGGTCATACACTTCTTTCAGACAAACAAATTTATTTGCCCTTCATGTGATTTAAATTTATGTTAATATAATGTGTTTGCAGTAGCGTTTTTGAAAGAAAGGGAGTGCAGTAAAACACTATTGGATCACAACCAGAAAGTGGATATATTTGAAATCTCCCAAGAATGGCCACAATATCAATTAAGCATATGTAGTATGTACTGTCATTTTTTTTTTAAATGCTATTAAAGTGGAGACACAACATGACTCAAAAAAGCTCTCCTGCTCTTTAAATGTACGTAGGTTATTTTTTGCTTTTCTTATGCATTCAGGATACTCCGTAAAAAAAGACACCTGGAAATATGACTCCGTCTTCGGTCTCTTCCTCTCTGCCACATACAGGAGGTGAGTCTCCGAGTGGGACCACACCAAGCTTCCAAACTGATCTAGATGCCAGACAGGGAGGAGAACATGAAGGACAGGGAGGGGAACATGAAGGACAGGGAGGGGAACATGAAGGACAGGGAGGAGAACATGAAGGACAGGGAGGAGAACATGAAGGGGAACATGAAGGACAGGGAGGGGAACATGAAGGACAGGGAGGGGAACATGAAGGACAGGGAGGGGAACATGAAGGACAGGGAGGGGAACATGAAGGACAGGGAGGAGAACATGAAGGACAGGGAGGAGAACATGAAGGACAGGGAGGGGAACATGAAGGACAGGGAGGAGAACATGAAGGACAGGGAGGAGAACATGAAGGGGAACATGAAGGACAGGGAGGGGAACATGAAGGACAGGGAGGAGAACATGAAGGACAGGGAGGAGAACATGAAGGGGAACATGAAGGACAGGGAGGGGAACATGAAGGACAAATTGTAAATCTGCAACATGGTCGTTCCACAGAAGAGAGTCCCCCAGGGGCTTTACTCCAAGGGAGTGGCTCAGAAAATAAACAGACTGTCTCACCATCTTCATAGACCTTGCCATGTTTCTTCAGGGCTGTCAGGTTGATGCTCTTCACTTTGCTGTTCTTGCTCCAAATCTGGGTGCAATGGCAGTGGTGACATAATATTTTCAGTCAAACATGAGGTCAGGGAGACAGAGGGAAACAGATAAGCACTTTTCACACAGGCCGCCTTACATCCCCAAAGGCACTGATGATTTAGTCACCTTAATACGTACAGCTAACTGGCTAATCAGGAAGGTTTCCTCATATTACTCCTTGAACATTTTATCATGTATTTCTCAAAACATTTTGGTACACAGTTTAAGGGTTAAATTTAGTAACTTTCCAGTAACTTGTGACAATTGCCTGTTATAATCACAGGGAATAACATCAAGACTGTAGAAATACATAAATAAAATAAAAAACTAAATTATCAGCAACTGTTGATTTCCTTCTCAATGTCTAACTGTTAACATCCCTCTAAAAATATATGACTGTAATGCAAGGGGGAAAAAAAGGCTGAGTCAACCCTAGACTGTCATCTGATGAGCCAGATGTTGAAACCTCTTCACTCTTCCAGAAAAAAACTA
The DNA here is from genome assembly GCF_013347855.1 of Anguilla anguilla. Classification (NCBI taxonomy): domain Eukaryota; kingdom Metazoa; phylum Chordata; class Actinopteri; order Anguilliformes; family Anguillidae; genus Anguilla; species Anguilla anguilla. Next base: position 16,515,038 of record NC_049211.1, on the reverse strand, counting down.
ATATGATTAAAAACTGAACACAGGTTTGAGGTGATTCCCCACACTTCACACATCAAGTTAAATATGTTCTGGACATAAAGACAACTTCCATGCAAACAAGGGTATAAAAACTGTCACTAAAATTTCACCTCCAAAAACTGCTGCTCTTCACCCTTCACTGTGCACTCTCGGACTACAGCCTTCATATCACCAGAAGGAGAGTCCTTGCTCAGGAGCCTGAGTGGAAGACATTACAAGACCAGTTAATTAAGACAAACTTTCAACTGTGATCACATGAACAATTACAGCAGCACTTGGACCTTACTTTGGACCTGCACACTCAAAAAGAATGTGTTAAGATCCAACACACTTTTTGTTGTACCACTCGTGTTACTTTAAACACATTTTGTGTCAATGTTGCTACTTTTGCATTACAAATAATGACTTAAGGGATAAATGCTTGAAAACTGTTTCCAGAAATGTTTCTACATTTCAACATTATAGCAGTACATTCAACATTTGACCCGGTGGAAAACATTACTCAAACACATACTCTCTTTTAATTTCGGTGCAATTCCCAGATGGTCCTGAATATACAACAGACTTATCATCGTGAAACACAATGTACTGCCGACAGAATTTGACATTCTCAGTTCTCTCCAGGTCACGCTGGCTCCATTCTAGAAAAAAAAGGAAGAAAAGAAAACACAATGAGAACACCTCCTTGCAAGTCAACAAAACTTGCATTAATACAGAGTAATATGCCTATAGGAACACGTCTAAAAATATAGGCCTTTTCATGTTGAAAAAATGAGACAACTTACACAAAATTGGGTTCTGGGAAATTTAACTTTAAGGTGTGTCATACTGAAACCTATGGAGCGTGGCATTCAGTTCAGTTAAAATGGGTGTGAAATGTTAATTGTCACAGTTTTTCAAGATACCTTTAGTCTTCTCAATTGTGAGTTTGGGCCAAAAGCAACCAGTCTACCAAGTCTATTAGCTAAATGCATAAACCATCTCACCTGTATAGATGTTGCAATATTTCCCTCCATACTGAGATGTGATCACTGGTCCAACATCAGCCCTGATCAGGCTGGGGAAAAGACTCTGCTCTCTGAAAAGTTTGGCAATCTCATCCGGGTTGGTGATTACCTTAATGCACAAACGCGAGAGGTGCACATAATGGCTGGGAGATACGCATCTTCTTAGAAAAAGCACTGGTGTGTAACATAGCCTTCCAAGTAATGTCATGCCTCAAATACTTGAATCATTCACCAACCCAGTCTGCATATACTTGTATGGGGGGAAATGTGTAAAAATATTTATTTACCGTGGACTTGCTTTAAAATGTGCTTTCCTGTCTGTGTACATGTCTACGGCGAATGATGACCACTAATAGCATCCATACCGTAGCATTAGCTATTTCCCTTAGCAAGCTACAACTAAAAGGACATGTTGTTTTGTAGCAAGCTCGCTAGCTAACTATGGTGAAAAGCTACGTGCAGGTCTGAGAAAGCTAGCTAGCAACTCTTATAGATAACACAGATAACTTGCTCATTACACAGACAGCGCTTGCTTCCTAGCTAGCTATTTGTTAAACGATATCAGCGCTATTGGTAAAATCAGTAGACCAAGAAGGAAACACGGTTATGTCATACACTGTAGAACAACGTAGTATGGTTGGGTGCGATGAGGGTGTGGTGACCACAGTGCGCGTTTTCCTTAGTAGCTAAGAAACCGGCTCTCTATCGCACGAATTTATCCAGCGATCGTGGTAGCAACTTATATTTAAGAAGACTGTCGTCTTGCTAACATTAATGTAGCTTACTAGATAGAAACACAGATTACTAGTTAGCATTAACTAGATATGAACAAATAACCGTTTGTGGCAGCCACAGAAATCAGAATACAGTTCTGTAGTGGCAGCAGAAAGTCTCGGACTTCCTGACAAGCCAGCCAACTAGACAGCAGGCAACCCGACAGTGACTCTTTTGCTATGAAGTCGAAATGCTACCCCTTAGAACCACAAACGATATACGAATAATAGCGTTAGTTTCACTTTGGTTACTTAACTACTCGGCTAGGTGGCACACTATTAACGTTACGCTTACGTTACCATCGAGGAAATGTATTAAATGTGCTAGACTAGCTACAGTTCCGCGGATTGCTAAAACATTTGTAAACAGCAAGCTAAGTTACCCGACTGACGTTAGTTCAAATAGCCTACGTTACCACACAATTTCTGTTAGCAAAAAAATACAGTTTCCTATATCTAAATAGCAAGAGAATAGATGTACTGAAGACTAGAAGTTACGCTTCTTTTGCTATACTTGGGCTAAAATTACCTGAGACTCCATAGTGTTGTTGCTAGCAAGTGCCTCGCACTGTGAGCTATACTATCTTAAAGGGGGTTATGATAAAAAAAATGTACAAAGTGAAACACATTTCCATGTTTAAAACACAATACTATGGTATAATTCATAATTATTATATGAACGTTATAGTCTAACGACAGTGAAATCTGCACGGGAATCATTAAAAAAAGAAAAATATACGGAACGTTGTATAAATTCCGTGGAATTGGTAATGGTACTTTCCACTGTCAGTGGGCGTGGAGAATACAACTTGACTGAATACATTAACGTTAGCAGAGTTCAGGACATAGGACCGTGGTGGTCATGTTAAATCCCAAGAAGGACTGTATATGATTAAATTGCTGGAGCAGTACAAAAGCCGTAAAACCTCTACGGAAAAGAAATGACCTATTCATTAAACATTTATTGTGTGGTTTCATTTGTTTATTTGACAGATGAAATATGAAGGTGCGTATTTGAAGTGGTTACTGTATTCTTGGGAAGTGATGCACTGTTTTATTAGAAATTGGTGGCTGGGGTGGTTTGTATTAGATTTTTTGTCAGTTGATCTTATTCATGAGATTTATGTAGGCCTACAGTTTTTTACAGTCATCTAATAATTATTCTCACAGTAACGGGAACATTGTATTCAAGAACAGAAATTAAATTTAAATAAATTTGAGTTAATTGATTGTAATCAATTATTAAAATATATTTGTTGAATGTTTACATTTGTTATTGTAAATTTTTAGTTGAAAAGTATAGTGCTGTGAAAAAGTAATTGCCTCCTCCCCAATTTCCTCTATTACAGCATATCTGTCACACAAAATGGTTTCAGATCTTAAGACAAATTGTAATATTAGTCAAAAGGTACCTGAGTATACACAAAACACATTTTTTAACTATTTCATTTATTTAATCAAAAATTTTTATCAAACACTCATATCACTCGTGAAAAAGTAATTGCCGCGTTAAGCATAATATCTGGTTGCACCACCTTTAGCAGCAATAACAACAACCAAACACTTACTATAATTTGATCTAAGTCTTTCACATTGCTGTGGAGGAATTTTACTCTACTTTTCTTTTTTTTTTTGCAGAACTACTTGAATTCAGACAAATTGGTAGGTTTTAGAATGTGAACTGCTTGTTTCAGGATCTGCAGCGGCATCTATATTGGATTCAAGTCACTCCAAAACTTACATTTTTATTTTGTCTTTTCAGCCACTCAGATACAGGCCTGCTTTTGTGTTTTGGATCATGCTGCATAACCGAATTACGCTTTAGCTTCAGCTACAGATGACCAGACATTCTCCTTAAGAATTTTCTGGTACAGAGCAGAATTAATGGTTCCTTCAATAATGGCAAGTCGTCCAGGTCCCAAGGCAGCAAAGCATCCCCACACCATGATGCTACCACCATGATGTTTGACTGCTGGTATGATTTTTTCACTGTGAAATGCTGTATATGCTTTATGCCAGACATAATGAGAATTATCATCATCGTGTCATCCAAAAAGTCCACTTTTGACTCATCTGTTCATAAAACATTATCCCAAAAGGCTTGGGAATCCTCCAGGAGCTTTTTTTTCAAATGTGAGACAAGCATTGCTGTTTCTCTTGGTTAGATGTAGTTTCTGCCTTGCTGTTTCTTTGACTGTGGCATAGTGTGCTTGTTGAAACTTTGTGGTGACTACTCTGGTGGTGGCAATATGAGTGAGGTTTAGATTCAACAGGGCTAGTTGCAATCAAGCGTGGCTCTCTTCAATCAGCTGAAGCTAATTATAAATTAAATGTGGTTAATTGGTTGATTAAATAACTAAAGTGGCAATTACTTTTTCACACAGGTGATATGGGTGTTTGATAACTTTTCTTTATTAAATAATTTTTTTTTTTTTAAAGACTTGTGTTTACTCGGTTCCCCTATCCCTGTGCCTAATATTAAAATTTGTCTAAAGATCTGGAACCATTCAGAGTGACAAATATGCAATAATAGAAAAAATCAGGAAGGGGGAAAATACATTTTCACGACACTGTATATGTCATGGATCACAAAAACACAAATTACTTGTCTATTTTCCCCTATGCATTCTGCTGTGCATCCCCAAACTTCTGTGAGGCTGTTACTATGTAACTAGTTTATACATATAATCAATCTAGAATAGGAACATGGAAACAGAATAAATCACAAAGAGTTAATTGATTTGTTGTGGGATGTCAGTATGAACCACATTGCAAAAGCACATGTTCACATGCATTTCTATAACCATAATGTAGTTTTTGCTATTACAGAACATGTTGCAAAAATGGTACCTTGCATGCTTCATGGGACAAGATCATGTTTACTGCTGAAGAAAAATCATTTAGTGAAGAGGACAATATGTTTAATTTTCTTTATTCTTTTCCTGATGGAAATGTCTTGTCAGGTCATAATTTATCACATTACATGACATGATGCACCAAGTTTACTACAACTGTTAACAGGAATACACTGAAACATACACAAGGTTTTACAATGGATACATGAAGTTCAGCTCATTGCACTTACAACTGTGAATGCACTTTTTTAATTGTCAAGGTTTTTAATTTTTTTGTTGCGTTTTATTTGTATTATTATTATTTTTTTACAGATCTACATCCACCTCCAACCATTCCAGAAATTACATGGAAGCCAGGATTACTTTTTTGAAGGACGTTTTCTCATTTTACAAACACAACATGTATAGAAACTCTACACAGACCAGTATGTTTCTGAATACAATTTGTTTTCAACAGTCCGTACAAGCCAGCCACATACACAATGCTGCTTTTCGTTGATTTATTTTATTCACAAAAGCACAAATTGGCAGGTCAGCCACTGTGCGACACATAAGACTCCCCATGCCGGTGATCATTTTACAATTGAGATTTACACACTGTACAGATTTTTTTCAGTCATATTTGTTATTTACAGTGAAGATGGCTGCCTGTCATTCTCAATAAAGGGCTGAAGAGCTGGCGGCTGCTTTTGGTCATGCACTTGTTATTAAGTGGAAAGATAATATGGTTCCCTGATGGTGGTCTATGTGAGGAACAATATTTGTAGGCATTGCTTTTATCTGTATCTTCACCTTTATCTGTGATTCAGTATGCATAACCACCCCAGAGCAAGCAACAGGGAAAGGTAATTGTCACAGTTCAGACAGTGAATATGCTAATTAAAAGCACATATTTGGTTGGCATATAAAGACACGGGTGCGTATCTCGACAAATGCTGTCATCAAAAACCCATACAATCCAAAATAGATGTAGGACTGAATGGGAAAATGATCAAATGGCTTTCATAATTAACCAGTTTGTTATAAAGCCCTTACTATAATGCATAAAATCCTGTCAACCTGCTGTGGTGGATTTTTAAAATGTGCTTTCCTGAGGCAAAATGACAATACAATTGTCCTTCAGACAAAACATTGATTTGTATCACAGGTGATTAATATTGTTTTTGTTTTCAGAATTCCATTTCCCATCTCATATGTTATAAGTGTCAAGGGTTTTTATTGGCTGAGTGGCCATCTATGGACTATGATATCACCTCCTGAGGTAACCTGCACATCTGTTTAGTTTCCTGTGCTGACAGACCTGGGGCTGTTGACAAGCCAGACCAGACATTTCCTGCTTGAAGTTATAGACTATAAAGGTGCAAAAGTCACCAGTTTGCACATTCTGTGGGGCAAGAATTGTATATTGCACAGCCACATAAATAAAATATCTTTTCTTCCTGTATATATTTATTTCCATAGAGATACACTACTGTACCACATAGACTTTATTTTATTAATTTTAAATATACATATATAGTTATACTATTGATTTATATCTTAAAAATATCTTCCTCTTTATATGGATGTCTACATATAGAAAATAGTGTTAGCAATACAGGATGAATTATGAGGTAAGGGATGTTCACATTACAAATAAGTGATTGGTCTTGTATGTACTTTCTGTACAAGACTATAATAATGCAGGGGATTCATATCAAACCCACTTAATGGAAATTGCACATTTGTATTCCTTCTTTGAACACCTTTGTTAAACAACGGTCATCCAAATCACATCAGCAGTCATTTTATTTTTTGAATGAAGAATGTACTCTGTCAAACCAAATGTATTATCTCTCAGACATGATGGATGTTTTACTTCACGATGGATGTTTTCCTCCACATTCACTTAAAGATTGCATAGTCACATTGAATGGAAACTCTAGGGTATGTACAGTACTAACCCAGAGATAGATAAGGTTATGCAGTAAGAACACAAAAATGGAAATTACACATGGAAAATGTGTCTTGGAAAACTAATTCAGTAATCTTATGATCAATGTTCCATCCTGAAACCAGTTGGTGGTACGTTCAGATTCAAAACATACCAGACTTGCAAATTCTAAAGGTAGCCCCTGCCTATAATTAAATACATGTATTTAAGCACTGATCTCAGAGGGACGTCATACTATCCAGGAGGTGAATTGGTAGATTTGGCTGTTTTGCCAAAAGGTTGGGGATAAACCTTGACTATACGTAACATTCAATCAGTTTTTTGTATTTCTGAGGTTCAGCTAAAGAGAATACATTTTGTATTGCAACATTTATCTTTGCTTTAACAGAAATAATAGTGATGTATTGATGCTGTTGTACAGTTGCTGTATAAAAATATGCCAAATATATGGTACAAAACTCGGTAACAATATTAATAGAAATCACATGTAAATGAGGCTTTGAAGGCAAACATAGCATTGTGAATAAGATTACTGGTTTAAACATAAGGGATATCAATTCCAAGGCATCAGCATTTGAAATTCCTACTTTACTGTATGTGGCTGCTCAAATAATTTTTTTTCCAATGCTAATGACTGTGAATACAAATAAATATACCCTTGCTATTTAACAAGAGAAACGAATAGCAGCTAAAGACTACATAAAACACATTTGCTGGCTTGATTAATGTACTTTTCTGAACAACAGATTTTCTGTTATGGAGTGCATTCACTCATCAAACATATGTGAAATGATGGGGGTTTCTGGTACTGATTTAATTTTCAAACTGTGATCAACATTCCATTTCAACACTCTGTGAACACTAACACAAGGTTACTTTCCAATGATTGCATTAAATGATTTTTTTTTCTCACCAGATAACAAAAATGTAACATTGTTATTGTTCAGACTTACAGGGATATAATATAGCCTTAGCCAAATGTTAGATCCTGTATGTAAGTCTAGGAGAATCCTATTAGGCCATACAAAATCAAAGCAGTACCAACAAGCACAATTTCACTCACATCCCAAATGTTTATGTGTGGTATATGACACATGACTGGGAGATAAAACACTTCCTCTATTATACTGTAATAGAGGATGCAGAAGTATGTGAGGGATATATTGTGGAAATTGCCCAAAGATTGTTCAAAGAAGTATGGCTAATTATGAAAATATTAGCTTTGTTACATTTTGATGAGTAATTATAATGGTTGGTTGGCTTTTATAATTCTTATTTCCCTGTAATGTCTTCAGCAGCTCAAGTTTTTTCATTGAATAACAAGTGCATAAACTGGCAGCCAAGTACCGGAGAGCACAAATTACCCTGCAAACACAAACTGAATGAGGGCGTGCAAGAAGTCTTACTGTACCTAGCAACCCATGCTTGAAGCTACAAGATGAAGGACATTTATGACAGTCTACATAGTTAACCCTTTGGCAATGGGTCCCACATTAGGGAGTGATGGGGGCTTGAACATGCCACTAAGAGAAGAAATCAAATTCAATAATTCAATTCCATACATACAAGTAGCTAAATACAAATGAGTCTATCCATTTTCATTAATCGGGAACACAATTTTGCAGTATTATTTTTTAGACATTACATTGACTGTGGTATTATTTTTTTTTTCTCTTTATCTTTTCAAATATGAATCATTGCATAGAACATTTGAAATGGAAAATTTATTTCATCCACCCAATTTCGACTTCGTTTTGTTTTGTTTTTGGATGATTGGAAGCACACACAAAGGAAACACAACAATACACTGGTGACATGAGGTTTTGCCAGAGCATGCTAAATTCTCAGCAACCACAGATAGACAATATACATCAGATTTAGGGAACGTCGGGCAGGATATCCACAACACTGCAACAATACAGCAGGAATTAACCTGACCTGAGAGATTTCTGTGATTTCTGCAATTGAAATAATTTATTCTGTGCCACTGCCACTCCTGAGCAATCACAAGGACTTCAGCTCTCATTCCAGGAATGGCATACGTTCAGTATTGTGCTTAGCTCCAAATATAACTGAAATAGTGATTTTTGCGACTCACTGTCATTTTACTTTAGAAATTTCATTTTATTTGATGATTTTTTATCCCTTGTCCAATTGTTTTTTCCAGCCATGTGCATCGCAACATCTGCTATCGATTCAAGAGAGTGCAGACAATCACATGCTTTCATCCGAAATGTGATGTCAAGATGTTGCTTCTTTTCACACTGCAGTTCAAAAGTTGACCATATACAGACATGAGTCGCAGGAAGACAAGCAGTGTGTGCAGGCAGACTGTGGGTGCACAACTGACATGAGGGGGGGTTACTATTTGAGTCAAGAGACACAATCATCCCAGACAACCATATTCATCTTGCTGGGTGACACTACAGCCCTGGTACAGTCCAGATATGACATCAGACCAACCATGCTCTTTAACAGTGCCTTAACAGGATAAGCTACCCAACAACCCCTCGCAAATTAGTTTTAAAAATATAATTTCCAGAAAACTTTGTTTTTCGTTAAAATAATAAACCAATATTGACATGTCTTACACAAAGGAAGACTAGGTTCATTAAAATAATGTATACAGTTCAAGGATATATTTTCTTCTACAAATAAAGACTCTATTTACCTATATGGTCTAGCCTAGTTCTCTCTTTATTCGTTGTGGGTTTTTTTTGTTCTCACCCTCCTTTCAGTAGAATATTTCTTTCACTTGAAAATTTTGCATTGGTAGTTTTGTTTCGAAAATCCTGAAAAGCTGTATAGCAACATAAAAATCAAAACAACCCGCCATATTCAGTACCTCTCTGTTTTGTTGCAGTGTGTCAGGATAGGGCCTGTGGATGGAGCATGCCCTTCAGGGCAGTAGTAGGACTTTGCACAGTTCAGTTAATGACAGAGGCAACACATTCCTGGCCCCTTATTCCAAAACAATGCCCAATTGTGCTCTTGACTGACTGCCTTCTGCATGCTATTGCTTCTTTTAAGGAAAATATAAATGTTGCTAATAAATTAAATGATGATAATAATGTGCATGAAGACAATGGTAAAACAAATAATAAAATAATTATTAAACAAATTATTAAACAAAAATATAAAGAAATAATATTTGTATTCCTGGTGAAATAATAATATACATATGGTATACCTTGTACAAAAAAATGAAGTTGAAATAATATGGATTAGAAAAATAAAAATAAAGGTGGTATAAAAAAACATAACGATTAAGGCGTGGTGTTTCATTTGTGAAAGAAAATCAGGCAAACATAGAAAATAAATGCATAAATAAGACAAAAAAGGTAATAAAAGAAAATTAGAAACACTAAAAGCCCAAGGTTTTGGAATGATTTTGTAATGGCTTAGTAATGGCTAATAGAAAAATCTGGCCATGCTGCATTCTGTCTTCTTCTGTTTTCAGACGAGTAAGTCCTCAGTTGCGTGGCCATATTTTTTATTTTTTTATTCCTTCATACATATTTTCACTTCCACGGTCTTATGGCCTCCTTGATTTACATGATGAACAGTGTTAGGTCTTGGAAATAAAGTTACATGCACTCCAAATCCTAAATCCACATTACGCTTCTGGACACAAAAACAGTTCTGCATTCAAAAAAAGGGGAATTTCCATACTGGAATGTAAAGATAATAAAAAGAGAGCATATAATAGATATTTTTGTTATCATTTTTAAATCTTCATTTCTTTTCTCCCTCCTAAATGCCCTCAACTAAAAATGAAAAGGTCTTTTAGTACAAGAAAAACCTATGAAGCTTCTTTTTTTCTTTTAAACTTTTCCCAGAATAAGAAGAGATTGTGGTTAGTCATCTGAGCACATGCATTTGGAATCAAGGATCCTGATCTGCTGAGTCCCTTCTCTCAGGTTGTTATGTGCTTCCAGTGAGGTATCGCCACATAGCAAGAAAAGCCAAACAGACTGGCAGATTAGATTCCATTTGGATGGAGGATTCACAAAACACTCTGCATTTTCAGCATCCAAGTGCTTGCCTCATTCCTTTTTTGTAACTCCAACTGGCTGTTTGAGCGAGCTGCCTGACTAGGGCATCAGAGACTGGTTTTTCAGAGCAGGTTTCACCTTCAGATGCATGTCTTCTGGGCTATCCATAACCATCTAGGGGTTAAGGGTCAGGGTCTCTGAACTTAGCTGGGGAGATGGTCAATGCGCTGGTCAGCTCAACAATACATGTATAATCCTCTCTCATATGGACCAGGGGTTTTCAATTGTGAGGGTATATCCACACCAGTGTGTAAACGGTCCTCATGGCCAATCTGGAAAAAAAGTGTATGAATATAATTGAAAGTTGTACAACATGTCAACATGTCAAAGGCATATTTACTGGTGCAGTATAAATTATCTCATAAAAAACACGTTTTCAACGTACAAAAATGCCAAGTTACTAAAAAGTATTGATATCAAAATGACGCCAAGTTACGATACTACAAACAATATAGGCTATCTTGCCTCACCGAAATGACATAAGATGTATCTCAAAGCAATGCTACCCAATATTTCCTCAGTTCTTTCAAGTCACTTGGCCCTGTGTATAAGCATGCACTACATGAACAGGCCAAATATATGTGTGGATGGCTCTCTCACAGTCAAGATTGATTGAATAGGTGTGTGTATGTCCAATTTGTATTGGTATGTAGGCCTATGTATTTCGCTGCCCAGGCTTTCTGTTGCGTGAATGATAGTATGTTTCTTGGTACAAGTGTGTTCGTGAATGTGAATGTAAGATGCTGCCAGGGAAATGTCCCCATGCGGATAAAGAAGTTCTCTATGTATGTATGTACAATATGTGTTTTACATGCAGTATTTATTGTACGTAGCAAATATACAATAACTTGCAGATGTACTCAAATTCAGTTCAGAAGCAAGTATAAACATGTTTTCTGGAGAAATGTGCTTCCTGTCGTTGCTCAGCAGCAGTTCTGTACATTAATGAATTTATACATTAATTTCAATGTACAATGTTCAATGTGTTCCATGAGGCAATTCGAAATATTTGTCTCTTTGATCTGACAGAAAGTTTGCATGATATTGTGAAATGGTAAGATTAGAAAACACAGGGCCAAGTGACTTGAAAGAACTGAGGAAATATTGGGTAGCATTGCTTTGAGATACATCTTATGTCATTTCGGTGAGGCAAGATAGCCTATATTGTTTGTAGTATCGTAACTTGGCGTCATTTTGATATCAATACTTTTTAGTAACTTGGCATTTTTGTACGTTGAAAACGTGTTTTTTATGAGATATCAGTTCTTTTTGCAAAGCGTTTTATTATGAGAGTGAGAAATGCGACCCTGCAAGAAACGGTTGTGGATTATGGCTATCGTTGTGTGAATCTGTACAGTCTGATGAGCGTGTACCGTTCAGCAGTTTCGGTTTGCTATATATGTAAAACAGTGTCTGTGAGAAAGGATGCAATGGCGTAAGCGTAAACGCATCAGAAACGCAGATGGAATATGGTATGTACTCACGGATTTGACGTCCATCCAACGAGCCTTGACTGACAAAATAATCAACACGCCCGTAGAATTATAACTCCCTAGGTCGCAACTTGTGTAGCCTTCTGTCCTGCTCCGTTGTCTGTTATTTCGTGGAGATGCACTATTAGTGTTTGTAAGGTTTATCCTTCTGTCCTGCTCCATTGTCTGTTATTTCGTGGAGATGCACTTTTAGTGTTTGTAAGGTTTATAAGGCATTTTGATAGGCTAATCTGCAGGTAGGAATCCTCTTCGCCGTTTTGCTAAACTAGAACCGGAAAACATGATAGTGGAGAATAGGAGCAGACGCATATGTCCCAGCAGGCTTTGCATATGAGAGAATAACAACAGTGTGGGAGAAATTAAAATGAAATTACGAAATTCCGTAGTTGAAACAATATGTTTTTAGCAGAATGGGCATGTAGGTGAAGGTTGACATGATCACGGAGTATAGTGCGAAGTAAATGGAGTGACCATGAGCGAGCTTATATTCCTTATCAAATGGTATATATAACAGTCGGTATTGAACATTGGTTGTTGAAGTGGAGGGTCAAATAACATTGCACACATTATTTACCTGTAATGTAATCTATTGCACGAATGTGTTTTTCTCATGTCCAGTGCTAGTAGTTATACTTATGAGTGAATCATGATTTTAAATGTAATGTTTTAATGCGGAGTTGCAGAACGTACATACGTAGTAATTGTGTGTAGCCTATGTGGCTAGATAGAGAACAGGGCGAGATAACATGGATGTAGAAACGTGGCGTTTGCTGATATTAAGGTTTTGTACAGTAGCCAAGTGAAGAAATATAGTTAGTAGAAATGGCACAGTGGTGAACCGGTGTAACTTTTAAATAAAAGGAATACATTTGCGTCATGAAATGCATATGGGTGGCCGTGAGTGAGTGAGGTTTACCAGTCTGTGACTTCGTTAGCTAATGCCATAGCTATGCAATGCGTGAAATATCATTAGCGAACCTGCCGGTAGTTTTAAAGAAGAACACAAGCCAGTAAGCACAGAAGAGCTTCAGTTGAATCCATATGGCTTAGCAATATTGTAGCCGGTCAATAACTGAACGTACAGACGGTAAGTCATAATGCATATATCTTAGCAATATTGTAGCCGGTTAATAACTGAACGGTCAACGGCGGGTAGAAATGGTGCAAAAGCAATAATTAAGAAGTAGTAGACAATTATTAGTGAGGATCGAAGCAGGTTAAAGAAACGTGTTTCAAGCTGGGCTTGAACATACGACCCAGTGTTATCAAGCCTGTAACCTTACCCACTAGGCCACGGATGGATTAGCTGTTCAAATTGCGGAGTTGCAGAATGTACACAAGTAGTAATTGTTTGTAGCGTATGTGGCTATAGATAGAGAACAGAGCGAGGTAACATGAATGTAGAAATAGAAGCGTGGCGTTTGCTTATATGAAAGTTTTGTACGGTAGCCAAGTGAAGAAATATAGTTAATAGAAATGGCACAGTGGTGAACTGGTGTAACTTTTTAATGAAAGGAATACATTTGCCGTGACTTCGTTAGCTAATGCCATAGCTATGCAATGCGTGAAATATCATTAGCAAACCTGCCGGTGGTTTTAAAGAACACAGGCCAGTAAGCACAGAAGAGCTCCCGTTGAATCCATGTGGCTTAGCAATATTGTAGCCGGTTAATAACTGAACGGTGAACGGCGGGTAAATATGGTGCAAAAGCAATAATTGATAAGTAGGCTAGTAGACAATTATTAGTGAGGGTTGAAGCAGGTTAAAGAAATGTGTTCTAAGCTGGGCTTGAACCTCCGACCCCATGTTCCCAAGACTGTAACCTTACCCACTAGGCCACAGGTGGACTAGCTGTTTAAACGGGAAATGTTTCAGAATACAAATGTATGGGTATTTTGCGTGTGTATGCGCGTTTTTGATTGGGTCGTGTAGGGCAGATTTGGCTGGTGTTAGTGAAATGTCCAATGGGGAGACATGTTGTTAGTGGGATAGGCGGCAGGAAAAATAAGAATGAGAAGAAGAAGAAGAAGAAGAAGAAGAAGAAGAAGAAGAAGAAGAAGAAGGAGAAAACGCAAAATCCCCTTAGTTTGGGGCTTTATTGTGTGGACATGTGAAGTTGTTTATGAATTCTGTCTGTTGAAATGGGGTCAGAATGTACAGAATTTAATGTTTTTAAGGGCTGAGTGTCTGTGGCTGTTGTGGTTATTTCTGTGGGGAACCCTGAAAAGTGCCAAACTCTCGGTGCTGTATAGGTATGGGGGCATGCCCCCGCCAAGGCGTAACTTGGCGGGATGGCATACCTGCCATCCCAATATCAACAAGACACATCTACAATAGTACCATGCGTTAAAAACTGTTCATTATTTCCATAATATGCACAAATGTACAATTTACATGTTTTAATCAAACCTGGTTGGAATGAGAACCTACAGAAACTGTAGCTCATAAGTACTATGGAGAGTGCTGAAGGTTTTTACAGGAAGTCTGATTTACAGGAAGACAGGAATAGTTACAGTGCATGTGGTACAGTACAGAACATGAGGTTATGTCTACCAACTGTCATTATATTTTTATTGGTACTGTTTTTATAAAGGGGGAGGGCTGGTCTGATATTTTTTTTTCTAAAATGTTATTGTATCAGCTCAAGAATTAAAATGTAAACTCTGAAAAGCAAAGCTGCCTCCAATGATAACGTCAAAGGAATCATTAAATTGCTAAATCAATTAATAAAATGAGCACTTACAAAACCTCACAAAATATGTATACAGTACATCTTACAACATCACTTAAAATATCACTTACAACCCCTAATACGATATTAAAAATTTTAAGAATGCAAAACTGTTTTATTTTACCCTGGAAAATAGCATGCATATGTGAAATATAAACCTCACTCAATAAAAATAAAATACAATAAATAATCATGAAACAGTTTTGTTTAAACACACTGCAAACAAGACCAGGTCAAAACCTAGTATATGGCTGGACCTAATACACTTCATCCGGCCGACCAATGGTGTAGCTTCATCACTCACTCAGTCACTCAGTCACAGACATTTGCGTTTGTAGGGCTGGCCCCGCTGTTGCGGTCCAGTCAAAAAGTCTGTCTAAACAATTGTTTTAGTCTTATAAAGAGACTTCAAATCTTTTTTTTCTCATTCTCAAAGTTACTTTTTAAGTCAATATTTTTGTATTATTTAGCAAAAAAAAGTAATCTAAACATTTTAAAGGCATACTATGCAGGATTTTCACCTTGAGAATATTAGAGCCATTAGTATGATTCACTGGCAATCTGTGTCTGTCTACACTGCCCAGTCCTTGCTTGTCTGCCTGTACTTGTTATTCTAAAAAGTGTTCAGGACATTTCGGGGTGTGACAACTTTTTCTTTGTGAGCTGTATCTGCAAAGCATGTGGCCAATATAAGAAGAAGGAGAAGAAGTGGCAAGGTGTATGGACTGGCTACAGTGGTGTGTTTTCAGTTGGGTTAGTGATGGAGAGATACACAGGAGGGTCACTGTGTTGGCTAACCTAACGCTAACCAAGTGGCTGGTCAGTTTCCAGTAACATTAGGTACCTGCTGTTATTATCTAACTAAATTCAGTTATTCTTGGCAACACTAGCTGGCTGGCCATGATTGCCCAAGGATTTGCTGTGGGTCCGATACTTTACAAAGGAACAACTTAAGGCTAGAGAATAAGATTCCAATCCACTTCTGTTGGCTCATATAAAGCTACTAACACAGAGCAAAATATCTAGGCTAGTTGTTTTATGTGTGCATGAGTTTTTTCATCCTGGGGGTGTAGGCTGAGTTGATAATAGAGGAGGAAATGCTTTTGAATGTAAACACTGGAGCATAGCAAGGAAAGAAATCCTGCATAGTATGCCTTTAAGTTGAAATATAAGACTAAAATACTTGGTAAGATTGACTTTTTTTTTAGTTTTTTGCAGTGAAGACGTTAGTAGTTCCAAGGTAATGCAAGTTGGCACATATGAAAATTTGGCTCCTCCATCTATGGCTCCCACACAATGAATCTGGTGTTTCATGTCAGCTGGGAACATGCTTTCTGATTTTTAAAAGCCAGCACGCTCCGAACACTATTTCTCTCAACAAGCTCCCAATCTTTTGTTTCAAGACACAAAAGTGAGAACTCTTTGTGATAGCTTGAAATTTCACAAAATTTGTTATTTCAATAGTATAATTTAAATTCACATTAAATCCACAATGTTGGTGTGGTGTGGGTCCAAGTAAAAAAAAAAAAAAATGTTTTATTATTTTTTATTTCTGGTGTCTGCTTCCTGTTAGGAGAAACAAATTACAAGTGAAACACAGAGTGGAATCTCCGGCCTGCCCGCCTCCAGCTCCCACTCCCAGCCCCCGGCCTGGACAGCAGTACCGTATCCCTGGGTAATCTCACGCACAGCAGTACCAGGACCTCAGCAATTACTCTACATTACCTATGAGACAAAGCCCCCCTAGAGTCACAGGGTTTCTGGTTTGGGTTCTACCACAGCACTCTGCTGTTAAATTAAAGCAATATGTTCAGACAGCATGCTAACTCACAGGGCCCACAGGTGTGAATCACTTGACTATTAGCATCTGTGACACCTGCAGGTTGCTGTAACTACTCCTTTTGAACATTTTCATATTAATTTCATGTCGGTGATTCACCATCCTGGGAACAGCAGGGTAGCTAGATACATTTTCTCCACCTGTTGGTCTTCTGTGTGGGTTGAATGGTTTTGAATGCTGATTTAAAAAAATATATATACAGCAAGCTTTCATCACCAAAAAACCTTTGAGGTTCAAAGACGAAATTAGAAGCTCACCAAAACATGCTATGTTTGATCCACTGGCAGGCGTGAAGAAAGGGAGAGGTTTATGTTGAATGATGATATTTAGTCCAGAGATTTGCCTCTTTATTCCAGTCCTGGAATAAATAAATTAATTAATAAATAGAATTGGAAAAAAAGAAAAAAGAACAGACATTGATAGAGGAGAGCAGTCTGTTGGGACAGTGCAAGTGCAAGTTGATTAGAAACAAGTCGGAGACCAAAGCTTGTAATGAGCGCTTGTAAAAAAAATTTTTTTGAGATTTTCTCAA
This sequence comes from Anguilla anguilla, assembly GCF_013347855.1. Taxonomy (NCBI): domain Eukaryota; kingdom Metazoa; phylum Chordata; class Actinopteri; order Anguilliformes; family Anguillidae; genus Anguilla; species Anguilla anguilla. The sequence goes on along the minus strand of NC_049211.1, from coordinate 16,497,800 downwards.
CCCTCTTTAGAGGAACTGCCTGGAAAACAGCACCCTTTTTTGGCTTCATAACCATGGTAACAGAGATGCAGTTAAGGTGATCTGGTCACCTGCCAGGGTGTATCAGAGGTTAGAAAGCATATCATACAGAATTACAAGATCACCTGCAGCATTATATTTGACATGGTGTCACCTCACATATTGTAAATTACTATTCTCAGAAGGTAAATGCCAACACACTGGAAATGATCAATTTAGTAATTATATCTGAGGGCTGGGTTCTGAGGGGTTAGGGCAGGAATCTGAAAATCACATCTTTGTGGGCTGCCGTGTCTGCTGGTTTTCTGTGTGTTCCTGCACTTAAGGGCTTATAATTTAAGTCACTGATTTGCTAAAGGGTCTGCACACCTTTTTTCCAAGGCCTAAATTGACTACAGACTGAAAGGGAAAAAAAAACTGCAAACACTGCAGCCCTGGACTGGCTTAGAATCAAAAAGGCTTTCTGCACATTAATTGGGTTGCTCAAATGGAATATGCCAATTGAACACACACACACACACACACACACGTGTGTGTGTCTGCCTTCTCCATTTAAGGAATAATACAATCGCCATAAATATCCTGGCTGAAATGTTTTACAATCATATTGAACATTTCAGACTTTGAGCAGAATGGCAATCTCACTTGTGGCCCATGTCCTAGCATGGCAGAACTGCATGTGATACTTAAAAAGGAAAAAGATGCCACTGATTCACCTATTCTTTTTTTATTTGAGGGGGTCATTCCTCATCCATTTCTGTGCTATCACCTCTGGGGGAAATTCTTTAACCAAAACCAACAACAAATCACTGGCCTCCTCTGCAAAGGAAACTGACACATGCCTTAATGGGATAAGGTTGTGCTGCCGGGGACTGATCCAGACAGGCGTCTTTCCCACCTGCTCTGATGCAAGCTACAGCAGGGTCCCCCTAATATGTGGATCATTTCATTTAGCAGAGCATTGAAATCTGGACCCAAGGGTCACAGGAATGATACCAATGAACAGGCATCCTTGTTTGATCCTTGAGAAAGGAAATATATGTATATTTATAACAAACATAAAAGAGGCAGGTGTCTTTTGGATATGTAATGCTCATTTTCAACAGCATCAATAAATGACCATAAAGAAATTGCACTTATTTAATATATTCAACATAATTCTTCATTCATATTAAATAAATAAATATTAAATCCAATGCAATTTTGGACATTGAAAAAAAGTTTAGCAGAAATACAGATCGATGGCAGATTGTTATTTGGGCCCAAGGTCTAAGCAACTGTGAATTATGTAAGAAAGAGCGTTGAACTTGGCAGCCTCATCTCATTAGTGAAGCGGATAAACCTACAGGCATTTGGAGTTTCAAATCATTCCTGCATGGGGACACTAGATGGCACAATAGTAGAATAAATAGCAATCAACAATGACAGAGGCAGTTATACTGTATAATCACAGCAATCATTCCCCAATAATTTGAATACACTTCTAAAAAAACTAAAGTTGTGGTTTTCAAATAAAGTTCTGCTTTGAATTATGTTCAGATTCTATTCAAAGGCTATTTAAAACTGACACAAATTGACAGTCCATTTCAGCATTGTATTTGAATAATGTAATTGGCAGGTTGGATAAAATAATAGAGTCCCATCCAGTTTATCATGTCCTTTAGCCTCTCTCTGGTATACATTTCAGGACTTCCAAGGCTAAAACCAGTTTGCTTTCAAATGAGCTTGGACAAAATATGCAAATGCATGTACTGTCATGTCAGGATGTTACGTAACAAATAGGCTGAGGTTTACATGGATGTTTACATGGCACACATCATACACATACATTTTATGGCTGTACTCCGGTATTGCCACAAGTCAGATGGACTGTGATATTTTTATTGTTATACTCCCCTTTTGTGGATCTCTTTCAGCCAAGATTAGAAATAATGGCTTCTGTAAAAACCCCAGCTTAAACACGAGCTTGATGGTGCTTTTATATAAATGTATATAATTGATTGAATTGTATATTTCCTTTGAATTTGCCCCTTGCTTTTAACCATTCAGTACCCTGGCAGAATTTAGTGTGAAATGTACTATATAAAAACACCATTATTATTAAAATGAAAAACAAAACATTAGCTATCAAATGTTTTAATTGTATTATTATAGTCTTATTCAATGAGCATGTTTTTAGTTAATTTATTTGTACAGATGACAAATTTTCTGAAAACAACTTCTGAAAGTCGCTCACTCACACTCCGTCTCACTCTCTCACTCTTTCTGGCTCTCAATTGAAGTTTTTCAGTGTGGATCAGGAGGGGTGAGAATATAATGCCTAATGGACAGTGTGGGTGTGTGAATATGCCTGTGACTGCTCTCAGTAACTGTCCCCTGTGTAATTGCATAACAATGCAAAGTGCTCTGCAAATGCTGAATTTAGCCAAAAGGGAATAATTATCTTGGCAGTGTTTGTGCACAGATTTGGTATGGGTTTATGTTAAGTTTCACTGAGAGCAGCACTCTGTTGACTAAAATTATATCTTCAAAGCCATGGTACATTAAGATGCCAAGAAGCAGTGGACAGGACACAACTCTGTTGCACATTGTCTATCCTGTCATATGTTGCCGAAAGGATTTAATCACTTTCCTCTGTGCAACATAAAATAGTATACCTTCCATCATATACTCTGCTGCCAAAAATTCTAATTGACACAGGTGAGAATACTCAACTGCCTTTTCAAAGGAAATATAAGGTTTTGTCAAACTTAGGTGTTGTGATGAAATTTGTCGGTCACAACAGAGAGAGCTGATTAATGTCATCATTAATTGCACCAATTACTCACCAATGTCATCACCAATTACTTCTGATACTAATATTATTTTACATACAGTACACAACTGTGGTCAGAATTATGTGTAGTTATAATGTAGGGCAGTTATCAGAATGGCGTATCTCCTCAATGCTCACACACAAATCACTTTACCTAAAGGCTTTACAAAACACCACACACCAAGTCATGGTATGTTTATATATTCAGTCAAAGTGAATCTCAGTGGGATTGAACAGAGCCTGTAGGGAGCTGAGCTTCAGCCCTGGCAACAGCCTTAAGCCATCACTGCAATACTGAACCTGGATCAGGGGCTGCAGAAGAGATAACATAGCAATTACTGAGAAGAGCACATACACTATATGACCAAAAGTATCTGGACACCCCTTGGTCTGCGGCTGTTTTTCATGGTTTGGGCTAGGTCCCTTAGTTTCAGTGAAGGCAAATCTTAATGCTACAGCATACAATCACATTCCAGGTCACATATAGAAATGTGAAAATAGAAAATCCCTGCAGCAATACTTCAACATCTAGTTTAAAGCAATCCCAGAAGAGTGGAGGTTGTTATAGCAGCAAAGGGTTGACAAACTCCATATTAATGCACATAATTTTGGATGAGATGTTGGGTCAGGTGTCCACATACTTTGACCATGTAGTGTATTTTGCCGTATACACTTCAGTTCTACATATTTTCAGGTTTCTTCATTTGGATCTCTTTTCACTTCACTTGGATCTCTTTTCACTTCACAAATTATTATTATTATTATTATTATTATTATTATTATCCCCCTGAGTCTTCTGTGCTGCCTGAACCTGACAGAAGTAGCATTGTAGCTGAAATATGTGCAATCCTCAAATGCACTATTTGAAAGCTAGTGACTACTTTTTACTAGCTCGTGAATTGCAATGTCATTTTTCTGTCAGGTTCTGGCAGGGCAGAATCTTCTTGTAAACGACACTAGTATGTCTTCAGCCCATTGTATGCTAAGGATTGCGGGATAAAATAACTCGCTTGTCCTGTTCTCTATAATCATATCAAAATGTTATCACTAATTTGTAAGTAATATAAAAGAAATTGGCTTTTTATTAAGAGCAGAATAGTCTTCAGTGAGAAAAAAAACTCTAATGAGCCTGACTGTGTGCACACAGCAGGGTGTAAATGCTCTGGTAGCCTACTGATACACTTGCCAAGAATAGATACACTGGCTAACCCAGCTGGATTAACCTGCCTGGAGTGCAAGAGTAAATCATTCTGCCTGCTAGCCCGCTGACCTTGTGCCTTTCAACCTGTAATCTTAGCCAAAGGAGGAGAACTGTCACACGCACAAATTAATATCCACCTTTGAGGTGTATATAATCCGGGGGTGGAACATTTTGTTCTAGTAATGAGCAGGGCTCTTTGCTTTAATCACTCCAATAAATATCTGCTATATCATTGGCCTGCAGAATGTGCAGACCACTGATAGGTCTAAACTGTAAACAGCAGGCTATCCTCAGCAATGGCTAAGCCAAGATGCTACGAAGGCAAAGAGAATAATTGATGTATATAAATAATGCATTGAGTACAGAACTGTGCCCCAGTTGTATATGACTTTTTTGCCCGTCTCAACGATGGTTGCTATTCCCATTAAACAAGCAGATCTTGGAGTGATTTATCTTTGTCATCAAAAACATGATCCTGTTTCCATTTTACCTTCTCAAATTTACATTCTACCAAAGAGCACTCATTGAGTCACACTATGAAAACTGAACAGGGGGAATGCTGGAATGATTGATGCCTGTTCCACCTATCAGCGCATTGCACCTTCGTCAAGAGGTCCCTGATGACCTTATATCCATGAAACAAGACACCCCACATTTCTCTCTCTCTCTCTCTCTCTCTCTCTCCTCTTCTTCTCTTTTCCTTTTCACTCCTCGCTTTGTTTGTTCTGACCTTGAAGAGGACATCAACTCCTGTGTACTGCAGTACAGCATCTTGGGACATAAACAGTGTATATAGAACAAGCTGGCTGTGCCATACAACATTGCTGATGTGATCATTACATCACTTTGAATGTTGGAAGTCCCTAATACAAAATATGTGATGCAAAGCTTTTTTTTTTTTTGTTGTAGTTCTCAGAAGGTGACAATCATCCAGCATTGATGGGTTTGACAGAATCAGTTCATTTACTGTAATATTAATAGAAACACTGAATGAAAATTTGATTGAATGATGGCATTGCATTTTTCAGTTGCAATTCCTAACACTTTCAGTGGGCATTTAAATAACTCCAACAACAATTCTTGATATTGAAAGGTTAATAATCTACAGTCAGACTTCATGACACACTGGGAAATAAATCAACAGCTTCAAAGTCACTGACATACTGATGAAATGTTAAACATGTCACTTTCTTTTATTTTATGTCTGCCACTTGACTGAGACAGAATTAATCAGCACCAGCGAGAGCTGCGTAAAGTGTTTTAATGGCATTTGTTGTTGTGAAGTGATCCAACAGAGGATTCAGCGATAGCTGTTGCTGTGCAATCATTACTAGGAGGAGGTATCGGAGAGGCCAGAGACCCGGGGGATATACACACCAAACACCAACACTTCAACACTCAGCCATGTGTCAGTGTATACAGTTACTGCCTGGTGTCCATTTCATGATCAGAATATTAATTTCTTTTTCAGGCACTCATTTCTAAAGACCTGCATGTGATATGACGTGTTGATGAGTGGATTAACTCTGTTTTTCATGAGTCTGTGATAACACTTCAGCATTCACCCTCGAATGACACAGTAAAAAGGACATTGGTTCAGGTAGAGTCAACGTTCATTGACTCTCTAGTATGATGCTGATAATGGTGGTTCCGACCTGAACCTTTTCATTCTAATCAGCCATGTGATTACATCTTTTGCCATTAATATTAGAGATGCACCCTAAGTTGCATTTGTAAACCTGGCACAGGCATACTTTACAAAGACATATCAATCACAATAACCACTGTGTATTGCTGTTTTATTACCCTAATTCAAGTTTTAAATTGTCACACTAAATTTAGCTCAAAGGCAATGTATTAGACAAAACAGTAAGTTTAATCTTGTTGCCCTAATCTTGTTCCCTGCACTTCTGTTTGTGCACATACTGTAGGCCAATTGTTCAGCTTCAGGAGGGTGGGGGGGGGCACCTTTGGCCATAGAGGAATAAACCCCATGTGGAAGCATAGGTGACTAATGAGGCTGGAGCAGCTAATGAATATATACCATGTGTGTGCCTGAGTATGTGACAGAAAATAAGGGTGTGTGCATGGTTGTTTGTTCATTTGTGCATCTATAAATACAGAGGTCATTGTTGGCTAAGAACACAAGCAATAATAGACCAATACTATGCAATGTCGCTTGAAGCTGTACCATACAGTATTGGATCATAACTGTATGCAAGGGCTTTGAAGTACTGTGCGTTCTCCTTTTAATTATATAAGATCACGGTAATATGATATGGCTTTACAAGTTCCACGTATTACGCAAATATGAAACAAAAACTGAGCGAACACTTGTCAATGGCTGTAACCTCTAGTGTTATTTCTGAGATTTGGCAACATTTTGCTTATGATTCAGAGAGTCACAGTGTGCGAGTGAATGAGAGAGAATTATCTGTAGAGCAAATAAAAAACAAAAACAAAAAAACAATGAATAGATATACTAATTACTGAACTGTACAGTACTGAACAAACCGCATAATTGCCTAATATATTCCAAGCAGTGCATGAAGCCAAAGAACCTCCAAGGTAACCCTAGTAACCGTAAGGGCCCCTTGGACAGCAGCTTCGAATGTAATGCTCTGCTGCAGTGTGCTGATTGTGTCTGTGCTACTCACTCACAGCATGACCTGCTTGCTGAAGCAGTGACGGTCTCACGTCCATCATGTATTCTGGCCTTGGATCTCTAGCTCTGATAAGGCATCCATTGATTCCAGTTCTGCTTGGCTGAACTGAGGAGGAAATATTCAAGAGGTCAGCTCCACTCTGACAATGCGCTCATTCAACAACAGTCATGCACTTTCTCAGCTCAGTCGTTGTCAATGTCTTTACATATTTTTATGTATGGCTAATGCACTGATGGTACATGTCTCACATGTATTAGGATGTTTTGCAAAAAAAAAAAAAAAAGATGTAAATAAAATATCTTTAAAAATAAATGCTGAAATACTCACCAGTGTGCCCAGAGCTCCACTCTCTCTCAAATAAAACATATAATTGGGGGAAAGTTCATAGGTTTTTCCAGTACAGAGCCTCTTGATGTTCACAACAACTACTCCAGAATGTCCTGAAAAAACATAAACCCTTTCTGCTGGGTTCATTCCAAATGGACACTTAGAAACCCTTATATTAAGACCATATGTCCACAGATAGTGAAGGCTACAGACATTGGGCCTCATTCACAAAACCTTTCTTAAACTATTCTTACATTTCTTCTTAAAATGTTCTTACGGAAAACCAATATGGGATTCATGACACGTGCAGGCCTTTGTTTTTGTGTGTATCACAGGTGTATGTAATGATGAATGCTGGCTGTAAATTTTGTGCAATCCTGTTCATATGATTAGCATAATAGCCCTGAACAAATACAGATAAGAAAAAAAATTATGAATGCCGAAATGTTCTTGGAAACGTACTTACACACAGTTTACGATCAAATGTGATTGTATAAGTTTTGTGAATGAGGTCCATTGTCTTCTCAGTGACATAGGTGTCTAGATAGGATGCACAAAATACTGATTGGATGTATGTGAATAAGTAGGATCCTTGTCATTTGGTATAACATAGAATTACTTGAAAAAAAAAAAAAAATTCTGCTTTGAGTATTGTTGATGGAATTAAAACCATACATTTTTATTTCAGGTTACTGCTTTAAAACTTGTATTTCTGTTAAATAAATCCATCCTTTTGTTGCATACGTCTGGATGAAACTGTAAATAAGGTGAAGTAAACAACAAAACACCTGTACAATCATTAAAAAATAATGAGAGAAGCAGGCTCGATTCCTCGCTTCAACTCAGCGTTGAATGACTTAACACGATACTCCGTGTTTCACTTAAAGAGAGATACTTACCCTCTGCGCCACAGCTCACCAGAAGGAAGTGAATTTCTTGCCGAAAGCAGAGACAGCTATTTGATAGAAAGACAGACACAAATAAATGGCTGAGTCTCACAGCATGACCAGCGAAGTGTATACCACAATGTTTCAGACCAGGAGTCCGCACTCGCTGAATGAAGAATGAGAGATTCTAACTGAAATACTTGTTTAACAGTACACATTTTCTCTTGAATAATTTTTTTTATAACTGCATTTTCAGAATTTCTTTAACATTTATGTGAAATATGCACCGTGCTTATGTGGAACTATAGCATAATATTCAGGCCTGTCACATGCACGAATGGTCAATAGACAGGCAAAGTCAGCACTGGCTGCTGTCGCTTCCGTGCGGGGCTCACCTTCTCCCAGTTTCCCCGCCTGTTCGGCCGCACCTCCTGGCAGGATTTTGGAGAGGACGCTCTCCCCTTCAGCAGCTGGTTGTCCCGCTGCTGCGCTCCCGATCCCTCCAGGTCTGGGGGCTGCTTTTGAGCCTGTGAAGGGGGAATGGGACCGATAAGGGGCTGGAAAACAGCTAGCAGCCAGCAGATGTGTGTGTCTTTTCTGACAGTTGAGAAGAGAAGGGGGCCTCCAACAAACACCAAACTTTTATAAAACAAAAACATCAATAGATGTTTAACCTGCAACAAATTTCCTCAGGAAAAAGAAATGCACCTCATTTAAATGCTCCACCACACATTTTTGTTGATAGTACTCAAGTGTGAGTCATGTTAAAGCAATAGCTTTGGTGATAAATGACCACGGTCACTGTAACACATATACAAAGACCTTTTGGTGGCATGCAGTGTAATCCCATTTGTAAAAACAGAGAAATTAAACTGAACAGGCAGCTTCCACTGTAGATACATATAACGTTATATAACATATAATTTCAGATAGGTCAAGCAACATTATAAAAATGTTAAAAAATAAAAAAGGTGACCAAAAGCATCATTGCCATTTATTTTTTTTATTTTTACAATTAGAGAAGACATGTGCCCAAACTTTCTGCAGCCCTGGATAACATATATTTTAAGTACTTTAAGAGAGAATATTATAAAATATAAATGAATATAATAATGCAGTCTTAATAAACATTTAATTAGACAGCATAAATATACTGTATATGAAACTGGATACACGCAGATCTAATAAACTACAGGCCAAATTAACTTGGGTCTCCTGTCTGTGAAATCTACTGTATCACAAAGGGTAATTTGGAATTATTCTTCAAAGGATTCTAATAAGAAAGACAAACCTTCAGCTACATGAAGGATGCATCAATATATTTTGGCCAAAACCAGGCTTATGGTGTCATGTATTTGTATTTTTAAAGAAAGTACTGCATTAATGAAGGATTATCAAACTAAAATGAGTAACAATACATCTCAAAGTTGATTCAAAATTACCTCCAATCTAAAAAAAACATCTGCAAGTGTGCATGACTATTGGGTGAGGGAGGTACTAAAATAGATTGTAAGCAATAGGACCAGATTTGGGTATAAAAGTTGTTCCAAGGATCCTTTGGCTTGACATTACGTGGAAGCCATAAAATGGCAAGAAGGATCCTGGGGGACAAAATATTGATTGTAAAACAAGAGTTTAAATAAATCTTATACAATGCCTTCTTCAGATCACATTTGGCCAGCTCCTGCTAGAAAATATTTAGATTGAGTGTTCATGAAGAGTGAAAAATCTTCATTATAACTTCAATGAAAATAATGTTATAATATCTTACATGGATTGTACAGATAAATACAAAAAGAAATCAGATAAACAAATATTCTTATATTACCATAATTTAATGATGATATCGTAATTGTAAATGCAGTGTGCCTCTGTCAATATATCCACTGTAAACTTTATAATCATTATTGATGACTTGACTCCTTTATGTGAAGGCACATAAACTTAAATCCCTCTCAAATATGGACTCTGGGTGTGCAATATGAACATTCTCAGCTTTGCTCCCAAGCAAAAGCAAGTTTAATGGACTTGGATTCAGAGACAAGAGACATTTGAAAACAGACCGAAGGAAACCCACGTCTTAGGCCAACTCACCTATTCCAGTCAGAGGGGGCTGAGGTGTTTTTGCAGGCTGTGCCGCTGCTGGCTTGGCAGCCATACCAGGAGCAAGGGTCGTGTCTGTCTTTACCTATCCCACCAAAGAGAACAGAATTACTCTGGCTGGGGGTGGAGGTGTGGGTGTAAAAGCGATCTGAATAATTTCACGTAAAGTCAACAGGCCTTCAAAAATATACATTTTTGATCCAATTTTTTTAGCAAATACTCCACATACTGTACATTTCTGAGATTTGATTAAAATAAATATTTTTAAAATCTATACAGTATTAATTTTGCCTCTAACATGAGGTTGCATGTCTCATTAAATAAGACCAATAATATATGACATTAACACAGGGTTTCAAAGGACAATACTGATTTTTTTAAACATTCATATAGAGCCTAAAGGCCCTTTAGAGTTTATATAGCCTGTTATTTTACTAAGTGACTATTTAAACTATATATAATACATCTGTGTTAGAAGAAAGACCCATGTGGGGATACAGCTGCAATGTTCTGAGTGAGTGTGTGTGCCTGTGTTTCACATTTCACACCTCTGCCCAATTACATTACATTTTGGCATTTAATAGACACTCTTATTTAGAGCGAATTATACAGATCACATGTTTTACATACAATCCATTTATACAGCTACATGCTTTACCAAGGCAATTAAGGTTAAGTACCTTACTCAAGGGTACAACAGCAGCATCCCAGCTGGGAATCCAAAACCATTGAGTTACAAGCCCAGTTTCCAATGCATTATGCTACATTGCCACCATAGTTTGGATGTGTTTGCACATTGAGGTCACTTGAATTAAAGAAATATGCTACATTCACCACACGTCACTTGGGTTTCTTAGTATATTTTGGCAATCTGTACTAAAATTTAATGCTGACGAATCACCAAAATGGCTGCCGCAGTGAGAACAGAAAATGGGAAAAGGAAAGTGAAAGAAAATCAGGTCAGAGCAAGTCAGAGAAAGCACTTTTCAAATAAATTTAATTCAAGTTTATTTTATTAAACCAACATAAATGTAAATGTAAATGTAATAGAACTATCACATTGCTTTTATTTAAGAGCAAATAGAGCAAAAACAAAAAAGCATGGTATCATTAAATGGAACGCTTCCCTGCACTTACCGCAGTGGCAGGCTGAGTGGTTGCCTGTGGCTGTCGAACCTGGGTTTGTCCAGGCTTAGCCTGCAGTTGCTGGGCTTGCACTGGCTGCGGCTGCGCTGTCCCTGCTGGCTGTGGCTGTGATTGCCTTGCTGCTGAAGCCTGGGCCTGCTGCTGCTGTTGGGTGCGTGGCTGCTGGCCCTGCTGCCCCTGCTGCTGCATGCCCTCCTGCAGCTGTGATGCAGACTGCCTCCCTGATGGTGGCCCCCCAGACGATCGCTGCTGCTGCTGACTGGACCCCTGCTGCCTCGACGAGGGCGGATGGGACTGTAAGTCCTGTTGCTTCCTAGAGGACGTCTGCTGGTGGTGGCTGGAGGACGACTGCTGCTTCTGCCCCCTCTGGCTGCTTGAGCTGTGGTGGTGGCTGGAGGGGTCACGAGAGTAATCTGAGCCATGGTAGCCCTGTGAAGACCGGGAGTCAGAGGTCCCTCTCTTTCCAGAGGATGACATTCCCCGTGTATCATGGCGCATAGAAGGGTCTTTGGGATGTCCTCTAGAAGACCTGGAGGACCTGGGATCTTCTGAGGAGTGGCGGGATGAGGACGAGTGTCTCCCAGAGCTACCATGGTGTCTGTGGTCCCGGGAAGAAGAATGGCGCGAGTGACTGTAGTCATCCTGTGGCCAAAGGTCCTCTTCTGGGGGCTCATCATAGTCATGGTATGTGTGCTTGACATGGCTCCTCCTCTGTGAGGAAGAATGGCCACTGCTTCCATAGTGCCTGGACCTATCCGAACGGGCTTCCCTCGGCTTCTCAAACCAGTCTGTCTCTTCCTGTCCCAAATGATAGGCTTTGGGACAGAAAGCAAATACAGATTACAGTAAATCTCCATATCCATTGGCGAGAAAGGCATGCAGACTGAAGCCATGCATGGAAAATTTTTAAAAATGTGCAAAATACAAACCCTTTGGGAAAAAAAACCAATAAAAATATAATCATGGCCACACCAAATCAAACCATTGAATAAACCATGAAAATGATCACAGGTTAGCATGACACATCACCAAACACAAACACTTTTAAATGGTTGACGATGTTCATAGAACAAAACATCAAAACAGGATGCAAATCAAAACATGCCTAAACAAATGTTTATAAAAACATGCAGGCACATGCAACTTCAGCCTTAGGCACAGCATTCCCATGAACATTCAGTTCAGACAAGAGCAGCTAGTTGTTTCAAGAGGCAACACTGGCATGCAGATTCTCATTTAGGTGGGTGGGGGACGTTAAGGTAGGCATTATTTGGCATTCAGCACCAATTACCTTCACTGTCAGACACAGCACAATGCATATCATCTATAATGTAAGAATCGTCAGGTTTGTAGACGTGGCTTCTTGGCAGGTCTTTCATGTGGTCCTGCACATCAGGCAAGGAGTGGCTAGAGCCATACTGATTGCGACTGTCAGGAGGCTCTGGCCCTATAGAGCCTCGCCCAACACCCATGGGCTTCCCCACGGGGCTGAGCGGGCTCTCCTCCTCTGAATATTGGGAGCGCATCGAAGGCCTGCCACGATTGTAACTGCCCCTCTGGGAGCGATCCATAGTGTCTCTCTCATACGACTTGCTCCTATGGCCACCCGAATCTCTTGATGAGATCTTGTCCATCCCGTAGCCTGTCGACCTGGACCTTCCAGAGCTGTACATGCGGTCATCCTCCTCCAAGGCCTCACGACTAGACATGCCGTAATACTTTTGTTGATCGTAGACATTTTTCTTCAATCCATATGCAATGTCATCCTGCATCTTCTTAGCCCTAGATACTACAGTGCAGCTACCACCAGATGATGTGGTTATGGTATAGGAGGCTAGGTCAGACTCCACATCTTTAGCCTCTTCAATGGGGGAAAACTTGGAGATCTTCTGTTCCATGCCTTGCTTCCTGTGTTTACTCCGTTTTGAGGACACAACAGCCGGGCCCAGACTTTTGGAGGAATGCTTCTGGACTCCCATGCTGGAGCCATATTTGTCTGCACGTGTGGAATGTTTGTAGTCATCATAGTAATAGGAGGATCCCCCACCCATGCTACTGCTGCTGCTGCCCATTCGGCCATGACTGTCTGAACCTCGCTGGTGGTAGCTGCTGGTGCTCTTACCCCTGCCATGATGGTCGTAAAGGTCTTCCTCGGACTCCTCCTCGGTCCTGCCATAGGAACTCACTCTCGCAGGGCCGGTCTCACTCCCGTAGCGTCCGCTGGCAGGGTGTCCGTGGGTGTCAGTCTTGTGCATATCTGAGGAAGTGCCCATGTTGTCTTTTGTCAGCTCACTGATGTCATCTATCATGACATAATTTCGTGGGATGTTCTGCTCGAGATTAGAATAGAGGCCATCTGAGGTATAGGCGGAGGATGGACTATCTGCGGAGTGAATCCGGTCAGACAAGGTTGTCTCAGGAGGTTTATACTGTCCATAAGTACTGGCAACAGATGTAGTGTACTGTCCATAAGTGCTGGCAACAGTCGTGTTGTACTGTCCATATGTATTAGCTACCGTCGTGGTATATTGTCCATAAGGATTAGCCACAGCTGTGGAGGTGTAGGTATTATCTTGAGCTGTGGTAGTCACTACCACAGTAGGAGTACTGATGACTTCATAGTTAGTAGGCATCTTCTGCTCTAAATCAGCCAAGGAGGTTTGCCGTGGCCTCTGGTGAACAGTAAGGATCTCTGCCATTGGCTGGAAAGGCATGCTTGGGCCTGTTGGGAAGGAAGGTTGGGTTGGATATGGCAGGGAATGTGTTGGGTAGGGGGTTGGACCAGGGGGCGGCTGGAACCCAGGGAGGCTCGGCTGCACTCCCAAGTCCACTGGATAGGGGGGCTGACTTTGAGGGAAGCTATGAGGTGGGTAAGTGGTTTGTGCCTGGTAGGTTGGAGGGGGAGGTTGGGGCTGCAAGGCACTCGGTTGAAGGTGAGTTTGTGCGATTGTTGGATATGGAGGGGGCTGAAATCCTGTTTGCTGATAGGGAGAGGGAGCAGGCACCTGTGGTGTGGGTTGGCTTTGTGGGTACTGGTAAGCGACAAAGGAGGAGGTGGGAGGATACTGAGCTGTGCTCAATTGATCAGTAGAATACTGGCTCAATGGCGCTGTGCTTGGTCTTGTGAGCAGGCCATTGCTCTCAAAGGCTGCGGCTAACCGCAAGTTGTTAAGCTCACTGTCTGACATGTAGTCTCTCGAGTCTCCCATGCACCGGATATAGGCTAGCTCTCTCCGCTCCCTCTCCTTCAACAGGGTCTCCTTGCGTTGGTTGATGCCCAGCTCTAAATACCGCAACTTGGCATCAATCTCCTTCTCTTCTTCCTCCAACTCTGCTTGCTGCTTGCGCAGCTTGGTGGACTCTTGCTCTACCACCTTCAGCTCATGAGTGATGTCCTTCAGGAGACTGGCTTTTGTGGCGAGCATTGGCCTGGATACCATCTTATGAGGCATAGTGGGGCAGCCGTACATCTGAGGAAAGGCAGGACTAATCATAGGAAGGTTGGTTTCCTCTGGGGGTGGACTGGGCAGAGTCCTCTTTACTTTCCGCATCAGTGAACTGTGCTGCAGAGCTGCAAGCTGGAAAATGTAAAGGAGTCACTTATTCAATACTACATCTTCATTGACAATGGTTTGGATTTTTTCATTAAAGATTTTATATATGCTCAATGTCCCAGCATTAATGTCTGAATTTTGACTAAAAATCTAAGTAAATATTTTTGTGGGTTTATGAAGCCTGGATTGACAAACATTAGTTCTGGCTGCTATTTAACACATTCTTAAAACCCAAAAAAGTAAAGCTATTCATAAAACTTCTTCAATTTGAAGTATTGAGATACAAACTACAAAATACACAGCATGTTTACTTACTTTCTGTAACACATATTTGTTTATTACTAATTATTTAATAAACTGAGTTCTTTTTTTTGAGGGGGGGGGGGCATTAACTGTATTCATAATGTAAAAAAGGTTGCTGGAGGATTAGGGGGGGAAAAAGCATACAATAATTATTAAAAAGTTAGTCTATAATTCGAACACAACACTTATTACTTCCATTAACTACAAAATCCTGGACCGGACTGTCTACAATGTAAATTTGTGTCCAAAGCATGTATAATACAGCATCTACTAACATTTTCAAAGTCTTAAAGTGAGAAAATCAGCTACTTACTCCTGTAAACTACTATGCAGACTGATGATAAATTTATTGATAATCCAGAATTATGCAAGAGCCATTAATAAACCCTTTACACAGAACATAAAAGCACTGCCTTGATACAGTTTGTAACCTTCTAAGATTCTAAGCCATTTATATTGGAGAATGATTTGCAGGCATAGAGCTGATGAACATAGACAGAAGGGGCCAGATGTGCATACGTAAAACCCACGGCACAAAATGCAGCCTGACGAGGGTATATTGGTGTGCACACAGTCTGCATGAAATTAACATCTTACTTACTGAGGCTACAGCTAATTACACAATCAGTGAATTGGACTGCCTACTAATTGCATTTTTGCAAGGTGCAGTTTAAAAAAACCCTGTTCAGTGCATTGAATATCTTGATTGGATGTGGGGAAATTGATGTATCTTCTGGTGTGATGTAAGAGTGTATCCAACACTACAGACAGCACAGGACAAAATTCAGACTGTGATATTCCAGCAGTGGTGGCAACTGTGGATTGAAATGATCCAGATGCAATATAGTGTATGTTGCAAGGAGCTTGGCTATTGGATGGAATAGGAATGTTATGTGGGAGTTTCCAGGTCTTTTATTTCACCCAGAAGAATAATTATTTATAGGGGTGGATGTTTTCACAGGAGTCACAGGTGCCATTGATTCCATGATTTTTGTCTCTTTGTTTGGCAGTTCCTTGTCTTTCCCCATTTTGTGCCATTTTGTGATTTTTCAGCAGTATTGTATGGTAACTACAATGCAGCCTGCAGTCATTTGCTGCAATCAAATGTTTGATGACCCCTGTCAACAGTCCTGATGCTGATTGCTCCTTGTCCTGTAGCTAGGCATTGTTATCAAATGTTCAAACCTTGCAATGTAGGCTAACCTTGCACCAAATCTAATTTCATTGTATTCTAATTAAGCCTATCAATGCATTTACTCTTTTCCGTGACTGCTTCATGGCTTAAGCCAAACACCCTACCTTTATTATTGCATGGCTGCTTAATCTGTGCCATTTGATGATTTCTTGCTCCGGGAGTTCAAAAAGTGTGATTCTTGTTGCAAAGATTCTCTCAATGCATCTGTGAGGCCTATACCTGTGTCTCAGTCTTGCTTGTGCCTTGATTTATGTCTGCTCTTTACAAGAATATAAATTTCACACAAAAATTGACCCATTAATTATGTTGACTGTTTCTGTTATTTGCACAATTCTGCCTTATACATGTATGCATTAAGGGGAGAAGTGCATCTTGTGATGACTTGCGTAGAGTCATTACCCCGGCTCCCCCATAATAAATAAATAAATAAATAAATAAATAAATAAATCCTATTTTATACTTGCTTTACTTGCTTCCTCTCTCCTGGCCACTTAATTCTCCTCACCTGATGAGGTCCCAGTATAATGATGTCATCTATAACACCAATACTTTTGCTCCTTTGAACATCAGATTGATTCCTTCCACTCAGGCCCTCTCCTTGGTACACTTCAGGACTTGAAAATGAAAGCCGTTGGTTGCCTCTCCAAGTGTTTAATAAGAACGCTCCCCTTACCAGCTAAATACTGACAATTTCTCCAAATACAGGGAAGCCCTTACCTCTGTCCAGTCCACATGTTTCACCCTCTCTGATGGTTGTGGAAAGACTTAAACCCTATTTGCCACCATCAATGCGCTCCTCCAACCTCTTAACTTTATTGCTTTGAGCTCCACTGATCAGTATACTGCTTTCCAAAGCGTCTTGAGATAAAATAAATATCAACCAACATCTCTCACTCTCAGCCCTATCACTGTACTATAGTGTGTGCTCCCACTACTTCACCTTTTCTCTAATTATTATATACACAGTATGACAACATGATGATGATGATATGATGTGTTCTTTGTAAAGTGACCTTTGGTTTCAGAAAGGTGCTATACATAGATACAACTTAGAAATTCCCGTATATTTGGTTTTTTAATGTTCATTAAAAAAAAAAACTCTTGGACCCTTTGTAACTTGTAGCACACATCATTGACAGTAAATAGTTATGGGGCATTATACTGTATATTACTGCTCAGAATGGAAAACAGAAACATTTTTTTTGGGATTGGATAGATTTTAAAAGACTGAATGAAAAAAAATACTTATACATTACTTATTAAATTGGATACATTTTTGTGAAGTAATATGACATATAAAGAATAGAGACTGTGCCAACAGCAAGAGCAACAACTATATTTTTAGTATAAAAAATCCACTGTAAAACAGTCTAAATATACTACACCACCAAAAGGTACTGTATACCAGTAAGCAATATGAAAGGAGATACCCAGAAACAGCATTTATCTAATTTCCTTGTGCATCAAACACTTATTGTATTTACCAATGAATAATTGGATAAATCTTGTCGCAAAGCAATTTCACAGTGTTTTCTAGCTCCCTCTCATCCTGCTACTCTGGGAAAGGCAATTACAGATCAGCACTCACTCTGACTCATGCTGACACCACTTCCCTCTAAACGGGGTATTTGCATTATGAATTTAGCAGTTCTGGCTTCTACTGACAGAAATCTTTTTGGAATCTGCTATTTCTCAACTCTCATCAGAATGCTGACAAGCCATCAATTAATTAATAATTATAATTACAGATATATCAGGAAATATTCAAAGTAATTAATTCAAGTGGCTCACATATGGGGGTTTTAAGGCTATCCTTCTGAAATGATGTTGCCATAGAGTCAGAAAAGCCGTGGAGTATGAGTGAAGTTAACATCCAGGAAATGTTCATTTAATTACTGCACATTATACGCTCATGACCCACCTGGCTTTGAAGAACTTGTTGTTGATACAAGGCAAACCTAGCCTTAACTGGATCTTCTGAACTTGGGCTGAGTGGCTTTGGATCAGACATCGATCGTTGTACATTCTTGATAGGTCGGGGCAATGTCTGTTGACGGTGGGAAGACTCTACTGTGAAGTGCTTCTGTGGTGTGACATGAGCTTTATTGAGGCGTTCACTAGAGGAGAATGAGGTCTCCATTAGGCGATGAGGGGAAAGAGGGGAGACAGGAGAGTGAAGCACCTGGGGTGACTTAGGAGTTTGGCGTACGAAGCTGGAGAGTGACTCATTGTGCAGATGGTGAGACTGGTAGCTGATCTCAAGAGGATCAGGTTTCCTTCTCTCAAACTTGGCCATCCCTTGCTGTCGAGGATCAGTAACAAGCTGTATACCAGTGGAGTAAGGACCTATGGTGGTGGGCACATTCAGCTGAGGAATGACCATTCCTTGGGACTGACCCTCTATTTCAGTCTGACAGCCAAGGCTTTCCCCTTTCTGGGTCCTCTCAGGGGCTGAAATATAATGCACAATCTGTACTTTCGGATCAGATGTGGTGATGTGAATAGCAGGAGAGACCCTCCCTAACTGCTCAGATTCAGTCTGTGCTGAACAATCACGAATGGTCTGGACTGCAATACTTGAGGAGGAAACCTTTGATGTGTCAACTTTGCTCTCGACATTGGTATCAGAGTGCTTTGTAAAACGTGACCGTCTGCGCCTTACTGGCTGCTCCCACTCCGCTTTGTCTTCATCATCAGTCTGAACACTGCAGTCCACACTACGTCTGGTTCTCCTTCGCCGTGATATCATGAATCTTTCTTCACCATCTTCGTCATCAGTCTGAACACTGCTGTCAACAATCCTCTTCACCATGGGCTGGTTCTCCTCTCCGTCTACCCCATCCCTCAAACGAGGCATTGAGCTTCGCTTCTTCATGGACCTTGTCTCTACATGCTCCTCCTTATTCCTCAGTGATATATCTGAGGCAGAGCTGGGCAAAACCCTTGATGTCTGCCCTTCTATGTAAGGTTGCCAAGTCTGACCAGTCTGATCCACTGTCCGCTGAAATTCAGATGGAACATGTTGAATTACCCTTCCAGTTTGGTCACAGACCACAGAGTATCCCTGAGGGGCTGCCCCTGCCACCCCAGCTACACCCTGTGTTGCACCATGACCATTTGTAGCTGTAGGGCCAGATGCTGACGCTGTTGCTGCAGCTGCAGCAGCAGCAGCAGTTTTCTGCCTTTTCTGTTCTTCAAGCTGTTGTTGGAGCTGCTGCTGCAGTGACTGTATCTGGTCTAGCTGCATTTTCTGTTGAGCTAATTGTTCCCTCTGCATGACCAGCTGATTCTCTCTCTCAGTCTGTTGCTGCTGCAAGACTTGCTGTTTGATGGACTGCAGCTCCTGGATTTCACGCTGTACTAACATTTGTTCTTTTTCCCTGTGTCTCTGAAGATCAAAACGCTCTCTCTCCAATTCTTCCTGCAAGCGCATTTGTCGTAGTTTCTCCAGCTCCACACACTCTCGTTCCAACTGCAGTTGTTGCTCTTGCTGTCGGCGCAGTCTCTCTTCTTCCCTGTCCTTCTCTGGGCCGCTGCTGCTGGCAACCATGCTGATTGCAGGGGCAAATGCAGCCTGAGGCTGGGCTTGAGTCAGGGATATCTGAGACTGAATTTGGGGCTGAGGTTGGACTTGCATTTGAGAATGGGCTTGAGGCTGCATCTGAAGCTGAGCTTGGACTTGCATATGTGGATGAACTAGAGGTTGAACAAGGTTATGAGCCTGGGGTTGAATTTGGGGCTGAGCTTGTGGTGAAATTTGAGTGTATGCTTGGGGCTGAGTTTGTGGTGGTATCTGAGCCTGTACTTGTGGCTGCACTTGAGATTGAGCGGGAGGCTGTAGTGGGGCCTGGGCCTGGGCATTTGGCTGCTGGGGCTGGGTTAGTTGCATTGGAAAATGAGATTGGGGTTGTTGTTGGTTTGTAGGCACAATAACTGGTGATGGAAGAGGCACCACTGTAGTATTAGCTGATGGTAGAGAAGCAGTAGTAACAGGCATTGTAGTGGTCACAGAGGGCTTTCCAAGGTAAACAGGTGTGTCTATAGTTGTGGTAGAGGCAGATGCACTAGAGGCAGGAACAGAGGCTGTTGGAAAGCGGTTCGGTGGAGGAAAGCGGTAAGGCCCCTGTGAGGATAGCGGCATCCTTTGAGAGACAAGAGGCATCCTGGTGAGGCTCGCCAAAGGTACCGGAGTCATATTACCTGTAAGATAAGGTCTATAAACACCCCTCAGCATGGGTCGCAAGACAGAGGCAGGCTGAGTAGTGATTGGCAAGGTAGAGGCTATTGGGGTATTAATGGTGGAATAGATCATACCATCAGCAGCTCTTACTGCAGAGGGATACATTGCCCGTAGCGTTGCTTGTCTAGCATTGATTAAATTAGTATATGCTTGACCAGGGGAAAGTTGCTGGCCATCAGGGCCGTACATGAGGTTAGCTTTCATTGATGTTAACCCCTGTTGTAAATTAAGCCTTCCTGCTGGACCAGCTCCCCTGGCAGAGCCATACTGTATATCTGGGGTGTTGCTATATCGTCCCCCAAACTGCTCCATTGAGTTCAGAGCTGCACACATCCTACTGATTTCCCTAGCAGTGGTAGCACTATAGTGGGCTAAGTTGGATTCTTGGAAAGTGGAAAGGTCTCGAGATGAATAGCCATAATCTGTACTAATGTTTGACATTGAGCTGTACCTTCGCATAGGTAAAGGCTGACTCATGACATCCCCCTGAAACCGTAAATCTGTATAGGACCCATATTGCATTCCCATGCTAAGATAACTTCCATCATAGGCTTGCTTCATGGTGCTCAGATCCATAGCCAGGTCTCCAGAGCCATATAGACTAGGGTCATTCTTTGTCTGATAGAAGTGAAGACCAGCATCTGCTAGATTACTATCTGACATGGATGGCTGCAGCCTTCCAGAAAGGGGCGTTTGGTAGGGTTTACGCTCTTCAATTATGTTGTGACTCACAACTCCTGGCTCTTGATATGGGTAGCTTTCTTGTCCAGGCTCTTGTGGCTGATTTCCATAGAACTGAGGAGGTGCAGAAGGAGGGCGGTTGCTTTGCAAAGGTTCTGCAGCGTGTATCTTTTCTTCCACTTTAGGCTTTTGAGTGAAAGGGCGTCCTGCACAGCTACCACCAAAAGGTAGTCTATACACTACATCACAACAGGCTACCTGTTTGTCAGTTTTTATCTGCCCAGTCAGGTCCATGGCATCTTGTGGCTCTTCTGGTTTAACCAGCTGGGACACTGGTGCTCCATGTGTGACTGTGTCCATCTGGACCAACATCACTTGGGGTTTGACTGCAGACAGATTTGTGATTGGAGGTTTACTCTTAAGTTCCAATGGAAGACCACTTGCACCATACATTTCATGAGACAGAGCAGGGGAGAGTGCACTCTGTGCAGCTGGATCAGGGAGAGGGGACACTCTGGGGATAGCACTGACTACAGCCTGGGCATTGCTTGTCTGACTCACAAGCAAATCTTTTTTCAGCAAGGGCTGGACCTGGTTCACTAAATTGTACCTGGCAAAAGAAGCTGCTTGCTGTTGCTGAAGCTGCTGTTGCTGTTGGTGATGCTGCTGCAGCTGCTGTTCTAGCAGCTGCTGCTGTTCTTGCAACTTTTGTTGCTGCTTCTGTAGTTGCTGCTGCTGAATGCTCAAGTCCTCCAGCTTAGCATCTATCTTTGGAATGGATGGGTCAATTGGTGCTGGTTTGTTCTGTGTCAGGCATACTGCTGATCCTACTCCCTGGCCAAGGTCAACTCTGTTCTGCATTGGATCACCATAGACTACAGGTTGTTTTGGCTGCGATATGAACATGGAAGCTGCAACAGTGATGCTTACTGTAGTCACAGCCACATGTGGATGTTCCTGGGAATTCAGATTCATAACGAGTGGCTGAACAGCAGTGGAATGACGACTGGGGCTTCCCTCGGCATCACCAGAGTACTTTCGTGCCTCTGTTGCTAAAGATGTCAAATCCATACCATGATCTGTCATTATAATTGGGGCTGGCTTTGTTGTTGTCCTCAGATCAACCAAACTGCTGCTTGACATCATTTGGCCTTGTTCAACTCTGGATGTACCGGGAACAGTGGAGATTCTACAAAGGGAAATATTTTCCATGGACAATGATCCATGGCTGCAGGTACTTGCAGTGGTCACCATGCTAGTGCCAACACTAACCCTTTCCACAATCTTTGTCTTATATAAAACATGTGGTGAAGAATCTTGGGTTGGGGAGGGTGGGGAACTTGATGTAGGACTGTACGTGTCAAAGGTTGGCTGACGGCTCAATCTGGTTGGTGAAGACAGAGGAGAGGTTGAGGAGTTGACTGTTATCGGCTTAGCAGGGCTTGTAGGCTCAGACCCTAATGTTATCACCATAAAAGGTGAATCCTGAGAGGACTGTTGTCTGGAGAGGCGGGGTGAAACAATTCTGTGAGGTGTCTGGGTTCCTTGAGCCATTACTGGGGATGTAGTACCAGAGCCGGAAGGTGATACTGACATAGCAGTATTGAGGGTTTGTGTGGCAAACTCAATCGTGGTTTTTCTGGCTGGAGATCGTTTAGGACTCTGTATAGGAGATGTAGTGGGGGAAAGAGGAGGGCTTGTTCCTTTGAAATAAGTAAAGACCTTGGATGTAAGGGATTCAGATTCAGGCTCTGATGCTGCCACTTGTACATTTTCTCTGACTTGAATGCTCCTGCTCTCTGTAGCTCTCCTCCCAGTAACATCCCTCTGACTGTAAGTCTGAGTAATCTCTGCTATTCTACTGGAAACGTTTGAACCAGCTCCTGCTTGCCGGGTGTACATTGGTGACTGGGTTGTAGTTATAGTCTGGGTGACAATTGACTGGGTAACAGTCACAGCATCTCTAGAATAAACTCCATAAGCTGCTATGGTGGTAGCTATGACAGGAGCAACTCCATTCTTTGTGGTTTGACTTTTAATTCTGTCTTTCTGCCCTTCTTTGGAAAAATGTTGTGTCACTCGGACATCAGGAATTCCCCTCCCTCCAGTTATGCTGGGCTCATTACTTGTGGAAGCAAATGAAACTGGTGCTGACAGCTGAGTTGGACTTGTCCCAGGCGTAAGGAGAGCATTGTTTTGTTCTAGTAATTTAGCAAAAGCTGACCCTGTATCCAAAAGCTGCTTGTCTGTGTAAGACTCATCTATTTCAATCTGATCATCGGGCTGTTCTTCCAAGTCATGAGTGGAAGACTGATGCATTTTGGTAATGCTTTGGGACGTCTGACGAATTTCCTCATAGATGTTATCGGTCTCTGCTGAATTGTTTTCATAGCCAGTCTCCTCCTGGTTATTATAGTCATAATCTTCCTCATATTGTTGCTGCTGTCCATTCCGTAATTCTTCTTGCTGATAGGAATCATCATACTGCTGCCCATGTCTCACATGTTGTGCCTGCTGCTTTTGTAACATCTCTGCCTTCCTCATCATTTCCTCATAAACCTCTTCAGCACTTTTAAGTGGTTTGCTACTTGAGGAAGAGCTGGTGGTGCTTGGTTTCTCAGTGGGGGAGTAGAGTGACATAAATGTTGGCAGGTTGTACTCACTTCCAGACTTGTAGAGCTTGGAAGATATTTCAAAACCTTCAGCCTCAGAATCAATAGAAGGTGAATATTCTGAGCAGGAGGATCGGTGAAGTTCCTCCATTTCTGCTGCCTGTCTCAGCTCCTCTGTGGGAGATGCATCTTCAATGGGAGAGAGGTTACTGGGGGGAGTTTTGGATCTCTCTCTACGTCTCTGTGCCCTCAGCTCCTCCTTGTCTCTCTTAGTTTTCCTGGCTGTGCTCCGAATCCTCTGCTGCTCAACTTCTCGCATCTTCTCCTGTTCCCGCAGCAGTTCCTCTTCCTCTCTTAACTCATCTTCTTCAGATGAATCCTCAATTGTTGGCAGAAGTGGGCCATGGGAACGATGCCGGGCTTTCCTCTGTTGCTTAGCTTCTTCTAACCTCTGTCTACGACTAGGGCTGCTGTCACTATCATCCTCCATGGAAGATACCGAAGTGGGAGAAGTACCAGAAGTGTAACTTGGAGTTGTCGCAGGAAGGGTTGAAGAGTATTCCCCCCTTGACCGCTCATCAGGAGAGCCAGTCAGACTTTCCATTTCCAGCTCTGGTTCTCGGTCCAAGCTAAGGTCATTTTCATTGCTGAGCTCCATGTCACGGTTGTAACTGCTTGTATTGTTCAATTCAATAGTCTTGAAACGACGGAGGCCTCCTTGGGAAGCCATCAGATCTTCATCACCATCTTCACTTGGGCCTTGGTAGGCATCATCAGCTCCTTTGCTTTCCTCTTCAAAGCTACTGGAGTGATGAGTGAGGCGGCGCTGCTTCTCTTTCCCTGAATCTGCACTGTGCTTATGGCTCTTTTTTGGTTTTTGGTAACTGTAATCTTCATCATCCTCTTCATTATCCTCATCGGCACTCATTTCCAAGATCTGCCTCCTCATAAACTCCTCATCTGTCATCTCTGTCTCTTGTTTTCTTTGCCTGCCTGGTAAAAGGGAATGCCCATTTTCACTGCTGTCCTCCACATAATCGTGGCGTAGCTTGCTGCTGAATTCATCGGATGATTCTGCCACACTATTCCTGAGATTACGCTGGTTCTCCCAGTCTGGGTCTTCATCCTCTTCCAGAATATCTTCTAATTCCTCATCTGAGTCGAATGCCTCTGGAGTGATGGACAGGGACCGAGGCCTCTGTTTCTTATCATCAATATCCCTGGAGTCACGTGAATGTCTCCCCCGCCCCCTCTCTTGCTCCTGATCTGGAATTGATTTGGACTCCAACAGAGGACGCATGGAACTCTCCAATTTGATGATCTCTGATGGGCTTGGGGGGCTGTGTTCACTCAGCCCCCGTTCACTTAGCTTCATCTCCTCTTCTTGGATTAGCCCTGTGATCTCACTGTGGGAACTGGAGATCCCATCTGAGGAATAACCAGTGTCACTCAGGCTCTGTGGGCTTCGGGAAATGTCTTGTGTGCTGGACTTGTTTGTCTCCTGAGAGTAAAGATAAAGGTGCGGCATGTAGTGATGTGCCGATTCAATTTTCAAGTTCTTTACATAATTTGATCATTTTTGCTGTGTAGCTAAGAAATTTGTTAAGAGCAACCCAGGATTTCTGTGTTTTGATTCTATACCTTTCAAATCTTCTTGACTTAAAAGGCCTAATTCACTTTCTGGAGTAACAGTGTTATAAAGAGTATTTTTCCCCTTCCTGATTTCCTCTATTATTGCATATTTGTCACATTGAATGGTTTCAGATCTTTAGACACAATGTAATATTAGACAAATGAAAATTGAGAACATTGATAATTAGATTCAGCTGATTAAACACAGCCAGGCTTAATTTCAGCCAGCCCTGTTGAATCTAAACCTCACACATATTGACCCTTGTGATCAGAGTGAAATACTCACCACCAAGTTTCTAAAAGCGGACTATACCACGATCAAAGGAAATGCCACATGAAAAAAAGTTGTTGAAATATAAATGTCTGAAAAGGGTTCCAAAGCCATTTCTAAGGCTCTGGGACGCCACTGAACCACAATGATTGCCATTATCTCCAAATAGAGAATGCTTGGAACAGTGGTGAATCTTCCCATGAGTGGCCGGCCTGCCAAAATTTCCCCAAGGGCACAGTGACAACTCTTCCAGGAAGTCACAAGAGATCAGTATAACAAAAACCACTGCTAAACAAGGGAGAAACACCAATGCTCATCTCATATTTGCAAAAAAGCACCTGGATGATCCCTAAGCCTTTTGAGATAATGTTCTATGGACATAAAGGTGGAACTTTCTGGATGACATGGGTTCCATTAAGGTGCAAAGCAAGTACAACATTTCTCAGTAAGAACATCATACTAACAGTCAAACATGGTGGTGGTAGTGTGATGGTGTGGGAATGCTTCGCTGCCTCGGCACCTGGACGACTTGCTATTATTGAAGGCAGCATGAATTCTGCCCTGAACCAGAAAATTCTTAAGTAGAATGTCTGGTCAACTGCCCGTGAGCTGAAGTGGAAGCATAATTGGGTTATGCAGCAAGACAATGATCCAAAACACAAAAGCAAGCCGACATCAGAAAATGGCTGAAAAGAAACAAAATAAAAGTTTTGGAGTGGCCTAGTAAAAGTCCTGACTTGAACTTAATATAGATGCTGTGGCAGGACCTGAAACGAGCAGTTCATCCTCAAAAAACTGCCAATTTGTCTGAATTAAAGCAGTTCTGCAAAGAATAGTGAGCTAAAATTCCTCCACAGCAATGTGAAAGACTGATATCAAATTATAGGACGCATTATTAGTTATTAAGTTTAAGGGGGCAATTACTTTTTCACATGGGCGATATAGGTGTTTGTTTTGTGTTTACTCACTTTCACTTTAAAAAAAAAAATCTGAAACCATTCAGTGTGACAGATATGCAATAATAGAAAAAATCAGGAAGAGGGCAAACACTTTTTCACAGCACTGTATATTTCAGTTTATTTCAGTG
This sequence comes from Anguilla anguilla, assembly GCF_013347855.1. Lineage (NCBI taxonomy): Eukaryota > Metazoa > Chordata > Actinopteri > Anguilliformes > Anguillidae > Anguilla > Anguilla anguilla. The sequence goes on along the minus strand of NC_049211.1, from coordinate 16,471,062 downwards.
TATGATTTTGATTTGCCCAGACAGTTTTTGTGTGCGATGAAGAATATTTTGGATTTTTACAGAAGTTTCTGACAGACAGTAGATTTATAATGACTGGTATATGGTCAACTGTGGATTGATGATTTAAAAACAGAATTATACACTTCACCTAAACCGACAGCAACTTGTCCCACAACTAATGCTGAGCGATTCATTTTTTTGAGTTTGGTTTGATTTTGATTTGGAAAATTTTGATTTCGATTTTTGTTTTTTAAATTTATTTCTATTGAAATGTTAAAAACTAACTTTATTTAAAAAGAGCTTTAAAAATTATTTTCAATATATTTTCAAAGGCTTCAATGCTCTGACTGCATACTTCAGCAAATCACTCGCATAAATTAATACCCTTTTTGTCTTTAAATATATATGCAAATTTTTGGTGTGTATATTTCATTTTTTATTTTTTGGGCTTTATAATTTATCTCTCTTATCATACACTATTGGCTCTGGAAGTAAATACATTTTCTCTTTGACAGGCAGGCAACCAGTTAGCCATCGTCATCAAATGTTACCAGCCTACTGTTTTCAAAGTTCCTCACTAAATATATTAGCAAGTTAACTTGTAATGTTGAAAAAGTCATTAGATTAATTTCAAGGCAGTTATGACAATCTGCTGAGTAAAAACTACCAAGTGCTGAGATTGAATATGTATGTGTTACTGGGTACAGTCACACAGTACATATACCTCTCCAGGTATCATTTGTGTCGTGTGGGTAGCCTGCTGGGTTCTAGGTGTTTCTGAACTGCCATGTAACTTACGTGTCTGCAGGCACAATGGATTATGGTCATTGTAGTTACTACAATGCTTTATTTCTGTGTGAACTGATGCTCAGAGACTCAATTACAGCTCTTCCAATGCATTCTTAAGCTATTCTGCAACTCTTGCCAGAATATCAAACTGATAGCCTTTAGGCATGGTTTGAGTAGTGTGAGATGCACAAAGACTAATCTTTCCACATGGAACCGTGAACAGCCAATGAGCTTTCAGCATAACAATAGCTTGAGGTGAACAAAGCATCAAAAAAGCCCAGCATGTCGCAGATGTCATGGAGCAGTGAAGAGGAAGAGATGTTGGTAGAGCTATGGAAGCAACATCAGTGTCTCTTCGGTGTCTCTTTGGAACTGCACTACAACTGAATTGAAAAGAAGAGCTGGGCAGAAATTACTGTTGCTCTTCAACTACCTGAAGGGTAGAGGACAAATTTTAGTTTTCTACCAGCCAGCTATGTTATAATTTGGCGAGTTTGCAAGATATCTGCTGCAGCTCACCCTCATACAATGGACCTCAATGGGACACAGTTTTTGTGGCCTCAAAGCGGCAAAAATGTACATTCAAAAAACTCAAAATACTCAACAGCAATTCTTCTTTCCGAATATAATGCCATGGATACTCACAAACATTCACAGACTTTAATTTGTGCATGGTTTCATCAAACTACTTTATACCAAAGTATGTCAACTGTGTATATCTGTGGAAAGTCTCAACCAAAACACAGCAGTATTCTGGGGCACATTGCTTTAAAACAATGTCAAAACTGTGCCATTGTGGTGAGAATGAAACACAACCTCCAAGGAAGTGGGCGGGAACGTTCAGAAATGTTGATGTGTGCGACCAATGGGAATTTTCTTCCTGCGCATGGCTCTGGCCTGTGACTACGCATGTAGAGGGAGTGTTCCTAGGACGGAAATACCAGCAGTTTTAATGGGATGGTCATTAAATGTGAGATACTTGCCATTTTCAGGATTTTGAAAGTCTTTTAAGTGCACACAAGCATTAGATGAAGTGTATTTGTTTTTCTTGCTTTTAACCACAATCCTATGATTGCCCCTGTACCAGCTATTGCAAAGCCAGCATGCCATCAGAAACTTATACAAATATATGAAATAGCCTTAATCGCACGCACGCAAACTGTCTGGGCCAATGCACTAAAACTGAAATCGTATCAGTAAGTCTCAACAACGGGAACTATCCCTTGAAGGCTTTTAAAATGTAAAGGCATTGTTCTCTTCATGCTCATAACAGAGTTCAGACAACTTCTTCATCAACACAGTTTTTATATGTATAGATATAAAAGACAGAATCAACATCATCTGAATTTAAATCTGACCTTTAAAACAGAGAGTAATTATTGGATTATGTTTTTACCCCTTATTTCTCAAACATTATGTTGGTGCCACATACTGTTACAGTTTAATTCATTAGCATTATACAGAGTAGCTGTTATTTAAAAAGTGAATTTGTACAAAAAAATCACTCACATCCTGATGTCTGGACTTCTGAGACTCGCCAACTCTTTTAATGTCTTTCACCGATGTCGTCACAGTGATTTGCTCTGGTGCTCCCTTCTTTGGTGCCGATTTGGTTTCAGCATCCTTTTCCATTTTTGATGCCATCTTGTCCTTCTCTGTGGTTCTCTGATGTCTCTGGGCCTCGCTGATGGATGCAGGCACCGGATGGATGGGACCCTTGTCCTGTTGTGTTTCTGCTGGCTGCTTCACTGGAGCAGAAGGTCCACTTCCTTGAGTCACAGGTTTCTGTTGCTGCTGCTTTGGCCCAGTCTGCTGCTGACTGGTTGCTTTCTGGATAGCTGGCTGCTGGCTCTGAGCTGGTGGTTGGTGTCTGGGTGATCCCATTGGTTGGTGTTTTGGAGATGACTGAGGCATAGGGAGCGGTGCATCTCCCAGCCCTCCAGACATCAACCTCTGAGTCTGACAGTTCAAGCAAAGCCATTCTTTCTTCTGAAAGACATAATTAAAACAGATAAAATGAGGATAGATTCATTGCATAAAAATTGTAATTTAATACAGAGAAATCCATAATGAAGAACAGATTATCAGGCATTTAAAAAATGTATATCTTTTGAAGTTATGTAACATGTTCATGCAACTTACACAAGCACAGGCATTTTTCACATAAACTTTTACCCAATCAAAAAGATTTTTTTTTTTTTACTGCAGAAGGAATAATGTATTAATGGTTTTGTTCCATGGTGTAGGCTCAAAGATCAACCTGGTGTCACAACATATGTTGGCTGTTACGCTGTAATTGATTTTTTTTATTTTTATCCATCAGTGGCTATGTTCCAAAATACATGCTTAATATCTATTGTTTTTACTTCCTATGATAAAAAACTACCATGGGCCTACTAAAGCTATTATTATACTACCACTTGCAAGCTGTGTTCATATATCATTATGGTTTAAAGACATCTCACACCAAAGGCTCTCAAATCCTAGGTCTCATGTCCAACACATACTTTCACTAATTGGACTAGAGGGTGTTTAACAGTGTATCATAAAATTCCAGTCGCTAGGCAGTTATTATTCAATGTCACAATCCTCCTTTCCAGGAACACTTTGGTCCTCAAATCATTCTGAACTATGGCAGGGTCAGAGAGATCCTGTGTAGTTGGTGTGAATGGATATGGTTTAGAGCTGGGATCTCAAACACATATCCTGGAGCAGAACAGTGTTTTCTGGTTTTTGTTTTGTTTCAGCACTTAATGTAAGTCATTGATTGCCTAAAGACTTGATATACCTTGTTTTCAAGGCCTAGGTAAGCTGCTGATTTAAAATAAACCACAAAAATTTGTAGAGACGCAGCCCTTCAGGACTGCAGTTTGAGATGCCTGGTTAAGAGTTTCAATTATTTTTCACAAAGTGGGATTATGGAGTTCTGGCTAACTTTCACAAATATTTTGAAATAACTTGGGTTTTTGTCCAACTGCACAGCAAAATCAGTGTAAAATCAACTACATACATATTGCCCCAATTGGATTACGTTAGAATTGACTTAACACCAGGAATATTGCTGTGCATTTTTCATGCAATTGAAAATATTTCCGAAGGTTAGCATTCAAAATCCTAAACCCTACTTAGTGAAATGCCTACCAGGAATACCAGAATAACTTATCAGTTATCCTGACAGGACAAAAGTAGGTATAATTCAAAGCTTTTACCCCTGCATTCGTTACTACAAAACAATGAAATCCAGTCTATCCATTGTCATCAGCAAGAGATGCACCTCTTGTTCAATTGCCAATATTTCTCCTGTAGTACTGTGTGACATTCATCACAAAATAGCCATTGGCACAAGTGAGTATACCCGACTCAGCCAACTATAGCTGAGATGGAATTGCATGGACTTTTCTGCCATTAGTTTTGTAACAGTGTTAACGGACTTTTCTGCCATTAGTTTTGTAACAGTGTTAACGGAGGCAGACCCAAGTAATATATTCATTGTAAAATGAGGTCTACTGTAGCTATGGGTGGAATTAGATTACGTATAGGTAGTTATTGTAATTTGGGCTTTCATAAACAGGCTTACAGACAAAGTGAAGCTAGATCTGAGACATTCTATTTTTGACAGATGAAAAAGCTTAAAAAATAATATTGACACCAACTGTGCTGTATTAGTTATCACATTATGTTGCTTCCAGCCTTAGCACGTCTTCACAACTGCCAAGAGCTGAAAAAGGCATCCGGCTGACAAAATCAATCTAATCTGCGAGGAAATCAGCAACCTTTTTTCTGGCTTTTCCCTGCACCACCACACTCCAATCAAAAACACCCCAGTGCTCAGTAATGAACTCTAGGTACTGCAGAGCACAGAATCTGGAGTGGCAGTGGAATGCCATACACACTGAGGACTTCCATTTGTCATTATACTGATATCATGCCCTGTGTCGATGAAGCTGCAACCCTCTACAGAGTAATTCATCTTATCATACAGTCTGCATTTCCCCATCCCTGATCACTATGGGGACCCCACACTTCACAGCACACTAAATGTGGCATTGAGGTTAAGTGCACTGGCCATGTTCATTTAATTCTAGGAAAAGACTGTGCTTAAGCTCAGTTGTATAAACCCGTGCCATTTTGATTTTGGAATTAAAATTATCTATCACTTTCAGATGTATCATTTAGGTGTGAAATAAGGAGTGAGAATTTAGCTTGGTTTTAACACACACACACACACACACACACACACACACACACACAAACACAATTTATACAATTTATTTCTGTATTAGCTCATTAGCTACAATCTATTAGAACTCCAATCGATTAGAAAGGACATGAAAGGAAAAACAAAAATAACAGTTGATATTGACACCAGAATGCCAGGAGGGAACTCTGTACGATGGTGTGATGCTCAGTGGGGGACACAACAGAACAACCCAAAAGCCAAGGCACAGGTGGTGAAACAAGAAAAACACCATCCTGTCATGGCTTTTTTTTATTTCTGTATTAGCTCATTAGCTACAATCTATTAGAACTCCAATCGATTAGAAAGGACATGAAAGGAAAAACAAAAATAACAGTTGATATTGACACCAGAATGCCAGGAGGGAACTCTGTACGATGGTGTGATGCTCAGTGGGGGACACAACAGAACAACCCAAAAGCCAAGGCACAGGTGGTGAAACAAGAAAAACACCATCCTGTCATGGCAGCCTAGCCGAGTGGAATGATAGCACCCCGGCAGGCAGGACAGCTACACCAGCTGAAAGAATGCAGAAGGCCCGGGCTCCTTCCAATTAGCGCCGAGAGGGAGGGAAATGTCACCTAATCACCCACCCAGACAGTATGGCCTGCTGGCCGTTTTTCCTGTAAACCAGGGGAGACTTCTTAGTGACTTCTTAATGACAGAACCCAGGTCAATATACTTGTCTTAATGAGGAACAGCAACTCCAACTATGTAGATGACAAGAATTCATAAGTATACAAGTATCCATCAGGTGAGTTCAAGTCAACAAAGGTTTTAACATTCGTATGCAATTTCATATGGGATGCCATGTATAACCAAAAAGAAATTATGGTGTAGCCCAGTAAGCACACACGTCACTGCGATGTCTGTACGAGGTAATCAAATTAATTGCTACAACATAGTATGAACAGAGCTATTTGCTCATAAATGTAGTTTTTAAATGAAACCATAAATATATACATTTCTCAGTCATGTTTGCTGTCTGTTCTGGCACCTTTGTGGTGGAATGAGCTTTCTACAGCAGTAGGAAGAACAGAGATGTGACCCATCTCTTCAGCAGGCTCTTCCACTATCCTGCCCCTCTCAAGTACTTTGAATTAGTACTTACACTAGTCTGTGAATGACAGGAACATTATCCAGAATGCTGGGACAGTGGAGATCCCGTTCTATCTGGATCAGGCCTGCTTCCTATTCTGATAAAGTTAAGTCATATCCATGAGTCACTCTCCATCCAATCCATGCTGGAAATTCAGAAGACAATTTCCATTAAGAAAAAAAGCCCTATTTTCAGGCTAATGCTCTATTAATTCCCTCCAGAGTCCACAGTGGCAGGTAAGCTTGCAATAAGGCCTAATATGAACCTGTCATAGAGTGGAGCTGTGATATTAATAATGGATCGTGAACTCTGTCTGTTCCTTTCAGTTGAGTTTGACTTCCATAGCTGAGTAAACTGGACAGCTAAAAAAGATCTATCTGGATGAGTCCAATGTATGGAAACAGGTTACATTATTTGAAACCATCAGAACTTTTTTGGCTTCTTAACATTATCATTTTCAAACACGGTTATCATGAAAACATCCTGTAAATGATAGGTTTCAAGTGGATACAGAAGATGGATAAAAATGTCAATTAAAATCAACAGAAAGATGCATCGACTGCAGTGTACATCAAAACTCAAGAGAGCCAAGATAAAAGTATTGTAGTTACTTAATAAGGTCGCTGCTCTGATAATCATCTTTCCTCCAACTATCAGGAAATTACATTTTTAAATATAACAGCCACGGCTGTCATGGTCCAATTCAAAACATAGCGATAACAGATGGATGATAACAGGCCTGGTTTTCTGATTTCTTTGTCATGGGAGTTTATTTTTAATTTTTACAAAAAACTCTATTTAACTCTTGACATTCAATCAGGATGTTTATCATTCCAACCACGTATCACACCGTTGCTAGGCAAAAACAAGTTTAGATTTCTTCTGAGGGGATTTCTTACAAAGCACTAACAAGGTGCCCGAAATCAACGACTCCAAAGCACAATGAGTGGGTGTTAAAAAAATGCCTAGGTGCTAAAAGATGGGCAGATATTTATTAACAAATGGCTGCAGGGGAATTTTATGGCCATAAACTGACACTTCATTAAAAGAGCATGAGCTACCTTGCAAAGACCAGCAGATAAATTCCACAATGTTGTATATAAACATGCTGATGTTTTGCGGTGGATCATTATAAATGTATGTTCACATCCCTTCATCTCCATTACCCAAAATTTTTTATAGCCGTGCATTGCAACGTGGCCACTCTAGGACTGCTGTGAGCATCTTTGTAAGGCCCATGAACGCTTGCTTTTTTATTTATTTATTTATTTATTTATTTATTTATTTATTTATTTAATTCATTCATTTATGTTTCCTATTTTCCCAATTTTACTTGGATGGAAACAATTTATTTTAAGCCACTCAAGGGTATGATAGTAATATGCTGACTCACAATTGGCAACATTAGGTTTTCAGTTAAATCTCCATCCTCAAACTTTCTCTGCCTTTTTAAACAGACCTCTTTAAGGTTGATATTTTGCATTGTACCTTTACATAACTCAGGTCCTGTGTGTGCAATTTGTAACATTAATCTATAATTACCTGATGTTCTCAGTGCTGATGCAGACTCACAGTATGGCCATAAAAGAACATTCATTGGACCTTTAAAAATCAGCCTTCTTGTTGTGCTACAGGTTGGAGTGTTACGATGTACCTTTACAATACTCAGGTGTTGTGTGTATGTCATATGTAACATGGTGGTATAATGGTCTGATGTTATGGTCTCACAGTATGGCCATTAATGAAACTATGGTTCCATAGGGAAGAGCTAAAGTGGAGGGAGGGAGAGGGAAAGGCAGCTACTGTACGAGCACAAGCATAAATCAGAAAGAGTTAATGTACTGTACCACAACCCCTCAGCCTGCAAACAGCTTTTCCCCCAATATGCCATAAAAGGCCTATTTTTACCCAGCCTGCCATTGTTCTGCCCTGCATTTTGTCTACAACCTCTCCTTGAGGAGCCACAATGGAAGCAGATCAAATAGAGGATGAGAGGGTGTGGAAGAGGCCTTCAGGATGCCAGTCGTGAGAGGGAGAGAAGGGAGGAGGGAGGGGTGGTAGTTAAGTGTGGCGACACTAAAAAGTTCAAGTTATCATAGTAAAATCCCACAAAGCCACAATGTGCTTAAACAAAGAAACAGCAAGGCAAATTAACAGAACTGCTTTCTGTTCAAATGAGTTGCAGTACATGCACCTAGATCACACATGTCAGAATCCAGTCCTGGAGGGCCACAGTGTCTGCTGGTTTTCATTGCCCTCAACACCAGTGATTTATTTAAGTCATGGAATGGCTAAAAAGTCCACACGCCTTATTCTCAAGGCGTTAATTGGTTGCTGATTGAAAGGACACCTGCAGACATTGGCTATTCAGGACTGGAGTTTGACACCCCTGGCCTAGATGAAATCTCAATGGACAGACAGGATTGGTGCTTTCTTTCCATTGTTATGCTACCTTTTGCTGCAATACATGTGTTGAATAAAAAATAAAGGCAGTCAGTCTCACAGTTTGGAATGTCCACATTTTGGCCGGCTTCTTTGGAAGAATGAGTTGGTGAGCTACAGTACTTTCTTTACTTTTCATCTTGGAAAATATGTGTAATGCCAGGAGGGCTGGGAGAAGAGTAGAGCCGGCAGCTCTGACTCTTTACTCACTGTCATAGACTCCTGCTGAGTAAACAAAGTTCAGGAGGCCTCCAGGACCATGGAAAGTGTGAGCTCTCTTACCATGTGTGCTTTTTATCCAATTACTACCTTAACAACCCTCAGGACTGTACCACAGTGTCATTTCATATTACTGTATTGCCAGTTTGTTTTGTTTTTAATTCATTATGATTTCACTCTTTTGCACTTTGAAAAGAGTGTAATTATGCTGGATAACATTTTTTGATAGATCTATTTAGGCTATATATTTAAATGTAAATATATGTACATAATCTACGTCTTCATATATCTGCAGTGCTCTTAGGCATTCAAACTGACATTGCAAAGTCCTATAAATCACACAAATCCTTGTCTCTCTTCATCAATCAGTTACCAGTCAGCAGGGATGTATATCATTAGATGGGTGTCCAGGATAATAATCAGTCAGCTTTAGTGAGCAGCTACTATAAAATGAATCTCAGGTCCAGTCTCAGAATAAAGTCCTTCCTGTGACTCAAGGGACTTCTTACTGAGGCTCAGACTCACACAGTAGAACACTGATATGCACATTAGACCTAAAAAGCCATTTTACAGATGCTTTTTGCTGCTGCTTGGTTGTCACACCCTCTCTCACATACGCTCTCTGCATCTCCCTCTTTCTCCTTCTCTCTCATTCATTCATTTCAATTCCACTCCTAGAAAACAATTACCACAGACACATACAGTACATTTCCAAAAGTATGGGCACCTGAACATCACACCCATATGTACCCTTTGAACATCTCATTCCAAAACCATGGGCATTAATATGGAATTGGACCCCCCCCCCCCCCCCCCCCCCCCCCCCCCTTGCTGCTGTAACAGCCTCTACTCTTCTGGGAAGGCTTTTCAGTAGATTTTGGAACATGGCTGTGGGGATTCACTTCCGTTGGAACTGATGTTGGGTGTAAGGCCTGGCTTGCAGTTAGCAATCCAATTCATCCCAAGGTGTTTGATGTGGTAGAAGTTAGGGCTCTCTGCAGGCCAGTCAAGTTCATTCACACCAGACTCAGCAAACCATTTCTTTATGGACCTTGCTTTGTGCATGGGGGCATTGTAATGCTGAAACAGGAAAGGGCCTGCCCCAAACTGTTGCCACAAAGTTGGACAGGTACAATTTTCTAGAATGGCTTTATATGCTGTAGCATTAAGAGTTCCCTTCACTGAAACTAAGGGGCCTATGAAACCATGAAAAACAGCCCCAGCCTATTATTCCTCCTCCACCAAACTTTACAGTTGGCACTATTCGGAACAGTATAATAAATAAATATAATACAATATTATATATACAATAATATAATAATTATAAATAATAATAAATAAGAGCCAAATACCACTACTTTAAAATCTGTTGCTACTCTCACCTAGCACGATTGAAAAAGATCATGTTGTTACAGAGCAAATGCAATCTTTCAAACCCCAACATTAAGAGAAGAAAACTGAACAAAAAAAGAGAGGGTCAGTTTTTTGTGGTGAGAAATATGACACCATCCTCAAAAAGAGCAAATAATGTCAGCAACTCTGTTTTCCTCAGCCAACTACTATATGTAATAGATCACTCAAGCTGTACCACCCACACAAGCCTGACAAGTCTTTGCTAGCGTGGGGAAGGGTTTTTCTTCCCCCCCATTGTTTCCCCCATTCTTTCTTCTGATGATGATTAAATGGCTACTTTTGGCAGCAGGCTGGCAGATCAATGTTTGCCACCACCACCAACCACACCAACTACCTTCACATAGAACAAAATAATATTTGTAACTACCTCCATTAACAGTTGAAATTTTTTTTCTATTGTTACTGCAGTTTAGATTGGGTGGCAAGTAATGTCGTTGGTGCATGGTGCATTATGATGAAAAGGTCTCATTCTGTCTCTAGACATAGGCAACCAACATCATTCTCTTTTTAAAAATTCCCTGCACAACACATCCCAGTCTCCTGTGGCAATCTCCGAGTGTAATGGTCCTTGGATAATACAGCCCACATTTGCTGGTGGATGTGCCAACCTCATTACATTGATAATTAAAGTTGGAGTGAGAACCCGGAATGAATTGGCATGTACATAACAAATACATCTTCCGGTTCTCTTGTTTTTCTTAGTATTTCTTTGCATCTAAATATAAACAGGTACATAGTTTTAAAATGTGCCATCTGTGCAAAATTCAAATAGATGTGATCAAATAGATGCCTCATTTTGTCCCAGGCCATTAGTCCTTTCAGGCATAAAATTGATTATGCTTTCACAGAAGCTGTTTGGCAAAAGTCTATTTGGCAAATACTAGTACTGTAAAAGTAAGGGAGAAAGGTATCCATTCAGTAACAAAACAAACAAACAAACAAACAATCAAAAAATGAGGGAAAACAATTAGGCTGCATTTGATTCTGTGGTCAGCGGAAAAGAAAAATCCCTCTGTGAACCAGGTCAGTATTCATATGGTGGCTTATAATGTCCCTCATCACTGATGAAGGACAAAGCATGCATACAATATTGAATACGTTTTTCTTGTCTGAAGAGCCATGGACAGAATATCCCTCTTTGCCTCATTTGTGAAACAATGGCAGCAACTCACACCATATAGCGGTTTTAGGTCTTGAGAGATGAAAGAGGCATTAAGGTGGCTGGCTGTTTGCTCATGAAAGATCAGGCACCGCCAAAATGCTCAGAATGTGATGAGAATGTATAAACGAATCCCATGAAATCTAACGAGTTGTGGGTGGTCACTGGCTGCATGAAATTAAGAGAACTCCCATTACACTTTCTGAGAAAAGTCCATACTTCACCAAGGGCAACAGCTCTTAGCGAAGCATAAATATGTTGTTGACACAAGTGTTCAATAGTTTACTGCAGTTTAGTAAAGATTTTCATCAGACCTGAAGATTGATTTACAGACATAAAGAATCTTGTGTGCTGAGAGAGAGGCACCCACCTTGGAGCGGCTCAGCAGCCATTACTCAGAAGGCCCCTCACCACACGTCCTCTGAGGTGGTGAAGAAAGCACTTGTAAGTGAGTGTCAGAGAGTATTTTAGCCAGAGCGTAGTGAGCCTTCAGGAGAATTATGTCTATTTGCCTTTGCATCTGATTACTGTCCTCAGGCGTAACGCTAGTACCTCAAGACCTTATCCCTCTGTTGCGCAGAGCCAGAAAGGAACCAAAATAAAATGGGTCTCCAAATCAGAGGGAATGAAAAGGAGGTTGTACATTTCGTAGACGTGCGGCAGCATAGTTTGAACCTAGCAGAGCTGTGATGAATGAACAGCTGCCAATTTATGAGTGTGCGTTCCCCAGCAAACTGTCTCCTGCTGAGGTTTAATGAAGCCCCCCTGTGAAAAGGCACTTGGAAGCATTAAGGACGTGGCGAATGGGTTTATCAGCTGCGCTCTTGCCATCCATGAGCTGCCTCCGCAGCGGAGGCTGTCTGTTGAGCAGAAATGGTTTTATAGCCACTGCATTCTGATGTCATAAACCTCTGGTTATTAACCTTCCCCAAGTGGGAGTTCAAATGAACAAGATCACCCGGAGGCAGAAACGGCTCAAATGAAATCAAATCAAATACGCCAACATTTTACGCCACTCAATCTCCAAAATAAATTCAGGAATCCTATCTGCACACATACCCCAAGTGCATTTATATCAAGAAAAAAACGATTATGACTGTTGCCATATGTAAGTTTCATAAATAGTGATACAAACTACAACTTTGCTGACACTGATATCTTTTTAACCTTTCTCAGGATACAATCTCCCTGGCACCATACAAAACAGCAACATGGTCTTTGCAGTTTGCGATATACTAAAGGTGTTGCGGTCAGCTTTGATGCCTGATGCATGCAGGCTTGCAACGGATAATCTGCTACACCTCCAACCAGTCACCCTGGCTGCACAGCATTCCAGAGAGGCTTACAGTATGTCCTTGGAAAACCTTGTGAAAACACAGGTCAGATGAGGCAACAAACAGGCAGTAACATTTAGTCTGAGCATGAGAAGAATTATAAACACTTCATACATGATTTTATACTGTATATACTACAGAAACATGCATACTGTGGGAGATGGAGACAATGTATATAGTAAACAAGTCATAGCTAATCTCCATGCAAAATATAGGACATTCACACAATGCTGTAAATATATAAACGAGCCTCAGACAGAACGAGCAACAACACATACGGAATATGAATACAGTAGAGACACCTGATACCTTTAAAATGAAACTAACAGCACTGAGGAAAGCAGAGATACCTTAGCCACAAGACTGAGCATACACGGGAAACCAACAAGCTTAGCATTGAGCTATAATTCCATATGATGGCTGATTTTTTTTCCACCTTTCACATGAGCAAAGGCTGCGTAGATAAAGGTATATAAAGTGCTCTTCAGTCTCAAGCCAGGATTCATGTATTCTGAAGTCTATGAGATGCACCTTACACCTTTTTAGTGAGAATCCACCACAACGAGCATCATAATGGGGATCATATCCCCACTTAAGACACCCAAGCTAGCATGCATGTAAAGACAAAAAGCACTTAATTTGTGCACACATTTGAGTGAAGTGCACAAACAGTATCTCAAGCCAGGATTGGGCCCAATGCCAACATTCTTATTGTGTCAGAGATGCTACATACAAGTCACTTGTATGTAAAGTCATTGTAAAGACATGAACCATGGGCAATGCTGAGCATGTTGATGCTGCTAAAGACACTGCCTACACAAGGCTGATGAAGGAAGAGAGAGACAGTGCTGAATAGAGCGGAGGCAGTGTAACTTATATTTGTTCAGCAACCTCCACATGACACACCCACATTGCAGAGACAAGAGCATAGATTTGTTCAAGTTCAGTGACAGTGTGTAACTGAAATCCTTCTGGTGTCAAAGGGAGAAGAAAGGGTGTCAATTTCACCCTTGGAGGTAAATAGCCTGGATTATGAGCAAGGGATTTGATCTGACACCTCTCTGATCCCTGGGGTGAAGGAAGAGAAATTGACGAGAAGAAAAGATAGACAGCAGTTAATGATAGCAGTGATAGCAGTAACAGGGTAACAGCAAGAGCGAGTCATTGCCACTGATCCCCATTTGTGCCCTGTGGCTAACTCCAGGTGATCCAGTGATCTTTTGGTAATCTTACAGGAGGTAATCAAGATTGTGTGAGGCATTTCCAGGAGCACACTAGCTGGGGTAGGGAGGGAGGGACTTGCCCTGGGGGTGCAGTGAATAAAAAAACATTCGCCCTGCAACCCCCTTTGTTCTACTGATCTCTGTGACCTTCATTGAACCAGCAAGGTCGACAGAACACATTTATCATTTGCAGTGAGGACCTCAGGAAGCACGGAGACAAGGGACCAAATGGCCAATCGACCGTATGGAGCAATCACGTGGTGAGATTGAGAAGGTCGGGTTAACACAACTGTAGTGTAGATGTGGAGTGCATTCATCTCCCTGGCCCCAGAGAACTGACAGAGGGTTCAGTTCTGAAGCCCCTTCGGCTACACAGACTATCCTGGGGGGTAAGGAAAGAAGGGCACAGACAATGATGATAATCCAGGCAAGGACTGGATTAAGAGGACAAGATGAAAACAAAAAATGGGTCTGTGCAGTCCTCTGTAATGAGTAATAAAGATATGGTAAACCCAAGAAGGATCTCAATAGGTAAGTAATGCAGGATTAAGCCGTTACTGGTCAAGGGACCAATTCCCAGCTTCCTTACGAATGGAGACTTAAGTGTGACTTCTGATGCTGAACATCAGAACAACACAAACGCATTCAATTATTGCCATTATAAGCTATTTATTTGGTAGATATTCTGGGTTACATATTGAGTATTAGCTGATTGCACATTGATACATCAGCACTGTATGTCACTAAATGATTGAGATGGAGGGCTTCAGACATTTTTGAAGGAGGCATGCAACGAGGACCCTGGCGACTAATTGGTGACTAGATCAGTCAAATGAGAAAGGCATACGTCGCGGACAAAAATAGAACACACTGAAAGGATATTAGCAGATGCTCTATCCGCAGTGTCTGGCTGATCAGAGAGCTGCCTTGCCTCATCTTATTGCCTGCTTCCTTTTCCAGAAAATTAAGTATTTCAATTAATTAAATGTGTGGGGTGGAGGAAGACACCAGGGAGACATTAAAGTGGAGAGCAGTGTGATAATGGCAGAGTTCTATCTCCCTTTTTTGGTACTCATGCATATGGAAAAACCTGAAGTCTATTCCTAAACCATTACAATTCTACTGAATTCATGTGGACCGAAAATAATTAACTTCCAACTAAATTCTTTACTGTCAATCACTCTACAACATCATAGGGAGGCCTGATGTAACAAACTGTCATTTTTTGTTATAGCTGCATGCAAAAAAAACAAAACAAAACATCTCAATGTGGTGTGGCAGGATTTGAAAGAGCTGTGAAATTTGATTTGGGCTGTGTTGATATTTACCCTCGAACATTTGACAAGTTAGCCACATTTATTTTATATAAGCATGGGTTAACATTATTTTGACAGCTTGAAATGAGCATTATTTAAATATAAAATTCGCCACATGACTGAATTTAACAAACAAAAACTAGGAAAGGGGAATGAAAGGATTTTTTTTTCCCCAAGCGGACAACAGAGCATAAATTGACATCGTTTTTTTATGTGAAAAGAAGCACATTGACTCGATGCATCCACTGAAGCATTAACTATTACTCAAGCGAGTGGAAATGTCCTTTCTGCTCTAAAGATGCACAGATAATTCTGGAGGAGGAAAAATGATCAGCTTCATGCTTTTTCATTGAAGTTGAATACATGGCACATGCAAGGCTGGTTTTACTCATCAGAAGTTTAATGGAAAATGATATTTAGTGAGTGTGTGTCTTAGGCAAGGATGGCAGATGTCCTACAAAGCTGGGAGAGCACAAAAAGCAACGAGGCTCCTCAAGTCCGAGGCTCCTCAAGTCAAGACTGGACCTAGAAGCTGAACTTGTTAAAGTTAGACAAAACTGCATAAGTCCCAAGGTAGGATTCACTTAAATTGGAATAAAACGTAATGTTATTTTCACAGGTTATTTTCAGTGAGACTCCATCAAAATCACTTCCATACTTAGGGAAGAAAGCATGAAAACTCAAACGGAAATTTCAGTGAAGCATGGATTTGGCTCTTGATGATTATAGTTACTTGCCAGCACATGCAGGGAGCTGTCAATGAGAAGCAGCACTGGGATTATCAAGGTCTGTTACTACCAGAGCGCCTTTTACAGTGGTATTCAGACAGCAAAGGTCAGTTTAGACTATATTCAAGACCGTTAAAATCACTCTGATTACTAATTTCAGTCTGACTCAGAAAACTGTGTACATTGCCTTTTCCCCCACAAAGAACGCATGATGTTCATTCATGGTTATTTTAATCATCTGAGCAGTAAGCACATTAAACTATGTGCCAATTATGTTCATTTTAAAGTGGGACAGCCAAAAACCATTTACAGTTTGCCAACCAGTAATCTCCTACCCAGATGTCCAAAATGGGGGGGGGGGGGGGCCCTTGTGGTTAACACCAATGCTAGAGAGGCAAAGGCTTATTTTCCACCAGAATCTCTAACATGAGCTGGAACCAAGACCAGTATACTAAGTAATGGGTACATTGCTATACCCACAACCGGAGCTGTTCAGCATGCTGTAGTCCTCCAGCATCTCTACTGTGAAAACAGGCCAGTGATAGATGTCCAAAGTACATACTTTCTTACAACTAGAAGAATGCAATTTATAACTTATTTGCAATCATTTTCAATATGCTAGTTCCCTATATTTTGTTGGGTGCATTATAGACAATTTAAATATAAATGACAATGATGAAGCAACCCAAATAATCCTAGTTACTGTACCTCTGGCCGGGCCACCAGCCTGGAGGTCCACCCCCTGCCGGAGCTATGATGCCAGACGGGTTCTAGGTTGTGTTTGTTTGTGAATGGTGCACTCACATCCCCCCGTGTGCTTATTACGGCTTTGTGTCCAGCAAGCCATGGGAAGCACTTAAAATATAATGACTGCTATTCACAGTAAACTGGATGTCAAGCGAAGAGCACTCGTAACAGGAAATCTCTGGGGCAATTTAAGTCACAAATCGGACAGTAGCAGACAGTCTGCCTAGTCCTTCTCCTCACAGAAGTTCCTCTAATGGCCTCCATGTGTGGCATGGCACAAAGGAAACTGGTATCTGAATATTTCAAGCTTGCAACTTCAAATTCAAAAGGATCATTGGCTTTTTGGGAAGAATTTAGAAATTCACCTCACTTTAAAAATTCTGTTCATTAACTGCCACCCTTTGCTGCTATCTTTGATGTGTGTACTATTGTTTCCACACCAGGATCTGGGTGTCAAAGAAATGCTTACAGGAAGCCCTCACCAGCACAAGCTGAATGAACACATCCACTACACCAAAAAACCTCTACTCAGAACCATCACCATGGAAACATGCAGTGTAGGAGGAATCAAAAGGGAAAATTTGACCTCTTCTTCAGAGGGGAAAATCAGAATACCATACTGAATTCAAAGAAACCGTGAAACTGTGGATGGTCAAACTGATTGTTGCCCTTTTAGCTGGTACTGTAAAAAAAAAAAAAAGCCACTGAAACTTTCTTCAGAACACTGCCAGCCATATATAACCACAAAAACTTTTGAAATGTGTTGATTCACACACTGAAAACAGAATTTATTTAACAGAAAATGCATTTGACAAACAAATTACAATTATGATTACAATCAAAAATTTTGTCTCATGTATTTGGATTGTCTCAAGTGTATGTATTTAGAATGAGGACAGTCTAGGTTGGCTAAGTGGTCTGTTCTGATCATCGAATATAAAAATATAAGAACATAAGAAAAGGGGTTTGCAACACAGATAAACAAAAGGCTTCATTTCTTTATCTCTGTTAAGCCATATCAGTTTTTGAAGTGTATGCTGTTGATTTTAGCCTAACCAAAGAGAGAGAGAGAGAGAGAGAGAGAGAGAGAGAGAGAGAAATAGAGAGAGAACTCTCTGAACTAACATCCAGGACTGTTGGCCTAAAGGCAAAGCAGAAGCATTTGATTAGATATTCAAACTATGTTTCAAAATGAATTCATTGAAACAGCAGTCATCCCTTTCTCTATGATGAAGCCAAAGGAGAGAAGGAGCAAAACATTTGCAAATGTAGAAATCAGTCTGATTAAAAAAAAGATCCTGCTTCAGGGTTTTTATGGCAATTCTTAGATTAAAATGAGTAATTCCACTCTTTAAAAAAAAAACATTACCTGTCTAGAACTGAAATGCTTCTGGCATTTACATAAAGTCATATAGGAACTATCTGGGGTTGGAAAACAATGTAAAACTATTCTTAGGCAAAATAGCATTATCATTCAGGTAGATAATCTTAGTTTACTGTGGGTACAGTTTCCTAAAACATCAAAATAATCTGCTCTTTACCCAAGCTTGGGGCTGACCATACAGAGCATACTGTACGTACGGATCTACCCAACATCCAGTTCTGCATGCCTCACTGCACGCATGAAGGGAAATTCATGCAAGTACAGTGTGTCTATGTGTGTCTGTGTGTCAAGGCAACCAAATAAGAGGGGTAAGTGCAGCCTTGGTGCCAGGTCACATGATGATAAAAAAAATAACTACTAGTATTGTGGGAACTAGTATATAGTGTTTTTTTTTTTTTTTTTTTTACAAATTATCTCGTTCTTCTTTGAAACCCATAGTAAAATGACCATGATGACCGTGGTTTGGCACACTGGTTGAGTCACGCTAGGACTACGAGGATGAACGTGACCTATTAGAAGTGGTGTAGTTGGTGCACATAAACATGATCCAGAGAATAGCTCATTGATTTAGACGGTGCAGTACAATCCCTAAGGGGCTGAAAAGAAAATCGCTCCAGGGTAACCAAGCCCCATTGCTCTGGTTACGCACCCCGCTGGACTAATAATACTGCTGTCATCGTGCGTGTGTGTGCATGTGTGCGTGTGCATAAGGAACGGTTCGTGTTTACAACAAATACTTTTTATTTCATTTTAAGAGGTCTTAAAGGCCCTGTGCAATATTTCATATTTGAAGTGTTAATTAAGCTTTCTGTGCTCTGTGCCACACCTTCCTTATTCCTACTGCTGTGCTACTGCTATCATGTTGTCTACACTATATGTCCAAACTCCACAAAGCCACACCTCAGCTACACCCAGATGTCTTCAGAATAACAAAACTAACAATTATGAGCATAAATAATGCTACTGCACAATGAATAAAGGATATTTGGAAATATTAGCAAATGCATCCTGAATAATCTATGAAAGCTCTCCTTCAATGGTGCTGAAGTGCACTGATTTTAACACTGCCCTGGAACAATGAACCAGTTATAGAGAGTGTGAGTGCAGTTCAGAAAGGGTCTGATTTTCTCCACTGTACTGCTCACTTTCACTCAAAGTCAGAGAATTGAGGGAAGCTGTTATCCATATAGATGTGCTTTTCTATTCCTCTTTTTAAGGCATTGTAATGCTAACCACACAGTGACCCTTGGGCTGTGTGCATGACCTGAATATAGTAAATGAAATCATTACACTGAATACTAAATAAGGACATATGATATGCAAATAAAACCATCAAAAGGAAAGGGGAAAAAAGGAAGGGCTTAATGCAAAGCAAGACCCGCATTTGCAGTACGGCATGGTTCATAAAATAAACACTTACAGCAAAGGCCAAGTGCTGCAAGCTGTGAGGCTTTCAGGTCCCATTCCTGAGTGGCATTATAAAGCTAAGGTAAGGCCTTGATATTTACACTGGGCCTAGATCCTGAAGTGAAATACTATTGCTACGAAAAATAGCAACAAAAAAAGAAAGTTCATTTAAAAATGTCTTAAATATTCGATGAACAATGTCACATCTAGTTGTGCCAGTGTTGATATGAATTCCTTTGGGACTTGAAATCATTTCCTTGAGTTTAGGTTCTCTATAGTTGTTATCAAGTTGTTAATTTCCAAATACCAGAAAGTAAAGCACGTCTTAAATTTTTAATGTGCAATAGCATGCACCTCAGCACCGATGTAAGGTGTGCTGGAGAGTTGAGGAACCCAGGCAGCTGGCCTTCTTCAATGAGGAAACATCACCAGCAGCCAACAGGTGTGTAGCATGACATTCTGGGCTTGGAGTAAATGCATCTTTGTGCGCCCCCTTTCCGAAGTGAATTTGCTAGTCCCAGCCTTTTTACAGCCCTCCCACCCACCCTGAGGCCCTGGGGAGTCAGTTCCACTATTGCCCCTACTGTGTCGCCCCTGGCAGCCAAATGCTCCTTGTCAAAAGAACCAAGCTAATTTCAGCCAGAAGAGAAGTGCTTGGATTCATTGACTCACTCACGATTATGGTTGGCATCAGCTGAGTAATCACCACTGTATAAAAGATGAAAGCCAAGAAAAATAAATGTATTATGTAAATTCTTTTGTTCATCATTTTAGCTCACCACATGCTGCAGGCTTTGTGTTTGTAAATTCCGTAAACACCAAACAGTAGAGAGGATAAAGGTAGTCCTGTCTGTGGAAGCACCATTCAGAATTCCACAGGCTGCCCCTCTCAATTGCCTCAATTGTCAACCACTTCAGGGCAGCTCCTGTCAGCTGTTTGTCACTCATAGTGACGTTGGCGCTGTTTATACTCTCATTACAGGATAAGCCAGCGCTGAATCAGCAAAATGACTCTTCCTTGAGCTTGCTGCTGTCTTACAAAGAGAGAGATGGTAGCACTGTCAGACACACTGCAGATAGACACACCTTTCATCAGTCAATACTGGAATCCACTATTCATCTCTTACAACAGGCAGTATGTACAGTATCAAAGACAAATACTCAAAGCTTCAGAAACAATTAATTTGTTCTGTGTTCACAGCCCAGAATAGCAAAACAAATCTTCAAGAGCAGGCTAGAAAGCCCCTCAATTCTTATTTTTCTCTGTTAGTTCAGACTGGCAGTCTGAAATTGGAATACCCGTGACTGGTGAATCCGTACCTCTGCATGTTTAGTGAACTGACGTCCAGTTTCTACAACATTGGATGGCTGGATTTCAGCTCTGTGTGGCCCACAGGTAGACCTGTCCCTGGCCCACTTTCCACTGTTTGCAGTCACATTAATGTCACTCATAACACACTACTTGGCCCTTGCCTTCCATCTGAAATCACTGCCCACAGAATGTAGGAAGATGAGGAGTTGCTGGTGCTACTGTCTCTTAAACCCTGCTCATACCTTACAAACCGATATACAAGAACACACGCTCAAACACATGCACACACACGCACGTGCACGCACGCATGCACGCACACACACACACACACACAAGCACACGCAAACACAATCACACACGCACACATGCAAAAGCACGCACACACACGCACACGCACGCACGCACGCACACACAGGCACACAGCTCATACTGCACCAGTGAGAAAGAGACAGAAAGAGTTGAGAGTGAAGGGCCAGAAGAACGTTACTATCTGATCTAAGATGACCCTGATGCTTCATACGCATAAGGAGAATGACAGAGTGCAAGCACTAATGATCAGAATCAGAACAGCAGCGTTTCATCTCTAGTTTGCGAGTTGAACATTGATTAGCCAAAATTCTCCAGTGCCCCAGAATTTTATTATTTGCATACTCTGGTAGGGGCACCTGGTAAGTTTATTTCTTATGTTGGCAGAAGCTATCATTACCACATTACTGTGAAGAATGAAATTTCCATTTCCAGTTCTGGGTTCTCATTGCCATGATTGATATGTGAATTTACAGAATCATGATGAAACACTTGCTTATATTGTTCTGTCCTTTCTGCAACAGAGCTCACAGGCTGGTCACACAATGGCTGTTTGTGACCAGCCAGGCTAAGTGGTTGTTAAAGCTAATGGCTCATTTGTATCGCATATGAAAATCAATAAATCAGCAATTCTAACAACCACAGCAGCTGCAGCTGAAATGCTGTACTGATATACAACAGCAACACTAAGTAATTCATGTCTGGAGGAAAAGAAAGATATACGAGACCGTTTCATATTTAGAAATATCAGTTGAATATACAGGTACTCAACAGGGGCTCTGTGAAATATAATGACACAGCAGCAGAGAAATTTTTGCAGCGAAATGAAACTGCCACACACAGGAGACGCAGTCAAAACCCGTTGTGCATGTACCAGTATTGTAAGCTGATGGCACTGCTCTTTTTTGAGTATATTTAGTCATTTGCTGTTTATCAACATCAATAAAAAAACACTTTGCTTCACTGCAAAGGTCGCTCTCCTGCTGGTTTTAGATCTTAAAAATAATCATAAATGCTCCCACTGTGGAGAGGCAATCTATACAACAAAACAAATAAAAACATGTTTTATCAGACCTTGTTGAAATGAGACACCGTTCTCATCGTGGGGGGTGGGAGGGGGTTGTTCAGAATTGAGGGGGAGGGATCATTCATTTGCACATAAAAAATAAAACAAGCCCAGGGATGCCATCGGCAACTGTTCTGCAAAACAATGCTGCACAGAGCACTGCAGCTTGTCATCAGATGTAAAAAGACCACTGTCATTAAAAGGATGTGTTTAGCCCAGGAAAGGAAAGGCTATTCCATCTCCCTATATCAACAAAATCAGTGACCAAACATTCTTCGTTCACTTTACACTAAAAATGACACTACACCTGTGATGTTGGATAGTCAAATGATTATCAATTACAATCATTTAAGCAATACAGGACAACATAACAGATCTGTAGAGATTATGACCTTTCAAAAATTGTACTGAAACTGATGAGAAAACATGTTTTCCTGGACAGTGAACCTTCACTGTATTTTCTAATTTAACTGCATGTTTTTTTCTGATGGGAAGCTGGCTACTGTTCTCTCAGTCACATAATATTGGCAGTGCAAATTCACCTGCTTAAAATTGAATATTTACTTGGTTAAAAAGGAAAATGATTAAGTGATATATATTTAAAAAAATAATTTAATACAAGTTATTTTCTAATTAGCTGCATGAATCAATGTTACATGATTTATTTACTGAAAATGGTCTTCATCAGTTTTTAATTAAATATTTGGAAAGTTATAGGGCCTACTTATTTTAATCAAGGATAAGTAAGATATCAGCCTAGTCATTATTTTTATATGAAAACTACATGCCTGGATGAATCTGTGTAGTGTAACTGCGCCTAATATTGCCACCTGATCCCAAACTCATTGTTCCACTAGAGGCACTATTTCCATATCCTTCTGCTCATTCAACAATGAACACCCTTTGATAATATTAGCTTTCTTAAAACTTAAATATTGAGCTGTTAAGGCTGTGAATGTCATGATGATCACTTTCATTTTCATGTTATGATTACAATAATCTTAATGTTAATCTCCCCGCCCAAATCATAATAGTTCTGCATATAAATACCGGTATATAAAGAATAGCTCTGGTCATTTTGAACAGGTAAGGTGTAAAATGTCATACTTACAGTATGTGGTGAGTCTGTACTCATGGAATGGTGAGATTGGGAACACCATAAACTGAAACATTACAGAGGCGAAAGAGATGGTCTATCTATTCAATTAAAAAATATGAACAATAAGCTAGCATAAGAACAATAATGATTTCAATAACCAGTAAGTGACATTTCAAAACAGGAAACATACAGAAATGATTTTATCTGTGCCTTTGCTTTATTTTAAATGTGTTTTTTAAAAGGCACAAGCTCTGAAAAAGTGCCAAGATTAGGCTCAGGCAAATGCATCTTAAACACAAAGATAAGAAAAATCCAAAGAAAATGAATCATGTTTGCATGTGTGACTGTGTTCATGAGTGGATTCAGGCAGTCCAGGGCCCTGTCCAGTAATCAATAAGCCATTTCCCTCTCATGGGTTTTCACTCTGATGACTGACAGCCCTTTTTCCTTCCCAGCCAGCACTGTTCTTATCTACATTATTGATCTGCTTAGCAAGACAAGACAAGAGTTTAAGAAAAAAAAATCACAAACGCATATTCTGTAACTAAGCCCATTTCTACAAATGCAGTCTTACAGTGGAAACACCTACTCATTGCCTGTGCACACGAGCTCAGACACAGTCAAACACAGCAACGCTGGCTGTGTCGTCACTGTTGATAGCACAGGAGAGTGCACAACCTTGAGGGACCTTCTGCTCTTCTTGCTTGAATGCACTCAGAATGAACTGAGAGCCACTGAAATCCTAGCTGTACTCTCCTAATAAAAATCCCAAATGAAATCAAGTGCACAATATAAAATATCATTATACCAAATCACTTTAAACTCCCGAGTATAAGGATGTTTTCTAGCTACGCTCAGGATTAACCAGTTTAAAAATGGCAATCGATCTGTGGTGTTACGGAATGTGCTGTCTCAGAAGGAGGGCTGTGATGAACAGGCTCGATTTTGCAGAGATACTGCAAGCACTGCTTGCTGCTCATTAGATGAAAGTATTACATGTGCCAGCAAATATTAAGTATACTTCATAATATGATGACATGTTAAAGTAAGCAGTCAGTCACTCTGGATTGGCTCATCTGCCAAGTTAATAAGGGAAATTAAAATATGCACACTCATTTTAAAATGTAAATAATGACATTTACCCTGTTTGATGTTTATTTTTTCACAAATGCTGGGATACTAATTCAATAAAGAGTCTGTGTATATTTAGCTTCCTCAAAACATGTTTTTTTTTCACAGATTATCCACATGATTTCAGTGACCTTGCCAAATTAATTTAGCAGAAATATTTTTGAATAACACAAGCCTGGGAAATTACACTGCACAACACATGAAACTATTCCCTCTGATGAATAATCAATTATTTCGAAGAGAACAGAGTGACTGGTGTTTCTATCATTTCCAGTGAAGCATGAGAGAGAGGACTGTTGGCACTCACTCCATCTATTCTTTCCTGGAAATGACCTCATTGTCAAGTTTTTTTTTAAATGCAGGACTACAATTACTTCCCTTTATACTGTATAATAAGAATTAGCCATCACCCCCACCCCAAGCTTCCTGCTGCTTGAAGGCTTCTCCATCTTTCATGTCTCACCCTTCGGGAGGCTGTCGGTTTCTCGGTGGCCAGATTTACAGCCCTAATCTCCACTTTGCTGCGCTGGATGACTTCTCAACAGTACTGCCTCTCCCTCGGCCTCATTACTTAGAGAATGCGGCGTGCGATTCCTGCCTGATGCATAAAACAACTTTTAAAAAAAGGGAGCTCGGAGATTTATTGCCCTCGGCTGATCGTTTCTTTTTTGTCTGTCCTCCATACTGAGAGTCAAGCACAGACCTGCTGATGACTGCACAATCACCTACAGTGTGCAGTCCAGAGAGCTAAAGCTAGCTAGCCACAGTCACTCCTGCCAATCCCTGACTTTCAGCAAAGGTAGCATGAAAATCTGTGTCACACCCAGCAGGTCTCCTACCCCAAAAATAAAATTGCACTTTCATCAATGATTATATTTCTGGGACATATTTTCTGTCCTCAAGACAAAAAATAAAAGAGATGACATTGTACCTCCTCCACAGTGAAGTGTGTGTACCCCATATCTAATTTGTCCACTTCAATACCAACAGCAGAAAAGACTTCCAAGCTAAATTGTCTTGCAACACTGAGATAAAAAATCTAATGGATATTTTAGAATAGAAACACCCATCATCCATCACACTGTCTTTTTTACCCTCTTATCATACCGGAGGAAAAAAACAACCTCTGCATAGAATTTGCATAAGTTACATAAATATCCATCTCCCTCTCCATATTCATTCCTGTCTCCAACAAAAGATATTTCTGAGCAACAAATTACAGGCTTTGAAACAAAATGTCATCGCACATTATCATTACGGCACAATTGTGATTATTTCTGCAATTCTTTCTGGCGTGGGCTTGCACGCCTACTACCACTCCCACACAAGGCGCAGGATCCCTCCTGCCTGGTGAGATGGCAGACAGCATTTCTGCGTTGCCTCACAGACTGGACAGACTGACAGCCATACTGACCACTGGACTGAATGCACAGATTGTGACAGATTAGCAGGCTGGCTCACTGGCTGGAATGTGGTACTGAGAGACAGCTTTTCCAATGTTGTACATCACAGCAGCATATAGCAGACATGAAACCACTGCATTAGCTGTAGCTGTATTTTTCAAATTTCATATTTCAGTTCAGTTCAGTTCAGCTCTCTCTCTCTCTCTCTCTCTCTCTCTCTCATTACATCACATGCACACGAGCCTCCTTCTTCTGCTGTCCATCCGTACACTAATAAAATAGACCAATAATTTTTCCTTCTTGCTAAAATTCTGACATTGATCTTTTTATCCTCAGTCTCCTCTGGGAACAAGTGAAGGCACAGCAAGACAGGTCTTACAGTAACCTGGTTTTAGGGTCCTCCATTTTAAATGCAGCGCTGTTAATGTGTGACACGTCCTTGAATCAGTGATGTGCCAGACATACAGGACATACAGCTCACTGTTAATTATGAAACCAAAAACTGCAATAGGGCTTGTTGTTCCTTTCATCTTGGGCACACAAGCAAGGCCCTTTCAGTATATTTTTACCCTTGTAGACTGCTGTCCAGTAAAATAAGAAGAGTATTAATAAATAGATTAATTCAAAATATCAGGGCGATAAAGAGCTGGAGCACCCTCAGGGTACAAAGTCATGGAGTGGAAACAGGCCCCATCCCACAAGTGCTTCAAATGGCTATGCTTCATGAAGCACATACCGCACGGGATTCACCCATTCTAAACAAAATGGAAGCAAACTAGGGCACCCGCAGCTCAGCTTTATCTTTCTCTCCTGTTATTCCCTCACTCTATGGTCCTCACTGCCTTCCTTGTTACTGCCCTCTTTTTTCCACTTCTCCCTTTTTTTCCCCTGCTCTTGCAAACACAACCCTAAAACCATACTGAATATAACTACAAGCACAAAAGTGCACATTTGACAAACATGCTGCAGGTGCATCTCAAAACATCAGATTGGTACATCTAATCTATAAGCAACATTATAATTTCTGTAGAAATACTGGACAAGGCCACAGTGGTGTCAGTCTCCACTCAGTCATGGTGTCAGTCAGGGAATTGTGACCACAACCACATCTAAACCTTATGCAGACCTCCCAGTGAGTACATTTTAAATGACTGCTACTGATCACAGGCCAATGAGACTGGATCCAATCTACGACTGTGGGAACTCTTAAAGAAGAGCTCTTCCCCTGTTATTTTCCCCATTAAAGAATTTTGAAAAGTTTCAGTGTTGTGTGCTCTCAAAAATGTGTGTATGTGTGTAAGTGTCTGTCAGTGTGGGGCTCCATCTGTTCAGCAAATTGCTTTCCAGTGAAGTCGATCTCAACCCTGACCTCCTGTGGCGTAATTGCCAATCCCAAAACTGCAACTCTGCTCTACGCCAACATTTTGGCCTCTGCAGCTATAACCCCTGCATTTGTCCAAGTGCTGTGTCTCAGGCTTGCTTTTGAGCCTCACTGCCGGCTATGCTGACAAGAGTTAGCTTTAGGCACTAATTCATGATTACTGTTGCTGCTGCTGCTGCTACTGCTGTTACTACTTCTACTACTACTGCTAACTACTACTAGTACTACTACTACTGTTACTACTACTGCCACTACTAAAACCATCTATCATAAGTGAAATTGTACAGTAGAAAAGAAAACGAATTCTTTGAAAGTTGCTGTTGCATAAGTTCAATATTAAACCCCAAATAAATAAGAGCAATACAGAACAGCACACTGGCCAGTTAGATGTGTACTTATTTCTTGTCTCAGGGCCTGTAGAGCCATCGGCTGATTCCCCTGAGCTGTTGATCTCTGCCTCAGCACACATCCATTGTCACTGAGCGATGTGTCAACAAGATGTGAGCGGTGCGAGCAGTGCACCCTGGCAAACAGCAGCGGCGGGGAGAGTCTTTCAGTCACGAGGACTGTGAACTACTATGAATGATGTGCTCAGGCCAAGACAGGCCAGCTGTATGAGAGCTTGCCAAGACCTCATCCCCGGATCTGCCAACTTCCTGTTCATCTCATCTGAGTATGTGCAGATACAATGATACCAAGATGCCATTCCTCACAGGCTTATGAGACGTTGGATTGCAAGATATTAAGATTTATCGCTGTCACAGTAAATACTAATGGGAGCTACCGCATACAATCCCACGGTTTCTCCAGTACACGCTGAAAGGACAATATCTAAGATCTCCCATGCTAATGACTTAACATTTATAATGGGAAAAGGGTACCCTGCTCTAGAGTTAAATAAATACAGCACTTGGCACATAAATAAGAAAACAAATTTAATAAAAAGACTTCTTTTCCTAATGAACATTAAGAACAAGAGGCAAAAAGAGACAGATATTGATTTCGGAAGTGCATTACGTTAATTAAAGAGCCATATAAATCAACCGTACAATCAAAAATGGAAAGCCTCTTTTGCCACAGATTAGCATTGTCTCATTAGCCCAAAAGAATTATCAACAATCAAACCACATCTAATCAAATTATTTGAATCAAAAACCTTACTAAAATGTT
Source organism: Anguilla anguilla (assembly GCF_013347855.1). Lineage (NCBI taxonomy): Eukaryota > Metazoa > Chordata > Actinopteri > Anguilliformes > Anguillidae > Anguilla > Anguilla anguilla. The sequence continues at coordinate 16,442,697 of NC_049211.1, read as the reverse complement.
GCAAAAACATCTGATATTTCTATGAACAATGAACAAATATTGTTACCTGAAATATATTTCTGAGACAACTGTGTCTAGAATAAAAGAGCATTTGTCCACATGAGGGCAACAATCCCACAAATATGTAAATCAGTCCTTTAAAATGTTGTATAGTCACCATAGATGGCTCAACTGCTAATTGCAGGAAAATGAGCATATAGCAAATATAAATATCATCTGGCTTAAAACAATCAAAAATATACAATTTGTCCTTATCAAATGCTTTCATTTCATGTTGTAACCTTAAAATGTCCATTCAAGTAGATGAAATATAAAAAGAAGAATATATGTACAGATGCATCCCTGTCAAACAACAAAAGCAAATCTCAGTTGTTCCACTGAGTAAACTATCCAACCATCCATCCATTATCTATACCTGCTTATCCTGGTTAGGGTCAAGGGACATGCTGGAGCCTATCCCAGCGTGCATTGGGCGAGAGGCAGGAATACACCCTGGACAGATAGTCAATCTATCGCAGGGCACACACACCATTCACTCACACACTGACACCTATGGGCAAGTCTGGAGTCTCCAATTAGGCTACCTGCATGTATTTGGCCTGTGGGAGGAAACTGGAGTATCCAAAGGAAACCCACGCAAACACAGGGATAACATGCAAGCTGCACTCAGAAAGGCCCAGGCCGGGATTCAAACCCAGTACCTTCTTTAAATCAGTTAAAGATGAACTCCAGACGAAATTCCAGCTCATTAAAAAAAACTTACATTTAGATAGGAGTTTGTGGCAGGACTCAGATTATAAATGTTCAACAAGCAGGGGTGTGTATTTTTGTATTGGTGGCAAGTAATCTGCCTTTTCCTTTCATTTCTCTCTCTTGTTGAAACAGAAAAAATGATGGTGGTGGTAGTGTGAGTGGTGCAAATGACACATTGTGACAGTTTGTCAGTCGAGCACTGCTGCAGCCTATCAAAACTGCAGGCTACTATGGTTAGTTTGCTACACAAGCTTAAATCCAGTGGACACCGTTTAGATCTCCCAGTGAGCATCACTCCTTTCCCTCTAGAAATGGCAGTAGTAGGACCTGTCATCACAGTCTTAGGTCCTGCTTTCTGGCAGGTGGGTGAATAGAGAATGGCAAATCAAACCTAGTCTGACAGTTTTTTTTTTTTTTTTTTTGCAGAGCACTCCTACTATGTAGCCTGGTAACAACTCCATCAAATCAGCCTCTGTGATATGTCAGACCATGGCTGGAAGGAGAAACAAATGGAAAATCTGTGTCAATCAACCTAATTGGGGAACCTATATCATTATATTGGCTGTACCTCAGTGCTATTATGACTAATCGTTAGTAGCTACAGTACAGCAATGATAAGTTATAATTTTGGTAAGTTGCATTAGGCTTGCATTCTGAGGATATCAGTAATGCATTCTAATGTTGATCAGGGTGAAGAGAGGTGAATCCAGTGGAAATAGTGCCAGCTTTAGCCAGACCAGTGAAACCAGGTGGAGAGGCGTCTCTCTGGAGCAGGCTTTAAACCTTGTGAACAGCATCCTGATAAAAGCTACAGTACACGTAGCATTCGGTCCGACAGAGAACCGGATTCGTCTAGGCCACGCCTATCGAAGGAGAGAACACGTGCACCTGGGTTGTGTTAACTAACCCAGGTACTTAACGGTGTGTTCTTCTCCACGGTATAGGGCCGAGACCGGGAGTACAAACCGAGCCCTGCCACACCACACAACATGTAGATGAAGTTTAAATCGTGAGCTGGCTCTTATAAAAGCCTCTCCACAATGACTCAGCCCATGGCCTGCTCCGATTAATTTGTACTTCATAATTGGAGTGAATTATCATAATGACAAGCACAGCGGCCGGAAGAGTGTGCTCACAATCCGTTGTTCGGCAAATGAAACATGAATGATTCATTGCCAATCAGAGTTGCCATGGTGATATTGCTATAACATTCCTGTTTGTGGCCCTTTGGCATCCTGCCCTGTGTCCGTCAGGGCCTCACATATTTCCCAAGGTGCACACTGCCCCAGACCCTGACTTCAAAAACACGAGAGGACGGAAGCAGATAAACATGCTCTCTACATTGTTTTTTGTTGGTACAAATCCTGTTTTTTTAATGCAACATGTTGATGCATTACCAACGGGACTAATTAAGCGTGCCTTATTAACAAAATATCCATTAAATCGTTGTGGTAGTTCTGAGTAAACATGACCCAGTTGGCCTAATTTTGGCCAGTAAAGTTTTCATTGATTGAACCTTAGCGTGATAAAACTTTAACAGACCTTAGTCTGTTAAAAGATGTTCCAGGGCACATATAGACCTGCATAACAAGCTAATGTTGGACCTCACAAGAAAATGAACACAGGCCTAATTTAGGTTTTGCAATCTGAACATTGAGCCAGCACAATTTGACTTAATTGAAGGGCTAGAATAAGTCAGAAACATTTTCCTAGGTTAATGTTGCATTAAAACTTCCCTGTGAGATGTCTATCCCAGTGAGGCTATCATCAGTGAGAGACAGACCAGACCTTCGATCAATGCTAACTGTCCTTAAGGTTGGAAAATAGATACTGACTCATTGCCAAGTGCATTGGTGGAGTGCATATGCTTCAGCTGCAGTTCGCCTTGAGCAGGTACGGATGGCACAGCAATCAGTGGTACAAATGGTAGGGTAATTCAACAGCTGTATTTTTTTTTTAATCTGAGAAAAGAAATCCCTAATAATCACTATTAATGACAACTAGGGTGTCCCGATGTGTCAGTATTAATAATCTTCATAGTGTACAAACATGCTAATAAAAATTGTACCCTGACACATTTGCAATGGAAAACTAAAATGAAAATGGAAAAATATGCCATTATTGTTCCTGTTGATATCTGGCTAGTTATTTGCATTCATTTTACGGGATGGATTTATCAATCAGCTGATCATTTTATTTTTCCTCAACCAACTGAGAACATTTCTAGCAAGTTTTTAATCTAACATGCTGCCTTACCTGATTCAATCAGGTTTGTTGGTTGTGATGTCATCGGCAAATAGAATGCTTCTAATCAGAAGCCAGCTTGGTTAAACTGACACTGCATTACATTTCACCAACAATTACTCATAATTGCCCATTTACCAGCATTGAATGTTAGTGTTCTAAAGCACCCAATTGATGCTTCTAATGATGATTTTACATTAAGTCAACTGTAGCTGTTGTACAGTTGACTTACAACTTAATTATAATTAACATTGGCATAGACAGGAAATGTGGTACACTTAATACACCTATAATGGCACTTATTATGAACCCTCATAATATGGATGGTTGAGAAATTATAATTCATACAATGTTGTACCAATGCCAATAGCTAAAACTTGTGCATCTGGGATGTGTCATTAGTATGCCAATTTTGCCGAATGCCAGAAGAGTGATTGTTGAGAAATTGTGTAGACCGGCAAATGGCATCAATTACAATTGTAAGGCTGGTCTGGGTGGCTGGCTGATAGCCAACAGTTGGGTGATAGCATTTATATGTTGGATGCCGTACTATCTAGATTCAGCAGTTAGGGTTTCAGTGACTTCATCTGTTAGTTTGTAATTTAGCCCTTTAGCCTTAGACCAGGGGTGGCCATACTTTTTTTGGCTTGTAATGTACTCTTCCAATGGCCAGCACAATGTGATCTGCCAGGACTTCTGCTTTCCACAAACTTACACACTCCTTCAAATTCATAGGCTTTTAAATAGCATACTATGCAGGATTTTTAGCCTTGCTGTGCTACTGTGTTTACTATAAAAAAAAGTTTTCTTCTCCATGCTCTATCCACTCACTTCTTTATCTTTATATTTTTACATTTTTTCCAGGGTTGACTCTGGTTTTGGAACGAGCACTGTCGGCTTGTCGTTTTACTTCAGAGTATCTGCGCTTCTTCACCTTCACCAATGCTGTAGCCAGCTACAGATGCTCCAATTATGCTTATGCTTATTATGATTGTTCAATTACACATGTGGAGTTATGGAAACTCCTTCACAATAGCTTGAGGCATGGATAAAATGCACATGAAGTGAGTTGGAAAATCTTACCACCAGTCGAATATGGCACCTTTATATAACTTTGTCTCACATTAATTCATTTGCTGTAAAACCTTTCTGAATGCATAAATTCATGTATATGGGACCCATTGTAAACAGGAATGCTCAAGTGGTACTACACTTAACATTCAAGGTGACTGACTTCACACATATTTGAACAAATGATTATCCTTTGCCTTGAGTGGAGAAAACTGCCTGGAGTGTGTTCCTCAGTATGTACAGAGGAGCAGAAAGACTGATGACTGCCTGGATTCCCCCTAGAAGTAAAAGTGCAAATTGATGCTCAGTCTGTGACAGAAACAAAAGGTGCTGGCAGAATACGTTCTCAGTTAAGTGTGGGAGACAAATCTGACTCTTAAACTGTTTGACTTTCAAATGAAGCTGTGGCTCCTGGTAGTCCATCCTCTCTGTGACCGCCCACCTACCCGTGCTTCACAAAGGAGTGTGACTCACTTCAACTGCCCAAAAATGAGCGTGAAGCCGGCATGATAGTGTAGTGAATCATTGGTCGGAATCCAGCACCAGACTGTGTGAAATGATCGATGCAATGATGATAAATATGCACTCTGGGTACATATCAGGAGGTGAATGAGCATGGCGTACTAGGTAAACAGGGTAACTTCTCAAAATGTGCAGACATAGTTGAGAATGAAAGCATATACTGTATTTTTATTTAAGAATTCAGAGGATTTGGAGTACAGATTTTTATAATTTTATCTGAGGATAATCTAAGAGCTACTTACTTTTGCCAATTTATTACTGGTTAAAAAATTAAAAATTCAATTCAAAGTCAAAAAATTCCTCACAGAAATCAAGAATCCCAAAAACACATCCAGCAGAAATACGTGTTTCTATAACTAGACACATATCTAGCGGTAACACAGAGCTGCAGCTCCTAACATACATTAGACAGATACGAAAGATCTCCAGGCAGATACACTCTTTACATGTGATTCCGTAATCTAGGGAATACCAAGAGTAATTTCAGAATACCAGTACTTTCATCCACTATTATGCCCCAGCTGTTCATTCACATTTATCATTTCTGTGTGGGAAGAGAATCATTACCGCAGACAGTACAGTAGGCTTTATGCCAACTGGAAATAAAATAATTTAAACAACAATATGATGTCAGGCCAAAGAGCAAGACTGCTGGGCCGTTAATGTGCTCTCCTTTTTCACAGGGAACCGCCTGCGAGCCAGAGAGTCGCCATGACGCAACTCTCCTCACATCTGTATTACAGCATGGGCTACCGCGGCAACGGCTTCCCTTCTTCCTATCAAAGCAAGGGCCCCAGGGAGGCCTGCCTTCTTCAGTGACCTAGTTAGAGCAAGGGCTTCATAGTTTGAGAAGCTGCAGGAATATTAATCTCTTGCTATCTTAGCTCAAAGTATCTTTGAGTAATACAATGGGCAGAAAACATGAGCTTTGGTTCACCAAATCAAACCTGATTTTTTTGTGTTTTGCTCATTTTTTTTACTCAAGGAGACTAGTGTTATTCTTTCAGCCCAATGACTTCCCTTGTCAAGGTCTAAGTTAATATTTGAGAGTGATATCATTGGTGGGTCAATGTGTTTCCAGGGCCCTTGAATGCCTTAAATAGAAATAAGTTGTATCCCTTTGTGTGTTTGTTAAGCACTGGCTGCACTTGTTTGGTAAGATTCCAGCTGCTGCTAGAGGAAGGTAAACATACATGGGTCTTCCCCAGGAGAGAAGGCATGAAGATATACACACCATGGCCAGGAGCTCCACTGTCCCCTCCCCCCAAGTCAGCATTGAAATAGGAGCTTCCATTACACGCTAGACTCACTGAGGAATGACATTCCCCCCATGGCTTTAGTCAAAATGGAAGTTCCCATTTCCCTGCAGCTCTACTGTGGAGCAGGCTCTTCTCTTACCCACCCCCACCCCACTTAAGAATGGTAGCATCCACTACCCCCCTGGCATCATTGTGCAGTAGGCAGCTCCATCTCAGCTGCTGCCGCACTTGCTGAGGGAAGGCCTTTCTGCTGCCTTCTTCCTAACTGCCTGTGTGTATCTCCAGAACATGGAGACACAAGAATGATTACCTGCTAGAAAGGGGCATTTTGCTCCTATACTCCCCTGCATGAGTGTGTGTCATTGAAAGAGCAATTTCGTCCAGCTCACAGAAATATGGCCTCAACAAGCCAGGCTGCATTACCACAGTCCTGCTTTCAGCAGCAGTTCGAGATGCTGAGTTTCTTTTTTCTCCACTCTTCTTTCATTTCATTGTGCCACTTCAACCCAGCAATTTATCAAACAATGGCTACAATAAATACAATCTATTTATTCTAACAATCTAACAATGTACTGTACATTCTTCAATGCAGTGCTCATTTTCAGATGAAGACCGGAAGTTCAATTAAAAAACGAACGTCTGTGCCCGCACTGTTGTAGCTCACAAAAATGTCCTTTTATTGCATCATGAAAAACAATCAGCCTAACATGAGCACCAAGCAACATAATCTGGTTGGGCGACATGTCCACAAATGGCTGCTCGAAACATTGCATTTGCAGTCAACCAAACAGAAGGCAGGAAACAAAGAAAATAGACAGCTCAGTTCAGTTCTGATCTTATCTAAATCTAATAAGACCTGCTATTATCAGATTCTCTTTTTTCCTTTGAGATGCTCTGCCAACAAACCCCCATAAAAGCAGAATGAACAGATATCCAAACAGAGAGGGACTGTTGATCACAATCACCTCTTCATGGACCTCGGGAGCTCTGTTTTCTCTAGCTAATCAGCTCCACAAGCCTATGTACGAGATGGATCAATGATGATAAAGCAGAGTACGGGATAGCTCCCAGCTCGTAAAGTCAGGTGTGTTTTATGGAGACTTTATTTCAATATCGATTTACAGTATGCACAGTGCGGCCCTGTGAACCATGAGGTTTTGTCTCAGTACTCTACCAGAGATTGCCTCAGGCAAGGATGAGGAGGAGGAAACACGAGTCTATGTACCTTCATTATCTTTCCCAGGCAACTTTGAATTTGAGTTGGTGCGCTTGCACAAATTATTGTTGGTTACACATGGTAAACAGCCAGAGATGGCTACACCATTGAATTTTCCCAGCATGCTTTGGTTTGAGAACCTCTAACCATATGACTAAAACACAATTAATAACAGTATCTGGGACAGTATCTGATCAAAACAATGGCCACTTCATTGCTTTTTCATCATATTAGCTATAGTCAGGGAGCACATGGTGTGGATTAATTTTATAATTACTTAAAATATTAAATTTTATTTTCTCCGATGATGTATCCTAGGATACATAAGCGACCATAATACATTACTGGTCTAAGGAATGCTATACTATACTTTTATGGTCAGTCATTATAAAAAATCTCTGGTTTAACTATGATAACTCATAGTGAGTAAATTCAGAGCTGTCCTCTTATGTCATGTTTGTGATCACCAGTCCCTCTGAATTGTCATGACGGAACATTGTGGTTTTATTTTATGCTGATGACTCTGGTTCTTCAGTTGCGTGAGCCCACAAAATACTCCCTGTAATCCCTGACATGAACTATATCTCCCCACCCAACAAACATACCAGCACTCCCAGTGCTGGTGTAAGGAGTCATAAAACATATTACTGCAGCAGGCATCAGGAGTGAAAGACAGATGTTGACAAATTCATTTTAAAAATGACAGTCACACACCAAATATTGTTATTTTCCTATGACATACCAGTTTGGGACACTGTCAACACCAAATTTAATGAGGCCTTGCCAGTAGAAACCAGGTTGGAAGATTAAATATACTAACTGTTAACTTTTCTGCTGTTTACTTCTTGGTACCTCAGTCAAATTATGACCGGAGGACAAATTATACTCACTAAGAAACACCACTCACATCATATAGCTGCAAAAAAAAAAAAATAATAATAATATATAATATACATTTTTTTAAATGGTGTGTAAACACAAATTTACAAATCAACTGTACTCAATGACAGTAATGAGAGAGTGGGAATCATGTATGACTCATATGTGTGAACCATGTCAGTATATGATATTGTTTTGTAGGTTGAACAACGGCTAACAAATCAGACAATTTCTCAGCATTATCCTTTGCAAATTTTGCAGCTTACATTGAATATTTAATTGTTTTAAAAATGTGATTATTTAACATTTAAATTTACAATAAAATCTTAAATAAACAAACCGCCTGCTGACTTTCCTCTAGTGTGTTTGGTTCTGGGCTGGATAGAGATCTCACATTCTCTATTATTAATGTTGTGGGGATGCTGAGGGAGCAGCACTGTACCATCCATTAAGGGAGGAATTCAACCTCTATTTTAGTCGTCCTTCTACCATTTTACATTTCCAGAGGTTGAGTCACAAACAAAATAGTTATCTAGTTCCCATTTCCTGACGTCAGAGTAGTTTCCAGCAGAAAGAAAGTAAAATGCACCATTATAAAAATGGGCTATAATCTTTGTTCTCCATTTCTCTCAGAGGAGGCTTTCAGGGATCCATCAACAGCTGCATACAGGTACCTACCTGAGAACACCATGAAAAGACACAACAAACCATCCGTATTCATTGCATTGAAATTTCACCCAGGAGATTCACACCATTCAAGTGCGCATCATCCGCTCTCTTGTGAGTAGAGATATTTGCAAAAAAATACTTGATCAAGATATGACAGACCCACTCAAATAATTGCACGTACTGTATGTGCATTTTCCACTAATTAAAGATTACCTTTGTTTTTTCAAGTTGTTCACATAATGTACCTATAATTACCTCTGCCAAAAGAGTTGATAGAGGTTATGTTGTTGCTCCATTCTGTCTGTCGGTTAGCAGGATATGTCCAAAAGTTATGAAAGTTATATTCATGAAACTTGCAAAGCATGGTCATGGTACAAGGAAGAACTTCTGAACAGATTCACACAACACCAAGCGTGATCATGATGCTAAGAAGAACTTCTGAATGGATTCACAAAACACCATGAAACTTTGTATGCCTATCAGCAGCAGAGTGCTGGAGAACTTATTTCCAGCTACTGGACAAATATAGCGCTGATTGGTCACATTGTGTTGAAATAACTGACTAAAATGTTTAACAGTGGCTAAAATTTAAACAGGAATGTCTCGTGCCTTATTTGAGATACAGTCATGAAAATGCATGCATCTCCTGATGTAAAGAGTATTGAAGAAATTCACTTTTGGTGAATATCCGATATGTGGAACTGGACTATCTTGACAATTGCAGAGTGCTGGCAAAGGTATGCACTCTACCGAGGGCTATCTTGTAGCTATAACTTGAAGTTAGCGCCTAATCCTGAATATTTTTTATGTCATTCTGTTGTCAGTGTCTTTTATGGACACTGTGTTCAATGAAATTCAGATATCGGTTGTAAGTTATAGGGACCAAAAAGTTGTTGGTCTTGTGGCATGATCCTCTTTTAGCTTGCTCTTCCCTGTTTTTGTTCCCCATTCATGAATTGGGAGAAAGTAATGGTTCCGGATTCATCTTTTGGTAAGACTTGTACACGGAGAAGCGCATCTGACCATAATCATGGATACAGGCCCGACTGTTCACAGTTCACTCACAGTCTTTAAAAGCCTTCCTCTCCAGCAGATATATTTAAGGGCTGCAAAGAAAGTCAGGAAGCTGTCATAGCCAGTCAGCACTTTCTGGGCTATTTTTGGTAGCTGAGTCTGCTTTAACTAGAGCAATTTTGTCTGCTGCAGTGTTGGAACCACTGTTGTTGACACATATTTGGAAATTCCCAAATGCGTAGAGTGTCAAAGACAGGAGGTGACGAGCCATACTAGGAGCGCGAGTGAATCCTCATATGGTCTCTAGACTTCAAGCATGTAAATGCCACTTCCTGGCTCTTGCAGGTAAAGTACAAACAGAAAGCCATGTATGGAAACAAGGAGGTCAGCATTAAGTGTTGCATGAATTGATTTCTCTCATTTTTACAGTGGCGCCACAGATGAGAACCACAGATCGTGCACGCAGCATATATACACATCACTGGTTTGCACATCAAACATGAGCACTGAATCCTGCTGGATCTTATTACTTATTAACTACAGTCATATGATTGCCATGGGTCTGCCTATGAGAACATTGTTTTTTTTAATTCATAGTTGTTTTTGTACTTGTGGGAGGACAGGCTTGCCAATTACCCTAGTTCCAGATTTCACAAATTATACAGTAAGCTCTAACAAACCAACAGCTTGTAATGAATAAACAAATCAAAGGAATAAGAACAATTGCCACGGCGGTTCTGGAATTTTTAACTCATTCGAAAATAAAGTTTGGGGTATCTTGCCTAGAGATCTCCAGCTATGTTTCCCATTAGGCTCCGTAAACAGTTCTCTCAGGAGCTCATTTGAGCTGCGAGGGACTAATGGAAATGACTCCTGTTCCACTTCTCCCTGTTTGTCCTTCCAGTTGCTTTTGCAGTGAGTTCCTGATCAGCAGGCACTGCAGGGGTTTTATTCCCCTTGTGAAAGAGACCATGTGCGCTAGGTGAGCTCACAGCACATTCATCTCCCACTGCAACATTCTGAAATCGTTGCGTAAATGGTAGTGTACCCATGTGCAAGTGTGCATGGATGTGTGCTTGTGTGCATGTTTGCATAATGTGCATGCAGCTGTGTGTGTGTGTGTGTGTGTGTGTGCGTGTGTGCGTGCCTGTGTATATATAACTGTGTAACCTAGCTTCACACAATTGCTCATGGATATTGGCTGGGGCAGGACACATTGCAATAAAGAACAGGAATATTGGAGGTAATATTGTGGATCATCATCAGCTCAGTAGCAACACTAAGAACAGGCAAACCCTACGGCAAGCATCAGTTAATTACTATCACAAGCCCATCTATTCAGCTGTCTCTTCCCCCATTTTCACTCCCCCTCCTCTTTTTCACTCTCTCCTGCTATCATTCTCCCCTCCCCCCTCTCTCTCTCTCTCTCTCTGACTCTCACTTGCTAACCCTTTCTCTCTGTGCCATTATATTTCATTCTGACATATTGCAAAAATTGATTTTAGCTGGAATCAAATCCAATTAGCAGTGAAAATTATATGTACTGTTTATTAATGTGCAAAGCACAGTATTGACATCGCCAAGCCTGCTACAGAGCTGGGTGCCTGCGGAAGACATGAAGTAATTCATACCTTGTCTTTCCACTCTCTGCTTAGATGTAACACATCAGAGAACACAGAAAAGTCCCCAGGCTGCCACACAGCTGTTTTGTTGTAATCACATTTTCAGGAAATTTAACGAAAGAAAATGGCTCTGCAGGTTTCCAGAATATTACAGTCTTTGCCTACTGCCCCCTTCATATAAACAGTATATTGCTTGGTTCTAATATCATAGGAAAGCACACACTTCTGAGATTATGAAGTAATCAAGCCAATCAATATTTGGAATTTTGCCACAGATTATATATATTAAAAAAAATCTTACTTTACTACATTACTTTAAGGACTTTCACTGACAATTTGTACCACGGTCATTTGTTATTAACAAAACTTTTTTTCATAATTCATGAAGAATTTATGAATATGCAATTTGGATGAAGGTTGAAGCCAGATAAATGAAACACTTCGACATGGATTTCTAGAAACCACAGTCTCCAAAGTATTCATTCAGATTTTTTTTTCTCCCAATTTAGCATGCACAATCTAATTTGACCCCTCCTATCACATCCTCTGTCAGTTCAGGACAGTGTAAATTCATTCCCATGTCCTCAGAAGCAGGTCCTTCCAGACAATGGGACAAGTTACTGTATGGACAAGTGCTTTAGCAGGAAGGGCCATTTTGGAAACTCCAAAAGTATTGCTTTCATAATATCAGCTTATTCATGAACAGCATTTACATAAGAGTGTGTAGGGACCACAAAATCATTGGCAACCACTGCCAGAAAACACAGACAGGATCAACTGCCTGAGCATAATGTTGTTACCTCTACACCAATGACCAGATTAGTTGCACATGTATCAGACACATGAACACACCATGGGTTACACACATCACATCAGCACTTCATATGTTGAAGGAAGAGATAAAAAAGTGATGGGGACAGTTTTTTTTCACTGCGCCTCTGCCTCCAAAAGGAAAACTACTATCTGCACATGCTCCTCAGGACAAGACAGAACATGAGCAAAACAACAGGGCCAGAGCTGATTGTCAGTCAGGTTTAGCAAAGCTTTTAATGATCTGGATTACCACAGAGAAGGCAGTGCAGTTGAGAATCTCTCAGACAAGTTCATCACTCTGATTCATGAATGGAACACTTTTCCGTGACAATATCTGTGCTGGTTCCTTCTATCTGCGTCAAAGTGGCCCCAGGAGTCCAATCTAAGCAGGTGCTGCCTGTCTCTCGCTCTTAGAGCAGCTGATTCTTCTCTTTGTTGGGGGAGCTCTGAAAACTGGTGACAGGAGCATCACCTTGTTATATATCTTCTAGAACAGGCTACACATTCTTTTCCTGCCATTAATCAATTTCAGTGTTTTAGTCTCCGCCTATTTTCACATGAGACCCATAGAAGCCCTTTTCCACAAGACAAATATGCTGCGAAAAAAAGAACTGCCTATTTAATTAATGCAATTGTACTAGTCTGTTTCAAAGCATCATTAAAGGGTAAGAATTTTTGTATTTGCTCTGTGGTTATCCTCTCTATAATTATCATAATCTCAACATAATAATGGTAAGGGCCAAAAGTGCTGGGACTCACCCTGCTGCTTCTAGATTCAGGCTAGTCTATCTGTTTGGTTGTAAACCATGTAGACCATTGCTGCTAATGACACATGTAGACAGCCCGTTGCACATGCAGTATGACCACGGACAATGGCAAAAAACAACACTATTAATACATACAGACAGAAGCCTGACAACAGAATAATGGCATTCTGCAAAAGCAACACACTAACATTTCACTGACGAGTGGTCCATTTGCATGTGTGTGAAAATATTGTCACCCTCTCTCCTTCTGCCCAGTCTTGCATCTGTCTGTAGATGCACCATATCTCATTGCCCCTGGCTCAAAGTGAATGCCTTTCCATAACATATTCCTGGCAGTGCGCCTATGAGTGACCAGAGAAGATGGAGAGAGAAGCAGGAGCTTTTTCAAAGAGAAACACCAATCAGAAGAAAGGAGGCGGAGGCTTCCATGGGGCTCTGGGGGGAGGTGGGGGGAGGGGAGTTTGGTGGGTTGTGGAAACAAGAGGATGAAAATGAACCAGGAAAGGCCATGTTCATGTACACTGTAAGGCCGCCATCTGCTCTTAGCTTAGCGTCCCTGGGGCTCCCACAGTCACGCTGACTGGTTCACCTCTACGTCACTGCACCCTGCCCCAGCACCCCCTTCACCTCAGCTATTTATAAACATCATCGTCTGCGAACGGGCGCCGTTTCCCATGCCATGCCCGGAGCCACGCTGACGCTCTGGCACACTTAGACATGTCCAGCACCTGCCTCATCTCACTCTAACAGGCTCACCTTTCCAGTAAATGTCCACAGAGATGTTTTCAATTCATTATTAATCTCTATAAATCATGGGGGGGGGGGGGGGCACATTGGTATGTATTGTTAAATCATGCAGCAACTTACAGTGGTGACCTTGTTGAAACAGTCATGTGCAGAAAAACCCAGTCTTGTTTTTTTTATGTACATTTATGAACAGTATGGTTGTCTGCGCATGTGAGTGTGTGTGCATTTGTGTGTTTGCCATAATAATTTTAAGATGTACCAAGAACGAAAAATGCATATTTAAACAGACATACAATATAAATATGTGTAATATAAATACTGCATTAGTTCATCAATGAACTACCATGCACCTGTGGTATTTATCATATTTTGCTGAGGATTCAGAATATAAACCGCAGTTCAGAATTTGATATGAAGAAAAGCTTTTAACTGGAACGTGGAATAGTGGTTGCAAAGATTTTGGCGCTAATTTAAAGGGGAAAAAATCTCAATTGCATTGTGGAACAATAATTATCCATATCAAAGCAGGTCCATTGATATGGGTAATATGCAGGTACATGGGTTCAAGTCCTGGGTAGGATACTGCTGCTGTATTTCAGATTTTCTGCATTTCCTAGGACTGGATTTCCATTTATGTTCCATGAAAAATGTGAAACTCAGCCCTGTATAAGCATCCCATTTTTGCTCTAGATAAGGATGCACTGTAGTATGTTACACAACTCAGCCATTGTATGGTAATGCTACATAAACTTGCTTTATAAAAATGATATAAATTATCTGAATAAACCATCTGTTTTAAACAAAATTTTGGTATTATATACCCTCCGGTCAGTTATGTAAGTACCATCAACGTTTCAAGGCATGCATTTATATTTTTAGATAGATTAACTTGAAGAGAGGTCACTTCAAGGTTCAACTCTGTTATGTTGACTGGTGCATGTTTAAAGATAATACTTTGATAACATATTGATGCTTAGATGTACAATTGCAGTACATGTGTAGTTAGACACAACTACACCATTCATTCTTGTCTTGATAGTTTTTCTTCATGATTTCCAGTGAGATTTGCATATTTGCAGAGCTGGAATCAAGGGGAACAGGTACAATAACAGAAAATCTGAATAGAGCCTCAGTTTCAAATGCTTAATTACAAATGGAAAAAAGTTTATATATATATTAAATTGTTATTATTATTCTGCACTTAACTGTAAACATAGAGGACAGTACAAAGCTTTGAGCAGAAGAGCTCCACCATACCCAAATCAGCTGATACTTCATAATAATATTCATAATAATATGATGCTGCCAGAGCCTGCAGACTGGATGTCTTCCTGAAATTCCTAAGTTAAATCTGGTGGAAGGTTACAGGGTCCCTAAATTATGGAGTGATCCCACCCCTACACCACACAACTTGCAATAATCAGGGGCACAATATTTCAGTACTTAAGTCTTGCTTATGGAATCTCCCTCCACTTAGTGTGCACTGTCTTTACCCATGGCTCTCAGGCAGTCTGCTGACATAGTTCTTACCATGCTGGTTCAAATAATGGGTCGTAAGTAATACAGTGAATCTGTCACGTGTCCCATCAAATCCTTAACCTACAATTCCCATTGTTTTCTACTCGTTTTGCTGTCTCTTGCCATCATTATCACCATATAATTAAGATCCTACTTAGTACAAGCTTCAGGCTAGATCAACACACAAAGAAACTCAAGTCATGCAGGAGACCTGTTTAACTTAGACCACTACAAACACTGAGCTGACTTCACAGAGGACATGGAGACAAGATTGAAACACCTGTGTAGGTTTTGGTTACCTCAACTGCCCCATCTACAGAAGAAAAAAAATGTCATATACACTCCTTATAATTAGCTAAATTACAATGACAGAAGTGTAATGATCACGTATATGTTTACCATTAGAAAAACCCAAAATAAAAAAAACTATTTCATCAACAAACAAAAAAAACTCATCTCTTCCACTTTTCTCCCTTTATCTCACTGGGCAATACATTAACAACTAATGGAGGGAGGGAGGGAGGGAGGGAGGGAGGGAGGGAGGGAGGGAGGGAGAGAGAGAGAGAGAGAGAGAGAGAGAGAGAGAGAGAGAGAGAGAGAGAGAGAGAGAGAGAGAGAGAGAGAGAGAGAGAGAGAGAGAGAGAGAGAGAGAGAGAGAGAGAGAGAGAGAGAGAGAGAGCTGAAGTGAACTGAAATCTGAAAACTAGAAACCACAGCTACAGCTAAGGCAGTGGTTTTATGTCTGCTATGTGCCACTGTGATGTACAATATTGGAAAAACTGCAGCAGACAGTTTGTCACTCAGAAGTACATTCCAGCCAGTGAGCCAGCCTGCTAATCTGTAACACCTTTGGACTCGGTTTAATGTTACAATGTCATTGATTTAGAATTCACCTGTGGTAGATTAAAAATAGGAACTATAAAGAAATATTGATTGGGCAGCAGGAATATCATTAGCGACTTGCTCTCAACCATTCCAAAATCAATAACACAACAGAAAAGTCAACAAAGGGGAATGTTGTTAATTTCACAATTTGGGACTTTGTAACTATACATTTGACAATGATTAAATAAGTCTGTGCAGTATAAAACACTGCACTGCTTGCTTGATGAACAAAAGAGAATCCCCAGATATGCCAGTCCTTCAACAATTACCCTGAGCACCTCTATTTTTATCAGCAAAGCCATGATTTATTGCTTGCTCCCTCTGTGACTCTTTTCACAGTTTCTTTTCTTTCTCTCCTCCCTTACTTAGTCTGTTCTGCCTCAGCACATACGAGATGATGGTACTTCTGTTTCTTGTGTCAAAAAACAAAGACTACTTCCTATTTCCAGAAAGAACTCAATACACATTTTATATATGGGAGAAGCAGCCTGTGCAGCAAAAGCATGCACCAACAGGTAATATGGAAGAATATGAGGTGCAGTTCTGTTCCTTCTCAATAGGTTTTACATTAAGCTGGACCTCATTGACTATGGGAAGGAGATCATTTAATCAGTACTGTGAATGTGTACAGTATTCTTATTAGAAACCTTTTTGAATTTTGCCTTTGCATATTTGCAGAGTCAGGAGATTTTTCTACTATGGATGTATGTGACCTGAATATTGACTACCTCTAAAGTAAACCAACCATGGCCTACAGTGTAACAGCATCATAAAGCAATTGCAGCCAAACATTAATATACCATAGATGAAGGAAGATAAATGAAGCTATCCAAAATCAGTGCTGTGCTTCAGGACTGACAATGCATGCTCACAGAAAATGTGGTTCTTTTAAAACATTCATGACCGCATATTTTGTCATTAAACTGAAAAGCATTTTAGCAATTTAAATTAGGAACTGCAAAGCGTTTCATAACAGCATTGGTACATTCTAAAAATATTTAAAATACACCAGTACTTAAAATACATTTCCTCTGGTTAGCAGAGTAGCAGCATACTAACTATTCAGGACAAAAAAGGCTAAGGACTTCAGCATTGCCTTCAGAGCCAACAGCCAAGCCAGGTAACATGGAGGTTAGCAATTTTCTGGTCAAATGGTAGAAAATCTCAGTCTCAGTTCAGCCAGAGAACAAGAACAACTCAGCCTGATAGAGAACAAGCACCTAAATCAGGCAGAAGAAAAAAACCGAGACATGGGCTAATACAGAGGAAGTCCAGACATCTTTCCCTTACATATTTTACCCATGTCTATTTCTATCTCATCACATTCCGAATTATTGATAACCAGCTTTTTCATCCTCATATGTTTTTGCGGTTGTATTCATAATATCACATCTGCTGTATCTATCCCAGCTTGTCTCCTGAGTCCTCAGAGTCAGATCCAATTCTGTACAAGGCCTTTATAAGACACATTCAACATTTGCGTTCACAAACTGTTTACCCCACTACCACCTCCTCTCCCCTCCCAGATTAGTGATCTGTAGCTAATGCGTACATCCCTAAAAGTAATTTACTGCCAAATTAATATACTGTGACAAAAATACATTAAAAAGGGTGAAAACTATGCTTTTCTGATGAAAAATAATGATGGAATATTTTTAGTTCTCGGATAATAAGCTAGAGATTAATGGTATCAAAGTGTCAGAGATATGTTAACGATTTTATTCAATTCAATCAGGGGTTTATAGGTCACGCAGTGGGATGGTGCATTACATAAAAACATGAAAAATATCAGAATTAACTTTAGTTGTAAGCTCTAAACTTTTATAAGTATCACGCTAAAATATAGATCATAATGTAATATTTAGTTAAGGGGGGGGGGGGGGGCTACAGTGGTGAAGAAATTGTGAAATTAATATTTTTTCTGTCACTTGAGTTGACCTTTGTTTCAGTTTCACATCAGTCAGAAAGTAAATAATATTTGGATTATTTCACAAAATCATTAAGCATCCGTTGTTTTTAGTGAAGTGAGATTAATTTTGAACAAATTAATATCCCCTAAAGTAATTTTGAGATAACCAAATTAAATATATAGGCTACTTGCAGAATATTGTCTTATATATAATTATTCCTAGGAATATTGCATGGAAAATAAATAATGGTAAGATAGCAAAATAATATATGAATTTTTATGAAAAGAAAATTGTGTTTGTTTATGCTTAACAACTGGATGAAAAATCCCTTGTGTAAATATAAAGTAGATGTAAGGTCTTGGACAGGCATAGGTTAAGATGTCTAGGTTTTATGGGCAAATTCTTGTTAATGGTGGTTAGCTGTGGATTAAGTCCTAGTAAATGAGCTATATACATTGTAAAACTGATTGAATAAGAATACTGCACTATACAACCACTGCTTCTTACACCCTTTTTTGCAAAACACCTCTTGTGGAAAAATAAATCTGCCAATAAAAAAAAAACATCGAAAGAAACAGGGACTATTTGATTAAGCTGTCTATTTGACTAAGCCTCCAGACCAGCCAAGTATGATCACTCAAAGTCCAGAGGCAAACTTTATGAAGGAGAGAATATTTTACATAAAGAAATTTTTAATGGGAAAAAAACTGTATCCAATTCAATATTCAATCTTAAAATAACATAAAAGTGCATTAGTGAACATCACGAAACCGGGCAGAAGAACAGAAAGGCTGCAAAGGACTAAACCGGGAGGAATACACGCCAGTGAATCATATTCAAGCTCAGCTGATTCACTGGGCCTTGCAGTCACGCTCAGTGAGTGACTGTTTTCACTGGCCAGAACGCATGACCTTCTGTCTGTGCAAAGCTGAGAATGCGTACAGTGTGCCTGCTGAATTTTAGCTCATAGATTAGAGAGAAAGCTGAGGTAAATCTGATACAGCACAGCCCATTGAAACAACACCCAGAGTGACTAAAGCCTCTCCAAGACAATGAGTAGCTTTATTCAATCAACAAAGACGGTTTCTCATATTTACAGTCATCCCTACACACACAGTCCTTTTCATCATATGGTGACACTAACGATGAGGGGGAAAGTGAGGCATGGCATCCACTACTATTACAACTCTGGGATTTGTGTTATTTGTGTCTTTAAAATCAAGCTGATACAGCAGACTGCAGACAACAATTGATCTGAGGAGCCACTGTTGCATGATGAGGCATGGGTTACTCTGCCAAGTGAAACCCTTCCTCACTGGCAATCCTAAGGCTTGTATTCTATTCATACATGCCTATCCTGTCAGATTGAAACACATTTGTATGTGCACCTCCACATGCCCAAGAGCAGGCCACTGGATAAATCACAGCTGGGCACCCAGAGATTCAAACAACTGATAAAGAAAAGAAAACCTATCCCATTCCCCTCAGTCAAGACCTGTCTACCCACAATCAGCCCACTGACCACTGCAGTAATGAACTCCTCACTCTCCTCTGGTAAAGCTTGCTGCTGTTACTCCCATCCTCAAAAAATCTGGCCTTGACCCTGTAACAACAGGCCCATCTCCAACCTCCCATTTCTGTCCAATATTCTGGAACAAGTAGTTGCATCACAGTTAATACATAATCTTGAATCAAATAATCTAAACAAACAGTTTCAGTCTGGTTTCAGATCACTGCACAGCACTGAAATAGCTGTTCTCAAAGTCCCCAATGACCTCCTTCTCTCATCTGATTGTAGTTCCCTTTGTATTCTAATCCTTCTCAATCGTCTTCGACACCATCAACCATTCCATCCTCCGCTCCCGGCTTGAGTCCTCCATTAACACTACTGGCACAGCACTCTCCTGGTTGAAATCATACCTTTCAGATAGACATCAGTTTATTAACATCAACAACTGCAAATCTGACATAGCCCTAGTCTCCCATGGTGTCCCCCAAGGTTAGGTGCTAGGCCCTCTCCTGTTTATCCTCAACATGCTTCCCCTTCATCACATTATCCATCATCATGGTCTCCACTTCCACTCCTATGCAGATGACACTCAACGATTAAAACAGCTACCCACTCTCACAAACTGCATAACTGAAATCAAACACTGGATGTAATCTCACTGTCAAACTAAACTGTGAAAAATCGGAATTAATCACCATTGGTCCCAAATCCCACACCCACCCCACTGAAAATTTCTCACTTCACAGACTGTTCCACAGTCCACCCACTTTTTATCACACTTGTTTTATTTTATTGCTATGCACTATTGCTTTCTTTACATTGTTATGTATTTTGAGTTTTTACTATACTAAAATTTTGAATTTTTACTTTCATAATGGAGTCTCTTGTTGAAAATACAGCCACCATATATATTACCACATTTCAGAAACCTTTACAAAAAATGAAAACTTCATTTTCATGACATTTCATAATGGTTTCATAACTGTACACCTTTATTTTCAAGCTGCCACAGGTGTGTTCCACTAGCTGAGAAAATGGAGACAGCTACTATCATGATGGACAAATGTGTCTTCCCAGGTGTTTGAACAATTAATACATCTGGCACACCAGTGCACCCTCATTAACCCACTTACCCTGAATCAACAACACGATTTTTCCTGGGCATGATCAGCTGTCTTTGTCCAGGCTGAAACCAAAGGCCCATCAGGGCCAGTTGGATGCAAAGCTAAAAAGTGAATGACTGACTGATTGACAGAAACCCCACTGAAAATCCCCTGCAGTAGTTAAGCCTCCAAGGTAGAAAGGTTAATACAATTAATTAGAGGAAACCCCAGAGTTCCCCTGCAGGGATAAACAAGATGGCAATAGGTCAGGATGAAGGCTGAGCCAATTGCAGGAAGATCAAAATCAAGAAGAAATATCCTTGTCTAAAGATACACTTTCTAAGTGCAAGTTCATCCTACCTTGCTCAAGAGCCTTTATTGGTGATGGAAGCAGTGCAAACATATTGGCTATGGGTTCACGCCTTTGCAACCTCTGTATCTTTCAATTACCTTTTTAATAGGCATATTAATTTTTACTTGCCACTAATTAAGCAATTAAACTGTGAACCTCAGTCCTGGGATTGATGTGGACTCTGATGGACTTCCGACATTTTATCTGGTAATAAAAAATACAGCTTCCTTTAATCCCGTGTCTCAATGGACTCCAACTCTGTAAGTGTACCTTTGGTAAATGATCCTTCTTGACATCAGGTCAGTGAACCAGGACAACATGGGGAGGGTCTTAGATGCCAAATTGCCTCTCACACATCACTTATCTCCTGGCACCGGTTCTGGCACAATAATATCTCTTTCAGTTGCAGCTATTACTGCAGACTCCCCTCAATGGGCTTGCCCCACAACCCTATACCACTACCAGCTCAGAGAGGCTTACTCACATGAAAATTAGCATGACATTTTCTAGTGACTACGGTGTCTTCAGCAACCAACATGAAAAATAACATTGAAACACACACAACTTTTTCAGGAGAACAAGCTTAATTTTATTTCACTGAAATACTACCCTGCCTTTACAATACATCCTTTGAAAAGGTGGAGGCAGCTATTATGCTGCGCTTACAAGTAGCACTAATGTGTACATTTTCTCATTTTTATCCTGTGTTCCAGAGCATCTGACCATAGGGTGTTTGTGTGTACAGAAGTAATTCACTTCCTTAAAATCCCATGAAGCTGATTAAAAACAAATCAATTCGTGTAAAAAATAATTATTTTTTTTAAGTTGGAAAACAATTAAATGTTAGATGAAGAAGATTCAAATGTGCGGCATATCATAGTCAGTATGGTACATAAAACAGAACTCCGGGCAGATACGGACGTGTGAAAACCTGCTTTTTCAGTACGCATGGGCTATGGAGTTACGTGCACTGCTAAATGCAAAAAAAGCAAACTATTAAATGTAGGGTCAGACCCAGACATCATTCTGTTGTAGGAAGAACGGGGATAGTAAGCTGAAGGTGTGGACCGGAGGGTGATGCATTACAGGCACAAGACCAAAGGGATCAGAGAATGGAAACACTAAAAGCTGTGTGGGCTGCACCTGGCTTTTAGAATAAATTGCAAAGAGACACTTCAAGCTGCTGCAGCCTCGAGGAGTTGGAAGTGAAAATTTGAAACCCTGGCATGCTGTCATAAAACAGAGATCTAAATGATGCGGGAGTGGGAACAGAATTTTAAACAACTGTGGATGAAGAACGACCAGCAAAGGAAACCAAGATTGATGCCGAATACTTTTAAAAGGCAACCAAGCAGGGAGATATTATTCAGAAAGTTTTGCACGCCACAGAACTCATTTGTCACATTCATACAGGCAGTAGAATAGCTATATTTGGCTGACAAATTATAGCACAATATCCTCTCTTCCATTTTAACATCACTTGAGCAGCTGGCCTGACAGGGAGACTAACAATTCCCTCAAAAACCTTAGCAGGCTTAATGAAAGGCTGCTATTACTGCTAGCATTCATTTTTGCTTGATTTGCATAATCATACTTCTCTGAAGTCTGATTGCAAAGAAACTTAATGGGATTTCGTCTTGAATGCCGCCATTTTATTTTCGGCAGTACTGGGCAAAGAACGACCTGTTTCAAGCTGTTTCAAGGCCAAATATCATCACTTTAGTGTGCATTCCAAATGCACGCCACACACTACACTAACCAAAATGCATAATTCTGAGCCCCAAAATTACACCGTACGATATAGCCAAACTGACCATACACCATTACAGATGGCATTTGAGTTCAATGTACAGAAACACCATTCTTTCCACTATTCGTCATCTCTTACTAAGACACGAAAAGTTATTTCCTTCTCTGTATGGGAAATTGTTTCATCACTAGCAATGCAAGGAGTAAAACATTTGTGCGAGTACACAAACTTCAACACAATGCATAAAATCTACCTCCTGGCTTTTTTTTCCCCATTTCACCTGTTCCTCCTGGTTGGCTG
The DNA here is from genome assembly GCF_013347855.1 of Anguilla anguilla. Lineage (NCBI taxonomy): Eukaryota > Metazoa > Chordata > Actinopteri > Anguilliformes > Anguillidae > Anguilla > Anguilla anguilla. Next base: position 16,419,793 of record NC_049211.1, on the reverse strand, counting down.
TGCTAGCTCCTCCACCCGCTGTATCGGGAAGAATATTACACAGGGTCACAACTGAAGAGCCCCAAGCATAACTCATTTCAGCAAAACTCCAGACCTGAGACAGATCTCTTTCAGATAATGGGACATAAAGCAAGCCGAGCACTCTTGTTGTGAGGCCATTTATGGAGGAGGAATGCATTACGTTTCCAGCGGCTGCTGTTCAGGTCAAGAGGTCCCCTGGGACCAGAAGCAGAGGTGTACGGTGGTGTCTTTGTGGTATTCTCACACTTCTTTCAAGGCCACTGATGCGATGCACGGAAGAGTGCTGCATTTATTATGTCTTAATTCTGATTTAGTGCAAGGCTCAAGAGAACAGAGCGAGCAGTATTTCCTTTGCTGCCACACGTTCTCCGAACACACGTTCAATCGCTCCCAAGGACTGCTGAGAGGGGGAAAAATTCCAATGGTTTTTTTTTGAATGAATCATTTATACACATTAGACACACATGCAAAGCAGTGGGCCCTGTCAGCGGGCCCTGTCTGAGGCAGAGAGGTTCAGTCAAAGCAGGGCTGCTATCGGTGAGGCCACTGTGGCCGAATATGCCCACCGTGTGAGATGTTACACCACACATCACAATATGCACACAATCTCTTTGAAAGGCTGATTAATCAGAGGCAAATGCATTCATTCACTGGGCAAATGAGGAGAGGCTTGTTAAGCTAATTAATACCACAAGGCCAATTAATGGCCCTCTGTTTTCTGACCTGAGACGAGGGAGGGGATTGGCATGGAACATGTTGGGAAAGGCAGAGGGGCCTGATGTTTAGAACGTGACATAACACCCCCTGTGGTGCAATTTACTGCAGTTTGTGGGCAGTTTGAATCCCAGGTAAGACATATCTCTCATGCACTTAAGTGAAGTGCTTCTCTTCACTCTCTAAATATTCAACTGTGGCAAGTGTAAGACTTAAAAGTCACCTAGGAGACGGGTGTCTAATATGCAAATTAATAACAACAAGAGCAGTGGGGATTTTTTCTGAATGCATAGGGGCCTTTTTTCATTTTGACGTTAGCTGCATATTAGAGTTTCATGTATGTCACAAGTAACATGCACAATTAGCTGAGCGCTAAATTAAATGAGGTTTATACTGAACTGGCGTGGCACCCCAGATGCAGTCCTTGCTCTCCCTTGCCTTTTCGCTTTCTCTGGGAAAGATCCCATTAGATGCCTGTGTTGGTTATTTTTACCTCAGCGTGACGGGAACATTGCAGAGTATCTGTGCCTGAGCTGAGGTTCTTATCTCCCTCTGCCCAGGCTCTGCCATCTCAGCACTCATCCCCACACACACATACACACACACGCACACGCACACACTCATCCCCCCACACAAACACACACACGCACACATATACACACACAAACACGCACACACTCATCCCCCCACACATGCACACATATACATACACACACAGACACACACACACACGCGCACACACATACACACACACACACACACACATGCGCACACACAGACATACATGTGCACACATACACACACACGCACGCACGCACACACACATGCACGCATGCATACTCACATACGCACACACACATTGTGATTGGGGTTTTTAAACTACTATTTTTTATGTGTGCTAGCTGCCTTTAAACAGGTAGGAGTCACAGCCCATATGAAGCACAGACATCACTTCTATTGGCACACTGTTAATGGTTCTGTGGTATAGTACTCATATGCCAAAAAAATGCCAAAGATATGTCACAGCAGTCAGCCTCATATCTCCAGGACCTGTCAGTCAGCCAGCTATGTTTACTATTTATCACTGCTGCTCCACACAGCATCCTTCTCGCAGAATTCATTAATGTACAGAATGTTTTCAAGGACTGTGCCTCTATCTTCAGAAAAGAACAGCGAGGGAAAAGGTATTTTCTGCCTTTTATTTCTTCCTTCAGTCTACATGCTGTAATTTCTCTGGTTTGAGAGCGACATGCTATCAGTTTAAGGAACGACTCTGTTGAACACAAATTGAAACGTCTGATTGAAATTTAAATGTTTTGCGTTTTTCTGGTTGTTACAGTTCCATCTAGAGTAATGGCCCAATGTTGACTCTTTGAAACACAGACTCTTGAGGCAGCATTCATTAGAAAAAAATGGTTTTCATCAGTTGAAAAAAATATTGAATTGTAAGGCGGAATTTCTTCACACGCAGCTTGCAACCTGACAAGCCTGTGTCAAGTTCAACTGCTGTGAATAACAGCATGACATTGTGCATGCCTAAAGAAAACAGAACCGTCGCCATGAATGGTATGACAAGGGCATCAGGAAAAAAATTGAATCTGGTCACTCTTGGCTATCTGGAGCCTCGTGTTGGCTCCTGTGCCTGGCAGGAAGCAATTGCCAGCTATGAGGTTGGGTGAGGGTGGGGGGTGGTCAAATTCAAATTCTCTTACCTCAACCAGATGGGGCGTGGGGTTGAATCCACACAGGTTGCAGACCTGGGTGTGGCACTGTGTGCAGGAATTGTAGTTGGGAGGCTGCGTGCTGCCGATGTTCAGCTCGGTCTTGCACAGCGGACAGTTGACCTTGGGCTTCTCTGGCTCCGGGGGCTTGTGGGCGGGTTCGCGCCTGGCCTGTGGCTGCTGCTGCGGGGGCTGCTGCTTGTGCGGCGGCTGCTGATGGGCCGCGGGCTGCTGCTGAGGCGGAGCGTGCGGCCCCGCGTGGAACGGGGCTCCCCCCGGCTTGCCTGGGACCACCCCGGGCGCAGCGGCAGGGCCCTGGGGTTTGCCTGACGAGGTGGCGTCGCTGAAAACCACTTTCGGGGCCCCCCGGGCAGGGGGCTGCTGAGGCTGCGTGCCCTGCGCGGGGTCCGCCGAAATGAGGGTGCTGGCCTGGTTTAGGAGCGACGCCCCGAAACCAAACAGCTTAGTCAGGCCATCCTGCGGCTGCTCCTGGGGCGGGGCCGGCTGCCTGGCGGGGGAGCTCCCGGCGCTGCGGATCTGGTCCTGGCGGCTCGGCTGATGCAGGGGAGAAGAGCGGGACAGGTCCGGTTGGGACGGCGCCTTGGCCATTCCCTGGATCGGGCCTCTGGCCATGGGGTCCTGCCTGCCGGGCGCCTGTGACTGACTGGCCGGCCCCCGATAGGCTTGGGGGTCGGGCCTGGTGTGCTGAGATGCGGGCCCGCCATGGGGCCCTGGCTGGGAGGCAGGGGCTGGCCCGGTGTGTCTGTGCAGGACTGGGGAAGGCTGGGACTGCGGGTAGGCCTGAGGCTGGGACTGCGGGTAGGCCTGAGGCTGGGACTGCGGGTAGGCCTGAGGCTGGGACTGCGGGTAGGCCTGAGGCTGGGACTGGGGGAAAGCCTGAGGCTGGGACTGGGGGAAAGCCTGAGGCTTGGACTGCGGGTAGGCCTGAGGCTGGGACTGGGGGTAGGCCTGTGAGTGGGGCTGGGTCTTGGCTTGAGCTTTGGCCAGGGGCTGCTCTTGGGGTTGTTTCTGGGGTTGGGGTTTTGGCTGGGGCTGAGACTGAGGCTGGAGTTTGGGCTGCGGTTGCGGCTGGACCTGGGGCTTGGGCTGGAGCTGGGGCTCTGGTTTGGCTTGGTGAGAAGGAGAGTGGATCTGCTGCTGACTCTTGGAGCGTGGAGTCGTCATGTCCATTCCTAAGGCTCTCTGCATCTGGCAGTTCAGGCACAGCCACTCCTGGACCTGATAGACAGACAGACAGACAGACAGACAGACCACAACAGAAAATGAGTCAGCATCACAGCAGATGTTTTATAATTTTCCATGTTCTCTCATATGTTATATCTTTCAGAAAGAGACATGGGTCAGGAACTCTTTGGTCATCCAGCTAAGAACTGGGGTAGAAAGGGATGTAGCCACGAGTACTGCAAAACAAGCTCTTTACATTGTGGTGCTGCTGCAATAACCAGACACCCCACAGACTTGTCACTTCACACTTCATTATGAAACTGAAAAATGTGTTTGGAATCTGTGTATTTTTTCTTTTACTGCACCACTTATAAATCATATAACTTGGGTCTGCAATCTACAGAAAAAAATCACACTACAATGAGAAGGCCACGAAGAAAAGAGGTATTTGTTAAATGCGAAAGTATTGGAACAGTGACATTTTTTGTTGTTTTGTCTCTGTACAGACAATTTTAAATTGCAGACTGTCAGCTTCAGCTTTTTTATGCATGAACTAATGATGCAGAGAAACACATCTGGCCAAGAACTGACTGTCTACACTTTAACCTCATATTCACTGTTTTACTTCAAATCCAATGTGCATGAGTCGAAAGCCAAAATAATAAAATTGTGTCACTGTCTGAATACTTTTTTATTTAACTGAGGAGGCTAACATCAGTAGTTCAATATGTTCGACTAATAAATACTAAACTGTACCATTCGGATTTTGTTATGCGTGGTTATACTGTTAATAATTGCTCTAACAATTTTTTGATTAAACAAGCTTTCAAGTCCTTTGCATATCACCATGTTTTTTCTTAATAAATATGTTTATTTGAGCAAACAATGGATGCATAATGCAAAGAACATTTCTCAGTCTCGTAGACACTCTCTTTGAAGTATGTGCTAAGTCTCAGAGAGGTGCACTCTGCAAAAGATGAAACTATAGCTGTGCTTCTGAATATGAATGAGCGTATTATAATGAAATCAAATGTCTACATTCCCGCAATGAAAAGAAACCAATCCAATTACAATGGCTGTAAACGCATCATGATGAATACTTTCACAGAGAGGGTCTCAAGGTGGAAAATGCACTGCAAATTTTAAGCCTGAGAATTCAAGATACAGTTTGAGGAGTTGAAGACGTTGTTAATTAGAATGGTTCAATAACACAAAGTAGGTTTGTCATATAGCGGGGGAAAGCAGCACATAATTACTATTTTTTTAATGACTAGTTAAAATACTAACGATAATTCTACCGTAGCAAAACACTTCTGCAATCAGACAGTATATTGACATCACTTCTCATTAAGGCTGTCCAGTGTAGAAAAAGAAAACTGACTTTTACACAATCAAGGGTTTTGTTAATTATTACTTCCAAAATTTTGTAAAATTTGTAAAATTTTCCTGTTCTTCAGTGTATCTAGCCAGCAGTATAGTTAATTCAATACATACGGTATGTAGCAGGATGGAGAATAGCTGACTGTGAATTAATACTTGAATAAACTTTGTATAATGAGCATGACCATGTGCTGAACGTTACCAGGGGCTTTTGTACTTATATAGCAGTGTGTTTATAGCTGGTTGCGTGTCTCAGTACAGGGGATCCCCATGGTGATGTAAGGCCTTGGGACAGTGGTAGCGGTAGGCTAGGCTACCAATGCTATGTAAGCAATCTCAGAAAATGGCTTATGCTCACACAGATGGCAGCTTTAGAATCCAGTTTACAAGATGGCAAATAGCAGACACATTTTTCCAAGAACTCCCAAGAGTGTGTATAGTGCACAGTATTGTGTGTGCATTATGAAAAGTGTCTGAATTTGAGATTAAAAATAAATGTGAATGTTCTGCCATCACATTTAAAGACAATGGGCTGGGATCAAGGCAACATTGCATAATTTAAATAAAAGCCTATTTTTCTATAAAGATTTTCAGTCCCTGTCCTTGTTCAACTTTTTTCTACATAACTACCTCTTACCTCTGTATAAAAGGTGGCACACACTAATTGGACTGCTTAGCAGTTCTACTTGTTTCACATTCAGTTTTAATCAGTCATTAAGTGAATGGAGAACTGCACAAATTCCTGTTGAGAAAATCAAGAGATTTCCATGCTTATTGATTGAACCAGACAGATCAAATAATACTGAGGACAAAAATAAATAGTAATGTTATTGAATGGGCATCTGATTTTGTCCTTTTGTAATGTCAAAAATATATGTTGCATTGGATCTTACCATAATGACATTAATTTGGCTGGGAGCATCACATTGTCACAAAACACAGCACATATTCAACAATGAAATTGGTCACTGTTTTTCTGTTTCACCACAGATGAGTGTGCCTGGAATTCATTTCCTGTGCTAGATTGCCATGCTGCACCAGACTGAATCTGGGCCTATGCCTCTAGCATTGCAATGAATAGCCACATCCATGCTGTGATGCCCTTTGCCACATCCACCAAGGCAAGGGAGGTTTTTTTCTGCTGCAGAGCTAACGTAACTTCCTCAAAACAGACACTGGCATAGTCCCAATCACAGCAGGTTGGAGGAAATGACAAAACACATCCACAAGAAAAATAGGTGACAAAATAATTTACTTATCAAAAACAACAGCTTGTCTACTTGTGACAAAAGAAATATTGACTCCTGTGAATGTCTCTGAGCCAGATTTAGATTGCTGTGGGAGGCACGTGCCTTCCCTTGAGTCAAGACTGCTTTGTTTTTTTCCTCTTATGATTATGTATTGTATTCTACTCCTTTTAATATCTTAAATGTACATCTTGTTCTTTAAATAATGCATAATTTCAAAGTATTATTTTGTCAAACACTGGAAAGGAAACCTGTCTATCATGCAACAGATCTGTGTTGATCTTAATTAACTGTCTTACAGCTATACATGTATCAACTCGTAGCAGAAACAAATTATGCACTTGAAACAAATTGGGATAAATGTACTTGCTACTGTGCATTAACAACTATTATGAGAACACCCTATGTGATTGCAAACCATGGAAGTGACCACAGTAAGCCCACTGTAGCAGACAGTGTAAACTTCACCTTGACTGTCAAGAATGCACTTTCCCTCACTGTGAAATAAAACATTCCCATGTGGTTTAGAGATGGAGCAACTCATTAAATGACAAATTCCTCTACAACCTTGAATGAATTTACAGTCATAAATGTTGCTGGCAGCAGGTGAGATCTATACCCTGCATTTGCTGTGTAACTAAGCTGTAGACTACACCTTAGTTACTCAAAGAATCATTGCACAACTTTACTACTATTGATATCTCAGCTTTTTGGCAACCAGCCCCTACAATCTCTCCTACAGGCCCTTCTAGGGCCAGGAAAATATGCATGTTGGCTCACAGATTTTCATATACTTTTAAATTGCCCAACAATGTTCAGTTGTTGGGCCATTTAAAGGTTTATGAGAGGATTGGCAACTTGGGGTCCAGCCATAAGAAGCTTCTAGAAATGGAGTTGTATCTAAATGTCTGACTTGCACATTTCCCCCTACCCTCTATTACATTTGTTTTGTTTCATTTTTAGAACCGTGCCATGGAAAGTTTTTAGCTCCAAGGGGACAGACGAGGTAGAGACTAACTCCTTATCAGGCGTCACTTGGCAGTTCGCTCCCGTGGCAACCCTGCACTGTGAGGGACTGCTCACGAGTGCTCCAATCAAATTCACTGCTAATTAAACAGCCGCTTCCCCTGCTCCCGACGCCAAGCGGTCCCTGAGTGTCACGTAGGAAACCGGTGCCGCGGAGCAGCTCACGACCAGAGGGCACCGCGTCCATCTCGCACGCCAACGGCATCGGCTGTCAGCTCCATCACCTGTGATTTCACTTCCAGCCGCATGCAAAGGTGACACAGAGTTAAATACCGCCTCTAGCAGAAACATCAAAACACCAGATGCCACCCATGAAATATTCATGGTGCAGCTGGGTTAAAAATACTTCCATGACAAAAGCTCACAGAATAGCATTTACTGACTCAACTGTTGAGTCAGTACATTTGCAGAGTAAGTTGATCTTACTCAGGAGTGGAGTCTCCTGTCAAAGCTTTTTCAAATTCTGCACCGAAGGCAGAGAGGAATTTTCTCACCAGCTAAAGCTGGCAGTGCTCTGAATATAGGGTTTATTTCAGCCAAAAACAATCAGTTATCACTTGGGATCCACCATAAATTGACTTTTCTTAAATTATTTATGTGTGACTTTGGTTATACTTAATGAATTTGAGGTGGTAAAAATCATATATATCATGAAACTTTCCATAATCTAGCATTACAAATCATGGGCAGTGCTCAAGCAAAACTAATATCTACCTGACAGAGGAGTGGCATATTGCTTAGCTTTTTAAAATTGGCATGAAACTGGTGCACCAGGTGTTTTACAGTAACTTGATTATATAAAATCCCTAATGAATTTAGGCAGACGAAGCAGGGAACGTGAATAGTCAGCACAAGCATCTCTGAGCATGTTATACGCTTCTAAAACCCCACTCTCCCTCCACCCTTGTTACCTGTCCCTCTGCAACCAGCCCTGAGAGTTGATGCAGACACTCCTGATGACAAGCAGTGACCATAATGACTGATTTTAACCAATCCAGCTCTCCACGTGCCTCCCTACCACATGCAAGATCGACATTTAGAGCCATTTTAGAGACGGTCAACAAGCAGCGAGCTTGATTTAGCCCCGACAGAAGATCCATTCCTCAAATCACACTGATGCAGGCGAGGGGGGAAGGGGCCATGCTGGTTTTTAAATGGACAGGCTGCTACAGACACAAGGCAGGTGTTGAGAGAGGGCCAGGAGGACCCTTTGCTAGCTTGCACATCACGTGGCCATGTGACCCAGATGATTACAGCAGCACAGAATGTTTCAGGCTGCCCTTCGGAGTTTTTCATGTCATTGCTCTACACTGAGACATTAAAATTGCAGTTTTTTTGGTTTTTAATTTTTTATTATTGTGCATGTTCAGGATAAATGAGCAGCAGCATGCTGTGCTATTTAAGGCTCTATATGGAACTCACATTGGGAACAGTCATATAGTAAAAAACAAAGCCACTGTATTTGTGTGTATAGTATGTGAAGACTTAACAGTATACTGCATTGTGCACATTAATGTATGTTGAGATATTCACATGTTTGTAAGAGCAGCGTTAATATTTCTGTAGTTTCAGTCTTTGTAATGCTTTATTACCAAAGTTGTTGAACCCCCGTAGGTAGGTGCTGTCATGACTGTGGCAGCCAAACCATTTTGTATTTCATTTCTCAGCAGAAACAGCAATGTGTGCTGGAAAACCTCATTACCGAACCTGTCAAAAGCAAAGGTTACTCAGTATGAGAACTAAACCATTGACTAAGCCTTTTAATAGACCTGCCCATCAACTTTCCAATGCTAAACTCAGGTGCAAATGCATGTATTTGTGCATATGTGTGCCTGTGTGTGGTTGTGCATGAGAAATATTTGCACAGGAAGCACTGCAGTAATTACTTTAATAAGATTCATGTTTCTTACATAGGTTAGTTACATAAGCTGTTTCAAGGCCTGCCAGTCTTATTGATAATACATGAAATCCCAGGGAAGTGTTTGATTGGACATACCAAGCTTTTCTAAATCAGCCTTATAAGAGCAATTTGTGTGATATTGTCCAAGGTAAGCCCAGCATTGAACATTTTCAACTTAAAGTGATTTGCAAATACTATCAAGGCTAATTTCTGACTTCATTTAATATCTGCATTTAACTTTGATTCATACAGGTAAAGTTCTTGGTGGGCGGCTGTTCTTGAGTAAACTGCCTGCTCACGCCCTCGATTGATATTGTACTCAACCAATTCATAGTTGCTAGTCTGTTCCGCCTTGCAGTTTGAACCAATGCACAGACATCACGGTTCAGGAGCATGTGCTTTTGACCACAACTGCTCCTAGTAGATAACGTCTTTCCCTCAATGTCAACATCATCCTAGCCACTGTTCCTCATGAAAAATCAGCAAGTCCTGGCACTGGGTCTCCTGCAAAACACGCCCCAACAACCACGCAGAGATCTCTTCTAGTCATGGTAGCCAAAATAATAGCCATAAGAGGGCTTTTTTAAAATACACAGCCATAAGAATGCTGGGATGTTAATTGCTAAATTTCATTAAACTTAATATGCAGTATGTAAATGTGCACAGACTGTGCAGTTTAGCGTAAAAAGAAATGTTATCCAGAGCAAGCTGCCATTGACAAATTGTGCCTTTTAAATCAAGACCAGCCACACTATGTAATAAAAATGTGCAATCATTTACTATGCATGTTAAGGCAGCCGATCATTCACAATAGCAGTATTCACCACTCAAGCATAAAATGTTATGTTTTGTAAAAATCCAGTTGCCAAGTTTCTGGAATATTCCCCAAAATGTATTCTGGGTTCCCATAATGTGAGCTAAGAATAAGCAAGCAGTTAAGTGTTTTGGAAACACAGCACAGTCATTTCCAGTTTAATAATATTTGCTATCAACCCTGCTCAGCTTTGAGACAAGCCATAACATTTTCACCTCACGTTGTGAAATCACTTAAATTGGAAGCAAATTTGTCACAACAGTTTTTTTCTCCAAATAATGAGAACAGGGCTACTAATGCCTTTTTAAAGAAAAATATTATTCAAATTCAATGATCCTGTCTTGAAGAAAACATTATCTATTCGCATAAATATTCTTGCCAACAGCTATTAATGCCAAAATATGGTTCTAATCCATTTCTTTGTAAGCAAAAATAAATTCATTTTCACTTTGTGCATTAATTTCTCCCATGTACCAGCACAACCCATCTTTGGCCTAGATACAATAATTAACCAGTCGCGAAAAGTCTGTAACTCTGTGCCTGCTGAGAATGACTTTCTGTAGAGACATACTGGTGAAATGAAATGAGTGGATCCGAATGCCTTGTTTGTCTTATGTAATTGCATTCTTTCCCTTTTAAAGGCTGACTGACTAGTCAATGTGCATCAGTTTCCTACCTGCTACTGGCTCAGTTTTAATGCCATCATAATGGATCATTTCTGTTGTCATTGCATTCTACTGTTTCAGAAAATTTTCACGCAACCTCCTGTGGAGAGGTCTGTGACCCGTCTTAAAAATGAATACAGGTTCAGCATCCTATCTTTCAGTGTGTTCATCTGCAATATCAGGGTCTTCCTTTTGAATGCACCATTGAAGAAGCCCCTGTAATTCCAACATAACTTCGTACTCTGTGATTAAGCGCAAGAACAGATTCAGGATTCTGAGTGCACTGCCCTCTTTCATAGTGCGAGAACCCTTAATGACAACATCACAAATCACATTTAGTGGGTTTTTTTCCAAAAGGTTTTTGCAATGTCTTTTCCTGAGAATTCATCCCTGTATCTGTAACTGAATCTGCCCTTTGAGAGGCTGTTCTGTGAGACTGAGGCACGGGCTAGGAGAAGATCTCATCTTGTAATGTTGCGGTGCTGTCTACAGACAGGGAGGGGTGTGTAGCACAGATAAGGCTTTGATGTAGTGCACTGGCATAGCAGCTCCTCTCCCTGTTGCAGCATACCCAGACAGAAAGGGAAGCCACACATCGACCGACTGACTGACCGACTGACTGACTGACTGACTGACTGACAGACCGACATGCTCATCCTCTCGGCAGCGTATGCAGTCTCAATCCATCAATGATATCGATCGGAATAACCAACATCTTACTTAATTAAAACCTGGCTCAGCAGATATGTCTTAGCCCTGCTATGTGATCATTAAAAACAACAAGGAGGGCAAGGCAACCTCAGTCAATACGGAATCTGAAAAAGGCTTAAAAAACAATATGTTCCATGTGGACAAGGTGAAGGCCTCTGGGACAGGGGGAGATAGAAGGGCAGAAAAGGCTCTGCCTTCCAAGCATGAAAGAAAAATCTACCGATTCTGCCCACAAACCCAGATCATAGTATTTTACGCAAGAAAGCAGAGGTCAAGTTCTAGGGGCAGCCAACCACACTTCTACGCATTGCATACATATATTTTTTTTCTTTCAGTAATCACAATGAAACAGCTTCTGGTTTTTTCAGTGACATTTAGAAACACATTTACAAATTGAGTAACTGACAATTCTGAGCAAAAGGCATAATGATAAAAATGTGTTTAAGGGAATTATTCACCATCACCAACCCATTATCATAGCCATAGCCAGTAATAACAATGTCAAGGCCAAATAGGCCAACCAACATTAAACAAGACTGTAACCTTTCAAACGAGCCCTCATTGGTGTCAATGGGCGATCCCAAGTAATCTACCTGCGTACTGCCGGGGGGGTCTGCGTCACAAAGATCGTGCTGATAGAGACTGAATGTGCACAGCTGAAAAGCCAGCTAGCTCCTAACAACTTGCCATAAAATGTTATAAAATGTATTTATAATTATGGCGGATTAGAGAAAAAGGATATAAGCTGTTGCTCAAGTATTTGAAATGTGGATCTCAATTAGAGGCTTAATTTTCATGTTTATAAAGTAGAGGTTTGCTGAAAGATGGGGTCGTAGACAAAGTTATGGCCCCACTGGAGAGCATTTAAGCTCACCGAAAAAGTGAGTTTAGAGATCTCCTTGTCATTTATTTTTAATCCACATCATCACCCAACAGCTTTTCAGCAAGACCTATCGAGTTTGGCCAGTAGTTCACCTAGTTCCTTGTGCTTTTTGTGCAAACAGTGCAGATATTTTTTTACATCGGATAATTTCCCATTGATTAACACATTCTCAATGTGAACAACACACTTGCAGATGCGAGCTACAATCAGTCGTCGCCGCTGCCATACTGTAGAGCATTTCCATTTGAGGAAAGCTTGCATGGTGTGCTACATTATATATTTTTTGGCATTGAAGTTTTTTGTTGCGGTGTCTGTGATGCCTGGGACAGCGCTGATTGAGGAGACTCTGAAGCCTGCAGGAGAGGGAGGAGCGCAGGGAGGGCCTGCAGAATCCCAGGGAGCTATTCTGAGGAAGGGCACTCTGAATTATACATGTGCCCAGGCTCCAGCAGTGCCGAGCGCAGGCTCCGGCCAAACTGGAGGAGCCGGCGCACTGGCCCCGAGGGCTTGGGCTCCTCCTCACAAAGCCCCAGCGTTTTGCTCTGTGGCGCGTACACCAACGCTACCCCATTTTGATCGCCTCGGTGAATTACGCCTCACCCCATTTCGCACATTCATCTCCCAGAGCTCCTTTCCAAGCCATTATTGAAGGGGAAAGGCAGAGAAAATGATCGTTGACTGGTTGTTATTAAAGCTAACCAAAACTCCAATCAATGCTGAGGCCACTTCTACTGTTCAGCTCAGTCCTGACCAGTTGTCACCAATTTGGTTACTACACTGTCTCCCGAGCTCCAGATTTGCTGGTGAAGTATTGGGGAAAAAAAACTATTAAAAATCACGCTGTAAGACATGCTTAGAGGCTGTCTGGGAGTTCATACGCTGAGCTTCTCTTGAGATCAGTGCAAATAGAAAATAGTGACTAGAACCGTAGAATACACAGTGCGCTGCTGGGCACCTGGAAAAGGTTGACACCGCTTCTCTTGGCTCTGTTTGAAAGCCCCTGACGAGAGCAGTCTGCTTGCACAAACACTCCGCGAATGGACTGGGATATTATGGCCAAGGAGACTGGCTTGACAGCACTTCAGAGATTAAGTTTAACACCTGTTTGCCATTTTCAGCAAAACGAACATGGCAGCCTGTGTTTTCTGGAGCTGGGTTGGTGATTGAAACCTGCAATACCAATACCAGGAGGCTGAAATAAGATGTTTTTAATCTATCTGAAAACTGTCACAGTTTTTATCTTTCTGAAACATTTTTATTTATTTATTTTTTTTGTAAAATATTTTTGGAGCATGAAACATATCACAGATATTATTTGTTTTTGTAGTTAATTCATAGTTTGAAATGGTGTTGTCCCAAGTGACTAACTCAAAGTTCACAATGAACCCTTCGAGACCTAGGGTGATTTTGATGTTTTTTTCACTATCCTCAGTTTTTTACAGATTAAACAGGCTTAACTAATAGATAACCCCTTATGCAACCCCTCATTTTTTCCAGGGAGCCAGTATTTTATATACCGAAAGTGAATGCTACATAAGTACATGACATAAGGACATTTAGAGCTGAAAGGGTATTCAGTTTTTTCATACAAAAATAAACGAGACCGGGTGACCGTAGAAAAAACCAAAAATATGTTTTATGATGTGGGTTACTGTGTAATAAGCGATTGGGCGATGGGGAGTCTCCTTTTATTTTACTGCCATTCATTGCCCTGAGCGCTGGTAAGGGAACGAGTAGCGTTGTTGTCCAGAAAGGAGTCCGTTTCAGGCACTGACCTCAAATTTGCACCATGTTTGTGGCCCATTTTTTAATAAATTGTAGATATTTGCTTTATTACCATTCTGTGGGCACCGGCGCCCAGACCACTAGGAGGCACTAGCCAGGACGGATAGGGCTACAATCATTGACACATGGAGTTTAGTTTCAGTTTGAGCCCGAGTGGTGTCCATCAATGTTTATTGATGACCTGACGAGGGGATAATAGGAATGGACCAGGGTTTCCACCCACAGCCTTTAAGTGCACCTTTACAAGCTTTCTGTAATTGCAGTCACAAACATTAAAACCATCTTAGTGACAGTCAGGCAGCCATCCTGTCAATGGCTAACATTCTGCTGAACAACAGCAATTAAGGCTCCCTGTAGAGCGCATCTGATGACAACAATATTACTGAGCTGTTCTAAGACAACACAATAATAAAGGATATTACACACAGGCACACAGACACACACACAAACACACACACACACAAAAGAACTGGGAACATGACTTTGTGCTGTTTGTAACTGTACAGCCTCTTCAAAGATTGTACCAGACATTGCTTTTCAGATGAATCCTTCATTCTATGTCAGCATGCAACCTGTAATGTTTCTGTAAATGATCACAGGCCATAATTTATCCAAGGCAGGAATAGCAGCAATATACCTAACACTAAAGTGCAATGGTATTCTTACCTCCCTAATGTTTAGCCTATTATAACTAACATGGACTCTAGCCTAGCATCTAGAAATTTGTTCAGAAATGATACTTTTAACCGTTGTGTATTGTTAAGACATTGTATTGGGGGTTAAACATGGTTCTCCAAAAGAAGCATATGATTCCAACTGACAACAGTTCCAGTAGCAGCATCTACAAATACTCTTTCATTTTCATTGTATACCTGAGATCACCTGCACATTATAGCAAGTGGTATTGACATAAAACAAACCTCACATACAAGGGAACATCGATGTTGTATTAGGAAAGTGTGCACGGCAGTGGGTCCTGAATATATTGCTTACCAGCCCTCTTACAGACCTACAGGCATGAGCAATCTAAACACTTTTGCCCAGTTGGCTGCACGTACAGTCAATTCCTTAATTGCAAATGTGCCTTGGGAGCATTCCTATACCGTGGAGCCATTATCATGGCCAGAACCAAAGTCACACAGGAAGCACATACGGTCGGAGTCAAATGCAGTGACGGATACTGCACTTCATCCGGGGGCTCGGCAAGCGAGCTGGCAGTGTCACATGCCAGACAGACCTGGCCTGGCTCCTGCCAGGACAGAGAACGGACACATATTTAATCTATCATGCTGGGTTCCATTCCCCACAGGCCTGTGATCAACCTCCTTTGAACCCAGAGGCAAGCTGGAAACAGCTGTCCCTTTGAGTGCCCGTTTAAATTCGCCGGACCCCTTGACGTGACACCCGCGGCTCTGCCAGCGATTGCCGCCAACACCGCCTCATACCTGGAGCAGAGCATTTCCTTTCTAAATGACTTCCATAGCATGGCTTGTTCAGTGACAGCATAAAAGCCCTTCCTCTGACGTGTTGTGTCAGTGGGCTCAAGTGCACACACAACACACTGACATATTCCCATGATCCAACAGTCTGGAATTAACTTTGTTCATCTGGGTCTACTAGTAGAATCCAAAAACACACACACATACATTCATAGGCTGAAAGCTCACATATGCTTAGTTACTCCCCCTTATCTTATGCTTGACTTATTTCATCAACATGGTGTGGAGGGAATTACTAGGCTGTGCAAAGCATTTAATAAGATTCTAAAGGCACTCTGGACTATTTGCGTCTTTTAGGCCTTGTGTGCTTTTAGTCTGCAGGTAGGCATAGCGCAGAGATGTAAGAGTAGCAGTGGCCATTAACAGCCTCATAGTGGGCGTCACACACACTTGGAAGAACAATGAGCATCAGTCTGTTCAATTCACCGTGAACCGGTGCTGGAATATGTAACAGAATGCAACATCAAACTACTCAAACTAAGCAAGGATAGGATAGACTGCACTGACGCATGACCTTTCGTGACCCACAGCACGCACACATACTGGCACCCACAGAAAAAGATAGAAAAAGAGAGAGACTGAAGAAAATGGCGGCAGAGAAGAGGGAGGGGGGTCAAGTATCTCCACAGCAGGACATTTGAATATGGTTCCAGGCAAGAGACAGTCAGTAAGTGGGGGATCGACCACAGGGAATTCAATGCTCTTGTTCCTTGCAGCATTATGAGTAACCCCATTCCTGAAGTGATCCCCATCGGAGCTGAGGGGGAAAGGGGGAGAAGGGCAGACACAGGGAGAAGGTGGTACATTCCTGTATTTAAGGGATCCATTCTGTTATTGGCACCCTTTTTCAGGTTTTTGCAATTGTGTTGTTTCAGCATCATATTTGCTTTGCCAGTACATTATAATATATAGGCATGCCAATAAAGCATACCCCAATTTAATTTAATTTAATTTAATTGAACTGAACTGAACCAAACTGAATTGAACTTCATTTAATTGAATGGGGTGAGAGCTATACAGGAAGTGAGACAGAGAGAGACGAGGTTACAGGAAGAGAGTGTATTCAGCATATTTTCAATCGTAGAGCACTGTGGGACCATGGTGAGTCCCCTTATTAATGATAAACTCTCTTTGCCACAGAGACCCTTGTACTTGATAAAGAATTAGTGCCCAATTGACCATCCAATCTGTACATCTAAAACATCTAAGATTATTTTTTATTTGCCCAATATCAACACCTTTCATTTGTGCTGATGTTCCAGTTTGAATCAAACAGTCTCGTCATTGCTGTATGAATTTGGTGTTTATACTTTTCAGCAGTGGATACCAATATGAGTATTTCCCTTCAAAAAACAGGACACTAAACTTCTCAAAACAGCTGGCCACAGATGTCACTTACTGGAAATGCAAATGGGATTTTTCACACCGGAGAACTGTCTCTGTCATCATGTATGCCTTTTTGATGGTTCAGTGATGACAGCATGAAAAAAAGTTATATTTATAGTTTTACACAAATAGACAAGCCTACAAACTAAGCAGAAATTGATAATGAAATGCCCTTTCATTATCATCATTACTAGTTTACATCATCATCATCATCATTAGCATAATCATCATCATCATAATTTTATATGTAGTTTCTACCCCAGAGCTTTCCTGGCCGTTAGCACCGATGTATGGGAAGGCACATGTGCGGGAAAAGAACTGAAAGAGCTCAGATAGTGGTGTTGATATCTGGTGAGTGACTCTCACAGAACATTCATATTGCAAGTAAGACATGTATGAAATGTATCCCATAAATTACGGTTCGTGCTGCAGCTATAAACTTGTCACAAAGATTATTCATAAGGAAAAAATAACAATGTTGAGCAAATAAGAAGCAAGCTCTACATCTCAATGGACTAAAGGGGGCACTTGTACCATAGCTAAGGTTAACAAGCACATTGTTATGCACACCAACGAAAGAATAGAGAACTTTACTCTGCCATTATAACATCCTTCTTCACTCACACATATCCACCCTTTCAATGTACTGAGAGGGAGGTGTGAGGGAAAGTAGGAGGTAGAGAGAGCGCAGAGCAGTAATAGGAGTGGGTGTGCATGCATGCTGCTGTGAAATGCCACTCTGCACACATCTACACACTGCTGCAACGACCCTTTATAAAACATGCAACACACACCTTCAGACACCTGGCACACCCCACAAATACACCTTCTGTACACACACCCTCAGCAGTCAAAGCCTTGACACACTATGACCTTGCATACCTCCACTTCAGCAGGCATGCGAAGACTCTGACGAGAGAATTAGTTGCTGAACATTGCAGTTCGTGACAAGAAGGATTTCTAATGAAGATTCCAATCAACTCCCAAAACTGGGCCAGGACACATCAAAAGAATTCCCTTCAATAGGCTTAAATGTAGCTGCACACACACCCACACACACGCACTGGGCGCTCAGGATATTTATATTATCCAGTCATGTACAGGAGAAGAAGCTTTAGAAGTTGCTCTCTCACCCTCCTGGGACGTTATTGAAGTCGTACTTAATCAGCACATCTGTACTTAGTGTTAACTTTCCAAGTGCAGCAAGCGAGTCAAAATTACTTTATATGAGCCATAGACAGTATATGAGCAGGGTATTTCTGAAAGTCTAACTTCTCTTAGAGCATAGATGAAGTCATAATCACTCACCTACACATCAATCAAGAGCAATACAACAGAGCTGAGACAGACTATTCAGCTGAAGTTATTCGTTTGAATCCCTGTTGGGATATTTGGGACCATTTAGCTACAGCATCTTGCATAGCTACAGTTTTAATGAATGGCATATAATACAATAAGTTGTTGCTAATGAATACGTACTCCAATTGTGGAAATTTAGTATGGTTGATTTATCCTTTGAGACCAAAAATATATTTAATCTAGTTTAGATACAAAGATCATTGGTCCTCCTTTGTTTGATTTGACTTCTCATGACTGACTTGCCCTGACTCTGTGATCGCCAAATTGAGATCAGGGGAGGCTGTGAGCAGGATTGAATGTCCATTGCTACAGAGAATTGAGGAAGAGGAAGAGAAAAGAGCAGCAGTGGAGAAACCGGAGTTCTCATTAGCATGTGAACTGTTTTCCGGCTGTCAGGAGACGTCCTCCCATACCCAGCTCCAGTGCTGGGTTCACAAAGCCCTTTGAATTATCTTTGCTGTCTCCCAGCTCTCTGATCAACTGCGTGTCTAAACAGCAAATCCCTAATTTTATATTATGTGTTCATTTTGTTTCCCTGTGATGTACTCATACCATTAATCTTTTCTCAACTAAAACATTTTTCTTATATCATGTGTTCATATTTTTCCCAGTGATGTGCTGATACCATCAATTTAATCTAAATCCAAACCTTTTATTATTTTATAAATGACTGAATACTTGCCCCCAGAGGAGGGAGCAAAGAGGTCATCATTTAAATATTCTAAAATAAAAGCATAAAACAGGAAAGCTTATTTTTTGTTGTAAACAATAAGGTCGCTTAACAAAAGAATCATGATAGACAATTAACAATGAACATCCCCGAACTGTAAATTCTGATTTCTTGATTTTTTGTTTTGTCAATACAGTGAAGACATGTCACTTGAAGCAAGTGCAATGCTAGGGGTCAGTAATCAGACATCTTCTAGATGCGGGACTCTGCTGACTATCATGCACGATACGGCGGTGACCTTGTCAGAACAGGGCAAGAGAGCCTGCCCTGGAAGTCTGATGAAACCAGACACCTCTGCATTCTACTGCAGCCTCCCATATTAATGACAGCTTAAAAAATGGATAAATAAAATTCTTCTGGATCAAATTGCTCCACAGTTTAGGATTCTGAGGCATAGGGACTGTTTGAGGTATGTGGCTATATTTGGGAGTGGATATAATATGACTTTTGTGTTAGAATCCCAGAGTCCTTGCTTTGACCGGGACGTTTTATTTACTTCCTGTAGACACAGTTGATGAATGGATCTTGACTGGTAAGGTACAACAACAAATAAAAGAAGTTAATGGAAATAGAAAAAAAAGACATGAATTCTGGAGAAACTGTAGTAATGGATCAACCACATGGGGGAGAGGGACAAATGAATAAACTTTCTCTTTACGCAGCAAAGCAGGGCATCAGTCTGCAGTGGTGAATGTATAAGACAGAGCGGATGTTTCCACAACAAGGGTGTGCTTTGAGGTCGCACAGAGAAAAAGCATAGGGATGAAAGTCTTCAGAGAAACCTGTATCACTGCCATTGAGTCCAGAACACTTAGTTAAGGGGTTCCCCATACAATGCAATATAAATAACACACAGAGCAGTCATACATAAGGAATTCCTCGCTCTGACCTTTCGATTTAAACACACAAAAAAAATCACACTAAATTCAAACCCTGAACCTGTGGCTGTGGGTGGATTTACCTTTTCTTGTTTTGATCAATGGGTTTTAAACCTTACATCTGATCCATTGAACAGTGAAGGAATAAAGAAAATGTCAGGCAGAAATGGTGGAAATTAATTTGTCCAGGTACTCCTGCTGACAATTAAGGCTTTCTGACTTGTAATAGCAGAGGACAGCACAAGGCCTGGGATCAATACCTTCAGAACCTGCTGCCCACTCACTACACATACATACACTGTACCAGAAAATCATTGCAAGTTACAGACAGAAATATATGCATACAGATTTACCCAAAGGGAAATCTCCTCTGCCCGGCCACCTTAGGGGGAGTTAAAGATTGTTTTACACATTTCTGGCTGCCCACAAAGGCACACACACGCACACAAATAAAAACAAACCACACACACACAAACACACACTGACGCACGCAAGCACGCACACATATATGGGTGCGATTTTGATGTCAACTTTGCAATACATAGACCTATAATACAATCAGTATGTTGTGCTCAGGGTCTCCAAATTTCTTGCAGAGAAGGTAAAAGTATAAGATGCACTGTATGGTATATTTAATATACATGGTATATTAGTAGCTAGTATATTATTGTCATACAAATATATATCATGGATTGAGGGGGGATTACCTTTTAAAACAACAGTGGTCATTGATGGGCAGTAAGTGAGCAGGTGTGTAAATGCCAGGAACCTGGCCAAAACTGGCTTTATAAAAATAACCACCTGATTATTCTTCACAGTTTACTGGCTATCTAAAATATTCAATCCTATCCCATTCTTAACTCAGGTTGTCATAGCAACAGTGAAATTAGTTTTCAGCTGACCTGAAGTAATTACCACATGACCTGAAATAAAAAACTGCATTCCTCTTCCTTTTGCTCAAACCACCATTGGGACTACGTGTAGCAACACCACCACTCTTTCTCTAGGTTGCCATGATATTTAGTGAATACGTGCCAAACTACAATCACATTTAAGATCCTATCATGTAAGTTCTTAACTGATCATAAATTATATTTTGTAAGAGTGGACATACAAGTAGAATCTTAAATAAGCAAATTCAGACCAATGAAATTGTAAGCTCCTGCTATGTGTGTTGAGCTGTCCCAGCAGAGCACAAGTATACCTGAGTGTACAGCTTAAGGGGATAGGTCACGTCAAGTAGCTACAAAAGCAGAGGTTTTATGTGTGTGTATTACCAGCTTTTCCTTCAAGAAATCAGGCCAATGTTTCATAGTATTTTTGGCTGGAACACTCTTTCCTAGCTGCACTCAAGGAAAGTGCAACATAGCTTCCTATATCACTGTTAATACAAATACAAAGGTCTTTGGGAGTAAAGAGCTTGCAAAGAACTGAGCAGGAAGGAATTCCCAACATGAAATAAAATGGATTGATATGTTTATAACTGTGAATAAATGCTATGAAATTTATTTACTCATATGTATAGCCCCTGGAAAAATAACATCACTGTAAAATCAGTTGAAAATGCATTTTCTTGCTTTAAACCATAAACACAGGAAAACCTCTATAGAGGCCATTGTAAAGCTGGCAGGTCATCAGTAAATTGCATAAATATCTAAATAATCCATAGAATCACTAGAAACTGTATGCTAAATCTGAAATATACAGTAAAATGTCCAGTGTTAATTCAGCTCAACAGGGTCCATGTGGTCCCACACTGTACTATCCCTTTTGAAGTTCCTATGGAGAAGCAAACCCTGACCTTGTTTATATGTTTGGGTGTATTAATATGGAATGTATTTTCAAAGTCAAGAATTTTGCCATGCGATATACATGCAGTATATGCTTGCGTATGTACATACATACGAAAATAAAAATGATGCACCATCTTCAATGTTCCTCGGTCAAAACTGCGTATTTCCATACAAGATTTTATTTATGACATTGTGCTATTCCCAGAACATATGTCACGTTGAATTCATTTACCCACAATCCACCGGGATTGATTAGCCCAGCTCACTGAAGTGTATGCTTCTGCTCGCTGCAGCACATGTCACGTGCCGCTATCATCAGCAACATATCGGGCGGTTCAATGCTTCTCCATCGCAAGGACTGCCTCAGTGAATTATGGCCCATCTGGAAGGCGTGAATTTTGAGGAAAATTACCAGGCTTAAGATTGGAGGAGACAACCTCGATTTAAGCACCAGACAAATATAATTAGACACACCTGAACATGCTGAGTCAGCGTGCTCACAGATGTTTAGTGTCACCGCTCAGAGCATAATGTGATAGTAGATTTTAGTGGTTTCATCACCAGCAGGATTGTCTTGTCTTGCCTTCCAGTATACTGAGGACATGACAGAATTAGGCTGATGCAGAAGTATGGTAGCTCATGCAGAATTATCCTATAATGTCCTCTTTATATTTATAGGGCTTATTTTAACATAATCCAATCTAGGCAGCCAAGTTTATTTTCTGTAATTACAGGGACTTTTTATTCATGAAAAAAACAACTATAATTTAATTAATTACATTATAGACCAAGGAGAATTATGTCCATTTGTTTTATGCCTAAATTAATTCAGATAGAGGACAGAGATCACAGGGAAAATGCCATAAAAACATGTGGATGCCTGAGCATGAATTGACCTTAAGCTGGTGTTGTTACTCTACCATTTGAATTTTTAATCTTCAATGGGCTTGGCAGAAACAAGGTTTGTTTTTAAGATATTACATCTTGATTTTGCAGGTTACTTTATCTATGTATGTCTGTCTCATCATGTTCAGTCCCCGACTCCAGCCTGAATCATGTTTAACCTTTCCGCACTCATCCTTTTGATGCTTCATCATGGCAAATTCATCTCAGCGTGGGAGTCACGTGGTTACATTTCATACATGGACGGCCTTGAACAAGTTTCACCACTTATGGTGCTTATCAGCAAACTCTTTCATTTCATTTTAAATCACTATTAACCTCCGGAGCCCTGCATTCTGATTCCCAGTCATATCTGGCAACGCAGAGGCGCTCTCTGCTATACAGTCCAGTCAGCCTCGCATAAAGTCTAATCCTATAGCTCATTTTATAAGCATTCATGCAGTCACACTTCTCCATATGTTAATGTGAATGGTCAATGAATAATTATAGTTTAGTTTGGTTGTCTGAAAATGTGTCACTCCAGTCAGGGAAATACATATCCATAGTTCACTCCAAAATACTAGCAAACTTTTTGGGTTCGAATTGTAAATTAAAGATTTGACTAATTTTTAATTAGTTTATTTTATATCAGTTTCCATATGTATTCCTTGTATGATATTATGCCAAAGAAAAAATCTATCTGTGATGGACAAAAAATAAAGGGTCACATGGTGATGATAATTACTTGATTAATTACATGGTGATTGGTTCCTCAGGTTGTAATGGGTACTAAAGTCAGAGGACAGTGAGAATCTATTCCCACCATAACCCTTTAATTTGTGCAAATATTAAATTATATTATTAAATTACTAAATTATTAATGAATGTATGTTTTAAAGAGAGAGAGAGAGAGAAAGAGAGAGATCAAGTAAGTAAAGAAACTGAAGATCTTTATTTACAGCACTTCACTCTACACTAATTTACAGCTGTACATATGACAGGTAGATCAGGAGAGACTTCACACAGCGGAAAAGCAGAACGTTTGGGATGTTGCCTTACTAATATACTTACAGTTAAGATATATGTGTATCAAAATGACTCCATAACAGCGATTACTATTACTCACTAAGCAGATTCATATAGACTGAGATCACGGCCAAAAAGCAGAGGGATCGATTCTCTGCAAAGGCAACCAACATTTTCCCACCCCCCCCTCCACCCCATGCTTTCTCAAGGTTCTCCGAGTCAATTACATTCCCTCAGCCCTTTAATTTCTCTTCTCTGCATCCCCATAACACACCTGAGTGGTCTGCTAGTTCAATCACCAGCCTGTGCGCTCTAATGAAGAGCTTGACAGTGCCTTGGGAGGCACACATACGCACAGATGCATACACATGCACACACGCATCCACGCACGCATGTTACGCACACACACACACACACAGCGAGGGAAATGTTCCACAGAACTAAGTCAAAACCAGCAGCACAGCATACATTGACATATACGGCACACATGAAACGCACACACAGACACAGACACAGACATGTGCACTGCTAGAACCTGTTACAGATGCATCTCACCAAATGATGCATATATGCAGATACCCATCAGCTTGGGTGTACTCTACTTTCAGCGCTTGTGCTGTAGGGCAAGCAACAGCTCTTTTCACAGTAGGTGTATCTAATGAAAGAAATTAAGATAAAAGCTGACTCTCAGTTTCAAGGCAGTTTGAAAACCAAAGCTGTGCCTACGATCTGTCATCACTTTATCCCATCTGCTTGAAGGACCGTACCGTGTGACCACCAGCCTGAGACAATGCTGAACGCACATGCAAGTTCACCGCAGAAATTTAAAAGGCAGAAGAGTGCTGTCGTTTAAAAAGCTGCAGTTTGAACAGGGAAAATAGCCTTGCCGATTTCATGCCAATCGCTTCTGTCAAAACATGTTCTGATGGATTAGAGAGAAGAGGGAGAGGCAGCCCGTCACCACGAGCGAACGGCTCATGATAATATCACTCTTTGAGGCAGATCCCTGGAGAAGCCATTAGCGCATCAGGCCATACATGCGCAGGACTTTCGCTGAAGCTGGAACGTGAACCTCGGAACTCCAGCGCCATTAATCCAAGAATCCCTGATTCCAGCTCTTTCTGAATGTGTGATTGATGAAATGCCAGCTCAAATCAAGATCAGCTGGGAAGAGGTTTTAAACACTGGCTCAGAAATGTACAAGGCAGCAGAATGACTTTAATTACCATCACCCCTATTGACACGCCTCACTCGC
Organism: Anguilla anguilla; assembly: GCF_013347855.1. Lineage (NCBI taxonomy): Eukaryota > Metazoa > Chordata > Actinopteri > Anguilliformes > Anguillidae > Anguilla > Anguilla anguilla. The sequence goes on along the minus strand of NC_049211.1, from coordinate 16,394,933 downwards.
TGGTGGTAATCGGATTGAAATCAGTTCAATTAGGTCTGTTCCATGACCCAGAGTAGATCAATGTCTGGCCTCTGTTTGACAATGGGAAATTATTTCTGTTAGAGTGAGATGTGGTGTAGGTGATTTTACCTGAACTTCCCAAGCATTTGCTTACAGCATGTCATTAGGCCCCATCATAGCTGCCAACTATGAGGAAATCATAATTCATAGTCTTTATGAAGTCTAAAATACATTTTAGCAGATAAAAATGAATACTTGTTATCATTATTACAGCTGATGGGCTGATATCATTCCAAAAGAAGTGTACTTTATTAGCAATGAATGAAAACTTAATTTACATGTACTTAAGGTCACTAGAGAATGTGACACAGAAAGTTATCACTTGCATAAACTGTTTATTCAGTCTACAATTCCTCATTCCACGCTGTATTTGACCAATCACCAGCAAAAGTTAATGGATGTAGAGATTGTTGGGTTAATTTAAAATGCAATTATTTGGTCACCAAGGGTCACCAAGCCAGAAAACCCCCATTGGCAGCAGTGTGATCATGTGCCTCCTTATAACTGTGCCCTGACACCTGCCCTGTCAGGTCTGCAGTGACCATCCTGTAGTCTGGGTGTGTTAAATGGTGCCCCTCCCCTGCCCCACAGCACAGACTGCTGCTGGCACATTGCCAGGTTGAGGACTCGTCCAAAGCAACCGATTTCTGCCTTTTATTTTTGTATGGGATTAATTATCCCAAGGACTTCTTGGCAAAGCTTACTTGCAATCAAAAGAATCATCTCAGCAAACTGGGCTCTTTACTGCTCCATTTCCTGATTGAATGACTCAATATTCTTCCAGTACCTGTGATTAATCTGATGACTCTGAGCTTCAGGCATTAACACAGATCCATACAAGAATCCTACAAGGCTGGATTGGTCGTGACTGGTTCAGCCAGATCAGTAAAAAAATTAATAACCGAAGAGCCTATGAGGCAATGACAGGAACAGCCTGACTCCGCAGGGAGGGCCTTACTGTAGTAGCAGGAAGAGCTTACATCAGTCAGGTGGGGAATGATAGCAAAAACAGGAAAAGCCTGGCCAAACAGGGAGGGGCTCACTGTAGTTGCAGGAAGAGCTTTAATTAGTCAGGTGGGGAATGACAGCAAAGACAGGAAGGGCCTGACTCAGCAGGGTGGGGCTCACTGTAGTAGCAGGAAGAGCTTACATCAGTCAGGTGGAGAATGACAGCAAAAACAGGAAAAGCCTGGCTAAACAGGGAGGGGCTCACTGTAGTAGCAGGAAGAGCTTTGATTAGTCAGGTGGGGAATGACAGCAGAGACAGGAAGAGCCTACCTCAGTGAGGTGGGGGTTGGGGTTGAACCCGCACTGGTTGCACACCGTGGCATGGCACTGCGTACAGGTGTTGAAGTTTGGCTGGTCGTGGGAGGTCAGCTCCGTGGTGTTGCACACCGGGCACAGCTTGCTGCTGGGCATGGGGGCAATCTGGGGCACTGAGTATGGCGAGGAGGGGGCGCTCCCTCGGTCGGGCGACGCGGAAGGCGACCTCCCCGTCCTCCCGCCGCCGACGTCCACCTGGAGGTTGCGCCGGGCAGCATGCTGGCCCCGTCCCTGTGCGGGCGAGGGTGAGGGCGAGGGTGAGGGCGACTGGTGGGGGCTTTCGTGGGTGGCCAGTCTGTAAGGCTCCGTCCGGCTCCCTCCCCCCGCTCTGCTGTCACCATATCCCGGCTGCGTCCCAGGCCGAGACCCGGGCACGTGGTCAGTCTGGTGGGGTCTCCCTGCAAGCCTGCCAAGACAAGACAACGAGACAAATGATGATTAGACATGGCATCTCCCATGTTCGCGCTGCGCGGCAAAGTTCAATCAATCAATTTTGTTTTATGAAATATCACGCTCTGCAATTAAGCTGTCATTGAGCTCTTTGCAGTCCCTCAGAGAGGTACAGATGAACCCCCCACCCTCATTGCTGTGCAGACAATATCGGTGAGTGGCACAGGGGTTAAGATATTAACAGGTCCATTTATGACAAGCAATTCACACAAAGTGGTGTAAAGCAGGAAGGGAAATGAAGTGAGACATTATTAATTGTTAGGTTTGTCATTAATTGGAGTCCCAGTTGATTTCTCAGTGAAACAAGGCACACTAAAAATCATGGATTTTCAACACACCCAGGCAATATGTTTGACAGATATACTTACACAGTTCAGGAATTGCAAGGCTTTTAAAACTTCTTTTAAAAAGCTGCACTATTATTACTATTATTCTCCCTATCACAATGGTTTTATTTTTATTATTTTCCCCCAAAGCCTGCCCAAGCAGATGAGTCAGATTGGGTATCAGTGTGATATTATCTGTGAAGCAGCGTGGTGTTCTGCTACTACCATCTCCAGTCAGCAGTACCCTGTCCTGACAGAACCTGTCAGAGGGACATATCCAACTGTCTACTGGAAACATATTGTGTGACCCGTCCTCAAATCTCCAAGGTCCTGGATTAGCATGAATAAAGTGTGCAGAAGTAGGATGATGATGCTACTGGAATGTCTAATTACCAGGCATTGTGTTGACTGTTGCGGTATAGTATAATTTAAACATTATAATCATTCAGCTTGCATACTTCTGGTAGCTAACCATTTTCCGTATAAATATAACGCTGGATATGAGTCCAATATTTTGCATCATCCTGAAAAGATCTTACATAAGAGGGACTGTAATTAGTGAGATGAATAACCATAAATGCACCCCTGCTACTGGAAGGTTTTACACAATACATATTCAATATGGTAATGCTGTACAGAATTAAAACTAAATTGCAGTGCCTGCTGTTCAGGAGACCATTTTGAGAGAGACCTTATTAAAGCAAGTTTTTAAAACTAGTTACAAAATTCAATTAGAAATGGCAACAATAGCAAGTTATATCATCATCACATTTAAATAATTGATAGTTTAAAACATAACAGCAATTTGACTTTAAAAGCTTCTCTAAATATTGTAATATCTGAAAGGGGTGTTCTGAATATTGCTGCAAATTGTTAGCAGCCATTAACACAGTAATAGCCAACATCTATCAGAGTAACTGCCAGTAGACATCTAGTCAATCCATCATTCCCATCACTTGAGGTAAGAACATAGTCTTCTGCATCTGTTTAATTAATCATTACATTGTGAACTACACATACATCAGTCCTATTAAATAGTAAATTGTTCAAAGGCACTTATTGTATTGTTTAATAATTGTAAGTCTTTAACAATCATAAAATGCAATAGCATTCTCACTGCTAGGCAAGCACAGCTGGCAGTAATCTACCCATTATCGTTCTACAGCTAAGGATTCTAAAATGGTCTCTTATTCGTGTCTTGTTGTTTCTACTTTTACAGCGCTTGCAAAACTCAAATGAAAAATGATACCACTGCATGCTTTTTAAAATGACTGCCTGTGCTTGATTCTGACCTCTGCTGTTATTCTTTGTAACAGGAATATTAAATGCTATCTAGGAAAGATTTATTTTTAATAAATTACATTTTAGTAGACAGGAAACCAGGAACCCATAAAATTGAATAAATTTGATATTTACATTATAACAATGGCATGGCACTGAGTTGGGGTGGCCACAGTATCATGCAACAAAAGGAAAATATTTGACTTACCATGTATTACTAGAACAAAAACAAAGGAAAAGGATTCACAAAGGTTGTGAAAAGACAGCACACCAAAGGGTAGACCAAAAAGATTACGCAAAGCTACACCCACAGCAGCCACATAACAAAAACAGGTTTGGATTATAGACTGATCGGCAAATTAGTTAACGGCTGCCACCCAGCTCGGGAACGTGGCTGGCGCTGTCCATGGTCCCGCATCTCTCTCAATTCACTGAGCCAGAATGGACAGCGTACCAGATACAGGAGCGGATAGGCTGTGCCCGTCCCCATTGCTGTCACCACAACAGCCAGAGCTATCACTTTTGGTACTTTGTCTCTTGTTTTGTGTCACACCCTAATATCCTTTACCTCTTCCTTTTACTTTCACTCCCAAGGCTCCCCTGTTAACATGAAGCTGAGGGTAATGCAACCCAACCGGTAGGTGGCAGCCAGACTTAAACATTAAAAATTACTTTGCTAGGTACCTGTAAGCGGTACACGTTTTGACACGGTTTGGGATTACCACCACATAGCACACATTAAACACAGGATGGAAAGATAATATCCTTAATGTATGTGTACTGCAACATAAAAGGCTCAACCAATGGCCCATCCATAGTCCCCCAATGTAAAACTAAAATTTCTACTAAACTGGTAGTGTCACGGGCTGATTCCGTGTCGAGTTTGAACGTGATTCGTTCTTTTATTAAAGACCGCACAAACGATTTTCCCAAATGCCAGCTTTATTCCATCTGGGGAAGAATTGCGTTCGTGTGTTATGTATTCGTGTGGCAATGTCGGTTCTGTCTGTCCGTTCTGGTAATATGATATTATTATTTATTTTTCTTGTATCAGATGTGGCCTGCTGGTGTAAGTTTGTAATGTTGCGTTTGTATGTGTTATTTGTACTGTTTGTATGTGTCAAATGAGTAGCGTGTGAATGTTTCTGTTTACATGTTTTTTGGTTGAATAATACAAACATACACCTGTTTTTCATTGACCGTTTGCAAACACAATGCTAATCCTACTCACTTTCGGGTCTCAGGCTCAGCTCCACGCACCCCCAAATGGAGCAAGGGACAAACCAACGTAATGTAGACGGAGGTAGATGGCAGCTACCACTGCAGTATATGTTGACGGGGGGATTTCTAATTTATTTATAATTTGTGTATAATTAATTTTGAGTGACTTTATTTTCTTTTCTTATGTTATATATTATTACTGTAATTGCTATCATGTTTTTTGTGTTGTTAATTTATTGTAGTTTGGCTGTTGTTAAGTTAATTGATATAATGTATGGCGGTTTATGTCGGGGGAGGGGCTACTTGGTATAAAGCAATGAGTTTAGAGTCCCTCAGGCAAGCCTGACTCAACCTGCGTAGCGTACTTTGCACCACAAGGCATAGCAAAATTGTGCAAATTGCTGCATTTCTTTTTATTTCTTTATTTGTTCTTTTGTTAGGTACAGATTTTATTTTCAAGTATTTTTTTGTGTTTGTTTCTTTTTTTCGTTCACTGTACATATTTTGCACTGCATTGTGGGAACTGGCACTGTAAAAAATAAACTTCGCGGGGTTCTTTGACCTTACTGCTGCTTCTTCACGTTTTGTTTGCCTCCGGCTTTCGCGCTACCCTTGCTGGTTGCCTATACAGGTAATTAAAATGAAATGCACAGCAATCTTGTTGGTTTTTTCCACAATTCATTTGATCTTAATAGTTTTGTTTATTCTGCTCTTACTTTAAAAATGTCACACCTTTAGTATCTAATGATCAGTAAAGCACATACACATTCTCAATTCTTGGATATGGACACTACAGGATTCCAAAATCTTTGGCATTTAATCCTTTGGCTTTTACTGACTCATGAGTCATTAATGCAAAAAAAACTGCAATACACCACAAGAGAAATATTTCAAGGGTGAAAATAAGCCATTCATGTCCACCAAACAAAAACCATGTATCCTATATGATTATGTGGCGTATTAACATATTTGCTTATGTTTTATATTGGGTTCCAAGGTGCATAGCTTGGTAGAAGGAAATGTCACTAAAACAGTTTTAGCAAATCGTAACACAAACATGTGAGCACAAATTTAGGACTGGCAGGATTTCAGTGACTGTCATCTGATGACTGTTTAACATGTAGATTATAATACATTATAATCTACATGTTAAACAGTCATCAGATGACACGTGATATTTAGAGACACTAATGAGGTCAAAATTACTGCATACATAATTAAGCATGTAAGAGGTACTCAGTGTCCCACCTCAATGTGAACACCTATTTGCATGGCAGTTAAAACCTCAGAGGTTGCTAACTTGCTACACCTGATATCTTTCTGCATGTTGTTCTAAAGAAATATGTAAGTGTTCAGTGGATTCATTGCTTTCTGTGGGCACTCATCAACCTGAAGGTATTTTTTTACGGTTTCAGAATATTAGGACAACATAGACTTTATTTCTGCACTTTGAGGAGAAATGCTCATGTTGAACAAGCCTCTCAGTGCTATGCTGCACCAACACATTTCAGATAAATCCGTCTATTACTGGAGTCCAGTGCAGACAGTGCAAGTAATTGCAGGGTGCAGAAAGCAAGATGGCTCCTGCACTGGTGGTCATGAAGGAGACTGTCACTCGCACAAGACCTCGCATCCACAATAACACAGGCCTTCATAATAACTGAATGAGGAAAAAACATACCATTCATTCATTGAAAAGCCTATACATTTTGTTTACGGTTGTGTGTGGAATGACAACACATTCATTTCCCCTTTGTTCTCTCAGGGCAGGGCATACAGGAGTTCACTGCTGCACTTAAAGCAGTGTATTCTCCAGTCACAACAGAATTTTCTGCTGGACCTTCTTTGAATGTGTCACTTGCATGTTCTACTCTTTTTTAGCCTTTTAGGACCATTGGAAATAGTTTAATATAAATCTTTCACCTACATAAGTCTGTTGGACACAAGGTATGACAATTTAACTGTGACTGGAATTGTTTCCAAAGCATCCTGCCCCATTTTATTGGCTGCCCATGGTGCACCTAATTGCATAAGACACTGTGCTGACTAAGCTTACATATTTACATTGCATGACATTATCAGTGTTCTGGAATTTTAAAAATGCCACATGGTTCATCATCTTTAGCCAAGACTTTAAATCTCTACCAAAATCTTTCAGATAATGCTCTATTATACAGCTTTCAATCTATGATGTCCTGTTTGCACATCTTCAGGAATACAGGGGTCAATGATAAACCGACAGTATTGCCTCTTGTTGTCAGATTTTGTTGACACATTCTGACAGAGATGAAAGAAAGAGAAAGAACACACTGATAAAATTGCGAAGATGGCCCACTCAGGTTTTTCGTCATCACTTACACCACACTATAGGATTTGCAGGATGGACCATAGGATCACACAGGGAGGGGGGTGTTCAGCTAACAGGGCTTCCCTCATCTCATTGTGAATCCTCTGGTGAGTACCTGCATTCCGCCTGTTTCACCCGTCCAGTTCTACAAGTACAAAATGATGGCACAGCTGAGCTACCAAGTATTTTTTTCTGTATTGATTTATATAATAAGCACTTGTTTCAAATTGATGGTGTACCACACATAAAAAACAAATAAAATATAATCATAGAGAGAGTTTGACTCTCAACATGATAAATAATAGGTATACCAACTTCAGGAATGCATCTATTTTGTTTAAACATGTACATTATATTACATTACATTATAGGCATTTAGCTGACGCTCTTATCCAGAGCGACTTACAACAGTGTAACCAAAGTGAATGTACTCATTCAAACATTGCTTCATAAATAGGAAGGAACCAGAAACTATATAGCCATTCTGACCCATTTATTTTGAATTTGACCCTCATGAAAAGGAGGTTGAAGAGCCCTGCAGGACCCTTAAAGAAGGACGCTGAATCGCACATCAATACCGGAGATATGGAGGAAAAGCCACAGTAAACCCACCTGCTGTACTTATCAAAAGGCTTTAAATTAAGGTCATCATTTAAACCTCTGGGGGCAGGTGCTTTTAAAATGGATATCCAATACATTTCACGCTGTGACAACATTTCTGATGGATCTCCTCCTCCGGCTGCCATTTGTATTTTCCGGAGGTAAACAAACTTCAGTGTTGCGGGTGATCCATGATCGGCCTGCCCACAGCTCTTGGCCGGTGCATAAACAGCGTGTTTTTTCATGCGAGTCCACGCGTTGCATTTGAGATAATACAGATGATACAATCTTTAATAAAATATTTCTCTCCAAGCACCTTCATAGCAAAGGAGAGACGTGGGAGATATTCAAAAAATAAGCCAAAACAAACAAATCCCAAGATGCATCGCAATGATGTGGCAAACGGTGGAAGCCAGCCAAGGAGAAAGTGGTGAAGAATGGAACTCACATTGATGGCTGGTTCTTGTTCAAATCCGCTGCCTTGCAGTCAAACTCTCTTATTGTTTTCTATCATCTGGGCTTCTTGCTGCCCCTCACACTGGCTTTCTAAGCTGAGGTCCAATGTGCACACATGAAAGGACTACCCTGGACAATGAGTTTGTCTGTTACCTTTAAAATGACTGTGTGAGCATGCAAGCCATGTTTTATCATTTTCTGAATTAACATTCTCTCTCTCTCTCTCTCTCTCTCTCTCTCACACACACACACACACACACACATAAATACACACACACACCCACACAAAGGTGTATTTTTTATTTTCAAGTTATCGATGACATGAGAAAATGTAAAAGGTGTTGATGAATGACAGTTCAAGACTGTATAGATTGGAATCTCCTGACCTGGTCTTGGTCTTTGGATTTAGAAAAGAAAATGAATTTGGTCTTGATCTTTTTCATATAAATTAATTGGGAAATAGCTTCATAGATTGTTGGTCATAGGTTGTTGTGTAAACCTGCCTCTGTCCCTGTTTCTGCCTCAGTCGGACTTATATTCTAATGGTACACAGTATTGGTCTTGGTTCCTGCTTCATGATCCACTGTGCATTGTGGCCTAGTTCACAGCAGCATGTTGACAGAGCAAACACACAATGTCCCTGTAATGTTCTATGATTTTTTCATCAACATCAGCAAATTGCCACATGTATCATTACAGAATGTAATATGAGAATATTATTTTATGGTTGAGAAGGCCCGTAAAAACCCCTTTCGTCCAGGTCCATTGCAGATACCCTTTCAGACATATGAAGGGGAATCAATTTCCTTGACTTGAAAACAGGGATCTTAAATGCCTTCTCCTGTTGTTATGCCGTGTGCTGCAAAGTAAGCTCTACTACATGCAATCCCAGGGAGCATCATGTTGAAGAATGAACTGACAACACTATACTAGTAACCTTGCATTTACGCATTGTTCCTCTAAGTAGCTCCTGCTCATTTTACAGTGTTGGACACAGGAAATTGCATTCTGTTTTGCGACAAGACCTGACCCCTCTGGGCCCATCTTAATAGTATGCACAACCTGTGCCAGTACCTAAAGGAATGCTGATCTCTTGACAGGTGTGTCCCTGTGCTCTTCAAAGGCCACCCTGTGGTGTATAAAAACACCCCCCCCCTTTCTCTTTCTCTTTCTCTCTCTCTCTTTCTCTCTGGCCAGCTCTGTACCCTAGCTATTGAGCCTTTTTAATGCTTGCTACATAGTGTAAGTGGATGTGGGGGGTGGTGGTCCCTGGGTCTTCTCCTTTTTTCTCTGTGGTGGTTTCAGCATATGCAGATGACATTACGGTAATGGCTAGAGATGATGAGGATATACAGGCATTGGAGGATAGCCTGCAGGTATATAAGCGTGCCACCTTAGCCAGGATAAACTGGGGAAAATGTGAGGCTTTGATGTGTGGGGATTGGAGTATCAGGCCCCTGCTATAACTCCCACAGGGTCTACAGTGGGAACAGGAGGGGGTTAAATTGTTGGCAGTGCATCTCTCTCTCCCTCTTTCTCCCCAGAGCCTTGTTCTTTTCCAGCTCTGCAATTGGCACATGCAGTTCTGGCACATTACACATCCAGCCATTGTAGTGAAAGTCACAAATATTTGTGCATACAATACATAAAATAAAACCTCTCAGATACCGAACTCAGAATTATGGACTGACCGGTCAGCCCAACATGATATAATACCTGAAGTACCATATGCAATTATGCCTTAGAGGGCCTATAAAATTATGATTATTCTCCTGATTCTCCAAGTTCAACAATTGTTTGGCAGTCAGCACAGACACATGACTAATTATACAATTAGGGACTAATTATGAGGGGTTCCTCTGTGAAAAACAATGAAATGACACTGTTATGTGTGGAGGCAGTGAAACCTGGATGTACAAACAAAGGCAAAATCGATGACACTATCCTGCTGGTACGTTGCATCTGCATATCTTGCAGTCTTATCTTACGTAACTTATCTTTAGACCACAGAACAAAGATTACAATAGACCTTTAAAAACACAAACAAGTCGGAGAAGTACACAGACGAGGGCAGCAGAGTAGTCAAAACTTTGAAGGGGTAAGAGTGCAGTAACAAGTAGTATGACTTAAATTGCTATTTCACTGAGGAATAGTGCTACTACCTGAGGCAGTGCTAACACTGTTGAAAAAGTAGATGACATAAATTTCCTACATGATTTTTTTAGAGTAAGATTGGCATTACACCCATTAAAGGAGATAAGAACTTGTTGGAAGCTGTACTTAATTTGAAGAAATGGTTCTTTCTTGGTGTACAATACAGCTAGAGTGTGGTTGACTTCATCCACTGGTTTAAGAGTCAGGAAACAGAATTCACAGAAACTACAAAGAACTGGAGCAGCTGACAAGCACTGGCAACACAAAACAGGCGCACAGCACAGATAGAACAATAAACCATCAAAATACTAAAACATTCAACAAAGAGAGAAAACAGCTAACTCATTTCTGAATACTGTCAATACTGACCTGAAACAAGTTTGCAGTCTAAATATAGAAAATCTCCCCTGTTGTTTAATTTCAGGCTTCATAAGAACTGATAATCTGAACTTCAAAATCACCATCAGAATGTTCAGAATAAACCCAAGATATTTTCGGATCAGTTCTGAGATACAGCTGAAAAAGTACTTTCCACTTTATCACAGAAGGACAAATGTGTGAGTCATTACTGTATCTACCTACTATCTCATCTCATCAACATCAATCATTAGCAGCAATTTATGAAAGAAGCAGCTTTGAAGCACCTGACATTAATTACATTGAGTTATAAGATTTAGAACACTGGCCTTTTTCCTTTGCATAAATCTGTGATATTCATTGCTGATCGTATGGCATATTCAATTCGCATTTGACAAGATAAACAATTCCACTGATGCTAGGCTTGTGGTACCATTTTTCACCAAAATAGAATGTTTTACCTAAAAAAACTTACAATCTGTTATACAAATACATACATTCAACTTAGAAAGACACCACCTTACAAAAGATAAGATGCATTTTCTTTCTTTCTTTCTCTCTCTCTCTCTCTCTCTCTCTCTCACACACGCGCTCATTCTGTCTTATTCGTACTCAGTTCGTATCAATTTCCACCACAGCTGTTACCTCAAAAGAATTCTTCCTGTGACTGGAGAGCTATCCAGACCAGCTCAAAACCCTAGTCTCTAAGCCTGTATTCTACTTAGTGTACTCCGCAACACAGCACTGCTAACAGTAGCAATTTTTTGGTAGGCCATGGTAGTGTAAAGAATGCACACACACGCACATGCACACACATACACACACACATAAATGCTTGCATGCCTGTACACACACACACACACACACACACATGCAATCACAAACACACACATTCACACTGGACACTTGGAAATTAACTTGATGGATGATTGACAAGTGTGGAGGCCAATTTAATTTTCAAGCAAACGCCTGTAAACACATGCAAAATGCAATTTATGGTAATGAACATGTATTTTATAGTGAAAAATCCACTCTGAAAAGTGATGGGTGTTGAACTGATAAAGAGGAAGTGCTTTGTAGCATTAAATTGACAAAGCCCGCTGTGAAAAAATGAGGCTGCTTTACATTCTGTGACATACTTCAGAGCCTTGGAAAACTATCCTTTAAGCTGAAATTTCCTTCAGTGGCAATAAACATGTCAATGTGCCTGTTGACAAATATGATGTTTGCATCTCCACTTTACTTCCAGTCACTGTTTGGCCAACCCTTACAGACCAGGCTACAGTGAGGTCAGTGGAGGCCTCTTTGCCAGATGGAAGTGGGACACAGCATTTAAAAACAAACAAAAAAAATATTTTCCTTTCTCTTTGGTCTGGAAGTATTCCCCTGTTGACTGCCTCAACCAATCCCCCCCATGTGCTCCCAAGGGCATTCAACTAATCTGTACCCCCTGCCTAATATAACTGTGCAGTCTGATTTCCTTCTAATGCCCACATTGACAAAAACATGTTTAGAATTAATACCCAGAGAGATTTTGGTCAATAAGACATTTCAGCCAATTATAGTTTCTTTCTCCAGTGATTGATGCAGGAGGACTGGCCAATGTGCTTCCGTCCCCTGATAACTGCAAAAACCAAAAAAAAAGTAAATCTTAAAAAGCTCTATAGTCTTATATTTAGACAGTGTGCTTTTCTTCATGTCTAAACCATGATTGTAAGAGGGAAGAAATCTACACTGTGAACGGTTTCTCTGGGTTCCCTTTTTTAAACAGTTGCCTATCTACTTGAAGAAATAAATCCAAACACCTGACCAAGGACCTAAATAAATGAAGGCCAGGCTTTTTTCTTCTTCTGAGCAATCCAAGTCCCTCTGGATTTTCAGAATATTAAGCTTGAGATTGTTCTGGGTGTTCTGCACCATGTTTGTGCAGGGTTCATAGAGACAGGATTTAAACCCAACTCTTTATTCCCAACAAAGACTCAATAATAAATTAATAATTTAAGGAGAGAACACAGCTTTAAGACATCCTATGTAGAAATTCTGCATTTGTGGCAAGGTTTTTTTTTTTTCAGAAGCATGCACATGAATTACAATTTTCTGGGAATGAACAAGAAGTTAAAACTAGAATTCAGCAAAACTCTTTCCTATCCACACTAACTGCCATTCACCAATTCACTTACATACACTTACATAAGATGTTGGTTTTGAAGGAGCATACCGCTCTGGAGAATATTTTTATGTTTTTCCATCTATCTGGTGAAAGTCCCACAAAATGGAGGCTTCAATCTAAAATAAAAAAATGTAAAAAAAAAAACTGGGGCTTCCATTGCCAAATTTTAATGTCTATAATAAGCATCATCCTCTATCAATAAGCCAGACCTAGCCAGAAGCTGTGACGCCTTACTAACTTTCATCCAGGAAGATCAGTGCCAATGTTTGATTGCACAGCAAACTTGTAATGTACATTTTTGAATAATCTGACAAAAAACGTCCATTTTCCAATATTTAAAAATGAAATAAGAACAACCACGACCCAAACTACGAATTACAAATCATGTTATGGGTCAGACAACCAAAACTATAATATTAAACATCATTTGCATTTTTCATCAGAGAAGATTTTCCAGGAGACAAGAATCAAACAAATCCTCCCAAAATTTATTTTATGCCATAATGAAATAAATTAACTGCGCTTGATTTTTTTCTGAGCAGCAACATAAAGAATGTAATTAAGTCTGTTTGATATGAATGATTTGCAATTCTCAACAGCATGAAGTTGCACGTCAACATCTGTAAGCCCTCCAGTTTCGGGGTGGTTCATAGAGTATATAGGCACGAGCTGCAAGGAAAATTCACCCACTGATTAAACTGGCACCCAGGACCCTGTTTTTCTGATGACAAATATCTGGCAGAATAAAGTGTTCACTATGCTGCCATTAAATACCATTATATCCATGAGTTGCTCATGTAGTATCCACAGGTCATGGTGGCCAACTTGTTTCTGTGAAAGATCTTATCTGGCATTTCCCATTTTAAAGGTAGATGGCAGAAGTAGCAGTGAAAGCCAGAGTATATTAATTTCCTGATAAGCAGAGGGCAGTCACTGTAAATAGTCTGCAGAACACGCCCAACATGAAATCGTCCCTCCTAAAGTCCTGTTCAGTTTGTTACGCCCAGAAAATCAAACTGAGTTTTGCTTTGGAGTGACTGTGTTTGGACATGGGAAAGAATGCAGTAAAAGATTATCTTACATAGCATTATCTTCTCTATCTTACACATTCTTTTACTAACCCTGCTGATGAAGAATCCATTAACCATCTATTATCTTGCAATCATAGTTGATAAGGTGCTTCTTGTTCCACAATGTTACAACCCACTGAGACAACTACAGAATTTTAGACATGTATCATACAATAAAGTGTTGGGATGAGAACTAAGACACTAAGGTAAGTATTTGTACATTTTCAGAATTCCTCTTAATGCAATCTCTCTATTGCCCACTATGGTCAAACACAGTAACATGATTTTAAAAAACACTCCACAGAGGGTGACTCTCAGTCCACAGAGGGCGACTGTCACACTGTTCACACATTCACACTGAAATGTGACTACAGATTCTCTACTCAGCCTTAATGAGCCTCACATACAGACATGTATGTGAGGACACAGAATGTGCGGAAACCTTTAAGAGAGAAAGGAGAGCAAGTATTAAGAACCAATGATTTCTCTTTTCACACTCTCTTGCACTCTCTCTCTCTCTCACACACAAACACACACATACACTCCTCTGCCTTTAAATGGCCAGTAGGATAACATGCAATAATTTCTCCTTCAGACGATCCAGGCTGTTTTTGTGCTGGGAATGAATGCTCCTTTCCCCTGGCTAGGCTCTGAATTAGAGCAGGTTGCACTTAGAGTTGGTCTCCAGCCAGATGAATATCATCAGTTTTCCAAGCTCATTGCTTGCTTTGGATGGGACAGATTTGCCTGGCATTTTTGTGAAACCATTCGTAGTTTTAAAGCCAGACTGCTAGTAATTCTTAGCTGTGGTTGTGAGTATATCAAGAGACCGTGCCTAAGAAATAATTCACGTGTGATGAATGCTGACAAACACTGTGCAAAAACTGCGATGGCCATATTGTGCGTGGGCAGGGACCAAGAAATAAGGCAGTTTATGCACAGCTAGAAGCAAACCATAAGCAACCCATTATAAGTCTTTGTGGACCATATTGGGTAGAGCTCCTGTTCTTTCCAGTCTATATTGAAAGTCTACAGACTGAGAACAATACATATGTGATGTTAGTCAGTCATTCTGTGAGAATGAATGAATAAATGTAGAAGTTTTGTTGTACTGGTGCCATATTTAATCTTGATCATGTAATAATGTAAAATGTGGAAAATCCTGTATTACATATCTGTTTGTAGCAGGGTATGGTCAGCAACAAAAACAATGATAATGAGTGGCACGAACTATTCACACATCATAAATATGCTAATATGAGAGAAATAGGTAAATGCTATGCAGCTATTTGCATTTGCGTAAAATAAATTTGGCAACCCTACATTGGTTCATGAAAGACTGAACAGTTACATTTTTGGATATAATCCTCCACTTTCTGGCCTCAAGCCTACTCAACCCCAATTCTGAGGGAGGGAGACCGCCCTTAGAGTGTTCTTCAGCGTCACTATTGTGGCATTTGCTAACATTTGCTGACATCAGCTTTGTGCTTTTTGGGAGCATATTTTAACTTTTTAGAAATATAATAGAACACTGGCATAATGATACAATGGCACTTCCATCTTGGTGGATAGTTCATTAATTTGTGATCCAACTTGAGCAGAAAGAGTCCCCCTCTTAGCCACCATCACACCATGCAAGAAAACACACACATGTGCAAGCATGCATGCACACACATGCACACACACACACACACACACACACACACACATGCATGCATACCCGCACACATCATCCAATCACAGGAATGGGTACAGATACCTTCTGTTTAAATTGGTGTTAGGGCACTGATTCAACTGAATGAAAGCACTACTGGAACCACGACTGTGCATAGCATTTCATCTTTATCTGCCAAAGATATATTAGTGGTGACAAGAAACAAGCAGGGGCCAGGGAAGATCCACAACTCTTAATCTTCCTCCATGATGAGGATGAAGGCCAAACACCCGGGAGACGCATGGCAACCATGGACTTAACGGACTGGAATAAAGCCTTAATGAAAAAAAAGGAGCAAGTCCTTAGCAATACTTAATGCTAGCAGCTGTCAGGCAAATTACCAAGGGGATGTGCTCCACAGTCATTTTGTTTATTCAATCAATACTACAGAAAAACTTTCGGTGAAGTCAAGTTATGTGGATAACCATAAAGGCTTTGGTGCATGTGACCTGTGCCAGTAAAATACAACAATACACAGCGAAATGCATCCCTTATCTCTGCACAATGCAAAAATACATAGACCACACTGAGAGAATAATGGAGCATTTGATTCTACATCTGCTGTGTGCTCCCTTACGGGGGGCAATCACATGACCCACTTTTTTTCCACAGCCTCAGAAACATCCCCCTTTTAACCAAAGCCAAACCCTTCCATTTGTTCCTTATCTGAGCATATCAAAACCAGCACATTTACTCATACTGAATTAATTGCATCACCTATATTTTGCATATTTCTTATTTATACAGCATGTTATTAACTGAAAAAACAGCAACCTCTCCCATGTTATTATTCTGAAAGCTGGGCAGTTTGACATCATTGCTTTTTTCCTCAACAGAATTTGGAGTCGGGAAATCTTCAAGTGCTAGGAATCAATATAATGAAAGAACCATATAATCAGCAGCTCTGTTTAACTCACAGTTGGGACAGTCACTGGTGGATTTTAAAGATTTTAATTCACTGACTGGACGGCAACAGTCGCAGATAAAATGGCTGTTCCCAAAGGGTGTCATGGAGGATAACTGCATTTGTTTTACAGCAAATAAAGCCATTACACTGACATCAAAGGACTAAACATAGCACAGATCTGCTATGATCCTTTTGTTTCTTGTTAAATTTAAAACTTAAATTCAATTGCTCTAATGTTAATATTGCATAGTGTTTTCGTTATGTATGTTAAGATCTTGTAGGTATTTTCTTTTGAATTTGTAAAAGGCAGTTCCATTATATACATGAACTTGATTGTACTGTGCCAAATGAAATGTGAAGGACTGATGGAATAACTCACTGAAAAAGAAATGTCAGGGCATAAAGAATTTAATTCCAACATGCCATTTATCTTATACCAGCGAAATAACACGACTTGCAAATATGGAATCATATAGAAATTTCTAATAAGGACCCAAAAAGAAGCACTTATTCAAATAACTATAAGTTATGGTATTTATGAAAAAGATGCTTCAAAAGCCTGATGAAACATTCTGACAACCAGTTCTGATTACTTTTAGTCCAAATGAATGTGTTTTCTGGGAACAGGCAGATACTCAATCAGGAAGCAGTTATTACTCATGTACCTACATGACCTCTGTGAATGACCGGTGGTACATGTGTTCTACACAGATCCCTGGGTGTCTGTTACAAATCCCTCTTTAGCCCTGTAAACCATTTAAGAGAATGATAGAGCAAGGGAGTGACTGAAAAGCTCCAGACGTTTTTGTATAAAGAATATCTGCCAAAAATGTCAACCCAGATTTTGACATCCATACTTTTCAGTTCTTCATCCCTGTGTTTCAGTTATGTTCACGTTCAAATAATCCAGCTAGCATAGCCTGCTGTCGATACAAAAATCAAACAAGGACACTTACCATCTGACAAAGTTCTCCGCATTTAATATTCTCTCAGATAAGCATGAGACCAAGCCTTCGGTGCCTTCTTGGATGCTTTCAAAAATACAGAGGTATCCAGACTGAGACCAAACAGTAGAACTTTTTGGAAGTACATATCTGCAGGTCCCACCTGCCTCTCCCTCTGTCTTTATTATCACAGTGTGTTGTATTCAGTTACAGTGACGAAGTCCCCATTCACAACCAGCATACAATGGAAAGTCCTTGTGAGAACGTTTTGCTTAGACGTGTGAGGAAATTTATCACTGGCATGCGGAGTGCAAGGCAGAGAAGCAACGGGTGTAATTGTTTTTGATATGACTGGGGTGGGAACAAAATTCACAAACCTCTGGGGACGGGGGATTTATTTACAATTATGCCACTGATATGAAATGAAGACCGGGGAGTTTATTCAGACTCATTTCTTTATAGCGATATGGTGGACTGTACTGCAATTATCCAGCGTGCGGGAAGCATTGCTGCTCTGAAAGATATACGAGGTCTCAATCGGTCAAAAGCCAGCACGCGCCTGAGTGCCTGGACCTCTTTAACAGGTTTAGCACCTTGACGTATCTAATTTGACCTGGCTCCGCAATCAGTGTGCCATCGCACCGTGATTAACAGCCGAGTAACTCTCTCAGACAATGAGAGGCTGATTATCAAGGGCAGTCATAAGTCATTACAATGATTTACACACCATGTCATCGATGACAAAAAGGAAGACAAAAAAAGAATTGTTCAATCTGTATGAAAGGCCAAGAAGATTTCAATAGTTCATCCCACACCTTATCTCAAGTGATAATCAACATTTGTTTTCTTTCTGGTGACCACTCCCAAACCACTGTTGAAAGCATTTTTAAAGCATTTTGTCTTTTAGAAAGTGCATGATTCCGCCCTTCTTCATTAAAATAGGACATTGGATGTGATCAGCGAGAGGTGGGGTTTTGATTATTATTTTAGTACCCATTATCATGAACGACCAGTGTGACAATGCAATACATGTAACTGTGACGCCATAGTGCTGAAAATAAAAATGCATTAATACATCATAGCACGTTGGGTGGCATGTAATCAGCAGAGCATTATTTCCAGTACTGACAGGCGTCTTGTATTATTAAATGGAGAGGGAGGGAGCGCATGAAACAAACACACATGCTTTTCGAGCTGCACGTGATACAGTCTGTTCACATGGACTTTTATTACGCTGTTATTAATAGTTAATGTAAAAGCATCTCTACAGTAGCAGCCCATTTACATTATAGACTGCTCCTAGAAGCTAATTGAATGGTATTTCTTGCTTCGGTAGACTAAAATATTCTCATTACGAAACAAATTTTCAAAATATATATCGGCAATTTAAATGAAAAAAAAGGTTATTTATTGAACGAATATGGTTCATTTCTTTTAAATAACCGTGGGGTTTAAACCGAAAAACGTCGCATTTATTTTTCGCAGGATAATACAATTTACAGTAGCAATAATCCAAAAAATGACCTGATAAAATTATACATATAAAACTGTTATATAATACGGCATCAATTGGATACTTATTTTCCAACCATTAATTTCAAACGTGAAGAAAAGTCATTAATTAGCGAGCAGATGTGTGTTTTGTACGGATGAACGAAAATCACGTGTGTAAATGCAGAGACGTAAAAATGAATCTCCTTCGGTTCTCGTTTGGATTCTATAACATCAGTAATGAATGTGCTAATCTGCAGAATATTCATCGGACTTCGTCCTTTACAAATCAGCCTGGAGCACAGGGGTATTCTGAAATACGTATCATCCAGAAATACGTATCATCCCAGGACACTCCGGCTGAAGTCAATTGCAAATCATTACACGAATAGAGAAGGGCAATGCAGACCCGTATGGTTTACTACACTATTTCTACACACAGCGATTACCTCCCCGTCATAAATCAAGACAGTCCTTCACACTCTGGTAGAAATCTTGTACAGATAGGGTTTGCAATACACGGAAACTGGCCATTTTTCGAGTCAATTAATTTCAGAATTTTCTGTTCATTACCGTTCTGTTAGCAATCGACGATTTTTAATGATACGGAATAAAACGTGAGAATATAACGCGTTAATGCTCCGATCTCTATGTAAATACATTCTAGCATCTCGTGCAAACACGTTCAAATGGAATAACAGAGCGACAGACCAATTTATCACTGGAAAAGGTGGATGTTCAGTTTTGTATCCTTTGTCAAGCTTTCATATTATTGCTAACTGTTTGATGCTAAATAAATAAATAAAACACCAGGATCTTGTTCACTCATAAATACACACGGATATCATTCATATGAAGCTAACATCGTATACAAGGATGAAAAATGCATTAAAACTGAATTGAAAATGCGGCTATGCGTTTTTAAATAATTGTCCCCAGTTTTACCTGTTTATGCCTGCTCCCGGTCCAGCCGCCGCTCCTCCGCCGGCTGCAGCACCATTACTGGGCTTGATGAGCTGTCCAGAGCCCGATGGTGCTGAAATGGATCCCGAAGCTCCCGCCGTAGAGACCGCGGAGCCTGGTTCCCCAGGTTGTCCACCTCCCTCCAGGCTGGCTTCGTTCCCCATTGCCCCGGTTAAGGAGACGGAGGACGGGAAATATATTTATGAAAGCTATATTATATTAAAATAAAAAATGCGAGAGAACTCAAAGCTGCTCCTCTTCCGCCATCATCACCTACAATATAGCAACCTGAACGGAGCACGCGCACAAACGGCCAGAAGCCAACAGAGCACGCGCGCTGACGCAGAAACACGCACGCCTGACTCCAGTATTCTGTTTTCTCCGCTCCTCAAAGAGCAACGATCACGCGTGAGAGAAAGGAACACGACTAAGAACGTGCTCAGCCCCTTACAGTCTAAAGCAAATACCGGAGTAAAAATATAAATGTTTATTCACAGCTAGAACAGCTAGTAAGAATCCAGTATCAATGAATCAGTTTGTCGAGGATAAGGCTAGAAGACACGATTACAATCGTGTTACTATTTTAAAGGCTGACAAACAATATGAACAAACATATCAATCAGCCTTATTGTAGCAGACGAAGAAGCGTTATTGAAGAACCGTTTATTGAACTTCACCCTTCAAGGTTATTGGTTTGAATTCCACAGAAAGGCTCCTGTTCTATCCTTGAGCAGGATACTTTATTTGAATTCAGACAGGTGTACAGGGTTTTTTTTTTTTTTACATCTTTGACTCAGTAGTGCCGCCCCTCCTCCCATTTTCCCATAAGAGATTCCCACTTCGCCTTTTAAATTTCTGTGCACGTTCACGCAGTCATGGAAGTTTCCCTTGAAAAGTAAATGGGTCAACTAAACCTAACTAAATTGTAATAATAATAACAACAACAATAATAATAATAATAATAATAATATTATTATTAAACTCCTTCAGGAAAACTCACTCAGAAACTATCTATATAACAAATCATCAATGGACATGCATCATAATTTTTCAATTGTCACATACATAAACTCTGAATTATTCACATTGTGCAGCAGTACACTTAGAGGATTAAACTGCAGCCGCTGCCAAAGAACTGCCCTGTCCAGGGAATGGAAATATGGAGATCCTATTGGCCAGGTTGAATTGACTGACAAATGGGATGCCAGCTTCATTCAGCTCTTCAGAAATCTTTTCCCTGCCTCTTGGTCAAAAATAAATGAAGCCTGAAATGAATATCGTCCCCATAATGATACATCAATTTAAAAAATACAATTCTTATATCACTCTTTACTAATTAACTCACTACTAACAGACTTCTACTATCAGAAATATGGTGGTTGAAAATCCAGTTCAATGGATATTTTCACTGGTTGAACCTTATTTAACCTTAATTACGGTTTGTTGATCATTAAGTTGGTCACTATAGCCAAGATCTTGTATTTAAAAGGTAGCAAGCCGGCCGGTGCTCTGGGCAGTTTGCAGTCCTCGGGCTCTTTCCTGAAACCCTTCTCCCTACCTTGCATTCATGGGCTGTGCTTGCCTTCATTTTTCTAAATTCGACTCTCTCCCTCTGCCTGTCTGCTCCCATTAGGCGACGGGACGAGACTGCTCGCTGTCCACTCACCAGACTGACGTCCAGGGAGAATTTCAAGGACAGGGGGGGTAACAAAGTCAGAACCCAGGTGCATTATCCTACAGTGAAACCAAAAAAAAAAATCTTCCCACTGCTCCCAGGTAATAGTTGTCGACGGCATCAAAGTGATGCAGTCGTCACAGGACCATCTCCCTGACAAGCACAGGACAGGAAGTTATCTCAGATATTTGTGATGCACGGCAGACACCAAACCACAGAGGATGCTAAGCAGAGGCAGGCAGTGGGGGAACATCAGTCAATCTGTATATATACATATCTGCCAGAGCAAATAAGGCCCGTGTTAAAGAACACTCTTTTGTCAGTCATCTGACAATACAAAAATTGAAATGTTTGTTTTCAAATGGAGGTTTGCCATCTGTGGTGTGTATGAAAGGGAGAGAATTTCTGAATGAAATGCCACTGGCAGGGGTGGGGCTCAATCAGCAAACATTACAATATTACGTCATGTGTCTGACAGGGATCACAAGCATTTAGGGGAAATCCATGTTAGACCTGGCTCTGGGCACACATTTTATGCCCTTCGATATTAAGGAAAAACCAAAAGTGTTTCACAGGGCACACATGAACTGACAGCTATGGTGAATGAAGGGTTTGGTGAAGGAGTACTGCACCAAAAGATACTACAGCACATATTGCCATCTAGTGGAAAAACCACAGCTAAATAAGCTACAGTAGAATAATGACTCATAGTAAGATATGTTTAAGTCAACTCAACTGAAGTTGATGATTTTTCATGATTCATGATTTAAGCAAACTGCATCGAATTTAATGCCAAAAGGAAATGATTTTCTACTTGATTTGATTGAAACATATCCTTCCGTTTTAGCACAAGCTTATTCAATTTTTTACATTTACTGTATTCATTTTTTTGTGCTGAAACATTCATGCAAAAGGCAAACAGAAATTTGACTATTCTCAGTCTACAGTGTTCAACAGAATGGTCATTTATTTAATTTCAATGAAAAAAGCATTCAAGTGTATGTGCATGGTATGTATATTATTACATTTTAGTCCAGCAAAAATGAGACTAACACAGACAAGAAGATATGTACAGAAACAAACACTAACACATGATCAAGTCAGGTGACTAAAATTTAAAGCTGGGAGAGTCACCTCAGAGTATATGAACTTTCAACAAAGGAGAAGTACATGAAGAGTGCAAATCGGTGTTTGAATTTTATGGATTGTGGAGAATAACAATGTAGGAGCGGACCATCTGGATAACACAGCCATGCATACATGGAAGGATGGAATTGAACCAACACGTCAATAGGATGGTGATACAAATGTTTTCTTGTTTAAAAAGCACGTTTCACTTAAAACAGGAATGACTGACCTTTAAAAATGCTTTGACTCACTAAACCACCCCAATGCTCTACATTGGCACCGAGAATAAAGACATTCACACTCAGCACAACACTTCCAGAGTCACTCTTACGACTTAGCCAAGTAGGCTAGGCTTCAGTGGGTGAAGATGAGCAGTTTTTGGTAAACAGGGATAGATCAGTGGCAGTGATGAGGATTTAATCACGTGTACTGCTCGGTAAAAGATCAATTTGCTGAACAGTGGGCGATGTTCCCCGAACAGGAGCGCGTTTCGGGAGTGTCCTGATGGACGAGCGGTGATATTGGTGTGTTCCCGTATGGCAGGCCGTCTCAGTCACTGCCTCTTGGCCTTGTACGGCCGCGAGCGTTTCCTGCGGTCCGGCTTCCTCTGCTTGTGCAGCCGGCCGATGCTCACGCCCTGGCGGCGACGCACAGAGATGTTCTGCTCCACCAGGCTGGCCAGCATGCCTGCGGAGGGCAGGAGAGAGGGCGGGAGGAGCAGGAGAGAGGGGAGGAGGAGCCAGAGGAGCAGGAGATAGGGCAGGAAGAGCAGGAGATAGGGCATGAGGAGCAGGTGGACCAGGAGAGAGGGCAGGAGGAGCAGGAGGAGGAATATAAGACAGGGCAGGAGGAGTATGAGATAAGGCAGGAGGGGAAAGAGATGGGGGAGGAGGAGCAGGAGACAGGGTAGGAGGGGAAGGAGATGGGGAGGAGGAGCAGGAGAAATAGTCGGTAGAATTAGAAAGAGAAGGAGAGAAGCAACATTAAGCATGAGAAAAGAACGGAGTGATAAGACAGGGTAGGCAGAGGAGAAGTAAAACAAAATAATGAAGAGGAGGAAGGAAAGAGAAAACAGAAGAAAAAGGAATTACATGAAGGTGAGCAAAGAGAAGAAAAGGGTTGCGTGGAAGACCAGACGGATAGAGAGCAAGAAAGGGGGAAGAGAAAATAAGAAAAAAGAAAGTTAAGCAGATTTCAGCAGCCGAGTTCAGGTTAATTTCAGGCTAATCCAGATGGAGTACATGACCCGTAATTGAGTACATATCCTGCAACTACGTGTACAAGATCCACATAACACATATATAAAGATAATACATACATTCAAACTATTTTCAAACTGCTTAACACATTGCTGGCTGCACTAATATCTAAGTTTGTCCTAAATCAGTATTACAGCTTGGACGACATCAGTTCCACTCAATGGGCCTCATTCACAAAAATTATTCTTGCTTTTGTTATTAAAATGTTCCTACGAAAAATCAATTGAATGATTGAAGACACGTGCCAACTTTTGTAAATGTCTGTAAATTTTATGCGCAATCCTGTTCATGTGATCAGCATAAGGAAACAGCCACGAATTAATAGGTAAAAAAAATAATGAATGCTGAAATGTTTGTGGAAATGTTCTCACGCACAGTTTACGCTCAAATGCGATCGTACGCATGTTTTGTGAATCAGGTCCAACGACTCAACACAGCAATTCATACATATGAGTAAGGTGAGATAAGGAATAGATTTTTTAAAATGTGGGACGGCAGACTTTCAAAGAAATCAATTTTTAATCTGAGTGCTGAAGATTGACCCTGTTACCACATTTATGACTTCATCAGCCCCGGGGAACTGCACACAGCCTGGAGGGACTCTCGGAAAACCACGCTCCAACTTTGCAATTAGAGCACGTGTGCCTGAGAGAAACTGCCAGAAAGGAGCGTGCTCGTGTGACATCAAAGGCTCCGGGTGCATGTTCCTCCGCGTTAGCGGGAAGCAAAGGGACTGTGAAATAAGACAGCGGCAGCGGCGGCGGCAACCGCGCGAGAGATGAGAGATGGGCGCCCGGGGCAACGGAGCGGGGCCCTACCTTCCTGAGCCAGCATGGATATAAAGGTGCAGATAAACTCGTCGTAGTTATGGGTCCTCCTCTGATCGTCAATCTGCGGGAACAAAGGGAAAGATCAAATGCGTCTTTACCCACAATCCCCTTCAGAGGGCAGGTAATGAGCCGCCAGCTGTTGCTCGGATTCTCTCCGCTTCCACCCGCTTTCTCAGCCCTTAGGAAATCGGTTCCTTTCTACACTAAAGATTTTAGTTTCCTACTGTTTCATGAAATAAAATGCTTTCGGATTAAACATTTGACACAAAGTCACAAAATGGCACACTGTAACACTGGGTGAATTATGGAAATTTAAAAATGCAATACATATGCTGAATATGTAATACCAATATTAAGATTTTTTTTTTTTTACAGTTTTTTACATTATGACAAAAAGGCAGGTTCCACATGGCCCTCCACACTTACCTTGTATTTCTTCCTTTTCTCCACCTCTTCCTTTAGGCATACTTCATAGTTGGCGATGTCTGCCTCTACGCACTTCAACAACGCCAGCAGTTCCTGCTCCGCAACAAAGTATGAACGGGAATAAATAAACGGATCGTTTCAATCTTTATAAGGTCACTGGAGAGAGGAGCTCCAGTGTTCATTTCTCCTTTAAGCATTTAGCAGCACATCCTCTAAATGTACAACCTGCTCCAAATGACATTTTTAACATGCATATACACATCTGTCATTACCACCGGCAGTGTTTGAATTAAAACAAGTGTACCGTGACTGCAAAGAAGGGTTGCAATAAAATTGCAATGCAGAAGCATTTTCAAGGGCCCTCATGGATTTGTACATGAATGATCATAAGAAAGAGAATTTAACCCAATATTAACTTACAGTGTAAACAGTTTATCACGGAAGCCTTGATAAGCAGAACGCTGATGTTAAAATTAAACCAGACTTGTTTCGCAGAATATTTCTAGCACCAGAAGCAGGATTTTTAAACAAACAGAAGACCAAGCACTTTGACTACACTGAATTCCAAATCCGTATGAACAGTTTTAGCATGCTCATAGTTGCGCAGGTACGGGGTGGAACAGACAGCTAGTCGTACTGGTGGTTTTGTGATGGAGGGGTGAGGAGGTGCAGGAGGAGGCAGAGTGGGGTGTGAGGTCTACGCGCGGGGCCCACTACTTGCCTTAGGGGAGTACTTCTCCCCGGCGGGTTTGCTGCAGGGGTCCTCCTTGATGGGCCGGACCCCGGCGCTCTCCTTGCTCTCCTCCACCTTGACCTCCGCAGCGCTCTGCTCCTTCCTCGCCTCCGGCCCTCCCTCCCCCGCTAGGGCAGCCTTCCTTCCGTCCGTGTGGGAGTCCCCTAGAGGAGGCAGCAAAAGACACTCAGTCCTGGAACATTACCTATGAACCCACTCTTCCACAGCATGGTAGAGCAGTAGAGGCTCCTATCAGATGACTGCCATAAACGTGATTAGTCACCTTACATCCATTTTCTCTGCAAAAACTAAGTAACCCAGGTGAGGACATCTGCTTAGCTAGAGGTTCCCAAACCTATTTATCTCAAGCACTCAAAAACCCCACTCTGTGCATGAGGACCCCACCCTCAACAAAACCGATAAACTACACCCAACCCCCACTACAGGTTGGAAGGCATTGGTTACTTAACACATCAAAAAATGCAAATAACTCTTATAAAACCAAACATTATTAAACTTGTTATAATTCTGGTACCGTATATAACATGCGAACAAGGAGATGTGCTATTATTAATGGGTAAACCAGGAAAAAGCTGTATCTGAAAGTCTAAAAGATGTTATATACAGAACAAGGAAACAAACAAAACATTCTTAAGACAATATATTTGTTCCCCTTTTGCTGACAATCCCTTGGGGCTCCTTCAAGGACCCCGGAGGGAGCTTAGACACAGTCTGGGAAGCCCAAGCTGAAGAAAACAGACATTACCAAAAGGCATCATCTTCCCGCTTTTTTCTGTGATGCGTGATGAAGAGAAACACGCGGCAACAGACGCAGGAGGGAACGCAGGAGAACGCCCCTCTGTTCAGCGGGAGAACTCAGATCACTTCATCCCTGTATTTCACACTGTTCACACAGATGAAGAGCACGCATCGCTAAGCGCTCTGAGGCTCAGCGAGAGGCCCGCCTCGGCGCCGCAGGCTAACCGACAGCGGGCAGGGAAAGGCCTAGCCGGCGCTAACCCGCCGTAGCTCACCTGTGCTAGCCAGCGCGTAGAGCACGCCATCCTCCTGCAGGTGCAGCAGGGCGGAGCTGACGGCCGGCCCCAGGTCGCGCACGGCGCGGTGGTAGCGCTGGCAGTCGCGGCCCTCCTCCTCGCCGAACAGCACCTTGGACAGGTGGGAGGTGACGGGGCTGGAGGGCCGGGTGGCGCTGGCCGAGCGGATGGGCGAGCGCAGCGGCGAGTTGAAGGCGCTGCCGATCTCCGAGGCCGTGTCCGTGCTCTCGTTGCTGGGCGTGGGCGAGGGCTGCGAGGGGGCCGTGATGCAGATGCCGCCGGTCCGCCCCTCCGTCCGGACGGACAGGGGGATGGTGAGGTCCCTCTTCTGGCTCTCCTTCAGCTTCTCGGCCAGCGCGGTGATGGAGCCGGGCTGCAGGAGGGACAGCTGCCCTTCTGAACCGCCCACTCCCTCTGCCTTCAGGCCCATCTTAGGCTTATACCTGCATAGAGAAGCAGTCATTTAATACACACGCATTTAATACACAGCATTCAGAATACTGCACAGGGAAACAGCCTTACAGTCATTTAATACACACAGACATTTCATACACAGCTTCAGAATACTGCACAGGGAAACAGCCTTACAGTCATTTAATACACACAAAATTAATACACAGCATTCAGAATACTGCACAGAGAAGCACAACCTTATAGTCATTCATACAGTCAACACACATACAATACACACCATTCAGAATGAACAACAGAAGACAGCCCTGACCTGACGGGTGTGTCCGTGCTCATACATTCCTCCTCCTCTTCATCCTCATAGTCATCGTCGTCATCCGAGTACGGAGGGTGAGGGGGCCCTGGTGCCCTGGAGCGACCCACTCCTGCCGCCAGGTCCTCCTCTTCCTGCATGGAAGAACAGGGAGTCAGTGGACAGCTGGTCCAATATCTCAGGCCTGTGCGGAACAATCACTGACAGAAGCTACTATCATTGGCATAGCGACCACACTGAGCCCTCTCCCCTCGCAGGGAACCTGCAGCCGGGCGTACCCACCTGCATGGGGGACTTGGCGTAGTTGTGGTTGTCCAGGAATGCGGGCAGGCGCTGGACGATGGGGTTTGGGGTGACTATGGGGGCACTTCCAGGGGGAACGCCCCCCAGGGGGGCAGTCTGCTTGCCCAGAGCCTTGGCTCGGCCAGACGGACTGGCGCTGGACTGGGGCTGGCTCTGGAGGCTCGAGCTGTCCGTGGAGTCTGGAATGAGAGGAGAGAGAGCGGAGCAGAGACGCTTTTAACCACACTGTGCACCACTGCTCAGGGACCATGGACCTGCACTGTTTCTCACCTCTATACAAAAGTGTATTGAGTAAAAGCATTAATCCCTAGCATATCTTTGGTATAGCCTACCAAACAATCCAAGGACATACATACAGTATATGTGTGCCAATGTACACACACACACACACACACAAATATATTTACCTACATGTATATATAGCGTTTACTTCAGAAAGCGCTTGCGGGTACATTCCCTGACAGGAGGAAAGAGGGTGGCTGAGATCAGTCCCGGTGGGGGGCGATCACCCACGTACCCGTCTGTGGGGTGTCCTCGGACGCTCCCGCGGCCCCCGGGTCGGCGTCGGCGTCCAGCTCCTGCTTGACGGCGGGGGGCGTGTCCTCGGGCGAGGACGCCTCCGGAGGCTTTTTGTCCTGGACCAGCTCGGGCTGGGTCATCCGGATCAGCTGAGGGGGCGAGAGAGAGCAGCCGGCGCTCACAGCCCTTTCTCCCGCCGAAACGCTGCTGAGCGGAGCAGCGCTGGAGCCCGAGCGCGCACCCTTCTCCCGTGCGCTGTCTCCAGAGTAATTATGCCACGCGTAATTACACTGGAGTCTGGCTTATAATTACACCATAAGAATTCCAAAAGGGGGAAGAGATGTTTTTCCATCAGACTGATTTCACATTCATGAAACCCACTCCTCCCCTATCCTGCTTAAAACTAGGCCAGCAGCAGGTCTTTCACACCTAAAACATTTACACCTTCACTTTACGAGTGAAGGTGAATGGGTGTTCCATGTACACACTACCTTGAAGGTGAAACACATATGATGCCAATGCACTTTCAAAATGCAAACAAATTAGGATATATCAGCCCAGAACCAACCTGTGTTTTCAACACTCATAGCAGCGGCTTCGGAAATGAAGGTATGCTTGTAGAGGACCGGCCTTACTTTCATATATTCAAGGTAGCAGAAACAATCTGCCCCACTAATTTGGCAGATACTGAGCCTTCCAGGCCTCACCTTCCCAGTCCAGGGAAGGGGCAGGACACTCTCCTACCTGTTGAAGCCCCTCCAGCACGGTCTGTCGGTTCCTTTTCAAAATCTCAAGTTTAGCTTCATACTTCATCCTCCGGTCAGGAACCACAGCCATCAGGTTAAAGCGAATGTCATGGTATGGCTCACTGAAATAGCACAGATACACACAACACGGAGCATAGTTAGAACTCTGTAAATATACTGGGTAATTTAATATGCCATTTCTAAATGTTGCGTTCACTCATAATTCTGACACCATCCAGACATACATTTTTACAGTCCTCTTGAGAAAACTGTGTTAACAACTAAAGGGACGCACCACTAATTGGTTGAAATGCAAATTTACTTTCTTAACATTCTTAAGACAACGACTTATGCAATCAATATCGTCTTCAGAAGACCGATAACAAGTCATTTTAAAGGTCAATAAAATAACTACTGTTTTCATTAAATAAAAATAAACAAATTCCAACTGAATAAAATAAGCTGAATATTCTTGTACAGCAAGTGCTCAAGTTGTAAGTACTAGGTTGCTAGGAAAAATACATAGGTTGATTCATATTTAACTTGGAAATTACAGTACAATTAAAGAAATTGTAGATCAGAGGAAATAACAATGGTTATCGCAACACAGTATGATTGAGAAATATAAGTTCTAAATAATTATACAACTGAAAAACAATAATCGCATGATGAGCACGCAGTACAACAAGAAAAACCTATTTATAAATATACTGCACATACCATATACCCTCCTTTATTATTATTACAGTACACTGTACATGTATACAGTCCCTTTGAAACCAAGTCCCCTCATCTTCCGTAAGCTTATGCTACACTACCGTAATGTTTCCATAGTAAGTACGGATTTAAGTAACTCCACATTTAGGTCAATCCGTAACTCCACATTTAGGTCAGTCAAAGACACTGTACATTTTCTTAGGTTCTTTATTTAGGGTATAATTATTTTAATTAGAATTGTCTTTATTCACGCAGTGAAGTGGAACATGGAAGGAATGTGTCGCTGTTTCCTGCAGTGTCTGATGTCCTGAGCAGTTCCTGGGGCCTTACCCAGCTGTAGCCAGTCCTATCCTCTCCATGATGACCCGGCGAGCTTTATCCGTCCACTCCTCCTCTTCTCCCCAGGGGCCTGAGAGACAGAGAGAGCACATTCCACAGTTAACACCAGCACAGAATTACTAGACTGGTGGGTGCTACATTTTATTTGGCGTTTGCTCAAATAACTGTTCCAGAATGGAAACCCTAAGTCTATTACTGTTAGAGGAAATCTTGGGGATCGTTTCAGAGTTCAATAATCACGTGCGGCCACACACAAAGCTATGAGGACATTTAAAAGGCCACAGACTTTCCCCTTGCTCTCACTCTCACAGACTTTCTGCTTCTGTCCCCCTCCCCATTGGAGGGTGCCCCTTACCATGGTCTATGGGGTAGGCCTTAAGCCCGTCCAGCTCAAAGAGGCGGTCCTTGACAGGCACGTAGCTGACGAAGTGAAAGGCCTCCATGGTCCTCACTGCGCTGATGCCGTTCTGCTTCTCTGGCAGGTGTCTAGGCTCAGGTCTCCATGAAAATCAAGGGCAAAAAGTCAATGTAAAAACACCCTTGTCAACCATTTCCACAGCCAGTGCACATGAGTTCTCAAGAGTCACGTGTTTTAATGTTCATTCTTTTCTTTCTTTCAGCAGAAAAATATGTAGATGTTGTAATATGCACCACATGTACCTTATCATAACAGCTTTGTGAACACTTACTCAAGATAAGATTATCTGCCAAACTAAATAATAGGAAGACCAACAGACCAATAGTAATAACAATAAAATGCAATCAAAACTGAAGTGTAGTTGCAAACTTAACAGCAAGCTACGAGTCTATTGGCAAAGGCACACTTTACTGAGACAGGCTAACCTACCTGGCATGGCTGTTGTGAGCTTTGGCAAGCTCTGGTGCATTTCCAATGGCATAACCTTTACTCTGAAACACAATTAAAACTCATTTCACATGGTGCAGTCCAGAAACAGCAACAAAGTAAAGGAGACCCAACATGCAAGCACAAAGAAAACGCACACAAACATTTAAGGTTCATACACAAATAGGTTTCTCAGCTGTGAATTACATATACACTAGTGCATACCACTTCTCAAAACCAGTGAATCCATACTGTGCGGATTAATACTCACTCTTTCCTGGACCTGGGGGAGGGAAATAATTACAGGCCAATACTTTGTACTAACGTTCACAAGATGTGAAACTGTAGGCCACTCTGGATACATATACAAAAGTACATTGAAGTGCACGCGTTACCCTGCCTTCACCAATTCCAAATAAATATACACCTTTGAATCCCTGTCAAAGTATTCATACTGTGCTTTGGAAATGTTGCTATACCCCCACCTACAACAGAAAGGTGCAAGCTGTTAAATAAGCGAAGACTGAATTATGCTTAATCATATGCACCGCAGTAAATCTGAGATGAGAACAACGGACACTTTTTAAGGTGAATGAATTCTGCTCACCTCTGGGCTGAAACCTTTGGTGAACTCCTTTATACGGCTGAGCGTCGCCCCAAGCTCTACGCCACTGCAGTTCAGAAGCACACTAAGAAGGGCGTGGGTGGCACACGAGTTTGGGATCAGCTGCACATGTGAGAGACGAAAAAATTAATCAGTTGCATGAATAAGTGACATACAGCACACACACATTTCCTCTGACCAAGGTGGTTCACAGCAGTTACTAAAATTCTAGATTATACTGTGCTGTAAGAAAATGAATCACCTGAACAAAACATTCTGAGATTCTGTCATCTCATCCCAAGATATCTCGATTACACACAGGCCTGCATTCAGACAAATAACAACAAACAGAACTTCATCATTTGATCTTCAGACCTATCTGAACCACACCTGATGGGCAAAGAACATGTCATTCACGATCTCATCGTCAATGACTGACGTTTCATCCACCAGGGTCGACACCTTCCTTCTGGACCGCCGCTCTTCGATCCACTTGAATAGGAAAATGAATCCATAGACAGGGCTGCAAAACAATATATATATATATATATATTTTTTCTTTCTTTCTATTAAGCATTGCCATTTGAGTTTTCCTACTTTAAATAATTGAACTGCATTAGCAGGGGAAACAGGGTATGCATACCTTTGGCATTTGCTCTGAAGATCATAAATCTCTTCCACCTGGACTCCTTTAACACCTACAAAAGTAGAAATAATTTGGAATGTGTTTCATTTTTCGAATAGTAGGATATACATCCCAGCTTGACAGCATATTTTCAACTCACCAAAATCCTCCACCAGCAGCGTGAAGAGTCCTGAAACAAACAGCAGGGCGAGGTAACTAACTTTCCAATCGGATGGTTTCATCATGAATAAACAAATATTATAATTCATGAAAGTAAGCATTAACATAATTAATAAACAGTACTAAATTCAGTCAAAGGAATTATGTACAAGACAGTCAACAATAAACAAGTCCATGCTAGCAAACACATCATCTCATTCACAGCGTTAACTGATACCTTGTTAACTAATGTTTGTACTGTGTTCCGATCCACATAAGACATATGTCAAGAGCATGTTTGTGATTATCAGAAGACGCGTCGCTTGTTGACGTTAGCGCTGCAGTGCTAATTCTAAGTCAAGTGTGTCACTGAACAATAAATACAACTTCAGTTAAAACAGCCCGTTAGCATAGGCAAGATAACAAGCAAGCTAGCAGATAAATGGCCAATCAGCCAAAAATCATACCGTAAAAGTTCATGAAGAATTGCTACACATAATCCTTGGCTAGCTGGCGAAATATTTTAGGATAGTTTTATTCAAGAATAACTTCAATTTCGTGAGTTTTGCTTCAGTCCGCTAGCTAGCAAGCTGGCTAGCTAGCTACCCACCTACCTGGATCACTTTCGAGTTCCAGCCACCCTTTATTCATGTTTTATTTTCTTCGAGTCCTCTGACTCCTAACTGCTTCGCCAGTCCATATCGCAGGAAAAATAATAATTACAATGGTGTCATAAGAGAGAAGGATTTCAATTACAGACGCATTCTGAGCACAAAAGCAACCGCTATTGAATAACTCCAAATTGCGTCACTAATATGCGACACCACAACAACATCAAAGGCGTCAAGGACCGTAATCGTTTACAGTGCATGCGTGAGGACATGTTGGTAAGGTCAATGACACATTTTTTTTAAAAGCAGTGCAGTCTACATATTCATCCAGCAGATGTCGCAAACATAAAAAGAATAAATAATCGTGAATCGCTTGCTGAGTCCTATATGCACTTACTATTTTGTGAATGAATAGAGACATTAGATGATCATTTAAAGCATAATAAATACATATATTGAGGCATGCATTCAACTCCGTATACAGGCCTATTGGATAAGAGCATTTAAACTGTATTATGTAATAAGCAGTTCGGCATATTTTAATACTGTGACATCGCACTTCTACTCCTGCTCCATCCAGATATCCAGGCACTTTAATGTAGAATGCCAGAGCAGTCTTGAACATATGCAGCTTTTAGGAATTGGTTGTAATTACTTATAATTCATATGGTAGAATCAAGTTTCACAGCAATATTAGAAAGTGTACATTAAGCATATTTTGTGAAATTCTATGAATAGTAAATTAATTAGGATAGCAAGCATGTCTCCACTTTGGATCTCCATGGAAATTGATTATTGCTTGCAGCATTTTGATGAGACGCAAGCCCAACTGAAAAATGGAAACACAGACCAAATTTAGTGAATCTGGGGTTTAGCTCATTTTTCCTGAGTAAAGTCCTGCTAGCATGAGGGATTACATGTCAGCAAAGGCTGGGATAATGCTGCTTATGAAGTTCAGGGTAAATGTGCATGGATGACTACTGTAATGATTGACACAAATTATGAAATCTTAATGTACAGAGTAGAATGTCAGTGATCATGAAACTTCTCAGTATGTTAACCGTTTTATATCATTATCAATCACAATTTTCAGCACAGAGACAATGCAAAGGTGTTTACTGTGGACAGCGATGTCACTCTCTGGAGTTCAAATGAAAATTATATATGTACACGGTGTTGCCTTGCTCCGTGAAAGCATTTCAGTCTTGATTCCTCTGCCTGCTTTGCTGATCACCATCTTGCACACTCCGTTTGATCTGGTCAGATTAATGTTGACATGACATTCAAATATTCAGTCAATTTAAAACATCTGGATAAAATATCCCAAAAGCAACAGAGATTGAAAACATATTTAAGACCGTCTAATATATTGTAGCTTTTATTTCTGGATATTCTTTGTGGAAATCGAGTCTACCCCATGAGTACCAACTCAAAGTCTTTTGTGCACAGTCTTCTGTTCTTTAGTCTTCAAATTTCCATAGGATTTTTGATCCTGTCTACTGAGAGTTCTGGGAGAGCAGTGACTGTATTGCAGGCTCCCATTTAAGTCAGTCCAAGCACTTCTTCCATCATTTACTAACTGTTCATTTACAACCTAGTAATATTGAGCACGGCAGTCTCAGTTTGGCCTATAGGGTTGGAGACTTGGACCAATTAAATGTAGGCTGATGACATTGCACATATATCCATGGGATGCCCTGCTCAGTTGAAGTCTTCTTCTTTCAAGCCAGAAAGAGTGGCATGAATTATGGTGGGCTGGCCATTCCATTGCTAAATTTCAATTCTGATGGTGACCTAGCAAGAATATCTTTCAGCATCTCTTCTACAGAAAGTCATTGGGAGCATTGCACGTTCTATTCTGGAATTTTGGCAGGGCAGTCAACTGAGAAAACCACATTATCTGGCTCAGAAGAATGTTGTGGTAGGGGATGCCTCTGGAAAACACTCAGTTATTAATTCCTACTTAGATTATCATTGCTATGAGGAAGTCTGGAACTGAACTAAAGATCAACCAAGTACTGTGTTGGTAAGATGTATAGATCTTTTCACTGATGAAAGATGATGTGAATTAACACATACCTCCCACTAATGAATTGGAATTTGAATGTGAATATGAACACTATATTGGCAATGTGACCTCCTGGCTATCCAAAAAGCATTTCTTACTTAACAAAAAAAAAAGTTAACAGACGTTGTGAATTCTAAACCATGTTTCTCACTACAACTGCTCCAAATGCTGCTGATTTCAAGAAGGTCGCGCGTGCCCGGAACTCTCGAACTCGTGTTTTCTATTCCTAAAGGGGACCGTTCTCGCTGTTGCTCTTGAAGAAACTGGTGAAACAAATAAAAGAGCTTGCTGGTTAACAAAAACAAAAATTATAAAATATCTTCAGAGGGGCTTGCATAGCGACTGTGAGAGGTAAGGAAACAGTTTAACCTTATTTGTACATTTTTTAAATTATTACGATCAAAGTATGATTTGGGCATTAGGGCATTTTTCTGATCTAACGTTAGCTCCGAAGCTAGACACCGTTAATGTTAGCTCTGAAGCTAAGTGATGTCAACTCTGGACAATAGACGCTAATATTAGCCTTGCTAGCACCAGAAGCTACACAGTACGCCGTCTGCATTTGGTATTGCATTGTGGTAGTAATCAGGTTATGAAACGTGTGATTGTAGAAATTGAGAGATTCCGATAGAACGAGAAAACAGGAAATAAAAACATTGCACTTAGCTATCGATATCGTATGGACCACATCGATGTGGCTTGTTAACTAGTTAAGCTAACTATCTTGCTAGTTGTCTGTCGACTTGTCTAGAAAACTAGTAGTCTTAGCACTAGGGATATAGCTAGCCACCAGAATTCCTTTTGTGTTCGCGATTCAAAGCACACTGGCTAGAACACTAGATAGTGATGCAGCATTTTTTATTTTATTTTCAAACATCGTAAACTGCACATAACGTTACTTATCAAGCCAGCCACATTGGTGCACACGTGTGTATATTGATATAGCTTAGCTCAGTAAGTCTTGGAATAATTGACATGATCAATGTCGCACATGAGAACAAGGCGTTCTAGTTCGCTAACGTTAGCTGGCCAGTAATAGATACAGTAGCTACCTATAACAAAACAGATGTTTGTAGCTGGATGTATTTCTACAAAATCTCATTGGTCTTCCAAGAGCTGTGGGTTAA
Source organism: Anguilla anguilla (assembly GCF_013347855.1). Classification (NCBI taxonomy): domain Eukaryota; kingdom Metazoa; phylum Chordata; class Actinopteri; order Anguilliformes; family Anguillidae; genus Anguilla; species Anguilla anguilla. Next base: position 16,358,607 of record NC_049211.1, on the reverse strand, counting down.
GGAACGTAAATAGCTGCACATAACTTGTTTAGCTAGCCAGGTTACTTCGCTGCCAAGTCCGTTCCTAGTAATGTGAAGAATCTTTGATAGTTAACTGAGTAAAGTAACAACCATAATAGGAGAAATATCCTGTTTATTTTATTTTATTTTATTTTTTTTTGGAGGGGGGGGGGGGGGGGGGGTTCTGGCTGAAATGGTTTACTCGGCTTTTACCCAAACGTGTATGCTCTTTGATATTGACACGTGCTAATGTCCATTAATCAGCTCAGTCAAAACACTGACAAGAGGCAGGAGGTCTGTTACTCCTGGTTCTCATTCTCCCCCACTTATCATGGTCTGATTTGCGCCTGGGACGCCAAGCCGGTGCAATCTCTGGACATCAATCAGTCAGTTAACCGTCAAGCATAAAGTGAAACCAGTAGGTCAGCACTGAGTGGCACGGTCCTATGGCATGGCGAGGGAAGTCATGGCAATTCCACAGTTCCTGTGTTGGTTCCTTGACTATTAACGCATTTTGCAAGTTTGTTTAACTTACCAGGTACAGAGAGGAATTCTCTATACCAGGTGTTCACACAGTTAGTACTGGGGGACCCCTCTGCATTCTGATTTTCCTTCCAACCACAGTTGGAACCCCTGAATTGTAACAACCAGTTATCCCTTGTTATCCTTTAGGCACATTTAGTGTCTATTGAATGGTGATTTTCCACTGGTCACTGAAATGAACCATGTGTGGAAAATGAGTGAGTGCTGAGACAAAGTCTTGCACTTGACAACCCTTGCACTTGATTTTAAGTTATCAACCAATTTTGTTTGAATACAGGCTGAAGCAAATAGCCAGGAATGAAACCTGCAGTCCAGTCCAGTAGTAGACCTAAGGGAAAATGAAGAATGTAATGATGCTTTCTGCTACCTTAATTGTAGAACTGTAGCAAAAACCAAAATAGACCAGAGTCCCCCAGGTCCAGGCTGAAAACTGCTGCTGTGCGCAGAAATAAAATGATATTTCATTATTCCATTAGGAGTCATGTAAAGTTATTATTTTAATTTGCTTGGCAATTCATTGTCAGTTGTTGTGGTTAACAACATTGTATCTACACATTAACTACAGACCCTACCTGCATTGTGTTCCGTAGTGAATGATAATTTGCAATGCAATAATATTTCATCATAATACTCATTACTATACTGTTTGAATGTTGTGTAGAAGGTTGCTGGAAAGTAGGCTAAAGCAGTCGCAGTGGGATGGAAAGAGCACAAGAGGAGTCATTCATGGCCAGGAACACTGCGCTCTCTCCCCACAGCTTGACCTGCTAGTGTGTGTGAGTGAGTGAGTGGAATGATCAAGCCACACTCTGTGAGTCTGTAGGGGGATGGGCTGGGCTGTATCTCTGAGCTGCCGTATCAAGTTTTACACTACTGCTGTCATGCAATTCATTTTTGGAACCCAAATCTTTTACCCGCTGTCCATTTTTGATATGCGACCCATCCAACTGTGTATGAATTCACGATCTATGGACCATATTTGCAATAATAGTATGCAGAGTAAGTACTCCAATTTGGTTCAAAATCTGCCACAGGCTCCATCTCACTAATGCAATGACTTTTTGTCCATTTGGATGTTGAACAGTAAAACAGATTCTTATCAGATGTCTTAAAAGTGTAAATGTAGGGTAGCACAGCTTTTTGGTACTTTTCTGCTAGAAGCTCACCTGCACCCACCAGCAGGGTGACACAGTCAAAACATAAGACCATCTTTCCCTGCATTTACACTCTTCCCCTGTTTGAAATTCCCACCTTAAACCCGGAACGGCTCGTTCTGAAAAGCCGCACCAGGAAGCCAGGCTGTTGGCTCCTGTCCCTTGTGAGTGTGCGCTGTTGAGTTGGAAGCTGCCTTTGCGGCTGCCCATGCAGAGCATGTTCTATTCAGCTGAAGCTACTGGCCGGCAGTACTCTCTCTTTTGCTTGAGGAGTGGGACATTTGTGATTTGTCAGTGGTTTGATATGATGAAGCTTGTCTAAAGCATCTCTACGCAGTGCTGTGCCAGGACGATGTGATTCGGTTTGTCTGTAAATCTGATTTTGATTTTATTTATTTATTGAGGAAAGAAGTATGAAGACCTGTAACTTTAAGAGCTGGTGTAACAGTGTGATCTTGAAGCATAGTCTCTCAGTAGCTTCAGCTGGGAACTGCCTCTTGGCTGGAACATTGGGAGCTGGCACTTGGCATCAGAGGTTGTTTCGTTCTGTTCCCAGAGAAGGCTCATAGAGTGGAACACTGTGAGGCTAATTTGAGGCTGAAGCTGTTGGTTCTCTCACGTTTACCTTCCTGCCTGTGAAACTAACCTGCATACTCCTTTTACATGCACCCTTTGTGTAGATTATTCAAATGTATACTAATATTTCTGGAATAACTTAATCGTTGATTCAGAGAGGATCACAGATGGCCTTGTAGTGTTAAATGTTTTCTGCCATTTTAACTTTTTGTTTATTTGTCACTGTTGTTATTTTGTGGTTAAAACTGCAGGCTTTTGTCTCCGGTCGTCATTCTAGGATGTGTGGTAAGATTGATCTGTTGAATCGTATGTACAGGAAATCAGACCTCCATAGCACTTACTTCAGTTTCAGTATTGTGTGGCATTGTCAGGCAAATGTGAATTGTCTCTCTCATTGTCTGAAGTAGAGATTTCAGTGCAACAGCTGTCTCTGCATGTTAGTACTCATAAAAAAAGCAGACTACAGAAGCTTGTCACCAAAAGTATTTAGTAAAAAAAAAAAAACCCTCTATCATCATCTAAAATGCCAACCACATCACCCCATGTGAATGAGAGAGGCATTTCAAGCATTTTGAAGCACCAGTGGTTGACTCTGAATTGCTCTCAGGGAACAGTGGTGCTGTGGCTATGCAGTTTTACCTTGCATTGACACAGACTTTGCTGTGGGCTGATGTGCTCAGATGATTCGCAGGGCAGAGGCATGCCAGTAGGTCCCAGTGAAACTGCTTTCATTCAACCTGGGGGGGGGGGGGGGGGGTGGCAGGGTGTGGTTGTGTCTGCTGGTGATGGGTAATAGGCTGGTTAAATGGGCCAGGACTAGGGAAGGATTAAAGGAAGTCTTGTAATGTGAGGGTTGACCCTGGGGTGTAACTGAAGCCATGAAAGTGTTGGTAGGCTATTCAGAGGACAGCCAGTACAGAACAGGGACTGTACTGCATAAAGTGATTCGCCTAATCTGGCACCATGTGCTTTTAATAGAAGGTATTGGCCAAGATATTTATAGTTACTTCGTTCTATTTTTGAAGCTTGTGTTTTACAGTGAGTGGAGGCAGTAAGGATTTAGGCTATAAAGATTAAGCTTAACTTTAGAACAATTAGGCCTATATTTAGAGCACCCTTAGTTCCAGAGAAGTAAAGGGAACTTCTTCTCAAAGTGGTGACTGGTCTATTTTTCTTTAAAGCAGATGAAAAGTTGAGAATATGTGTGTGTATTTGTAATGCGTAGACATGCAGTGTACGTAGGTAAAATATTTAAGTCATTCTGTGAAAAGGCGTCTGATGAGCAGATAGCCTAATCTTTCTCTAGATTCTTGCTGTTGTTGTGTCCTAGCTGAAGTTTGATGAATAACGTAGGCTACTTCTGTGCGTTTGCGAACAGAATGTTTAAGACCCACCAGTGGCGAGCAGTATTTCATCTGTAGTTCTTCAGAGAATGTTTTTGTTTTACTCCAGCTTTGGGAAAAGGGAAATCCGATTGATCGTAATTTTTTTGGTGTCCAGTATCACATTTTTAACATTACACGGGGGGCTAGAACCATACATTCTGTAGGTGTTCATTAATCATTTCTCTGTGAATTGAAGATGCTTCTAAAATAATCAGGTTGTCAGGATCCACAGCAGATTACAAGCCCCACAGCAAATACTAGTGGAGCATTTAAGTGCTTTTAAAGCACCGCTGTGTCGCCTAAGCACTGCCTTATTACATTTGAGGAGGAGGTATACATGCCCCCCCAAAACCGTTCTAAAGTCTTTAGTTAGATTTTTGTCAAAACTCACTGACAGGATTTGGCCAAGGTGACCTTAGTTGCAAGTATGTCGTGTGATGAGTATTGCAGCCAATGCGAGTGAGGTTGAGTATCCACTGGTTACCACCGTGCGAATCTGCTTGTTTTCACAGCTTTCTGAAAAATTGCGTCGGTTATAACCCTCCTTGTAAATGGTGTAGGCTACATGTGGAGAGTGGGAGTGGTGAGGAGGAGTCGGTGGTCATCAGCATGCCCACTGTCCTGCAGACCCTGCTCTGTCCTTGAAGTCCCCAGCACAGGACATCACAGAGTGGCATTTATGCAGGGGTGGGGGTCTGGGGGGATTTTCATGTTCACAAAGGACTTTTTTATCTGTCGAGTTTCCTGCAGTGTTGTGTAATCACCTGCAGGAACAGTGTGTGCAGCAGAACTGTGTGTAAGAGCGAGAGAGATATGGAGAGGGAGAGAGAGAGAGAGTGTGTCTGTGTCTGTCTGTGTTTTAGTATAGCCTGTATCTTGTATAACTTTACTTGTAAGTAATAGCTGCATTACCCTGGTCTTATGTAATGCAGCTTATGCAAGCAGCTGTCTTTCATTTTAGTGGGCTCCTTGTTATTATTTTCTTTTTTCCCTATGTTCGAAGGTGAAACGCTGGCTTTAACTCTTTCTGTCTGCGAAACAGGTTTCATAAGGAGAGTTGTGCAAACCGCTGGAATGAAACCCTTTTTCGCGTCACATCAACAAGTCCGCCGTCGTCTGCCCTTGAGGCTGAGACTGCAGCCTGGTTGTACTGTGGAATGTGGAATTCTCGCCTGTGTTGCTGAGCTGTCACTCACTGTTCCGGTATCAAATCCCTTTGTCTTCTCGAAAGCATGGCAAGTAGCCAGACAACAAACTACTCTTTGTCTCTTGAGGGAGTTCCTTTCCTTCAGATGGCATTGTCCTCCGTTGACCCTTCCTGAAACGAGCAAGGCAGTCCTTGTGCCTCAGGACGGGTGATGCTATTCGCTGTGTTTTTAGAGTGCGAGACCAAAGTGTTGTCTCTTGGCAGATAAGTTGGCCCCTTCGGCGTTCCGCTCGGCGCCTGTCTGTGTCTCCCATCGTAAGATAGATAAAGCTTTCATCGCACTGCAGTTTTCAGCTTCCACTGCTAAGCACAGCAGGGTTTTCCCCTGGTATTAATGGCCGAGGTGCTGCGCCTCCTCTGAATTCACTAGCACCTTCGCAAACATCGCAGAAAAATCAATGAGACCTCTTCGATTTCCATGGGAGGGGAAAAAGGCTCGGCGACACCACTTAACAAAATTGGAAAAGTGTTTTCACCAGGTCAGGTCAGGAGGGGGAAGGCTATGAACACCGCGGCTCAACACTTCACTCTGCCTCTGCTTACCCTCTGAGACGCTTCCCCCTCCACTAGCTGCTTTCCTGAGGGAAACCCTGCGTGTTCAGCCATATTTAAAATGAAATCTTTCCAACAGGCGCTCTTTATCTACCTGTGTTATTGATTTATACATTTGTAGTTGGATCTTGAATTTTTTTCATAAATGGAACAATTAGTGCCCTTGGGGTGCATGCACACATTTTTAACCCTGGTATGATTATGTGCGTGTGTGTGGTTTACAAAGTGTGGAGAGAAACTGGAGGCAGTTCAAACACAGGAAAATGGAGTTCATCTGCCTCATTTTGGAATTAATTTGAAATGTAATTTTATTTGTTTTGTTCTTTTTGTATCCGCCTACATAATGAGATTTGTGTTGTCCTTTTCAGTGCTGTGTTTGATCTTCCCAGGGTAATTTACCACGAAGACCCAAAGGATTGGGCGAGTTGGATGTTCAGAAGAATATAAACAGCTTTTTCTGTCCGTCACTTGGGATTCTCTGTCTTCCCCCCCCCCCCCCCCCCCTTAAGTGGAATTTACTTTCATTGTCTTTATTGCTATTTTTTAGAAAAGTATATTAACATGGCCCAGTTTTGCTGATGAATATTAAAATAAAATATTTCGATGAAGTGAAGGCTGGGTAATTCATGTAACAGCTTCTGCTGCACAGTGTATGGTTACTGAGCTTCGGTTATATAAAGGCTTAATTGAATAATGATGAGAACCCTAAGAACATTCTGAACAGGCTATTATGGTTATTTTAAGTTTTTGAAAATTCAGTTCTTTTTACCTGGAACAGTTTGGAAGCGGGGTGATCAGTGGCATCTTTTGAAGTCTTGAAAAGTATGCCTAGAGGCAAAAAAATGATTGTGTTTGAAGTTGGAGAAAAGAAAAGAGCCTAGCCTTTGAGTATCTTATTATTGAAAGCAGAAACCCGTAACATCATTTCGTAAAAAAAACCTATATTCTGTATTTTGAATGGGTTGCTTTGATAACCTCTTTACACAGCAAGGAGCTTGGAGTTCTTGGGATCTGTATGCGTATTGAATGTAGCAACCACAAGAGCAAACCATGCTGATCTTGCTCTGATCTTCAGAACAACAGAAAACAAAGGCAGCATAGCTTACATTGCCACCATCAAGGCCAGTGTAAAAATACAGATTCTGTTAGTTTCACTGCTGTGCAGTCTGCAGAACGTTTGTAGCGTGCGTGCGTTAACATATGCTCCTGTAAACAGCATCTCTTCGCTCAGCAGTATTACCCGTCTGCGTCTGTAGGACCGGCTCCATTGCTCTTCCATCAGTTCACTTGCATTTCCCTGGGCGGCGCTGGGGCCAGTTGTGCCCTGCAGGCTTCCTGGCCTCGGTCTGTAGTAGCGTGGTCAGGGTTCTGCTCCAGGCCCCGGGGTTTATCGCTCTACCCGGCTCTGGGGTTTTGCTGGCTGTGCTGTCCATTTGGCTCTAAAGAAGGAATGTGTACTCGCTCGTTTGTACCTGTGCTGTTCGGCACAAGCACAAGGCGAGGAGACATATTGAGTAGGTTTCATTGCCTGCTGCCGATGCAAAGTGTCACAAATGCAGCACCAGTTCATCCGTTAGTGGAATGAAACGCACCATTCAACCCCCACCGCTCTGCGCAGAAGAAAATCTGCATGCGTCATGTCCCCAGTGCCCCCCCCCCCCCCCCCGGCCGTTCTCCGGATTCCCAGAGCGCCGGTGCAGTCGGATGCACCCGAGCCCACCCCGGTTACTGAGCATGTGGCTCACGTCAGCGGCATTACCGCGGAGCGACACGCGCGCAGGAGGGAGACAAAGCCATACTCAGCACCAAAACAACTGGGAGCTTTCCCATGAGTCACAGCCTGACTGGGGGAGGTGGGCTTGCAGCTGGGGGCGGCGGGTGATGGAATGGAATTTTCTCGGCAGAACAAAAAACATGAGAGAAAGAGAGAGAGAGAGAGAGAGAAGGAGGGAGAGGGGTGTGTGTGGTGTTGCGGCGTGTGTGTGTGTGGGGGGAGGGGCGGTGGAAATTGAGTTATGTAAGCTTCCTTTGAAATAGTTGGGATACATGTCTATACGTATGATTGTGTGTTTTAGTGTTGTGTGTGATCAGTGTGTGTTTCTAGTGTGCGTTTCACTGGCAGAGTTGTATTTAAGAGTGAGATAAGTATATGGGAGTAGAATTGGATTGGGGGGTGCAGGCTGGGGTTAAACCCACCCCCCTCCACCTGGGCTATGTGTCTGGGTACATGAGTGCAATTGAAGGTGGCTGAGTCAGTGTATTTATGTGTGGAATTAGATGGCTGCAGTACCATGCCATGTAACACCCACCAGCACCCGTACTTGTATGGAATCAAAGACATATCTGTGTGTGTGTCTTTGTGCGTGTGTGTTTGTTTGTGTCTGTGTCTGTGTGCGTGTGCTAGCTGTGTGCATGCTGGAGGATGTGTGGATAATGTTTGGCGGGTGTGTGGGGCTGGACAGTGGCTGTTGCAGGGAAGGCGGAGGGGGTGGGGCCTCTTCACTGCACCTGCTGTTATGTAAGCAGAGGCTGGAGGCTGGCAGGGAGGACCAGGGGAGAGAGGAGAGGGGAGTGGTGCAGCCAGTAAATTGGCACTTCCTCCTCTCTGGATGGGTCATTATGCCTGTCTGTGGGCCACGATTACATAAAGGACCCAGAAGTCTCCATTGGGAAAAGGGATGCTAAATATGAGCAGAAAGACTTAATGTCAGGCTTATGGTTCCTATTGAGCTTTTAAATGTCTAACTGGGGAGGTCCCACATGTACTTTAAGCTTCAGGTATTAGGCGTTTGTCTTAGCAATATTTTGATGCGTGTGTGTTTTAATAAGACCTTCCAAAGTCAGTTAATGTATTACTGAGTAATTTAGGCTGGTATGTCATGAAATAGTACACATGTAGGCCCATGCTTTGATTTTCTTTTATCAGAGGTAAATGTATACAGGTATTGTTTATTGGAGTTTATCATGTGTATCTGCATCCGGTTCAGCGCGGGGAACTTCCTGTGTCAGGGGTCACGGTGTGTCAGTAGCATTACTGCTGCCGTCTGATTCACTTCCCCTACATAAGAGGTGTGGAATCCATTGGCTCGGGCAGCGTGGCCTGTTTGCTCACCACTTCCTCGAGGGAAGACCTCAATAAAACGCTTGTGGAGCGCGGAAACGCGGAGGGCTCGCGGTCACAGGTCGTCACGGCGATGACAGAGGAGGCTCTGTGGTGGAACAGTGGGCAGCGCGCTTATGTAACCGCCGTCACCCCCCGATTCCCTCTGGTCCGGTCCGCATGTTTCTGTACGCGCTGGGCGTCCGCAGGGGGCCCGGGCGCCGCCACCCTGACGCCCCTGCATGCGCGCCCCCCCCCCCACCCTGACGCCCCTGCCTGCACGCCCCCCCCACCCTGACGCCCCTGCCTGCACACCTCCCCCACGCCCACCCTGACGCCCCTGCCTGCACGCCCCCCCCCGGCCAGCGCTCCTGATTTATGGGCAGGGCGCTTTGGTACAGCAGCGTCCAGCAGCCCCAGCGCTGATTTGCAGCGGCAGGATTGACAGGACAGTTTTTATTGCGGGTAGCAGACGGGCTAAGGGTCGTCTCACTCCTCCACTGTGCATCCGTCTGTTCCTCTCCTCTTCCTCTCAGCCCTTCTTCCTTTTCTCACTCTTTCATCCGTTCGCTCATCTGTGTCTCTTGCGATCCAACCTCCTGCTCTTCTGCCTGTGGCCTCTCATTTTTTTCTCTCTTTCCCCTCATTGGCTCTCTCACTGGTCACCCCTTCTCTTCCTCTCATGGTATCACATTTGTTCATTAGCTAGGGTGCTGATCTTCATAAGATTTTGGGGCAAATTCGATTTTTTTTCATTTGTCTGGCATTGATGCGTTTGAAACTCAAATGTTTCCGACGTACGCGTCTGGGTCTGGCCATGCAAAGTTCTAAAATGTAGGCCTATATGTAAGCAAAACTCGGACATTTGTTTTTGTGCCATGTTGCACACACACGGTTGCATGGCAGAATGGGTGAAATGATTGGGGCAAGTGGAGGGCAGAGGCAGGAGAAAGACTAAGACCTGATTACGCTGTGGCTGTGTGACTTGTTTCTAGATTTCAGTGTCTCAGTTTCATTAATACGCTTGAGGTCAAGCAATAAACACTTATCAGCACTTCACCTCTCTTAAGTGGTCAGACGAAGTTGTTATTCCGTCTTGCTGGTGATCACGGTATTGGAAAGAGCAATATCGGTGCTTTCTGAGTTTGTGCCATTCAGGTGTGTGTGATCCTAGAGATGCTATAACTACCGTCAGAGTTGCCCATTTTGTGCGTTTGTCTCTGTGACTCCAGGACCAGGACTGAGCATCACTGCAGTAAAAAGAAAAATGCATCCTTATAAAGCAGGTTTTTGTTTTAGCCCACCACTAAGACACTTAGTTCTAGATTCTAGATTTTATTCTACTTAAGGTCTTGATTGAAGACCATGATTAGTTAATTAGTTGAATCATGAATACATTTTTAAATTTATTTGTGCAAGTTAAATGTTATATAGCTGCTCTCAATTTTAATTTGGGCATTTGCCACTGCTTCTAACGAGACCTCCCATGCCCCTGTACAACATTTTAAAATACTGCAGCATGTCCAAGTTAGTAAGTAATAAAACTGAATTTAACTCTTGTGGCATGAAAACATCGCTGTTAATTATTGTCTGTGCTTAATTAGTGGCAATTAATTTATCAACTTAGGATAAGGACTTAAGTGCCATGTGAGAAAACGGGGAGAGACAGACTGATGGCCCTAGTTAAGTTACTGTGCGTGGGTGTGAGTATATACATGGTGAGTAATGCTTGGTGTGCATGTTCCTGCAGGAGACCAGAAGCCCTGAGGATGTGTAGGTAATGCTCACAGAGAATTGTGGGGTGCCATGTCTGAAGAGGCAAACTCAGGGAGCGATATGGAGCTCGACCTGGAGGAAGAGGATCTGGAAGAGGAGGAAGAGGAGGAGGAGGAGGAGGAGATGGAGGACGACGAGAATGACGGAGATGACGAGGATGAAGCCCCTGGTGAGTGGGCCGGTGGTTGGGGTTCGGGAGGCTGCTCAGAGACCGTACGGAAGCGCGGGTACAGCTTCAGTGTGGAGTGTGCAGGACATTTAAACAAACGCACAGTGAGCTGGCTGTGATAGTGAGTCAGACTAATGCTTTGCACAGTCCAGATTCAGCATTGCCTTGGTGGAGGCAGAGTTTTCTTAGAGTTCTTATCCCCTCAGCTCTGGCCTGAGTTGGACTTTGTGGGCTTGTGTACCCAGGTATTGCCTGACTTGGCCAACCATAGGCCACGCAGAAGTTGTGTGTTTATGATGCTTGGGAATGAATATTCAGGATGTTTTCACTCACACACTGGCATAGACCTCCCTCCACAAACTGGGCTGCCTTTTGTTTTGTCGTCTTACTGGAAGGAAAAAATACAACCACAGCAGAAGGAGAAAGGTGAGGTAAACAGATCTGACTTAGATCATTTGAGAACTGCTGCTTTGATTATTTCAATGCCATATCGTAAAGGATGATGCAGCTGGCCCAGCCTGCATGAGAAAGCAGAGTTCATTAATGAACCAGCTACATATGTGTAGTTAACATGCATTTGACCCTGGCCTGTAAAAATAATTTAGAAACCAGGAGAATTCCTGAAAACATCTATTTGCACTAATAATCGTAACAAACTTCTTTGATGTGACTGTACAACTTGTTCTTTGTTAGCAGCATGTTCCGTGGAAACTTCTGAAGGATCTGCAGAGGCGTTTTCATGCTTTACCCACCTGTAAAGATGCAGATTGTTGTTTGAAATGTGGTAGGCAGTGATGTGGAATTGAGTAGCTGTTGTACAGGTGTGCTGCTGTTAGGTGGGCAGGTGGACAGCTGAGTTAGTCACACAGTGGAGGTGTTTGAGGCCCGGGGGTGGGGGGGTGGGGGGTGAGAGAGGGGCGGGTGGCGTGTGTCCTCATGCTGTCAGGGAAACATCGTTCCTTAGTTTTACTTTAATTAGGCCTAAATAACATGGTAGCCTTGTTTTCCGCAATCAGGCAGATTACAATTTATTTAAACTATTGTTAAACTGGAATGCTAATTACAGGTAATTGCATTACTGCAAAACACGGCTTAAACTCGATTTGAATTGTGTAGCCATAATCTAAACCCCACGTCAAGCTTTTATCCTTATTTATTTGTTTATTTAGCTATTTATTTGCTGTGTATTGTTCATCTTGTATACCCATCTGTGCATCTCATAATTTCATGTGTCTGTGTGTTGTCTCAAACTGTAAAAAGCACAGATTGTTCAGAAGTGTATGAGAAATACAAGCACCCTGTCTGCAATGTTGACCTCTCCGTATGGGTCCCCTGGAATGTTCTGGCGCTCCATGGCAGTGTTCCGTGTCTGTTTGTGTTCAGGCTCTCTCAGGACCCTTTTTATGGGCCGCCGCCACCAATCCAGGATCAGCTCACCCTCCCTTCAGCCTATCCCCAGCCGTTCATTCTGTGAAAGGTTGTAACTGATCCAGGAACAGTGCGTTAACTGACACTAATCAATTTATTATTATTAATTTTTTTTGCCGTTGTTGGTCCAGTTCTGTGCATGTGGCGTAGTGGGGGGTTGTATGTGTTTGAAGCTGCAGCTCTACTGAAGCTCTGGCACATGGAGAGAACGGTGAGCGGAGTAAACTGCTTCAGAAATGCAGACTGAACAGTGAGGTCCCTGTGGTACGCTCTGGGAACACTAACATGCTCTCAGCTGCCTCCTGTTTGTACACTACAGACAAGCCATTCCCTTTCATTTGTCAGTGATACTTTCCTTGTTTTCTCCCGTTTGTCTGATCCTGTTCTCTCCTGTAGGTTCTGGGTGTGATTCCCAGTCACTCCCTCTTTAGTTAGTCTTCACTCCTCATATAAAGTCATGCCCATCTTTGTTAAAGTCTTGGTTCAAGAACAAACAGCATTGAGTCAGTGGTTAAGGCTGCGGCTTGTTCCAGATCCTAGCATAGTGCTGCTTACAGTAGAGAGCAAAAAGTATGTTTTTGTTTCTCAATAACCTGGCACAGTTATATAATTGCACGTAACCAAACAGAGGGTCCTGGTTTGTTGTAGTAAAACCTTATCAATGTGTGCTGTAGAATTGTATTTTTTCTCTCTGCTTTGTTCCATATAGAAATATGATGCATTGATGGTTTTTTTAAACTGCCAAAATCCCAAGGCCTGTAATTTTGGCGTCTTAGAGGATTGTTTTAGGAGTCTGCTGGGTGCCTTTCATGACTGCGGTCCTCGTGGGCGGGAGACTGTGTGGGGGCTGAGATTAGAACGCTCTGCGCCTTGCCTGGAGACACCTCCAGGGCCTCTGGCAGGCTGCTGTGTCTGGGAGTGTTTGTTCTGAAGCGTGCCTCGTCGGATCGCCTACACCCCCCGCCCCCCCCCCCCCCCCCCCCCCCCCCCCCCCGTCACTGGAGCCAGTCAGTCGGGGAAGTCCTAGTCAGATTCTCCCAGATGCAGCACCGCTGCCAACGGAGACGCACGCTTTCCTCCGGCCCCCGGCTGGCGGGTGAGCTCGGCCGGGCGTTACGGGGTTAATGACCGAGAGCAGGAAGGGGGCTCGTCCCCAGTCCTCCAGGACCATAGAGGAACACCAAGGAACGCGCTAACAGGGTGAAACTCCTTGTCCTTTGAATGCAGAGGTTCTGTATGAATGGAATTCTTTGAGTGTAGCACAGCGGGTAAGGAACTGGGCTTGTAACCGAAAGGTCGCAGGTTCGATTCCCGGGTAAGGACACTGCCGTTGCGCCCTTGAGCAAGGTACTTAACCGGAATTGCTTCAGTATATATCCAGCTGTATAAATGGATACAATGTAAAATGCTATGTAAAAGTTGTGTAAGTCGCTCTGGATAAGAGCGTCTGCTAAATGCCTGTAATGTAATGTAATGTAATGTCTTTGAACTTTGAACATACATACCCATTCTGTTTAACCACTTTAAACTGCCCCAGCTGTCCCAACAGTTGAATGAAGTGACTGCATATTGATGAAAGTAAGTGAATAAAGGTATCCTCTGGACAGTGGTGTGTATTGCAGTTGTCAGTTCACGTCTTTCTCAGGCTGTCACCCTGTGAAAGTGCTGTGTCACTGCCCAGCACTCTGACACGACCCCTGACCCCCTGCCCATCTATCCCTCAATGGGAGGAAGCCCCCCTCCCCCCAAAATATGAAAACAAAGTCAGTCGTGTGGCATCATCACTTTCCGGGACCTCTCCTCTCATGAGCTGCCTGGCGTTGACAGAGTCGGAATGCAGCTAACAGGCCTCGCTTCCTTTGTGAAGTGATGTCACCGTTTCTGAACTCCACTGCAGTGGCGCTCTCTCTGCCTCTTCCCCCTCTCCTCCGAGCGTGGCGCGCGGCTCCTCCCGGTCCCTCTGTGTTCTCGCCCTCTTGATTGTGTAAGAGCTTTTGATGCAGCGGAGGGCTGTAATTAATCCCTGTCCCCCTCATGCACGCTCGCTGTGCTCCGGGGAGACGGGACGCGGATGGGGGGGGCGGTCGCGGGTTTAAAATCGGAGGGGGAGCTGACGTTCCCTTCCGGGCCGTGACGCCCGGGCTCCTCGTTCCCTGCCGTTGGCGCTCCCGCCCGGTCGGGGTGCCGCTGTCGCCGCGGCTGCGGTGACAATAGCGCGCGCGTTAGCCTCCGCGGATGTCACAGCGGCTGCCGTTACGTAAAGCACTTATGAAAGCGGGGGCTTGGTGCCCCCTCCCCTCCCCTCCTCTCCCTTCCCTCCCCCGGCTCTGTGGAGTTCAGGGCTGCTTCTCAACGCCGTAGCTTCCGCCCAAGGGTCTGGCAGCCCGATGCTTTGTCCCTCATTGTGTACAAGTAACCATCGGTTGCAGTGTATCGGTTACATCACTGTCATTAAGTCTGATTGTTATCCTTTAGTGTGGAAGCAAATACCCTGGCCTGGGCTAGATGATGAGCCAAGATGTGCCAATTGGCGTCTTTTTCTTTTTAAAAAAAAAAAAAAAATATATATAAATCAATAATCATCAGTCCAATGTCTTTCATGTAGTCTGGATAAGTAAAGAGTTATCATTGAAAAGCTGGGAAGCAGCAGCTGGCTAATGCTAGAACATACACACTTGAATTGATGAAGGGTGTTGCAGTCATGGGGTGTTCTACCAATACAATTCTCATTCTAAATTGGGAGATAAATGGGTAATAAATAGGGCCACCAGGTTGTCTCCCCTTGTTTTCTCGCACGGTATTTCAGTCCTCTGCCAGCTAGAGGTCACAGTAGCCTCTGTCAAGCCACTTCTCAAGCAGTTAACCCATTTGCTCCACCTCGTAATCTAAGCTGATAAAGTAATTGCCACTAATTAAGCTGACAATGATTGACAGCAATGTTTACAAGCGACACTCATATAAAATATAGTTTGATTACTTACTTCCATGGACATGCTACAGTATTTTAAAATCTTGTGCAGGGGCATGTTAGGTTTTGTCCTGGAGAGTCACAGACTGCTGGTTTTAGTTTTTTTTCTTACGAGCAATGACTGATTCAGACCCAGGAAACCAGGTGACCTGAGTTAATTATGTGTAATCAGCTGCTTTAACTGATCAATTGCTGTGCTACTCAGGCACTGAGCAACAGCGCAAGCCCACAGACCCTGTGGCTCTCCAGGACCAGGAATGAGGACCACTGGCTCAGACATGCTTATCGCAGCATTTAAACTTCCATCCATGTTCACCCTCCTTCCTGACTCTCCCCATGTTAGATTAACTGATTGTTTTTATTAATGTCTCAATTAGAAGCTTGATTGTATGATTAGTCCCTTGGCACTGCGTTGGAGTGCCTATGGGGACCCCTGGAGGATAACCATTGAAATGCAAATTTAAATCATTGCAGTTCACAAACTGGTGGTCGTGGTAATACTTTTTTTTTTTTAAGTAGAAAGTTTTCAGAGAACAGCCTTTCCATAGATACTCATATTATTTAGCACGCGTGACAATTGGCCGGTAAAATATTATGACAGTGTGAGGAGTTGCAGCTGAGCTGGTTTGCTGAATGCACGGATGCACGGGTCTGTAGATGTCCTCTCCGGGTTACCGTTCGCCGTGACCCCAGCCACCGTCAGCGGCAGACGCTGCTGGCAGCAGCAGGACCGGCGAGCGGATGAACGCTTGCGCGGCCGAGCCGAGCGTTCTTCTGGGAGCTGGGAGGCTGTAATCGCGCGCGCGCGTCGCTGCCGGGGTCACAGCGGGAGTCCGCGCCGGCTCTATGAGGCGTCTCCGAGAGCTTCGGTTCGTGACAAGGCGGCGTTTGGTCGTGACTCCGTGGGAGGCTGATCACGCTGCCTCAGGGCTACGAGCGGCGGCGGCGTCAGTCCGCGCGCCTGGTTTTCAGGGGGCAGGAGGAGCGGGTCTGTGTCTGTGCCAGGTCTGTAATGGGCTCTGGTCCACGTTCACTGATCTGAGTGGTCTAGCCTCACAGACTAAGACAGCCATCTCAGGTATCCATAAATATGTGTGCGAAAATGTATACCTCATTCTTTTTCATTCGTAAACAAATAGTCTCTCTGTCGCGCATTTGCTATCTTTCTTTCTCTCTCTCATGCATGCACACACATTCATAAGCACACGCAGTACAGTGCGTTATCATCTAGTCGTACACAGACATACCGTAGTTCCCAACCGACTTGTTTAAAATGCACAGAGTAGTTTGACTGTGAATAGTGTTTGAGTGGCGTGACTGTAATACTATGTAGGGGTGCGTGTGTGGTCTTGTCTACAAATCGTGTGTCTTTCAAACGGCTGTTTACAAGCACTCTCAAGCACTTCCGTAGGCACCATACATGCGCACCGTCGTGTGGTCACACGCACAGCCCCGGCGTGCGTTTGTGCCGCCTCAGTCGCCCGCACGCGGACGCGTAACGACCCTCCCCTCTCTCCCGGGGGCTGACTGCCATGCGTCCCAGGCCCCAGTTTAATCCAGTAACTGGCACACAGGATTAAGGTCAGTAGTTCTGAGGCGAGCGTGGTGACCGGGGCGGTGTGGGGCCTCTCAGGGATCCGTTACACGCGGGTCAAAGGTTCATCAGCTGGTGCGCGCGCCTGTTTCCGCGGGCTTAACCCTCTCCCCCCCACACCGGCATCCATCACCCGGGACGCGTACCCATCCGTGCAGGCGCTTGCTTTCGCTCCAGAGTCTGCTTTTAATCGGTCTAAACGAATTCAGCGTCGCCTCTGAGCATTTTGGCAGATGTCACGTCATGCTAATGACTAAACTTGCCGTGATATGCTCGAGTGATATTTTACTGCCATGAGCTGAGGGACAGAAGTGTGAATGTGAATGGGAGGTAGTGTACTGTAACTGATTTGTCCTGAAGAATCAGTGCTGATGAAAGCTTACATACTCCCGGGCTTCCAAGGACTTGTAGGAGAAGGGTCAAGTCGTGTTTTGCAGAACTTAAAAGTGAGAACCTGCACACTATGTAGTTGGTGTTAGTAACTTCTAGATGGTTAAAGCTTCATAAAACAGATAAAAACAGAACAGTGGTAATGTTACTGAAGAGATGGCTAGTGCATAAGCTAGTCCTCTGAATGAAACTCTGGTACTACCTTCTCACTTTATGTTTAAAAGCTTCAAAACTGTATTTTACACTGCATTTGAAATTGAGAATGCAGAGCATGAAAGCAAAGACATAAAGTAGTGACAGAGTAGTGTGAACACCCAGTGTGTGACTGGTGACAAACAGCAATAGCTATGGTCTCAGTAGTCTAACGGAACTCCAGTGCTAGCTTGTCATCTTCTGTTTGAAACCTTTAAAACTATATTTTACCCTGAAATTGACATGAAGACATACAGATGATGAAAGCCAAGGCATTTTACATGTAAAATCAAATTAAACCCATTAGCTTGTAGCCGCGAAAACAGCTGAGGCGATTGTGTGACTGGTGTCAATAAGCTGGCTAAAGTTAGCTAGCTTCTAAACGATGTGAAAGACCAGTGTGGTCATCTTACTTTTAAAAACCAAAATAATGTTCTGCTAAAATTAGATGACACCCTAAAACAGCCAAAAATGAACATCTATTTATGACTGTAGCGACTTCCGACTGAAGATAGAAGGGGTCGCGCGATGTGTCCTCTCTCTCCAGTGCTCAGGCAGCGCGTGTGCATGTGTTTGGAGGGAGAGCTGAGGGGAGGGGGTGGAAGGTGGTTTCTTTCTTCAAAATCTAGCTCTCTTGCTTGTTTCTCTGAACTTACCTGCCGCACCTTTAAATGGGCGTAATAGTACAGCGGTGATGCACTCGCCCAGAGCCGCAGTTGTAAATTATTCGGGAGGCACCTGTGCGGCAGAGTCGGGCTGGTTCCGGCGGCGCGGCTGTGTGTCGGAACTGGAACGCTTTGTGAAAAATGTTAGCGGAGCGCGCGAGGAGGCACGTACAGTCAGAAAGCAGAGCCCTTATCAAGGCCGCTAGTTAGGCACGCCTGACGCCGGCTGTGCCCCTCTGGTCATACAGCGACGCTAACGGAAAAAAAAGCCGCAGCCCTCCCGCCTTTAATAGCGAACGGAGCTGACTTTCTCCGATACCGCCGCGCTTCTCTCCCTTAGCGACTGGCTCTTTGAGCAGATCGCTGAAACGAAGCCTTGCATTAATAATAAGAACTGGGGCACGCTCGCGGTAACCGTGAGCAGTGATTTATGGCAACTGTCACTCTGGCTCTGGTTGTGCTGCATACTGAATTATGCCTGCTGGGCACAAGTCAAGGTGAATCGCTCATCTTTTTCCTCTTCGCCTCCTGTTATTTATCTGTTGACGTTCCTCGGCTTCTCCGTACCGCGCTGTCCGGACCGCCCTGTGGAAGTGCCTTCGTTAGGAACGCTCTCTGTATTAAGTATCGCAGGCCTGCGTCAGAGGGCTTCATTGAGTTGTGGTGGGAGGGCAGCACTCGCTGCGGTAATGATGAATTGCGATTTGCGGTTGCTGTGATGCATTTGCTCGGGTAGTGCATGCTGTAAATTAAGGTTAGTGGGGCTCGATCGCTGCGGTATTGGTAAGTAAGGAACTATGCTTACTGAGGCCCACACGCTGCATTAGTGATAAATGGGGAATTACTGCGGTGCATTGGAGCGGGCTGATTGCTTTCATGCTGCCCACTGCACACACGCTCGGGGGAGGGGGAGAAAAGGAGCTCTTTCTGTATTAACGGGGCTCCCGGTTTGATAGGGCGGAAGCGTGTGGCGCTGTCATGGCGACCCGCTGCTGGTTGTGTGCATACGGGGTACCAGGCTGTGGCGGCCGGTGAGCTGGCCCGCTGGCTCGCGGTGGGCACCCGCGTTGGGCACCCGCGTTGGGCACCCGCGCTGGGCGCCTGCGCTGGGCACCCGCGCTGCGGCTGAGCTTTCATAACCGACTCACGTAATCCCCGTCGCCATGACGTCCGCAGGGGCCGCGTCTCGCATTTCACAAAACCACCTGAAGAAGAACGCTGGACTGTTTCTCTCTGTTCTTCTCTCGCTTCTTCATTGAGCGCTGTTCCGCAGCCACTGTTCATCAGCCACTGTTCCGCAGCCACTGTTCCTCAGCCACTGTTCCGCAGCCTGCTTTCAGAATTGAGTTTCATCCGTGACTCATAAGACCTGCTGGTCATTATTTGGAAGCAGCGCTGGCAGATGCTGATGGTTGGCAGTTACTGTACCATCAGAGTCAATGTGTTGTCGTGTTCTGCCCATTGTACTGAGCATGTGCTTGGTGACATATGCTGGCAGTTAACTGAACAATGGGTGTACTATCAGTTAACACTGTCTGCTCCCCCAAATGTGTTCATTGAAATGCTGCTGAGTGTATCTGAACAATGGCTATACAATGGCTCCTGGCATCCCCTCGCATTACTAGATATAGCTACTGTACAGTATGGCTGATTGGCCCTTTACTAGTTTGCTTCAGTAAAATCCCCATGCCTCTTCTGCAGTGCTTGAACTGTAATTTGTTGTGGACAAGTAAAGCAAAACCAGATATTTATTTGAGGCTATTTTGAGCAACTTTCTCCCTGACTCAAACTGCATGATGTGCCTGTTCTCACTTTGTTTTCACACCTAAATGTAAAACCAATTATGCTTTTCCAAGTGTTTGAAAGGTCACTGCCCTTGCCCTCAATATTATACATGTAGTTTCATTTTGATGCCGTGTACTTCTTGAAGAAAAATTACCCTTATATATAATTCTGTGTTGTAGAGGAGGCTTCTTCCTTTGTATTAAGCAATAGGCGGTTCATTTCGACCTTCATTTGGTTTAATGTAGCCCTCGTTCCCGGTGCTGCTCCACAGTTGCCTTTTGTTACGTTTACATAACCGCCATTTATGTATCATTCTTATTCAGAGTGACTTGCGCAGTTGTGCATTTTTACACGGTATCCCTTCGTGCGGCTCGTATGCTGAAGCAGGTACAGCTCAAGTGCCCCGCTCACGGGCACGAGATCGGCTGCCTAAGTAGCACCTTTCATGGGGGGTCTCTTTCGTGTGTTTTACATTTGATCCCTCGAGCCTCTGAGATCTCCCTGCATCTTGTGTCCATATTCATGTCCTGTCTTTAAAACACAGATTGCAGCAGGCCCACACACACAGTTAGCCTACACGTAGATCTAATTGGTCAGCGTTGCGTTAGAGGAGTGCAGCACCTGTTTGAGGGCGTGTGGGCCTGTGAAAGCCCCCCCCCCCCCCCCCCCCCCCCGCCCGGCCAGGCCTCTCCGGTTTGGCGCCCAGCGGGACGGCCACAGGCTCTTATCTTACGTAACAGGCCGGCTGAAAGGAGTAGTGACACCTGCGCCGCTCGCTGTTCCTTTGTCGCACCGTCACCATAACAACCACTGCCTGGGCTTTTCTTAGCCCGGCATATTATTTTTTCTTTTTTCCCTTTCCTCTCTTATCCCTTCTTCCCTGTGATTGTTTCAACTAATCCTTTCCGTTCCCTCTCATTGTCTGGCCGAGGGGCCAATTTTCTGTGTTATGCAGGTGTGTGGTTGCTTGATTAAAGTAAGACAATCTCTTTCTTGTAAGTTGTGGTAGAGGCTGCTGAGTTCAATGTACATACAAAAAAGCGCTAGTCAACATGTTAGAATATTTTTCTGATAATTGAAAGCTGTTTTCTGGAGCTGTGGCGGAAAGCTGACATTTGAGTGATGGAATCCCTCGTTCATACACACATAGCGATACGGCTGTTGTACTGTACGTGTGTGTAGAGTAGATTTAAAGAAATGAAGCCTGCTCCTGAATTAAGGGAGAACTTTCCAGTTTCATTTTAATCCCACTATCACTGCACACATTTTTTATTTCACTCCTCTACAGTGGAATTCAGCCTCTCATTCCAGCAACCGGAGTTGGAGTTTCGAGTACAGAAGGTGACACAGAAAAGTATAACACACTGACTAATAAGTGGAACCATTCACAATGTTTTTGTTGTCTATCATAGGCCTACTTATTGTTTTTCAGTATGTTTGCAGCATGATTATTGTTTTGACTAAGAGAGAATAGTGAGGATGCTTCCATCGTTTAAATTGATGGACTTTGTGTGTATCTTCGCTATGCCGCGTCTGTTGATTCCGCTCTGATTATGTAACCGTGTGAAGCACAGGCCCAGTTCCGCACATTCTGTCTGGCAGGTGTTTCCGCAGGAGAACGGCAGAAAGAGTCACGGGGGCGTGGCGTTCAGGTGAGGTGAACGTGAGGACAGAGCGGCCTGTTCCCGTGTCGTTGGCTCGACGCAGAGTGCCCGTGTGGGGACAGGTAGCGGTGTACGCGCTCGCTGGGCGTGAGAGTCCGGAATGTGCACCTCGGTGTTTGTGCGTGTGTGCTTGCAGGGCAGGCGTGTGTCCTGGCAGGCGCTGTAGGTTACCGGGCCGAGGGCTCTGTCTGTCCCCGGCCTGTCAGTGTGATGGAGGACGCTCTGCTTGTGCTCACACACAAACCCCAGGGCACCGTAATCACAGCACAAGCATTTCACGCCTGGACGCTTCCTGTTAACGGGTGAAAGGCACACTTTCCTAATGTGAAGCTCCGTACTGGTTCACTAGGAATGCGTGAGCCTAGGAGGTGTCATACTCAAGTACTGTTCATGATGTACCTGGTTAAGTCATAATCAGTTATAATTTAAATAATATCTATTATCATCGTACATTTCAAAATGGGAGTGCATGTTATTGTCAAAGATTCTCCTTTTATCAGATGGGGGATTATATTTTGAACGTTGTTTTTTGTTTCAATAGGAGCAGAGGTAGAGTGCTGCCAAAGAATATTTTAGGTAGATTCCAGGTAACTCTAACCAAGGTGCTCTTGAAGGTCGGGCGCTCACAGAGTCACAGGAGGAGTAGCCGAAAAAAGACATGAAGAATTTGACTCAAGACTTCAGACACATTTGTGTGAAAGGAAATATTTTGAAAGCCTTTATTATGGCTGCATATCTGCTGATATTTAGTTACAAAAACTGACCGGTTTTGACCTTGCTGAGTCTTCATCAGGGTGTAAACAAAGAATGGATCGAGAGGGTGTATTTGTAGATTCTGGACAGGAATGAGAAATCCATCCATCACATGTGACAGGCATGAACTGTCAATCAATACCATGTGACAACAAATTGAGATTCAATGGGGGGGAAATAGTAAGATAAAATATTTTTTTTGTTTACAAGAATTTGGCTTGTTCCATGGGCCCATCCTGCTTTCACAGTCAGCCATGTAAGGGCCAGCTAACTGGTGTGTGCTCTTTTCCACCCAAATATTTACACTGGGATTCATTTCCACATGCCTCTTCAGTCTTTCCAGAGATTAACATAATTTTCGAGCCCATTTCAAGCATGTGTTTATTCCATTTTTTCCTGACTGGAAGAACTCGGGGATTGAGCCGTCCTGGCTGTTGTGTACGTCAGGATCGAATCTCCGTACAGCACCAGCGTCCGGCTACATTTCGCATGCAGTTTGAGGGCGCTTTCTCCCGTCTGATTTTTTCTCCTTCCTGTGTCTTTCCCCTCCTTCCTGCGTCTTTCCCCGGACGCCACCGACGCACCACCTGTCACTGAGCGCCGCAAGCTCCAGAGGGCAGCCAGTGGGGCCAGAGCGGCAGGCCTCATTCACAAAACCTGTCTTAAATCTAAAATTATTCTTACTTTTGTCCTATGAAAAAAAACAACCTGAGATTCATGACGCATGTGCAGACCTTTGTTTTAGTGCACATCCCAGCTGTATGTGATGATGAATGCTGACTGCTAATACATTTTATGTGAAATCCTGTTCATGTGATTGGCATAAGGAAACAGCCGTGAACAAATACAGATGAGAAAAAAATAACGAATGGCGGAATATTCTTTGAAACATTCTTACGTTTATGTTCAAATGTGATCGTACACGCGTTTCGCGAATGAGGCCCCTGGTCCGAGGCATCTCCCCCTGAGCGCCGCTAACCGGCACGGCCTGGTGCGGCTGAACACAGCCCCCTGTGTAACCTGAGCACGGGGCAGCGGCGAGAAGGAGCAGACTTGGAAACGTGGCAGGCCGATTGAATAACGGGCTGGCCAGGGATAGGGCACAGCGCTCCAATTCCAGAGCAGTTGGGGGGAGCTGACAAGTGGGCAGAGAGTACCAGGCCATTCGAAGAGCACACAGTGTTCTCTGTTCCTGGAGCTCACCTGTTGTGCTTCATTTAAAATGGATGTTTGTCTGAATCGGTCACCAGTGAAATTGCATTTGATACGGTGCCCTCAGTGAAAGAGCTTGTAGTGTGTATCAGTGTTGTGCCTGTGATGGCTATGAGTGCCTTTGGTTTAAACTGCCATTAACTTGATCCCTTCTGTCAGCACCTTTTTTTATTGTTCATAAACTGATTTTTTTTTTTTATTAACCAATTTTCACCGTGATTTTTCTTCATGTTTTCACATTTTGTTTCACAAGTTCAGTTTGGTTTCTAAGTTGTTTCTTCTTTGCTGTCAAGTTCATTATCACCTGCGCCTGTTTCACTCCACTGTAGGCTAGCTCAGCCTGAACGCAACCTGTTGACTACCTCAGCCTAAACACTCCCTACACACTAGCTCCGCCTGAACTCAACCTGTAAAGTAGCTCAACCTAAACACTCCCTACACGCTAGCTCAGCCTGAACGCAGCCTGTTGAGTAGCTCAACCTGAACACTCCCTTCACGCTAGCTCAGGCTGCACACTGCATTGGAGGAGTATGCTTCATGTGCAGCTGATGCGGGTGGATTGACCGCCCTGATGCACAGTGAAGCACAAACAGTCCCGCCAGCTGAGCCCTGCCTTTTCTTGAGCTATGTTAGGAGCGCTAAATGCACCGCGCAGCAGGGCTGCCGGCTACAGGCTGCTGTCGTGCCACACAGCCACGCACCACAACTGTGCTACGCACAGCAGCCGCTGTTCTGCTGAAGTTTGGTGTAGATTTGAGCACCGTTGGTCCTCAGAGAACTCATTTCCCTCATTAATGACTGAGCCTGATGCACCAAAAATATATTTTTCCCCCTATGCGTTTTCGTATACAGAATAATAGTAGCATGAAATGTGCTCAGCACAAAACATTGAGAAATACTGGGTGTTGAATCAGAAAAATTCAAATAAATGAAAAAAGACACTGCTTACTACAACACTTTTTTTATGCTTAAGCAAGGTGTGCACAAAGGATCCAATAATTGCCTTTAGCAGTATGCTGGACCGTGTTAAGGGGACTAGGAAATCCCATTGGTGGACTCAAAAATAGTTTTTTAATGTTGTATCATCAAAAAGATGATCTCATGCCTGAAGCTGTTTTGCCAATTAATTTTGACAAAATTGAAAGTTAAGTATGATACATTTTCCTACGGTTGTTTCAGCATGAAAAGACATTCATTTTGCATATAAAAAACATATTAGCCTGCCAAACAATGAACCATTGAAGTATTACTTTATTTGCACTGGCAGGCTTACAGTAGCCTATACCAAAAGATTTTCTTCAATGGGATTTCATATTTGTCATTTTTGCTCACCATTCCTTTGCCCTCCCATTTGAGTGACAAACACTTTGTATAAACAGTGAGTGCATTCTGAAAGAAATGAGCACGTTTGTCAGGCATGTCCTTGTAAACTCTGTAAGTGTGTCAGAGTTGAACTGAAAAGTCCAGAGCATCTGCAGCAGGATTGGATGCCCTGCTCTGCCTTCTGCAGAATGAGCTTGCTGCTGGTATCGCAGCAGTGTCTAAAGCCAAGCGTACATAAACCTGTGAGCAGCCAGCACATTGTTCACTTGTACAGTATCTCTCTCTCCCCCCCCAAACCTCTCAAGCATCTCACTTTCTCCCTTACCCCCCCCCCCCCCCCCCCCCCCCATCCTGTTCACACTGTTTCTAAGATATGGCTTACAGCGCAGTCAGTCTTTGTTTGTGTAAGTGAGCTCGGTAATCTTTGTGTTTTGAATATGGGTTTCCTCCATTGTGGAGCAGGCCTCAGTCAGCTTTTGAACTCTGTCACCCGGTTACCTAAGGCAGCCCCGCTGAAAGGGGAGAGGCCTGCCAGTGACACTCGGGGAGGGGAGGGGGATGCGCGTGTGACGATGACGCCAGTGGGGGGAGCTTTTCCAGAAAGAGGGCCCCGGCAGGGCTGGCGCGAGGGTCGGCAGCGACGGCCGCTCTTCTGGAAATTCTTTGTTTTGTAATTGTCTCTCAGTGCCTCGGGGTAGCTAGATTACGCACAGGACTGAGCTTTCAGACTGGCTGTCGACACCAGGGGGCTGCCACCCACAACGCTGGAATGATGTTCGCTGAACCTCTCTGGTCAAGGTGACAGAAATGAGCAGCCACAGATCCCTTAACGTCAGGGCCATGTGTAAGTACATGATGAATTGTGCTGAGTGCTGGGGCATCGCAGTGGCCATTGAGTTCTGAGCAGTGTGTGAGGCAAAGTGCTGGGGCTGGTGAGGGCAGATGTGTGTATTTACCTTGCAGGGTCTTTTTTGTGCTCTGTGGCTAAAAACTGCAGTACGTCAGACTAAATTATTCTTCTGTTCTGTCGTTTACAAGTCTGTTCTTTCTTAGTACAACTTTCTTGTTAACTGTACTCCAGAAGTGTATAGCTCTCTAGATCATGTGAATTCAGGTTATTTGTTTTTCCTGTTGTTGTAGCCTTTATGCAGAATTGGTTGTGTAACCAGCATACTGCTCAACACAGCACACTAACACCTGAAAGCAGCCAATTCCAGCAGATTTGAGATGTAAAAATGTGAAAGGAGGTTGAAACGCTTGTGCTCGATGCCACCTGCGCACGTAAACTCAGACTTTGCCTGCTGAGGTTGTGCGGTGTTGATACACTCCCCTTCGTGGCCGTTATGAAAGAGGGAGAGAGCCGGCGTTGCCGAGGGATCCGCAGCTCTGGCCATTCAGAAACCCCCCTGGCGGGGCCCCTGTCAGAGCGTGAATGGTTATGTAAGGAGTTCTGTTTAGTTCCTGGTCTCTACCCACTGGCTTGACTTAATCAGCACTTGGACCACATTCAGTGAATGGGAGCGCGGTGTTCAGCGCCACACTCACCCAGTCAGTCAGTCAGTCAGCGAGCCGGTTAGCAGCTGAGCAGCGCACAGTACAGAGCAGCGAGCGGGGAGAGAGAACGAGCGAGAGAGAGAGTCTGAGCACGCTTGAGAACCTAACGCAGAGGCGAGCCACTCAGCGCCGAGGACCGGCTACCTGGGCACGTCAACTCCCGCCGCGGTGCGAGTGGTCCCGGGTGGAGCAGAGCAGAGAATTGGGCAGCCCCCCCCGAGCCATGCTGCTGCTGGACGAGTCCGAGTCCTTCTCAGGTAGGTGGCGTTGGTCAGCTGCTCCGGTCGGCGTCCCGGTCGGCGTCCCGGTCGGGTCTGGTCCCCGGTGAGCGGTGCTGTCGAGAGGAGAGGGCAGCGTGATGGATGTGGAGCACAGGAAGGTGGCCGCAAAGGAATGGGCACTTTGATAGGACCACAGCGTGCTTTTAGTTACAGGGACAGCATCTGTCCTGTCGCATAGGTCTCAAGCTCTCTATTTTAGATGAGCACCTTGTGGAAGTTTGCGTCTTGCCTGCATGATTTCTGGTCCTTGTAACCAATTGATTTTTTAGATCAATAGGCAGATTATGTTGATAAAGCTCACTCTTTCCTCTCGGTTTTAGTAGGACTATTACATTTTTCTCGGTGAGGTTAGGGTCTTTCGTAGTAAATTGACAGTACAGACATACTGTACATGTGTACCTACTTACTGGTATTTGTGATGTTTTCTGTGAGAAGATAAGATTCAAGTTACCCAAACAAAAACAGGTTTTTGTGGATTATATCATGTTCAATGTTGGATGCTTCTTTAGTGGCATATATTGGATTAAAATGGCTGTACTTTCTGTTTGCAACGTTGTGCGCTACATTTTAAGTACATTGCCTTTATTTGGCTGACGCTTTTATCCAAAGCAACGTACAGTATGTGCATACAGCTACAACTACAAAACACATGCTAATTTTGTAAGAGTTATTCGTAGCCATGAACACATTAAATCCTGTTCACACAGTAAATATTGCTCTCTGACCTAACCTATGCTAAGTCAAACTAAGAGGCATGAGAAATATTCAACAAGTATTCATTTCCCTGTCACAAATTTATCAACATATTAACATGTTGCCTGATATAGTTATCTATCAGCTGGTCATAAATCTCATCTTAAAACGGGAAGGTTGTGGGTTCAGTCTGTAGCCGAGTTGCACCATGGACACGTAAGTAATACCTGTAATGTCTTGAAGGACATGGATGGGCACATGTGATGGATGGGGGGGTATGTAGCCTACTTGTCGTTGGCAGGCTTAGCTCCCAGGCTTTGGCCAGGCTGTGAGCTTCACACCTGTGAGGTAACTGTTAGTGTTCTGTTTTTGTTTTTTTTTAGTACTAGTACTTTAATGCTGTGCTTTTTTGGGTTTCTTTTAGCTGCTGTATGGATGAATGTAGACCATGGTACCAAAAGTTATTATTTACACAAAAAGGAAAATGGTCTTCATATGTTTGAATTGGCAATTTCGGAAGACCTGAAATATTAAAAGTCAAATAAATCATGGCTTACCTCCATTTTGTGAGCATTCCTGAGAGGATGAATGTGCCGCTGTGATGGAAGGGCAGCATATAGGACGGTCTGATGACGTCTCCTTTAGCAGCTGTGAGTTCTGCTGCCTGACCACTTTTTAACTCCTTGAGGGGTGTTTTCAGATGATAGATATTACAGGCTATGTAATTGTACCTGCAACAAAAAAAAAGATTTGAATTGAAGAAAAAGCTGAGCTTCAGCAGTAGTTTTATTTTTATTAATTTTTAAATTTTCTTAAAATATGTGGAGCAGTAACCTTAGTTACACAACGTGATCCAGACTTGTTATAGAACAAGTTTCCAAATATGTCCGTGCAGCTGTAATCTCCTGTCTGTGACACACTGGCCTAGTAAGAGTTCTCTGTGCTCCCTCTTCCGGGAACGCGTTTCGTAACAGTCTTTCAGCGTGTCCATGGGGGCACTGCTCATGATGGGGGGGTGGCGGGGGGCTGGGGGCTGGGGGGGGGGGGGGGGGGGGTGGTGGTGGTAAATGTTTGCCGAAGTTATACGGGGTGAAGTTTTGTATTTTTTTAATATTCTGGAATAGCTTTTAAAGAAGCAGGGGAAGTGGTGCGGGAAGTTTTTCATAGTGCTGCGGAGCTGCTGACACATGCTGATAAAGCAGCAGCCTGGGGGGACGTAAGACTGCCGGGGAAAAACAATACTCTTTATCTAAAAACGCCGTCAGCGAGGGAGGGGGCCGGGGGGGGGGCTTGCGTCACGGCCAAGGCCCCGCCGTTGGGACTGAGAGGGCACAGCGGTGCGTAGCAGCTACCCCCCCAAAAAAAGAGGGCTCGGGCACTGGACGTGCCGTTCAGCCGAACACATGTTGTGTAACTCCCAGAGCCTGCTCTTATGTAAGTGCCCCATCCAGGAGCGCCCGCAGCGGGCCAGCCTACTGAGCCAGCATCGCTGCCATATCACTGCTGGGGGTTAGGATGGGTCTCACACACACACGCGCACATACACACGCACACACACACACGCTCACACTCACACACGCTCACACTCACATTCGAATACACACGCACACACACACGCACACACGCTCACACACACACGCTCACGCTCACATTCGCATACACACGCGCACACACGCACACACACGCACACACACACGCACTCACATTCGAATACACACGCACACACACACGCATACACACGCTCACACTCACATT
Organism: Anguilla anguilla; assembly: GCF_013347855.1. Classification (NCBI taxonomy): domain Eukaryota; kingdom Metazoa; phylum Chordata; class Actinopteri; order Anguilliformes; family Anguillidae; genus Anguilla; species Anguilla anguilla. The sequence continues at coordinate 16,329,888 of NC_049211.1, read as the reverse complement.
CGAATACACACGCACGCACGCACGCATACACACGCGCACACACTCACATTCGCATACACATGCGCACGCACGCACACACACAGACACATACACTCACACAGTCACATTTGCATACACATGCACACACACACTCACTCACATTCACATACATCCACACACACACACACAAACACACACACGCATACACTCACACAGTCACATTCGCATACACACACACATGCACGTGCACACACTGTGTCGGTACCTGGAGATGGTAACTGCTCATTTGCCTAGTGCTCATGTTTTTTTCATTTAAAAATGTGGGGTTTTTTAATTAATTTTTTTAATGGCGAAACAAGTAATGTGGGTGAACAGCATCCAGAGATGTCTGCACATTATATTGGTTGTGATTATTTATTAATTAATTAATTTATTTTACTCTTTTAAGGCCCAGGGTAATATCTGTTTTGTTTATATTCTGAAAGGAGACTCATCACTAGTGGATTTGATTTGCTCTTTGAATTGCAAATTGTACATCACTTATTATTACTAATGCTAAGTGCTTTATTCTGTATGTTTTATCACTCTACAATCTGAATACGGTGACCTTGAATGCACTATCCACCCCTCTAAACTGCAGGTTTCTGGCTGGCTCATATTACCTCTCTTTTCCATTTCAACGCGTGGATCGGAAAGAGGTCAACAGCCATTTGAAATGTAAATTCAGATTGCTGTCTCTTCGGCTGAATGTCAAATACGACCGCAATTTACTGTGAAAAGTCGTGCATTTATGCAGAAGAATGCAAACCTAATCAGCTGAATAGTGTGCAAATGATCAAAAGTTCAGCTTTGTTTTTAGAGCTCGAATAGAAATATGAAGCTAGGTATTAATTTCTCGCCCATTATCCGTCCAGCAGTGAATGAGTTGCATAACCAGAACGCGTTTGTTCCCTAACGGCTGAGACCCTGAAAGGTGGCAGCGCTATTGAGCCCAGGGGAGTATTGAACAATTCTTACATCACTTCGGGCAATTAGCAATTATTTGAAAAGAACCAAAGCCTGAGTGCTCTTTGGAGTAAATAGCGGCCAATTATTGAAGATGATCTTTGGATCCACGGTGGATATACTTGCACGAATGCTACAAGATGAATAGTTTTCTTTTGTGTTAGGCTGGCAGTTAGCTCAGAGGTGCAGCTCTAGGCAGCCTGGTAGGAAGATAATGTGGTAATTGTGATTTGGCAACGGAAAACACTGAGGCTGCAGTTAAATGCATTGGCTTTGAGCCAGTGTTAAAGGAATAGGCGCTTCATCTTGCACCTGCCCCATTTCAGAACTTTGGTAGCCGGACTAGTTTTGTGTCGGTTTCATGTAGTCTTACGACGTTACAAAGTGTGCGCCCGAGGACACAGCTAAGTTAAACAAATGAAACTAGTTTGACTGGTGTTAGTCAGACCTTTAGCTAGTCAAGTATAGGTTAGATTTGGTCATCAGTATTGAACCCGTTGTATGGGAAATTTTCACATCTTGCGAGAGAACGATTTGGGTTTTTTTAAAAATCTCTTTGACCTTAAGCTGTGAAGGGAACAAAAGGGTTAGGCCTACATTTCACTGAATGTATGAATCGCCCTTTCAGCAGTGGCCCCATGGACCTGTTTGGAGTCGGTCCAGATTAAACCTCACTAACCCGCCCAGAGGTACCAGTAGTTCCACCGTGTGCTGCTGATCTGGTGTTTCTTGCCGAATGCCTTTGAACTCAAAGGGACCTCAGGTCCTGTTGTGGGTTATTTTTTATTTTTTTTTACAGTGAAGATAATCAAATCATTGCAGTTCTTTTGTTTGGCATAGAAGGTTTATATCCCATTCATTTGTACTTCCGCAGAGGTGACTAAATATAGGTTTAAGCCCTCCCTTAGAGGAGCACATGACCTCCAAATCTCCTGGATATGAATGTTTGTTAGAATCCCATCCCATCCCCTCGCCCACCCGCCCGTTATACACTTTTACTCTGATATGTATACCGCTTTAGGGCACCTGTGTACTGTGCAAGCTTTATAAGGATCAAAATAAAATCAATGATAGCCAGATGAAGGTAAAGGGGTTCTCCCAGCCCCTGTCTGTGGGGATAACACAGGACCAGCGCGTGCCCCGTTGAATTTCCGCTAGTGTGGTTCTGTAACTCTGCTTTGTGCTCTTCCGTCATTTATCCACGAGAAATAGGGAGCGGTTCAGCTGAGTCATTGACTGATCAGATTAGTGCCTTTGTGGAAAATCATTTCAGAAGGTCGTCTTTCAGAACGCGAGCAGTCATCTAGAACTCACCACAAATTCAGGGCCAAAAATCCTCAAGTTGCACAGATGCAAAATGAATCGGTGAACGTGATATTCGTGTTTGTGGATTGCAGACTGGGCAGTGTGATGTCATGTGGTCTGCTGCCTTGATATAATAAATTGAGAGCGCAGGACCTGGCCCAGGGCCTGTTCCTGTCCGGTGGCGGACGGTCCTTGTGGTCGTGGGGAGAAGGTGCGCCCTGTGTGTCTGTGTGCAGGCTCTGGTTTAACAGCCGGTTGTAGTAAAGTGCGGTTCTGTTCATCAGACTGAGGGTAATCTCCTTACTATGGCTGTAGAGTCGGTTAGGCTTGCCAACAGAAGCCAATTTTCATTTATTTTTTGTTTGTTTGTTTTTTTGGCGGTAAATCAAGGGTAGGTCGGAAGTTCACATTGTTGATTTTGGGACAGAATTCTTTGCAAACGAGTGTGCATTCCGCCTGCTTTTCCCTCTCATTCACTTGCCCGTCTCATTAAAAGAAGCTCCTTGTTTATGCTCTTTTTGCCAGATTGTCTGTTGTGATCCGGTCTCGGTCACTGCCCTACAAGAGGACACGCTGCCCTCGCTAATGGGGCCTGAGGCTGGCCTGCCTCTCAGTGTCCCGTTTGTGTTGCGCTGGGGGACCTACGAAGAGACGCTCACACCCTGCGCGTGTGGCCCCCTTCGAGCCCCGCCAGCCCCCACAGCCCCTGCCAGACAAGTGTCAACACAGCCCTGCTGCTCCAGTGGTCATCCGGACCGGTTGTGTAACGCGCTGAGGGGGGCAGCGTCAGCAGCGTGGTGTAAACACGCTGCAGATATGTGGGTCAGGAATACCTGAGAGTCTTCGCTCGTTTGCGTCAAATTTTTTAGGCGCCGTCACGCTCAGAAATTGTGCTAAGGGAACTGCCGGTTGAAGTGTTGTTCCTCTGTGCTTGTTGAAAAACTGGGACATGTTGGCACTCCTGTTGTTAAGGTACTTGCGGCAGTTCCTCAAGCCAATAATGTAGCCTTTCACTCAAGAATTCCTCCTGGATGGATTTGTTGGGAAAAAGAACGGGCGAAAAGTGCTTATGTCACAGAGCAGCCTCTCCGGGACATCACGGCTGAAGGAGGCGGCGTAGCTGGTACGCTGCCTGTGCCAAGCAGTGATGCAAATCTGGGGACTGGAGCCTGCCCTCCTCCATGTTCTGTTCCCTGCGCTCGCTTTAATTGTCTGAGCGTACGCAAATGGAAAGCACCGCAACTGTGTCACAGCCCTGGCATGACGCTCGCGCTATGAAGTGGCGTTATATAAATGCCGAGCGTACCCTGGTTACGCAACCCGTGGCTCCTGGGAGACTGCCTCCCTCTCCTCTGGGTCCGGCGCTCTGCGATAAGGAGGAGCCGCCGCTGCGAGAGCGGGGAGCCAGCCAACCGGAGCCGTCTCGCGGTAACGCCGCTCTTCCTGGAGGAAGGAGTATGTAGATTACTCTGAAAACCGAGCCGTTAAAAAAACACACACAAAAAAAAACTGGCCCACATTCCTATGGCTTCTGGAGAAAATTAGGCTGGAAGTGCTCTGGTTCTTTATGTTCGGGGTCTGGGGAACTGTTATCCTCAAATGCCTTCAGCTTCAACCCCTAGGTACACTGCCATTTGCCTGCTGAGAACGTTCTGTTTTTTTGGGCGTTTTTTTTCTTTGGTTGTTTTTAAGTGGCGGCCTCACTGAACAGATAGCTGTTATTTATGAAGCCGAATGGAGCATTTACTTAATGGATTGCAGAATGTATTAGTTTTAGAGTACGGTTTGTTCTTTCAATCTAACCTGGGGTTCAGTTTTGCTACAAGAACATTTCCCCAGTGCTTTTTTTTTGTGCTGTGCTGATGGTGATAATGACTGTTCTGTTTATATTTGAGAATAATTGGGCGAAAAATGTTCAATCTTTTAGGTGCTATTTATTATTTTAACTTTATTATTTAATTAACGTGCGGGCTGTGAAAGTCTGTCATGCAATTCCCACCTCCTGCTCATTATTAGCGCCGTTAGCTGCATGCCTCGGTCCTGCTGATCACCGTCAGGAGGAGGGGGAGAAGGAGAGAGAGAGCCCCCCATTCCCCCCTCCCGCCCACAATGTTTTAGGTTCCGATGGTTTCCAGTTTCCTGGTCCTCAGAAAGCAGTAAAATGGAACCTTCTTTTGATTATGTAATGATGTGTTATGTAACGCAGTCATTGCCTGTCCCCTTGTGTATGGAGTCTGGTAGAACTAGGAGGACTTCCTCCTGCTACTGTGAGACTGCATTCAAAGAGCACCTGGACTCTCTAGCGGTCTCAAACGGCCAAAAACCCCCATATTGTAATTCCACATTCAGACAGGGTACGTTTCCCTTGTGCCGGGCTGAAGTGGATCAGACACAGAGAAAGCAGAGAAATCTGAAGGTGTGGGTCAAATGAAATTTGAGAGTAGATTCTGCTGAGGTCTAATGTTCCAGGCTGTCCTGTAGGCTACATTCCAGCCAAACTGCAGGGTTTCCGACCGAACGCAGTTCTTGGGTTCTGTCCTCCGCGTGTGCAAGTCACCCAAAGAAACTACACCTACAGGAGAAATGACTAGACCCACAAAGCAAAGCGCATGATGGCGGTACGTTTAGAAGAAATAAAGTGAACCAAAGAGCCAAAGCTGTTCTCAAACCTCGTTCTGTTTGTGTTTGACTTTATTAATGACTTATTAATAATGCATCACAGGTACAGAAAAATCATTTAACTGAAGTAGAAAAATGTCTAATCGCTGGATTTTTTAAAGAGCATCTTGGACTTTTATCAGTATGGTTATAGTTTACTATCTGAATCTAATTGATTAATTTAAGTGGTCTTGGGGGAGAAGTGTATGTTTTTCAGAATCAGCCCCTGTGAGTGTCCTTAGCCCAAGGAAACTATGAAATGAATAGACTGTGGAAATGTTGATGTATGTAGTGCTTACAATATGTAACTAGGCACTTTCAGAGAACACCCCTCAGATTTTTTTAAAATGGGATTCAAAAATCCAAAAAAATAACTGTTCTCTTATTCTTTGTCTGGTTTCTTCTCAAACAAGATACATGTTCATGTGAACATATGTAGCCAACTACAGCTTTGGTATCTTTGGTATGAAACTTCATGTTATCTATGAAAAATGTTTTTTTGATTGTGATTCGTTTGCATTTAGTTTGTCTGGTCACAGTTGTACCCACTACTGATGGTTTTATGGTTTATGTTGGAGACATACGGGACATTGGCTGGTCTTGACCCGGTCCACGTGTTTTTCGTGTTGAGCCTTTCACACGTAACCAAAACCCACTGAACCTGGCAGCCGTCCCACAGTGTTCCTTTGTCAGGTGGGAGGGGTGTCTGCGCTGGGAGAAGCTTACAGGTGCTATTAATAAGACTGTGGCGATGCGCTTACGTAAGGCCCTCTGGTGGAAGGGCCCGGTCCCAGAACAGAGAGGAGCCGGAATGGCGTCCCGCGCCCCAGTTATTGCCCATCGTCCCGGCCCCTGGCGTCCTGGCAGGGAGCGGCCGCGCCCGCCTCCCCCTGGCCGCGGGCCAGCCTCCCTGCATTTCAGGAATAGTTATGTAAGTGTTCTTCAGGGCGACGGCGGGGAATAAGCAGCAGGGATGAATAATGAAGCGTCTCTTACCCGCGCGCGCGACGCGCTTCTCGGGGGCAGAACGAAGCGCGCGCGCTTTCGGGGCGCGCCGCTCTTCAGGAAGGCGCGCGGCGTTCCGTCCGAGCCGCGGCTACCCCCGGGAGCCCGGAGGGGAAATATAAACCCTTCGTCGTTTTCGGTCGCAGTCGTCGCAGTCGTTCAGAAACGACTTTGTGCAGATGGGTTGATTGGTGTGCTTTATGTAATTTGTTTATTGATGAATCACTCCTCTGCTCTCCCACACGTTATATAAGTTAGTCGCCCGTCTCCCTCCGCCGCCATGTGAGGTGTGTGTTTGGCGTCTCTCCGCGTGTTGCGCGCCAGGGCAGTTAATCCCCCCGGCCCTCCTCCGGGCGGTGAATTTGGGGGGCAGTCAGGAGGGGGAGGGGAGCAGGGGGTGGCACTGGCTGTTTGCACTGTAACCTTGACGGTGAGCAATCCCATCTGCACACCCAGCCAGGCAGCGCTCTGGCCCCACAAATGCTCTTCATTTCATAAGCGCTAAATATTTATGAGGGCTTGCATAACACACCGCAGCCAGGCATTTGTCTTTAGATTTGTGGGGAAACCCAGAAGGTGTCACATGGACTCTTGTTCACTGTGTACTTCCATACTCTTCTAAGTATATTTGGGGGCGTCTACATCTTTAAGTGTGTGTGTCCATTTATTAGTTGAATTATACACATACTATCTGGCTGAGTGCTATAGCTGTATAACTCTGCCAGCTGGACAAAATACTTTTATACACATTACAAAGGTGAACCTCATGATGGAATGAAGGAAGGTTTTACACTGTGGGTGTTCTTTAACAGTTCTATACTGTAAGCTACAATGATGGCTAACATTATATCAATCAGTTATTTCATGTGAAAGTCTGAAAATTTGAGGGTGAATAAAACACTTCAAACTATAATTAACCTAAGATTTTAAGTTTGTTTAAGTATCATTTTTGCATTGGTAATATGTGTCCCATTTTCCAGCTATTTCTTTGCGCATTACAGGAGTGAAGATAAATTAGGGCTTATCTTTAGGTTGTGTACCGTGTTCACACCTGCCTCTGTTGTCCCATTTTCCAGCGTCCATCTTGTCCTGACCCAGCCTTTAATAAACGTGTGGTTCTGTCTTTCTCTTCCTGCAGACCAGCCTCAGGGCACCCCTTTCAGTGCAGAGAATGAAGCCCAGGGAGGGGACAGCTCGGGGTGGCAGTGCACCCCGCCATCTACCTCACCGTCGGGGGAGCCCCCTTCGCGCCCCTCGTCGCGCCCCCCCTCCCATCCCGACAGCCACAGTCCCAGCCCCAGCCCCAGCCCAAGCCCAAGCCCCAGTCCCAGCCCCAGTCCTGTACCTCCCGGCAGCACCAAGAAGAGAACCTCCAAGCCCGCCCACATGAGGAGGAACATCCGGTACGTTCTCTCACCCGCTAACCCTGCCCAGGGACTAAGGGGGGGAGGGGGTTTGTTTATTCTGTCTGCCAGCTAGTCAGCAGTTCTCTGTGTGGGATTTCTCTCCTGTTAATGTAATGTAGACTAGACCTTTAGACTCAAGCAGACTCGCCCTAACACACATTCCCGCCATTAAAATTCTCATTTACCCCTGCAGTCCGGCGCGAGGGAGCAGTCAGTGGGCTTGAATGCCTGAGAGTGTGTTTGAGTCATAAGTGAAACGCATGTGGTGGCTTGTGAACACGCTCCTGTTTCCCATGTAGAAAGCTCCTGAGAGAGCACCAATTGGAGGCAGTAACCAAAGCTGCCCAGCAGGAGGAGCTGGAGAGGCGGAAGCGGCTGGAGCAGCAAAGAAAGGATTTCCCAGTGCCTCACCTCCCCGAATTCCTCCCAGGTGAATAAATGGATGCGCGCACCGTCTGACTAGTTCACTTTGGGCCACAGGGATTGTTTCTACACACCAGTAGTAAGGAGGGACTTGAATTGCAGTGCCAACCACGGTGGGGCCCAACGGTGTCGGCCAGATGGTCCATAGCTCCCCCCTACCCGTGTGTACTGGGCTGACCTCAGGCAGACGGATAAAAAAATTGGCCAGAACTTTATGTATTTTCCACTCATTTAAAAAAAATACTGCTAAGCCCATACGTAGTTATTTTGCTGGCGAAGCACTCTGAGTTGGCAGCCCTTCAGCGCTTTTCTCTCTCTCTCTCTCTCTTTTCATTTTTCTTATTAACCACCTTCTCTCTTCCCCTGTCTTCCCCCCTTTCCTCTCTCTTGTTTTCCGTGTGAAGGTGTCTTGGGCTCGGGGGAGGTCTCCCAGAGCTCCTCGGCCCATGTGGCCAAGCAGGAGGTGATCTGCCTGGACACCAGCAACAGCAGCGCCAGCGCCAGCGAGGACGACACCAAGGGACCGGCGGCCCGCGCCATCAAGGACGGTGAGCGCCCCCCCCCCCCCCCCCCCCCCCCCGAGCGCCACAGTAACTCATCGATTGCACGTTAACACATCGGTCGCACACTAACACATCGGTCGCACGTTAACACATCGATCGCACGTTAACACATCGATCGCACACTAACACATCGGTCGCACAGTAACACATCGATCGCACAGTAACACATCGATCGCACGTTAACACATCGATCGCACGTTAACACATCGATCGCACACTAACACATCAATCGCACGTTAACACATCGATCGCACACTAACACATCGGTCGCACACTAACACATCGATCGCACAGTAACACATCGATCGCACGTTAACACATCGATCGCACACTAACACATCGATCGCACACTAACACATCGATCGCACAGTAACACATCGATCGCACAGTAACACATTGATCGCACAGTAACACATTGATCGCACAGTAACACATCGATCGCACAGTAACACATCGATCGCACGTTAACACATCGATCGCACGTTAACACATCGATCGCACGTTAACACATCGATCGCACACTAACACATCAATCGCACGTTAACACATCGATCGCACACTAACACATCGGTCGCACACTAACACATCGATCGCACAGTAACACATCGATCGCACGTTAACACATCGATCGCACACTAACACATCGGTCGCACACTAACACATCGATCGCACAGTAACACATCGATCGCACAGTAACACATTGATCGCACAGTAACACATTGATCGCACAGTAACACATCGATCGCACGTTAACACATCGATCGCACGTTAACACATCGATCGCACGTTAACACATCGATCGCACACTAACACATCGATCGCACACTAACACATCGATCGCACATTAACACATCAATCTCACATTAACACATCAATCGCACACTTCAGTCTCTGACCCAAGTACACTGTCAGTCCTTACAGCTGAACACATTTCAGGTCACCTATTTATTATTATTCTTTGAAGTGACCCATACTATAACATAAAACATGTTTTGTCATTAGTTTTCAAAAGGCGGGAGAGAGAAGGAGCGTCTGAGGGGACATTTGTGATGTGCGAGTGAAAGGATTTGGGCTAGCCTAAAGATTTTGGTCTGAATAGCGCGTACCGTCTTCAGACTGTAACGGCATTTCGTCATTACACTGGTTACACTGGCTGTCGTATGCTCTAAGGCCTCACTGCACACAGTTTATGAGGCGCTGTTGATAAAAGTCTGGGAAACTGTAGAGATGGATGAATACCTAATATTCCAAAACAGAAAATTCTTCAATGAATTAGAGGAAGAATGATGGGAAAAATATCCACATGGAAAATGAATTAAACTGTGGCTATTGAATAAGCAAATGAATTCAAATGAATTGTGGCTATAGGGAAGGGTATAAGTGTCATTAATCCTGATTACATACCAGTTACCAACATGCTGACATTTTACCCAGGTTATATAAGCAGTCTCTAGACTGTAATCCTGCTTGTATAACCGCCCATTCAATGGAGTTGCATAACTGCTCTCTCTCCCTCTCTCTGTCTCCCTTGCTCTTGTTTTTTTATTTTTCATCATTGGACGTATAATGGACCAACCTCAAGCTTTTGTAACTTATGTCACTAAATGTCAGGGGCAAAATTGTGTCTGTCACCAGAAACCGAGTTTGTCAGTACACATGGCCTAAGACTATTGAAATGCCATCATCATCTCATGAGCAGATGTTTGCTTGACAAAGTTCTGTCATTCAGCCAATCATATTTGACAGTTTTCTGTGGAAATAATGTGCAGATTCAGAGCACATCACAGAGGAGTGGCTGTAATAGACAACAAAGGGGCTCCCCAGTGATGTCATCACCCAGGCGGGAGCAAAATGATGAAACAAAAACAGCACAAACAAAAATTCAGTTCGAACTAAAACCCAGTGCATCATGGGAGGGAGTGGGTGGTATTGAACAGTACAGACGCAGTTTGCAGCGTACAGCAGGCAAGCTCCGGTTCTCATGGCTACGCTTCCCCCCGCCCCCCAGATGTCATCGAGCTCAGTTCTGGGGAGGACGACGCTCTCCAGACCAGCCAGTCCATCGAGGACGACGACGACGACAGGGCCACGCCCGGCACGGAGGAGAGCAGCGGGGCCCACGTCAACGACGCCCTCAACCAGCCCGACGCCCAGGGCCGAGTTCTGGTCAACATCAACCACCCCGCCAACGAGAAGGACCTCTTCCTCGCCCCGCAGCTGGCTCGCGCGGTCAAGCCGCACCAGGTACGAGCCCCCCGCCCCCGCCTGCCCCCCCACCCCACACGTCTCGCTCCCAAACGGCCCCTAGCTTAGCGCTTTCTGCACCTCCAGTAGAACTGTGATCGTGAATGAGTCTGTTTGCCATTCATTTCTTAAGCCTTTGAGTTAACCCACTTGGAAGTAACCCAAAACTCTCCTCCCCCCCCCCCTTCTCAGATCGGCGGGATCCGCTTTCTCTACGATAACCTGGTGGAGTCTCTGGAGCGCTACGGGAACAGCAGCGGCTTCGGCTGCATCCTGGCTCACAGCATGGGCCTGGGCAAGACCCTGCAGGTCATCTCCTTCATCGACATCCTCCTGCGTCACACCGAAGCTCACACTGTGCTGGCCATCGTCCCTGTAAGAGCCCCGCCCACCACGCTTCCGCCCTCTCTCTCTCTCTCTCTCTCTCTCTCTCTGCGAGAGGGAGGTGTTTCTGTGCTCCCGCGGGAGACCAAAGATCTTTCCCGCAGTAATGGTTAACTTGACTTTTTGACGAGGAGCGGCAGTACTGGAGTTTTATCGTCTCTCTAATCTCTGTCCTCCAGGTGAACACGCTGCAGAACTGGCTGGCGGAGTTCAACCTGTGGCTGCCGGCCCCGGAGGCCCTGCCCCAGGACAACGACCCCAACAACACCGCGCCCCGCCCCTTCAAGGTCCACATCCTCAACGACGAACACAAGTGAGCAGAGCCACGCGTCTCCCTCGCGTCTCCCTCGCGTCCCCCTCGCCTCTCCCTCGCCTCTCCCTCGCGTCTCCCTCGCCTCTCCCTCACTGCCGGGTGCTCGGGGTTCTCCGCTTCGCCGCTAAACGTCAAGATAATGTTTCTGGAGTGCGCTTCTCTCTCAGACGAGAGCGTCGCGGTGGAGCGTGAAGGCAGTCGACCCGCTGACCCCGTGCGCTAGTGAACACAGCTCTTCTGCTGGCACACTGCTGCTGCAGTGCATTCAAGCCCCTGGTTCTCTCACTCCATACACCTACCCAGCTGGGTTTGCTTTCATTGCTTACTTGCTAACTACACTGTGATGATACACTGTGGTAGTCTCACATTATTTGAGTGGAACTTGGGCTTTACCTGTCCAGATCCTCCTTACTCAGTGTGGTAATGGTGTGTGGAGTGTGTGGTATGGCTTGTGAAGTGCACCAGGGACTGACCCGTCTCTGGGGTTGCAGGACCACAGCTGCCCGGGCCAAGGTGGTGGGCGACTGGTCGGCGGAGGGCGGGGTGCTGCTCATGGGGTACGAGATGTACCGGCTGCTGTCGCTGAAGAAGAGCTTCGTCGCAGGCAGGAAGAAGAAGTCCAAGAAGCCCACGGGCCCCGTCATCATCGACCTGGATGAGGAGGACCGGCAGCAGGAGCTGCTGAAGGGTAGGCACATTTACAATGGCGTCAGCACACTGCAGGGTCACCCATGACACGCTATGACTAACATCATAGTTCCTCAATGCATTGCCTTAGTTTTGACAACATGCCCACCCTGGCCTGTGATTACCTAGACCAGACTCTGGAGTCTGACCAGTGGAGTTCTTTTCACCATTAATTTCCTGCCGCGGGTTCCACAGGAATCGAGAAGGCCCTGTCGCGGCCCGGGCCGGACGTCGTGATCTGCGACGAGGGCCACCGCATCAAGAACTGCCACGCCAGCACCTCGCAGGCCCTGAAGAACATCCGGTCGCGGCGGCGCGTGGTGCTCACCGGCTACCCCCTGCAGAACAACCTGATCGAGTACTGGTGCATGGTGGACTTCGTCCGGCCGGACTTCCTGGGCACGCGGCAGGAGTTCAGCAACATGTTCGAGCGGCCCATCCTGAACGGGCAGTGCATCGACAGCACGCCGCAGGACGTCCGGCTCATGCGGTACCGCAGCCACGTCCTGCACAGCCTGCTGGAGGGCTTCGTTCAGAGGTGAGACCCGGCTTAATGTATCACGCTTTCAAGAGCATTCGCATTCCAAGACTAGGTTTCAGCTGCTGCTGAATGCGTATTTATTTAGCTATTTGCTCAGCAAATACCATTATTTAGGGCGACTTATGTAACTTATAAACATGTGGTCTATTTATAGAGCTGGGTATGTACGGAAGCAGGTCAGGTTGAGTACTTTTCTCAAAAGGACCACAGCATTAGCCTGGAAGCTCGACCCTGTGTTCCGTTAAGGGCCGCATAGTTAAGGACCTGCTCTTTCTGGTATTGCTCTTTTTTCCTAATTGAAACCCATTGCAAATGGGAGCATTCAGAGTGGGGTGAGACCTCTCACCGTTGGCCTGTATGACGTCTGTGCCTCTCACTGACAAGGTCTTGTGAGAAAAACAAGGCACGATTTGTTGAATAAGGAAAGGGGTAATCCAATCAGTGGAACTCAACCCCTTCATTACCAACATGACATTCCACAAATCCACAAAGGACCATTCCCAGACTAATCATTGCTAGCTCGCTAGCAGTGTGGCTGAGCGTTCGCTTGCCAGGCTACGCCTCTTAGTGCAGGCAGACTGATAGTTTTTTGTGTTTCTGATGATGTGTGTGTTTGTGTATATATGTGTTTGTCCGGATAGCTTAGCTTTGATCCTCATACTTTGTTGGTAGCTGGTTTGCTGCTGGTGTTAAAACTTCCTGCCTTTGTTTGCAGGCGAGGTCACGATGTACTGAGAACCCACCTTCCCTCCAAGGAGGAGCATGTGATCCTGGTCCGGCTGTCGCCAGTCCAGCGGGCGCTCTACACCCAGTTCATGACCCGCTTCCGGGAAGCAGGGAACAGCGGCTGGCTGGGCCTCAACCCCCTCAAGGCCTTCTGCGTCTGCTGCAAGGTGAGCTGGAAGAGGACCGCTGCCCTTAGAGACCGCTGCCCTTAGAGACCGTTGCCCTTAGAGACCGCTGCCCTTAGAGACCGCTGCCCTTAGAGACCGTTGCCCTTAGAGACCGCTGCCCTTAGAGACCGCTGCCCTTAGAGACCGTTGCCCTTAGAGACCGCTGCCCTCAGAGACTGCTGCCAGTTAAAGACCACTGCCCCCAGAGACCACTGCCATTTAGAGACTGCTGCCAGTTAAAGACCACTGCCATTTAGAGACTGCTGCCCCCACAGACTGCGGCCCCCTGAGACCTCTGCCTTTAGAGCTTGTTCAGGGCACTTAAGAAATACACAGTCAAAACAATTCACCTTATATAAACTCTGAAAATGTGTAGATGAGGGAATATGGAGCCTTTGCATCCCAGTGGAGGTTCCAGAATAGCAGGTTAGTGCTCACCTGTAGGTGTGAGACTGTATGTCCTAAGAGATGTGCATGTGCTTCTCTGCAGATCTGGAACCACCCGGATGTCCTGTATGAAGCTCTGCAGAAGGAGAACCTGGCCAATGAGCAGGACCTGGACTTGGATGACATCACAACCACAGGCAACAACCGCTGCAATGCGCCCAGTCTGAAGGGCAAGCCCAGCGACTCCGCCAACAGCAAGTTCATCGCAGGCATCAATCTGGGCTCGATGCAGGAGAGAGCGAACCAAGTCATCACTTACGAATGGGTACGCCGCAAGAGCGCGTGAGCACGTCCGCCTGCCCATCGGTGGGCACATGCGTGTGAAACAAAGTGGGGTAGGATCATTAACGCTGTCCCTGTCCCTCCCTCCCTCCCTCAATCCCCCTCTCTCTCAGGCGAAGGATATCATGAGTAACTACCAGACAGGCATCCTGGAGAACTCGGCCAAAATGCTGCTGCTCTTCCACCTGATCGACGAGAGCGTTAGAAAGGGAGACAAGATCCTGGTGTTCAGGTGAGCCGCCTTCATGGATTTACAGCAGTAGCCCACAGCCCCAACCCCTTTTCCATCAGTACCATACAGCGGCCTGTTCCAGCTGCGCTTGGGTCCGCTCCCCTTTCAGTTTCAACACTCTCGATCTTGATGCTATGGAACTGTCGCTGTGTGCCTTTGACATGAACACTTCTCTCTGGGCCAGTGCTGTAGTGACCTTGTGTGTGTGTGTGTGTGTGTGTGTCTGCGATCCTCACAGTCAGAGCCTGTCCACGCTGTCAGTCATCGAGGAGTTCCTGGCCAAGAGGCCCATGCCACCTATCAGAGGTGCTGAGGGCCCGAGCCAAAACTGGGTCCGCCACTCCAACTACTACCGTGAGTGTTCCCGAAATGCCCCTGCAGAGCACGTCCTGTGCCCCGGCCGCGTTGGGTCTGCCCGTCCTCTCGCCTCCTGGATCTGCCACATCCAGTGTCTCCCGTAACCTAGAAACTGCTGCAGTGAATATGTTCCCTTAAAAGCTCTGCCAGAGAGTCTCTGTTGCCTAGTGACACTCTCAGTTCACTGTCCAGGCACGCTGTCACTTTTATTCTCTTTTATCGCCCCCTGCTGGACATTTAAGCAGAAGTCCAAAACATCGCACTTTCATTGTCTTTGTTTGGTTAAAGACTCAGAACTTATCGCCCGCTGTAATTGAATAGTCTGGAAGGTGGGAAATTGGGAAATGCAGAAAGACAATTTTGTGCAGTATTCTGAAGTGGTGAAGACTAGTTGTTGGAGTGGGAGGGCTTTGCTGGGACCACTTCTGTACATTTTAATCAGACACTTAACTCAAATGCATATTCCAGCGGGTGTATTAAAGGGTGACATTAAATATAATGCGCATATAATGTGATAAAATAATCCATAGTAATGGGGCACTGAAGTAACTGTGGTGCTTTAGTCTGAGTAGATCAGGGTCCAGGGGCTCCTTAACTGGAATTGCATGCGATTAATCACAGGGCTGGATGGAAGCACATCGACCTCGGAGAGAGAGCGGCTCATCAATCAGTTCAACGACCCCGCGAACAACACCGCCTGGGTTTTCCTGCTGTCTACCAGGTCAGTGTGTACCGTGTGCATGCACACAGATACGCATTCGCACGCACTCCTGCTGGCGCTCGCACACACACGCCCTCGTTACCTCTCTCACTCACACATTCACTTGGTGAACATGAAGCAGCCTGGCGTTGGGGCTCACTGTCCCTATGGCGTCCACAGGGCGGGCTGCCTCGGGGTGAACCTGATCGGAGCGAACCGCGTGGTGGTGTTCGACGCCTCCTGGAACCCCTGCCACGACGCGCAGGCCGTCTGCAGGGTGTACCGCTACGGCCAGAGGAAGGCCTGCCACATCTACCGCCTGGTGTGTGACTTCACCCTGGAGAAGAAGATCTACGACCGGCAGATCTCCAAGCAGGGCATGTCAGGTGAGACGCAGAGGGCAGTGCTCAGTGTCTCTTTAGAGGCTGGAGTTCTCCTATACCCTTTGAAGAGTTGGGTTTTTTTGGATTGTTTTTTCAAAAGTCAGTATTCCAACTCCCTTGCTTTCAGTTTCCAGTAGTGACTGTAACATCAGCATTATAATGTTCAGTTACGAACATTCTAATCTGTTGGGTCTTAAACTAGCACTTTGTTTCACTTTCAGTTGCCAACACCGCAGTAACGTGCTTGCAGCTGAACCTGCCGAGCCTTCAGTTGAACCTGAACAGTTGAACCTGGTGCGCAGATGGAGTGCGTGACGTGTCTCCCTCCCCCTCTCTTAGATCGTGTGGTGGACGACCTGAACCCTGTGCTGAACTTCACACGCAGGGAGGTGGAGTCGCTGCTGCACTTTGTGGAGGAGGAGCCTGACCCGGCCGGGGTGCAGGTGAACTGCCAGAACGAAATGGAGGACGTCATCCTGCAGGCCTGTAATCTCTACCCCCAGCTCATCACCAAGGTACGCACGCGCGTGCGCACACACACACACACACACACACACACACACACACACACACACACACACACACACACACACACACACACACACACGCCGACACCTGTTCATTTTCGTCAATGTAGTCTGTGAACAGGCTGCTTGCTGATTAATTCATGAGCGCAGTCCTGTTTTATTATTGATGACTCTGGTTGTTGTAGCGCTGTGTGTTTGAGCTCCAGTGTGTTAGAGCTCGAGTGTGTTTGTCCCACCAGCACCCCTTCCACCACGAGTCTCTCCTCATGGACCGAAAGGAGATGAAGCTAACCAAAGCTGAGAAGAAGGCTGCCAAGAAGAGCTACGAGGACGAGAAGCGGGCGTCTGTGCCCTACACCCGCCCGTCCTACGCCCACTACTACCCCGCCAGTGACCAGAGCCTCACCAACATCCCCGCGTTCAGCCAGCGCAACTGGTACATCCCCGAGGAAATGCTCTTTATCCCACACCTCCACTTCGCTCACATGCTCTCTATAGTCCCTTATTATGACTATTGCCCAATTTTCAGTCTCCAAACATTCACCACTACACCGTTACAGTCTCAGTATTTCCCGCTTGCACTATGGATTTTTCAAATGTGCCATTTGCTATATTTATAAACGACCAACTAATTGTATATGTAAGTTACGTTCTAAATACCCTCTCCCACCTTCTCCCGCTGACCAGGCGCCCCCCTCCTCGGCCAGACGAGAAGCCGGTGGCCAGCGTTCGCCCGGTCCAGTCCACGCCCATTCCCATGATGCCTCGGCAGGTACCCCTGGGCCCTGGCGCCTCATTGGCCAGCTCCAGCACAGGTGTCAACTTCCCTGTCAACTACCTGCAGAAAGCCGGGGTCTTCGTGCAGAAGATCGTCACGACCACAGGTATGACTGCTGGACTTCAACATTAACACTGTGCATGTAGCTGGCTCCTCCCATCTTTCATTCGATCTAAGAGCCTCTGCTGTCTTTTCCCAGACATTGTGATTCCCGGAACGAACAGCTCGGCGGACGTCCAGGCACGCATCAGCGCCGGCGAGAGCATCCACGTGATCCGGGGAACCAAGGGTACGTCTCCTGAGACCTGCGTGTGCATCTTCTCAACCATGCCCGTTTCACCATTTTCACTACCCCTCACTATACTACTGCACTCCGCTGTATTCGTACACACTTAGAACAACCATCTGCAGCTTTTGGTAAAAGCATTTACCATTAATCTACTTTAACCGCTCACCCATGTTCACACTCACACCATAACTATTTACTCACTGGTATCGTTTACCATCCACGTCTCCTGAACTATACCCATGCACCGGCCATAGCTGTTCACTTTAACTTATCTTTCCACATTCAGATCTGTCTACCTCGCACATCTATGGTCTCCATACACCCACTCCTCTCCCAGCACTGAGAGCTCTGCTCAGCGTCCTCATTGTGTCTGGATCCATGATTAATTCTCCTCTATTTTTGGTGCTCGGCATCGCTGGGTCCTGTGCTGTTAAATCAGCCTCAGCGCAAGCGTTTTCTCACCAGAGCCGCTCTTTTGACCTGCACACAGGGACCTACATCAGAACGAGCGACGGGCGGATCTTCGCCATCCGAGCCGCCGGGAAGTCCCGCCCGGGGGAGGAGAGCTCGTCCACGCCCAGAGGTGCTGCTCCTTAGACCCGCACTTTTACAAGTTTAAGAGCTATAACATACACTATATGGCCACAAGTGTGTGGACACCTGACATCCAACTTCTCATCCAAAATTATGGGCATGAATATGGAGGTGGTCCAACTTTTCCTGCTATAACGACCTCCACTCTTCTGGGAAGGCATCATAGTAGATGTTGGAGCATTGCTGTAGTGATTTGCTTCCATTCAGCCAGGAGAGCATTAGTGAGGCCAGACACTGATTGGGCTGATAGTTTTGGTCATATAGTGTACTTACTGTATTTGGAGTCTTCCACATGCACGGTTGTGTGGAATGGCTTTTTATACTATGGAATGCAGCCTGGCCTAATTCGCTTGACTTCTGAAGATAACGGCATGAAGTGACACCTGCTTTGCAGGTCCCTCTGGTTTCCACAGCGACACTAACTCCCTCCCAACCCCCCTCTCTGTCCCCCCTCAGACACTCAGAGGTCATCCGCGGAGACCCCCAGCAACGGCAGTAACGGCTGCTCGTCCCCGGACCGCAAGCGCCTTACCCCAGACAGCCTGACCCGCCCCCTCTCCCCGGACGGGCCGGAGATCCTCAGCGAGCTGCGCAGGTACACGGCGGGGGGGTCGGACCTGGCGGCAGGAGTGCAGGACAGGCCGCTGGACGGCAGCGGGGGCGGCGCCGCCGCCGCCAAGGGCGAGGGGGCGGGGCAGCCCGGCGCCAACACCCCGACCGCCCTGGACCTGCGCGGCACCAAACGCAAGCCCTCCACGCCCTCCTCCGAGGAGCACGCCGCCAAGCCCCCCGCCAAACGGACCTCCATGCCGCTGCCGCTGCAGGGCCTCCCGCTGGGCGGCGGCTACGGCCTGCCGCCCGTGGGCCTCAGCCCCGCCCTGCTGGGCTCCATGGGCCACGCCATGTTCATGGGCGCCGGCTCGTCGTACTTCCAGCCCCACGGGCAGCTGGGCGACCCGCGGCTCATGTTCCCCGTCACCCCCGACCCCTTCGGCCTGGGGGGCAGCAGCCTGCCCAGCTCCTCGTCCTCGGGCGCCTCCTCGTCCAGCGCGTCGGTGCCCTCGTCCTCCGGCGCCACCGGCTCGGCCTCCCTGCCCCCCTTCATGCTGGGCTCGGGCATGGCGGGCATGCTGCCGCCCGGCTTCCCCCTGTCCTACGAGCCCCGAATGTACCCCGCCTCGCTGCTCCCCGGGGGCCTCCCCGCCACCCCGGGCCCGGCCGGATCCAGCTTCCTGTCCCACTACTCCTCCCCCAGCCTGCTGGGCGCGGCGCTGCGGCGGGCCAACGCCCACGCCGTCGCCGAGAACGGCGGGAGCAGCTCGGACGATGACGTCATCGAAGTGACGGGACAGTGAACGCTTAGAGGAGGGAGGAGAAGGCCCGGGGGAATCTGGGGTGGGGGCAGGGTCCAGATGGGTGAGTAGGGGAGGAGAGAGAGTTCTCCACACATGCAAGCCCAGCCCATCTCCCTACCTCTGGAGAGACTGAGAGGGGACCCCATACAGAGACCGGACTGGGAAACAAATCCTTATGCTGAATATCTTATTTAAGATGACGGAAACTGTCACAGGAACTGAGCACGAGAGAGGTTAGATGAATCAGTGGACTTACGGAACGTGGGGCTTCCAGTTGCTGCCCTGTACTGGACCATCACTGACTTAACTGCCAGGAGGGCTTAGACCTGCAGAGACTCCCCCCTGCCTCTAGGGGCACCGTCTACTTGGAGAGTGTCTGGCAGACCAGTGCAGTTGTCTGCTTGAACTGTTTGCATTTTTCCAGCAGGTGATTTTAGGTTAGTTAATTTGCTTGTTTGATAGTCATAGTTTATAGTAGTGCCTGTTGGAATGGAGGAAAAATATCATTGACCTGATTGTTTTGATTATAAATATTCTTATTATTGCTACTATTAATAAGATTTTATAAATGGTCATAATCATAAAATTGCCCAGAGGGTTAAAAAGAAAAATGCTTTGTCCTTTAAAATGCAGACGGGGCATTTTCCTTTAGGGAGGAGTGGTGGGAAGTGGTGACAGAAAAGAAAAGGTTGGCTTCTTGTGGTTGAGAAATAAGCTGTGCTCCAGGTTAGTTACAAGAGAGGGGAAAAAAAACAACCGAGACAAAAAAGAAAGACTAAAAACCTTAAACTAAAAAAGAATGTATTTTCATTTCAGCCTTTAATGATAAATCTTGGGCGCGGGGCTCCGGCCCTGGCATTATTTTTGGGAAATATATTTTGTTTTGTTGTTGTTATCGATACTTTGAAACGGATTGCCTGCACGTTACAGTGCACAGGGGCAGGTAACTGCCGCCAGTACAGCAGGAGTAGCTCACACTGTCCAAAGGGCAGCGATTCCAATTGCCTTGCCTCCATCTCACAGAATGTCCACCAGTTCATGGGGAGACCGATTCGCTCCGGATCAGACTCCTGTCCACTTTGTCTTACTGTAGCTGCGTTAAGTGCCGCAAACACGAGAAAACAAACCGCAGGAAAATCGAGTGTCTGTCTTGAAAATTGACCCTACGTCAGGTCAGTAGCTCTGTCTTATGCTATGTCCATCCATTTGTCATTTTGTCATGGTTTCCTGTAAAGACCCGTCAATTCTCCATTGACTGGTCTAAAACAACACACTGATCTAACACCTGTTCCCCTGCACCTTCTGCACTGAGACAGAAATTTGAAAAAATGTAAAACTTTTGGAAAGTAAAGGTATGATTTGAGTTAAATTAAAAATTCAGTTTGTTGAACTAAACAACCCATGTACATATACATAATGTTCTTCTTTCCTCCAGCACCTTGGTCAGTCAGAGGTGTGACTCCAGATCACCGCTGCTGAGTTTTTTTTTTTTCCGTTACACTTTGGCGTTGGGTGCAAAGGGATTTTTATAGACATGGTGAAAATCCTTTATAGACCTTGCACCAAATATTCATAATCGAGCTTACAGACTGTGAATGGGACTCGCCACATCATTTGACCATTGGGCTCATTTCTTTCCGTAAAAAGCACCCCAGAAGTAAACCTGCTGTATTGGCACATCTCTTCCTGTATTGACCATTCAGAGAGGAGGTGGTTACTGCTGGTTTTTAACAGAGACGCCTAGTCTCTATAACCAGATTCTCAAATGTTCTTGGGAGTCAGGGAGGTTGGTCTGTCATTTTGTTTACAAATGTTTGGGCCAAAAATAAATCCTGATCCTGGCCGAGAACGAACAGCCCAATACCTTCACCCCAAGCCGATCTTGAGATCCGTTACCCCCTCTCCACACCCACGCACTCACACACCACCCACACCCCAGCTCCATTGTCCTAACTGAAGCAAGGCTGAAGCTTCGAACTGCCTCACCCTTCCCTGAAGTTGGAACTCTTTCACCAGCTGAGTTCAAACTGCTGGTAGTTCAGACTCCTTGTTTCTGTTCTCTCTCAAAATGGAGGCTGCATAGTTTCAGCGATGTTTTCATAAATTACCTGTTCTTTTATACAATACTTAATGTTAGTTTACCTGTGTTTTTTTTTTCCAATGTATGAGTTTTCCAAATTAATTTATTTATGATGGTGTATATTTATTCATTTGTATTTTTATTTTTGTATGCTATTTTTTTTTTTGTTTTAATATTTTTATTTTGGGGGATATTATTTTTTTATTTTCGTAAGTTGGTCACGTACATTGTTGTGTTTCCTGAGGCAGGAAAGGAGAAATCGGCATATGACCAAAGTGTGTGTAAAAATCAGGACCAATGGCCACGCCCAGTCAGGGTGCTCACCTCATGAACACACTGAGAAAATAAATAGCGTTAAAACAATTTGAATTTATTGATAGGAAATAAAAAGTAGTTCCCCCAAGTATTCGCTTTTCAAATGTGTTGCCCTGACTGCTTTTATTATAGCTGTCTACTTGAATTAAAGTTTATATTTGTTAAAGCATTCAGTCAGTGATGGACTGGCTTTATCTTTTTCTGCTCGCGTATGCTGTTGTCTGCAGCCGGAATGAACAGGAAGCCTAGATAAGAGCACAGACCCCGACCTGTATGGACACAATCATTTGATGTCTGTAACATGAGACAGATTCAAATTATTTCCGTTTTTTTGTTTGTTTGTTTTTCAAGTTTGTAAATAAAATAAAATATTTTGAATGCCGTTCTTGGCGCATTTACTCTGTGAAACACCTTAGCCCCAGAACCAGTAGCATAACGGAGTCACAAGGGCCTTAAAATGTGGCACAAGGGTCATAGCAGAGGAAGAACAATTGTACAGTTCCACCTTAGATTCTTTTAGATTATATCCGTGTAGATAATCATCTTGGCCATGCAACCCATGCATTTTAAATAGTTTTTAGAATAAGCTTGAATAGTCATGCTTTAAAATCTACCAAAATGGCCCCTTTTAGGTTGCAGAAAGCATTGGTTATGGTTAGCCTGACTATGAATGTTTGACACAAGACATTACACTGCTGTAGAATTAAATATTAACCAAAAACAGCTTTCTTTTTCTAAGTGGATTTAATTTTATACCAAGAACAACAGATCAGTGATTACATTGTTTTTTTTTCTCTCTTTTTTATGCTACCTTGACCCTTGGGAAAATTTGTTCAACACAAAAAGCTGTACAAATGGCTATTTTCCATCTCACCATCTCTGGCGAATGACCGTAGCACTGTATCTCAAGTTGGAAAGACACATCAGAAGTGTTTCATCAGCCCTGAACACACTATAGTATAGCAGATGGTAAACCAGTGCTCCTGCATCTGTTCCATCGTCTGTCCTGCAGGTGGCGCTCTCTGTGGCATTGCACAATAATGTAATTTTCATAGTCTATCACCAGCAATTTATTTTAACTGTTGTTGGCTAGATGTGGAATTGACATCGATCATCCTTCAGAATTGAGGATAGGTTAAAAAAAGAAGAATATATGTACTCTCCTAAACTGATTTGGACTGTTTGGAGCCTGGTGCTGGTGGTCTTGTACTGGCAGTTGCCAAAGACAATTGTAGCTGAACTTTCCTCACCATACAGTTGCTGATGGTTCAAACATGTTTGACACTTCCCCTGTGACTTTTTTTTTTTTTTTTTGCTTTCTTTTCAAATCCTGTGGTACAAATAAGTGAAGTTGAATATCTGAAGTTGAAACCATTGTCTTATTTTTTTATCAATGTTAAAAAATACTTGGATTTTTTTTTCCAACCAAACAAATCTGTTAAATTTGTTAAATATTCCAAGAGATTTTCATTTGGAGTTGTGTACCCCAGTGTTAACCATCTGTGCTGCTGAATGAATGTTACAAATCCAACCAGAGACTAAATACATCCAGACACATTTATTACTCATTGTCTATTTAGCAGCTCGTATGCGCATGCAGTTAGCATTTACATTCATTGTGAAGGGAAATGAGGCATTAGCACTGGAAGTGAATTCAAAGACTCAATGGTGTATTTTGTGAATGCGTCCATTATCATTTCCTAAGACTGCCGACTAAAGCTGTAGAATTTTTCCCCATGTTATTGATCAGATAATTATTACTTCTAGAAGCCTTAGATTAAATCATTAGCTATGCAAGAGTTCTGTTTCATTATATCTCAAGACAAAGTGCTTTTTTTTGTAACTTATCATGACGTTGTTACTACACTGAAATAGAAATAAACCTTAAAAAAAGATAACTTTGAGGACAGACCCAACATTTGTTTTACGTGTACAAGAGATTGTTCGATGTCTGTTTGCCAATGTTGTGTAGCTTCTTCAAAGAAATGTGGGGGTGGGGCTAGGTAGGGTGGGCTTGCTAGTGCTCCTTTGGTTCAGATCTGTATTGCTGTGTTTGGCTGTGTGTTCTGTATTGTGATCCATACACCATAGGGGAGGTGTGTGGAGGCCTGGAGGCATCTCCTTTGGGGCTGTAAAGCAGTCCTACTTTTCCATTCTGAAAACAGACCTTTCAAACAAGGGCAGGGACGTACTGTAAGGGAGATGTCACAGGGATGTCCCACAGGGATGGGTTTCCAAAAAAAAAAAAGGAACTACATATGTTGTGAGGAAACTTGCATTATTTGTTTATTTCACTGGTTCCCTTGCAGTAATACAACAGGATATATTTTTAAGCAGAGTAACATGTTATAAAAAGGGCAGTACTGCTACTTGCTGCCTTCTTCAGCTAAAGGAGGAGAGCCATCCAATGGAAATGTTACTTACATGCTGCTGGGTAAAGCAGTATATTAAAGGCCATTGGTATGCTAGGTCCCCTCACGCCTCCTTTGGGTCAAAAACTGCTAATTGTGTCTTTTCTGTATTCGTTACTTGCAGTAGACAAGTGAAGGACATTGGTGCACACGCTGCTTATTTGAACTGCATACAGCACAATTAGTGAGCATGACCTAATGATGATGTAATGTGTTCCAATGTTTGGATGCTCTGATTGGCTGTATGTTTTCAGGCATTGAGTGTTAAGTTCACACTGCTGCTCTTCCTGGTCTGCCAGAATGCTTTGATTGGGCATGCTCCTTTAGTGGAGTTTCAGTTCAACCAAGGAAATTATTGTTGATTACATTGTATTTTTTTGGCTCTGTTCTTGTTATTTGTAGTAGCACTTCTGCTGTTTAGAACTTTTTTACATTAAAAATGTAATGTCTACTTTGTGTTGTTTTTTTTTATCATGGCGGTTCATCAAATAATAAATCAAATGTGTATGCAAATAATGTGGACGATCATTGTGTTTCTTAGTGCAAACAAGAGTCTTGCTGCTTGGAAAGAAATGTTGCTTGCTAAGTCATTCCTACCATGGGTGGAACAAGAAATGTGAATTAAACGCTTTTATCCAAAGTGACATATAAAAGTGCATATCATGGTCATTGGAACAACTACAAAACACAGGTATCTTATCGAACCTGTGTTTTGTAGTTGTTCCAGTGACCATGATATCCACTTTTGTGCGTCACTTTGGATAAAAGCGTCTGCTAAATGTATGTAATATAATGTAAACTGTGGGATAAGACTAGGAATTTGTGGCCCTGGATCTTCAAGTCTTTCCCTGGATGACTACTGACGCAATCTTTGCAGACAGCATACTTTATTGCTCTAGCTTGACATGATGTGGATAACAGAAAACAGAGCTAAGCTGGTTCAGTATTTGATTTCCAATTCATCCAAAATTATTTGAAATGGGTGACCCTGTTCACTATTAAGTGCAGCAAACTTTTTCTTAATTAAAATAGTGCAATTATATGTCATGTAACGCCAATGCTTGTTAACAAGTAATGCTTGTTAAAGCTTTCCTTGTTTACACACACATAGTTGCATGTAAAGAGAATGGCTATTTAAAAGTGCTAAGCTTACTTGTCGCTGTAGGCTCTAATTAAAGTCTTGGGTTGTGGTCCAGGATCATATTTTAGGTTGACAAGTATTGACTCCTACATGTAGGTCTCAGGCAGGGGTACATAAGAAGGGCCAATCCATTTCAGGATTTTGGGCCAACTTCTATTTTTCATTATTTAATTAACTCAATCACATCTTGATTTGACATTTGTAAAAGCACCAGCTACAGCTACAGCCTGCATGTGTATCCTAAGGATTTTAAAGAGCTGTCAGTCATGAAACTTAAACTAAGGTAATTGTTTGGAACAAAACCCAGCACTAGACCAGCCCTCCAAGTCCAGAGTTGTGCACCTCTGCGCTGAGGAATTTGCTCAAATCCTACTACCAATTCATTAGTTTGGTGTATCAGTGTCTGAGTCAGATAGCTACGTAAACAC
The DNA here is from genome assembly GCF_013347855.1 of Anguilla anguilla. Classification (NCBI taxonomy): domain Eukaryota; kingdom Metazoa; phylum Chordata; class Actinopteri; order Anguilliformes; family Anguillidae; genus Anguilla; species Anguilla anguilla. The sequence continues at coordinate 16,304,163 of NC_049211.1, read as the reverse complement.
TACTGTTGAGTCTATTAAGTTGGCAGTCTGCCAAAAGTGAACTTGAGAATGTTCATTACAGAAGGAACATTCTCTCTCAGTGCTCCAGTTCATCAGTACAAATTTTATACTTTACAACAAAAGGAAATATTATTTTCCTGCTTGGAAAGTTGGAATGGTAAGTAGCCATTCATCTGTTTCATACAACCAATAAATTTTTTTTTTTTTTTTAATGTGACGGGGTCTTTAAATATTTCATTCCACTGGTGTTGTAGATGAAGGGCCCCCAGTCCTTATCCTAGAAAGCCCGCATGGGTCAGCTATTTTTCATTGTTACTCAGCACTTATTTAACGTGGTTCATTACAGTTCACTTGCCTTGTCAGATTCCTTGGGTCTAAATTGCTTGCTAATATAAAAGTGAAAATGTGAATCTACAGACCCTCCAGGGGATGTGACCTTTTAAAAAAGCTATCGGATGAGGACGAGATTATCTCCTGTACAACAGGTATATATAAACGTAAGGGAGGGTCTTTCAAGTTTAAACCTACTACAAGACCGTTTTTATCTATCTTTCAATCAATTTGTTTCGGTAATTAATAAGGACCATACAAGCAACTACATTTACACATTACCAACGTATACTAACTACGTTTCCCGTGAGTCTGTAGCGCACAAGTCACACCCCCGACGCTATCGTGACTTGACGTTCTTAGTGTTGATGACGGTGGCATCGCAAACGTACGCTAGTGCGATGTTGGGAGTGCCTTCGACTTTACATTACACCGACAAATACCTGGGCTAATCTGCTTTTGAAAGTCAAAATAAAGTTTCTCAAGGAACCGCGGAAACTTAGCAACAGGATCACGAGTTTATTTGTAGTAAAAGGTGTTCTTGACGGCCGTATATTTATCTTCTAGGCCTGCTGCGATTCCAGACTCCTCGGGCTAACCAATGGACCTTGGGCCGGGAACAAGTCGAAAACGCAGGAAAGAGTTGTTATTGTGACTGGCTACCTTGCTAACGATAGCTAATTCCCGGTTGCCTCTTTTTGAACACTTACGGTGGGGTAAGATAACAGCGCTGTCTGTAAAATACCACAGGCCACAGTCTGTGAGCTTGATTTCCTTATCTTGCGTTGAGGAGGAATTGCGTCTAGGAGATTTCACTCACTAGCTAACCTGCCAGAGTTGGAGAGCTTGGTAGTAAGCTCTGGTTGCCATATGTTTAGGCACATGTGGCAAGCCAGCTAAGTTACAAGCCTGTTAGCTACAATAGCTTATCTGATTTGCTAGGTAACTTTGTGGCAGGCTACCTCGCTAGTTGACCGGCTGGTATCCCCAGCTACCGTTTGTCAACTGCTAATGAATTTGGTCATTTTCTTGGCTAGATAGCTAGCTAAATGGGATGAATATTATCCCTTGCTTTCTGGTCAAGATGCGAATAAAGTGACATTAGTGAAAACATCTGATCCTGGCAAGCGATTGCTAGCTTAATCGGTAGCTAGCTAGTGCTAGCTAAATCAATCCAGGCCTGTTATATAGCTAGGTAGCAATATTTTGTCATAGTGGCGGCTAGCAAGTTAATGAATGTGGATTTGATAATGACTGGGCATTTGCGTGGCACAGCAAAGATTATTTTTAGTTGTTCCCTATAGCCAGCTAGCTAAACGCTGGCTGTAACTTACAACATTCAAATAATCTTCCTTTGCATTTGACATCCATCTGAACCCCTGTTAGCTAAGTGGTAGAAGTTGACATCTACATTCGTTACATTAATTCAGTGCAATTTGTAAGATTATGGCCCTTGCTAGTTAGCCAAGTGTTCGAGTGAAGTCCTCAGTCCCTTTGTAGTCAGTCTATGCATTTTGTTTACCTTGGATTTTAGCTATCTATTTTTTTACATCGATTATTGGTAATTGCTTTGATGAAGCCAAACTTTGGACCTTGGATGTTGGTCTTTAGTGAAGTGCCGGATTTTTTGTTTTCATTTGCTTTTTTCGGGTTTGTTGAGTTGACCAGTTTTAGAATACCAGCAGTAGTGCCAATAGATCGTGTCCACTAGAAACAAAAGAAACAATGAATCGCTACCTACCAGTTGCGCGACAGCACTTTCTGACGGCATTGGCCAGCACCAGTGTGGTAGTGAAGGCCATCTGTGCAGCTGTCCTTCTGCTGTACTTGCTGTCCTGGGCATTGGACACTGTTTACGTTCTGGGAGTGACGCCCGGCTACCTCTTTCCCCCAAACTTCTGGATCTGGACCCTGGTGACACATGCGGTGGTGGAGCAGCACCTGCTGGACGTTGTGGTCAGCTTGGGGACCATGATTGCAGCCGGCCGGCTGCTGGAGCCCCTCTGGGGGGCGCTGGAGCTCCTCATCTTCTTTGCCGTGGTGAATGTCTCCGTGGGCCTCCTGGCTGGCTTCTCCTACCTGCTCACTTACGTGGCCACCTTCAACCTGGACTACCTGTTTGCCGTGCGTGTGCACGGCATGCTAGGCTTCCTGGGAGGGGTGCTGGTGGCTCTCAAGCAGACCATGGGGGACCTGACCGTGCTGCACGTGCCCCAGGTCAGGCTCAAGGTGGCCCCCATGCTGGTCCTGCTGGCCCTGGCCGTGCTGCGCCTCACCACCCTGCTGGAGACCACGGCCCCACTGGCCGCCTACGGCTACGGCGTGCTCTCGGGCTGGGTCTACCTCCGCTTCTACCAGAAGCACAGCCGCGGGCGAGGGGACATGTCGGACCACTTCGCCTTCGCGTCCTTCTTCCCCGAGATCCTCCAGCCGGTGGTGGGGCTGGTGGCCGGCCTGGTGCACAGCATCCTGGTGAAGATCAAAGTGTGCCGCAAGATGGTGAAGCGCTACGACGTGGGGGCTCCCTCCTCCATCACCATCAGCCTGCCGGGCACAGACCCCCAGGACGCGGAGAGGAGAAGGTGGGTGTCTGCGTCCATGTCGCGGCACCTAGCATAGTACATGCAAAACATTACAGCTGTTCACCTGTCTGATCTCCATCCAGACAGCAGCAACAGAATGCTCAGGATTCTCCACACTAATGTGGTTCATTTAATAGATTTCACATTGAACATATGCCTTCTGTAAACCATGGACCATCTGAACCAAGATGATGCATATTCAGACTCTCAAAAAACCCTGAGAACAGGAGAAGGTCTTTTCCCCTCATAGACTTGTTTTAATAATCTTATTTGCATTACCCTTTGACACTGCATAGAGGTGTGGCCCATTTTAGGCTATATGTTGCAAAAAAAAAACAAAAACCTTAGTGTGTGCAGATAACCAGAGGTGTCTCAATTCACGCGTCTGGTCATTTGAGATGAGCACACACCCATGAACATAATGGAAAGTGCTAAATATTTGTGTTGAGGCTTCGGGTAAGAACAAATAGGACCAAAGTGACTCACAGACCATCTATGTAAAGCCATTGGTACAGTACACTCTGAACCATGGGACATTAGAACTCAGCTGAGTAGGTGAGGTGGAACTCTGATGTCATAATAATCTTAGAGTCCTATCTCACATTGCTAGAACGTTCTCCCTGTATTTCTGAAGACTGGAGGGCTTGGTACTGACTTATTGTCAGTATCCACTCTTGCGTCAGTCACTTGACAATAATATGATCCTAATGTTTTTCCTTTTTTGGACGATGAACACAGCTCTTTAGTTTCTCACTGATTTTTAATTAGTCTGGCAGTTGGATGGTGTTGTAGCACCGCAGAGGCAAACACTTGTGTTTTCTGTGTGCCTCATACCTCAATTAAAAAACACTGGCACTTGATTACTGCATTTCCTGCTGGATTTTAAAAAAAATACATTGAGATTTAAATTAAATGTGAATTTCACTTAATAAACGTAACATTTTTTCAGTGTTTTGTTTTCTAGCATTATGTTTCCATAGTGTTGCACGTACACAAAATAATTGCAGATAATTAGTACCTAGAGTCTGTAATGTGCAGTTTTGCAGTTATGACTAATATTTGGGCTTTATACAGAGATTTTAAACCTGACGAAATGACAGTATGTTTTAGCCTGTGTTGGTCTGAGAGAAAGACTTCAGACGGCTATGAAATGCTGTCCTCTCCTTCACACACAGCTGTGAAATGCTCTGTCTCCTTGCTTCACAGACAGCTATGAAATGCTATGTCTCCTCTGCTTCACAGACATTTGTGAAATGCTTGGTCTTCTGCTTCACAGACAGCAGTAAAATGCTCCCTCTCCTGCTTCACAGACAGCAGTGAAATTCTCTCTCCTGTGCTTCACAGACAGCTGTGAAATACTCGGTTTCCTGCTCCACAGACAGCAGTTAAATTCTCTCTCCTGTGCTTCACAGACAGCTGTGAAATACTCGGTTTCCTGCTTCACAGACAGCTGTGAAATGCTCTGTCTCCTGCTCCACAGACAGCTGTGAAATGCTCGGTCTCCTCTGCTCCACAGACAGCTGTGAAATGCTCTCTCCTGTGCTTCACAGACAGCTGTGAAATACTCGGTTTCCTGCTTCACAGACAGCTGTGAAATGCTCTGTCTCCTCTGCTCCACAGACAGCTGTGAAATGCTCTCTCTCTGCTTCGCAGACAGCTGTGAAATACTGTCTACACGTCAGACAGATGTAAAATTCACTGTCTCTTCTCTGCTCCACAGACAGCTGTGAAATGCTCTGTCTCCTCTGCTTCACAGACAGCTGTGAAGTGCTCTCTCTCCCCTACTTCACAGACAGTTGTGAAGTGCTATCTCTCATCTGCTCCACAGGCAGCTGTAAAATGCACTGTGTCTCCTCTGCTTCACAGACAACTGTGAAATGCTGTTTCATCTGCTTCACAGACAATTGGCCCTGAAAGCCCTGAACGAGCGGCTGAAGAGAGTGGAAGACCAGTCGGCCTGGCCCAGCATGGAGGACGAAGAGGACGAGGATGAAGATGAGGTCCGAGCCGACGTCCCACTCCTGTCGGGTCGGGAGACGACATCACCAGCAGGAGGGGCGAGCTCCAGCTCCTCAAAGAGCCCCACAGGACAGGAATCCAGCATCATCAGCTTTGAGGATGCCCCCTCCAACTCCTAACACACGTATATACACACTCAGCAGACTGAGCTTCTATCAGCATATTGTAACCCCCCCACCCCAAACCAATGCATAAATGCTTATTTACACACTGATACACACAAGTGTCTGACAGGACAGCTCTGAGGACATCCCAGCAAACCGGACCGGTCCAAACCAACACATGCGTACACACTCATCCACATTCATGCACTCAGTGTCTTCAGGACCACTTTGAGGATGCTCCCTCTAAATTATTACACACACAAACACATGCAGAGGATCAAATGGCCTGCTCCTGCCCTGTACACTCGCATTTACCCTAGCTGTTGTGTGACAGACAGGGGACAGACTTTCCGATTAGGTTTGGTTTGGACATAAAGCCAAGAATACGATACACAATGTACAAATGTTCACACCGTTTTCTTAAGTCTCTTTCTGGGCTTTGGAGGGACGAGCAGGTAACTATGCTTCGGTTGCATAGGTTTGCAGCCGGGAAGAGCTGATCTCTCTCAGCGAGCGATGGCCCTCCCGCAGACTGGCCACCGGACTACTGCTCTGAAGAGCGCTCTCTCTGGAGTTCAGAGGCTAAGCTCTGTTCTGCCTCTCCTTTCCGGCTGAAAGCACTGCAGTGTCGCTGTTTGGTAGGTCGCCCTTTCGTGCTGGTGGTTAGTCATGGTCGCGTCCTTTTTGTAAATCTTGTTCTACTCCACAGACGACAAAAAAAAAAAAAAATCAGTAGCCTTTAGAATTGCCTGCAGTACAGCCTCCATACCCCTTTTTTTCTTTGTTTGATGACTTATAAACCTTGTTTGTACCGATGAATTAATCTTTGACCGACGTGGAAGATATATATATATATATTTGATTTAGCTTCCTTCTCCTCGGCTTGCCTCCCCATTTATTTCCGTGTGATTGTTGCTTTGTTCGCAGAGCCGTTTAAAAACGTTTTCTGGTAGCCCAGAAAAGCATTGTCCTAAAACGCAATGTGGACCTCTCATTGTCCTTACATTTATTTCGGTCTGAGGCAACCTGCTGACAAGCAGTTGTAAGACTTCAGCTCTGCAGTCATAAGCTCTTTATAACTGGGATTAGGTGCCTGTTCTAGCCTGCCATAAATGGAGTACATATGTAATTGAGTCACAGATGTTAACACACTTTGCAGTATTGTTCAGAAGGCGCCCGTGGAGTCCTCACCTTGCTAGACAGCCGAGGAGAGCCAAATTAATGAGCTCTTTTCACACTTTTCTTTCCTAGGAACTTGTTGTCTACAGCAGCTCTACAGAAACTAACCTAATACACAGCTAAGAACATGGCTCTTAACTCACTATCTGAGTGAGACGTAGAGAATGCTAATGTACAGTTTGTGCAGTTATTGGAAATGTAACCAGTGATGTCAGTTCTTTTAGTTTGTATCTGACACTCTGAACATTGGGTGAGGGGTGTACATTCTTCCATCTGACTCTGTTCTCAATGATTATGTGTTTCTATCTACTGTGGCTGTTGCACAGGCACCTTCCCTGGACTACATCTTTTCTTTCTCTCTGTATATGGAATAAAGGACTTTCAAATTATAATGGTTTCTCCTTTGTGTCAGTGGTCTGTTTGGATAGTAAATCAGCAATGTCTGTCTTCTGTGTGATCAAACGGCACAGAAACCTTAAGTTATTGCAAACTCAACTGAGAATATATTAATCTGACCAATGTTGCCAGTACATTTCTACTATGTTTTTTGGACACAAACAATGTGCTTAGTAATGGCTATCACTTCTAATACTGGCAGAATTTAGATAGTTATGGTTTCTAAATATTTCTTAAATCACCTCCGCTGTCGGTGCAAAGGGTGCACCGACTCCTTATTAATGCCCATCGTTTTGAATGAGATGTATTTCAGGTGCCTACGTACCCTCGCCTCTTATGAAACCGTAATAGCACTAAATGGGCACTAGGTGTCACCAAGTAACAAATCTAAGTCACTCAACACAGCGGTGCTCCACCCTGGCCCTGGAGCTGTAGGGCCTACTGGCTTCTGTTTTCACATTAAAATAAGCGCATTATTTAGACTCATGAATCCAGGTGAGGAGGGTAATCTGCGTAATTAACTGCTTCATAACTGATGAAGTGCTGAGTAATAAAAATTTCCGATCACAGGGCTCTCCAGGACCAAGGTTGCAGACTCCCAGGAGTATAAGGCATTTCGGAGCAAGTCGAAGCACAAGCAGATATCATGCAAATGCATAGTCTTTCAGTCATGCACCAAACAGGTCTGTTCAGTTAAGCACAGCATCTCAAGTTGGCTGAACAATGTCTAACAGAAAATAAATCACAACACATTATATACAAATACTATTTATTTCAATTGGATAACTTATAATACATTTTTAGAATACTTGTGTACCTTGTTGTAAACTAATACGATCATTGCATCATGATCCTCTGTAAACCAGGAGCAATCGAGGAACAGGATTGGACAGATCTCACTAAAAGCCAACAAGAAAGAAGATAAAAGCCACAGGGACAAAAGTAGACTCGCCTCTTTCCGGCTTAACAGGTATGGAGACAAACTTGATTAACTACTTCTTAACACTTAAGAGTTAGTGGGACATGTACAACATGTCATATTAAGTTATTTCACTGTTAACACCTCTAACTTTCAGGGTCAAAAAGTTCAAGCTATCAAAGGTTTACATGTTTGAACCTAGAAAATTGCCTCTATAACTCAGTTAATTTTTTACATGCAAAAACATACATTGTAAGTACAATTGATTTAGTCCATCTATTCCTTTAAAATAAAAATGTCCATGATTTCAGCCATTTAATTCAAAAGCAATTATGTAGAAATGTCCACTGTATCAACAGCAACCGTTTAAAGAGATAAAACATTTAAGAGAGCATGGCATCAATTTAAACTCCATTTAAGACAAGGAATACAATTTAATATAATTTCTTTACTGACTAAAAGTTACAAGAATCATTTTTTAAATGTGCCTAAGAATGGATCTGCATTTTCTCTTCTCCTGGACCCACACTAGAACATTACTCAACACAGTGGTTGCAGAAGGTGTACATTGGGGACCTAAGTGTAGGTACATAACTCTTCTGAACACGATGTGATGTTGACAGATAACAGTGTTGGCCACAGGCACTTGGGGAATGGTCACACAGCCATGGAATGGTCACACTTCTGAGCTTCAATGAATACCCGATGATCTAAATTAGTAAACGGCATTCTAACCTCTAATGGGCTAAATTGGTGTAGGTTTCACTACAGTACTGTTCTCAACAAGGTGGGCACGTTAATCGTTTTCAATTCATATAATGTACCCGAGAGAATTCTGTGAGTTTGCGCCCATTTATCAAGGCTACAGAAAATTATAAAAACATAACAGCCACTTTCCTGCAAAGTGTGCAGAGCTTCAGCATTGCTCGGTAGAGTGTGTGTGCGTGTGTGTGTTTGTGTGTGTTCTAGCTATGGTTCTTTTGGTTAATGATGCAGATGGTGTGAATTCCACAGCTCTACACAAACAGCAGAACTATACTCACTGATCCAGTGAGAAACAGTTCTTACTGGCCAGTGTAGTAGTTTGTAGGCACAAAGGGCATCTTGCTGACAACCGCATTCACTGTCTTCTTCCTCACCTCCACCTGCAGAGGTGTGCCCACTTTGCTAAACCCTGCCTCCACGTAACCCATGGCAACATTCTGCTTAAGGCAGGGGGAGGGGCAGCCACTAGTCACTTCACCTGAGACAAAGAGAGATGGGAAAAACAAATGGGTGATGCAGTGTAGAAGACAGAGAGTAAAAAAAGATATCAAAAATCAAACACACCGCCAACATCTCCTTTAGCGAATATCAGGGTTAATATATAGTTGAACACCATTGTCACAAAACAGGCCACTTTGGCTCTTGTATTAAATTAATCAGACAAATAATATGGTCAATTTTAGTGTCAATTCTTAAGGTAAGTAAGGATTGACACTAAACTCTAGGGTCCCTTTAGAGAAGTAACAACCTTATAATAATTATTCGTTTTGTGTCGACTTGTAAACACTTCAAAAGAAGAAAATTTCTATCACTGACTGTATCTGTGACTCCTCTAAGTGAATATCTACACTATAATTAAAAGGGCTTGTGCAGTGTCAAGTGTGTGGATCTCTGTCACCTATTATCTTTTAAAAAGACAGAAGACTCACACACTCGCTTAATGCTCCAATAAACAAATAACAATGTTTAATTCACCATGCAAGCAGCTGACATTTGGAACCACACAGGGCTTCATGGAAAATTAAACATCATTATTAGTTTTGCAGCATTTAGCATGTGAGTGGAGTCTTTCCTCCCTATTCTTAATGTGATCCTGTGACCCTGCAGTATGCCCAGGGTTTTTTTGGTGCGTGTATCTTTGCTCTGATACCTATTTTCTTTCCCTCAGGGCTCAGGATGGGGGTGTGCTGCCGGACAGGGGGTCCCGTGGACACCAGGCCTACACGCTTCTTCTGGGTCTTGGCCTTGATCTGCGGGACAATGATGTCTGCTCCGGGGAAATCCTTGGTCTGACGCCGCCGCTTTCCTGCAAAGCACACACAACGTGGTGTTTCAAATGGAAATAAGACTGGTGCTATGGCAATGATCCTTTCTATATGAAATGTTATAAGGCAAAGCACACACAGCATGCAGAGCTCAAGGAACGGTATACAGTAGGGATACACAATATGAATATTTTGGACCGATGTCCATATGCACAAATGTGAACAGCGACCAAGCTTTCACATTCGTGGCAGAAGTACGTGAGCAGACGACAAATAGCACATGAAGCAAAAATATTACTTAGAAAAAAATAATTACATTTTATTATTAAGCATAAATAGTGAATCTAGCTGAAAAATTGTTTGAAATTAATTTAAAATGGCTGGTTTCATGTGTGGCCTCTGTGGCACGTGTGTGTTGTGTCATAATATGGGCCCATTATATCTGCCATAAATGTTGGCTCAAAGTGCACTTTAAGCTATCATCAGCCAACACTGATAGCACCCCAATAGTATGGCGTAACCCTAGTATACAGTGGCACATCTGTAGCGCAGAACACCAAAGAGCGAGATAAGAGCAGCAAGAGCTGGTGAAAATAATATCAAGCAAGAGGCACCTATAGTCCACACTAGGGTGGCCTCCACTGGGGTAGTGGTCTCATCAATGTCGTTGCCATAGAGACAGAGCCCCGCCTCAAGCCTCAGACTGTCCCGGGCCCCCAGTCCAGCGAGGCGCACCTCGCTGTTGGCCAGCAGGCGCTCCACCAGTGCGACCACTCCAGACCGCGGAACTGAAATCTAGTTTGAGGGGAGTGGGGTCGGAATTAACAGGTAACAGACAGTAAAAAAAATAAACAGTATTACGACAAGCTGGACATATTTAATGATATCAAGATATAAAGACTAAGAAATGCAAATTTACTCACAGAAAATGAGTAAAGTGTATGTGCAAATGTTTTCACTCAGACTGCAGTTATGGTGATTTTGTTGAGAAATTTAGTCAAACATACATGTCATTAGTCATACATACTTGACAGGTAACTTGCTATACACAAGGCCATGTAGAGAAATACATAAAAAGCAGTAAAAAAGCAGACAGACAGACACACGTACACACACACACAAACACACGAAAAACGAGCAGAAAGACACATAACACCATGAGTCACACCTCTACTCCATCCTCTCCTGTGTAGCCACACCGTGTAACCCGGCAACCCTGGATCCCAAACACTGATGTCAATGTACTGGTCATGAAGGTCAACTTGCTCAGGTCATCGGACAAACCAGGCTGAAGGACTTGTGCCATAGAGGGACCTGACAGAAACCACAGCAGTTTTTGAGACGAGTCCCAACATTCCACTTTATCCAAATCCAAGCTCAAAAACTTCCCTGATTACAACACCCACAATCTGTATTAAAGACATACCCATGCACCATGACTGTATTCAATATGGAATATAAACAGACTTCATGAAGATCGCTGGTATAAATATGTTTTCCACATGTCACCTTGAAGGGCAATCAAGCTTTCGTCCAAGTACTCCATGTCTACATCATGGCCAGCAGCTTTGAACTCCTTAAGTTTGGCCTAAAAACAATACAAAATATGTTCAAAACCCAAAATCATTATATGAATGAAACTGAGCACTGGAAATGAAAAAGCAGAAGCCAAGATGTCAGTCCTCAAAATTGCTGTCAAGAAACTCCTGGCTACAATCATAATTAAGTCAAAATTGAGTCAAAACTCAATACAAATATTTCTTCTTTTTTTTGAAAATGGATGAAAATATGACACTATGATAGATCTGAAGTAACTAGATAATGTAGAAAGCATAACTGAATTATGACAATTGATATTTATGGAACAGAGTTTTACATCACTGTCCACACCCTTGGGTAAAACCTGAGAAATGTAAGCAGTGGGAGGAAGACTACTGGTGTGCTATGTCTGTCTGTCTGCTGTCTGTCTGCCTCTTCATTTCCTTGCTGACCTCCATGTGGGCTGAATCCTTGTCTGCACAGCCAGCGTTAGAAACCACATAGAGATAGCCTTGGTCTGTCTTGGTCACAATCAAGTCATCCTTTATTCCTCCTCTCTCATTGGTGAAGAGGGAAAGTGTGCCCTGGGAAGACATATGGAAAAAGGGAGAATGAAAAGGGGGATCTGTCTGCCCATGGACTGTGGACAATCCCAAAGTTTTTTTCATTTTTACCCACAGAGAGAACATTGTTTTCCATTTTTGCAAGCCTTTCGCAACGTGACAGCAAAGTCAAATGTAGCCTATTTAGAAGCTACAGATTCACATACAAGTGCTTTACTACTCTCTTTTGCTGCCTTGCTTTCTTTGTATAACTTCCATGTATTAATAAACATAAACAAATGTACACACGCATGTGTTCGCAGGTGCACCTGGTTGTCTTTGAGCTCAGCTACATCCCCAACAATCAGAGACTCAATGAATTTCACTCTGTCCTTTCCATGGAACTTCGTCTGCAAGACAAACAGAAACCGAGCATGATTATCATTATTTATGTGCTCTAATAATACCCAGGGTCAACTGCATAGCTGACATGTCTACATGATATCAATTTTAGCAGCAGGCTATGTTTACTGAAGGCATTTGCCCTATATACACAACAGTCCTTGTGATTCACACTTAAACCTGCAGTTGCTAATGCACTCTGATCACACTAAATCGCACATAATAATGTCCCCATTAAACATCTTACTCAACAGTTCCCATACACTGCATCTGGAATTCTGATCCAACAAAACTGAGAGAAAGATGTGAGCACAGGAGTATAATTATTAGACTTAGTTGGTCTTTGCCCCTCAAATGGAAACACAAGCCAAGGCAGATAAGTTAATTATATCCTACAAGCTTCTTTCCGTAGGCATATACCATCTGAACTGAATTCTGAATGAATTTGTATAAACTCTTTCTTCATGAGAGAAGATATGGGAACACCTTCTGAGTACCTGCAGCATGTGGCTGACGTCAAAAATAGAGCAGTGCTGGCGTGTGTGCATGTGGGAGTTGATGTGGCTGTCCTTGTACTGCACTGGCATGCTCCAGCCTGCAAACTCCACCATCTTCCCTCCCTGCTGCTGGTGGAATTCGAACAGCTCCGTCTTCTTCAAAGCGCTCTAGAGTAAGGGCGTGGGTCATGGAATATCAGTGTCAACATGGGCAAGTAAATGCTTTATCACGTACTAAACTTGTGACCCTGAAGTTTAAAGTTTAGTAAATGGATGCTTCCACACTTGTCAGCTCTGCTGATTGCAGCTCAAGGTAACACAGAAGAACCAGAGGCTAAAGTTAAAAGGAAATTCATTACTGCAGGCAATAATGATCTTTGATCCAAAAACTGGTTGTTGCTAGAAGCTTATCAATCAACAAGTGGGAGCATGTGTCAACTCTCTTAGAAGTTTGCAAAACAAGTCCAAAGTCATTTCTGCAGTTAAAATGGGCCCATCTAGGCCTAACCTCTACCAAATGACAGGTACAACATCTCCCAGGCTATCACTCTACACTTAAATTTGGATAACAATGCATGACTGCTCAGTAGTGTGCATAGTTTGTTTTGGAATTAATAAACACGGCATTGTATTATGAAGGTACAGCATTTACACAAGTGAGAGGTGCTGGTGCACGTGGCTGTCATTCGCCTGAGAAAACGCCCTCCTATTCACAGCCAATCACAGCATAACTTGAAATCCCTAGATTTCAATGGTCGCTCCAAGCACAGCAGTATCATTTTACATATTAAATTTAGCAGCCGTTCAAATCACTTAATGCTAATCAGCTATGACTGAAAAAAAAAAAATTCAATAGCATCAATGTGGATTAGGCTAAATCTTTTTTATTTTATTTTATTAGCTTAATGCTCGCCTATATTAGCCTACCTAATACAGATGTGATAATTTGTATAAAATGTAAATTGTGTCCACTGTCCAACTCCTACACTATAATTGGGAGATGAGATAAAGCCGAGTTATTACGCGTCCGTGGGTGAAATAGCCAGCAGGATAAGAGCATTCATGGATTTAATAAAAACATCATCTGCTGCACACATAAAGTCCATTACCCTCTGGCATGCTGTGGGCAGCTGTTCCAGAAAAATTGAGGTTGTTCACGCTCAAGCGAACAGAAAGTACACAAGAGCATTACTATATGTACGCCATTTGATTTGGTAAAATTAGCATGAATGCAAAACACGAATAAAAAAACGGCATTATCGCGGTAACCATTATAAATAAGCAAGCAATGTGCAGACGAAGTCTTTATTTATATTACTACAGTTTAAAATTATTTAAAGTCTGGGGTTCCAACATTCGTGTTCTTCGAGTACTTCTTGCTCGTTATTTGCCCTGGAAACAAGACGATTGCCCTTTCTGTCTACTTAGTTTAAGTTTCTAAACTAGCTAGCAAGCTATCTGCTACGGCTACCTCTGAACTTGAAGCATGTCTCTCCTGCCTTGCTGCACCAAGTATCACATTCCGCAGGGATTCCCTTGGAACTCGGAGGGCAAATCCAAACCGGCTGACGGAGGCCATCCTAGGAAGCATCGTGTATTCCTTCCAAACGAAGTTCCCCGTCTCACGTTACAGCGCTGCCTTGGTCGCCAGCTCTGAACTCCGGACTTGACAATGTGCCTCACTGTAAAACGACAAGGTAATCAGAGTGAAGTACCTCGGGAAATGTAGTAGAAGCGCAGAACACTACGATAACAGTCTTCCTGTATGCCTATTTTCATTTTCGAAAAATTCCACGTTAACAGGTGCAGCTAACAAGATAAAAGCGAGCAAAATAGTCAACCAATCTTTTCCAAATTGCTCCCAACTGACCAAATTTACATTCAAGAATTTTAACATTCTTTACCGCATGTCAGCACATTCCGTCTTATGGAGCAGCTGTAACAGCGAGTAGTGAAGTAATTTCTTCAACTTGCCACACGATGGAACTGTCTGACACCTATTGAGCAGTTGTGGAACATTTCCAGCTCCTCGATGACGGAAATTTTCAAGTAGGCATATACATAGGCCTAAATAAATAAATATACATAAATAAATAAATAAATAAATAAATAAATAAATAAATAAATAAATAAATAAATAAATAAATGTGTTACCACTTAGATACGCATACGTGTAGGTTCTCGTGTGTATGGGTCAACAGTTGTGTGCAGAAGTCCACTCTTTTGCAGTAGGCCTACGAGGCCGACTACATTTAGAATAATTTATAGTTATGCCTGTTTTAAAAAATAAAATTAATTTGGTCCTTTGCATGTCCTCATTGAAACAAAATATTTTTTTATTTATTTATTTTTGGAATTTCTTGTTTCTATATAGTCTAGTAGTAGACCTATCCAACATTATGAAACTAAGTTTGGCATATTTTATCATCTGGTTGAGGAGTTCCATGTTGATGGGGAGTCAGTCAGTAGGCAGACATAGTGACACTCATGTCCAAATACATCCTTTAAAACAATTCTTACACCCAATATGTGATTAAAATGGGTTTTGCCTCAATGAAGTAGCCTACCATTGTTCCTATATTGACCTATGTTTTCATGGGAAATACTCCAGCCACATGTCTCATTTATGTCCTCTGCTCCAGCCTAAATCATTTTATCACCCCTCACAACTATAAATAACCTCCTCATGCCATTCTCTATTTTAGGAGAGGGGCTTCTGTTATCTAGTAGGGACTGACTTTGGTGGTGGGGGGTGGGTTTGCAGCAAGACACAGGGGCTGGAGTTGTTGTTGTGTGATGATTGAACAAACATAAGCCCAACACGGACTGCCTATCGAGAACATTTTTGATTTTATGAATTTTTAAGCTCTCTCAAATGTGTTTTTTCAGAGTTATGCAATTTCCAGCTCCTACTGGCAAATATTGGGAGCCAGGGTTCAGTGTTTGAACAACCCTTTTAATTTTGTTTTAACTTTCTAAAACAGTGGATAGTAGGCAGACTACAAAGGTAAGACCAGGATGGTTGTAATTGAGCATGGAACTTTTTTGCAGGAAAGTGTTGACTTTTCTTAATCCCTATAAATCTTGATGAAAGTATTGGAGCATGTTTTGGAGCGTTGTTTCCATAACACAAAGGACTGTGTAGCAGACAGTTGTAGATTTTTGGAGGAAACCAGACAGGCAAGTCAGGCATCCGATTCTCTGGGATGCCAGAGAGATAACTGTGCTATGTTTAGTGTTTGGACAGAATCCAGAGTTTAGAGTATTTAAACTATTTTTTATTATAACAGTTTCCCACAAGTATGTTTATTTTAATTGCCATTTTATTTTATATTGTAGGTATTATGTCCTTAGATTAATAATATGACTTGATTAAAAATGACTTTGGGACAAAAATAACTTGCTATATTATACGATACTAAGTTTCAGTTTTTAAAGATGATGAAAGCAGACAGGTGGAAACATGTTTACACTATATTGATGTTTGTGGATATATTTCATAGACCTCGGGTTAAAATAATTTGAATAAATAAGGTGTTTGAATTTGGTTATTAACCAGCTACAAGTAGAATTGTTCTCCTAAATAAAATCTTTACAAAGTAATGTTTGAAAGGAATCAACAAAGTTTTGGTATTTGGTCATTTTTAATTTGGTTATTGGTAATTGGGTGAGTTGATGTGCCATAACATTACACTCTTCACTTGTTTTCATGGCCATTCCTCGCACATGGAGACTATCCAGCACCCCAAGCCTCACTGAATGATCACCCTCTCCCAGTCTTCTAGTCTTTCTCTGCTTTTCCCCAAGTTTTCAAGGGATGGTTTCTGTCTTTCCATTATAATGCCATGTTGGGGTATGCAGAGGCCAGTTCTCGCACTTTACTAAAATCTTCCTCCATTTACACAAGTCAATTATTTTCTGTACCATACTGTAATTTACCTGCCAGTATACGTGACTAAAACATTTCCTAAACCTAACACCAATCTGTTAGATTTTCTACATAGGTCTAAAATGTATTATTGTTTGATATGGATGATAAATGATTGTGGTCTCCCACATTGTTTCTTTTGTGTAGCTATGGAGCTTGCTTCTGATGAATTATTGGATAATATTTTGGCACTTATGTGATATCTTGATGATATGTGCCACCGTGCTGGTCTTCTTAACATTTAGAAATATGGCTAATTTTTTTTTTGCTGAGTTGGTTACAAATAAGTGGACACCCAGGCTTGGAAAAATGGCAGATTTTCACTTTCATTCATATGTTCACTGTTCATAGAGAACAGTTTGTCTTCTTTGCTAATCCTGGGGAAATAAATTGATCACTATATATTTTTTGAACATATTTTGCAGCCCAGATGCTAATTCTTGTGCACTGTTTTTGGTGTTCGTGTAAAATGTATGGTTATGGTTATGCAGATGTTGACATTCATGGCAAAAGTGCAGTGAAATTTTAGCAGCTTTGGGTCTGTCTTGTTCATTTCTTTTTCACTGGATTTTCAGTCAGCTGTAATCACTATAAGAGATTGTATAATGTGCTGATAATGATTAGGTTTCAGTGAGGATCTCCACCAAGGATGCTGTATTCCTCATATCAGAGTTTTTGTTTTTTTGCCTATGAAGAGTGTTGCATTTTAAATTCTGTTTACAGAAGTGTAGCATTTTCTCTCTTACTCTCTACAGGAATTATGGTAAATACCCCGCCTTCCCCTGCACCAGCATTTTTCCGGATCAGTGACCGGGACCTGACTGAAGTTGAACTACATTCCGTAGACTCTATCAATGACTTGCACCGCACCCACTCACAGCAACTCCATAAAGGTAAAACAGGGCTCCTTTCAGATGTCAGAAGTATCACACTGCAGCATTTAGGCACTGTAATAAAGAACACACATCTTCCGATGTCTGTGGTATTGTTATCCACTCCAAGTGTTTGTGTCTGGTTTTATTATCCATGCATGCTGTGTAATGCTCAAACTGTTTTAGATGCACTCTTAGGAGCATTTTGTGTCCATGTTGCCAAAATGCTACAATGGAATTTATTAATGTCCATGCATTTTTTTAACAAACAACAGCAAGGGCTTGTTCATTCTGAAAATATACAGAAGTGATCTCATTATACTTTGCCAGTGAAATCCAAGACTGTCATTGTTTTTTATGCAGGCAGCAGACAGCTCCACCCCCAGGGTCCCCCCACTAATGGCAACCTTCAAGTCTACAACATGCCGGTCATTTGTCAGACAGGGTATCCAAGGAGACGAAGGTGGTACAAATGGCTCTGTCGTTGCTGCAAATCCACAGCGTGTCGATACACATGGGGGTGTGTGGTAGTCAGCCTGATGTTGATGACACTTTTTGTGATCTTCTTTTTCTTAAGTAAGGATGCTTTCTCTCACTACCACTAAAAACACTGAACTAGTAACACTAGATTGCCTGCTAAGATTCAGGAAAGCACAGTGAGCTATTCTCATGAAAAGCTAAGATTTCAGAATTAATTCTCCTCTTTACCTGCATTCAAATTCAATGCATAAAACGACATTATCATTCATTCTATGATGACCTGCTCCAGCATACCAGGACTTAATACGACTTTAACAATAAGTATTAAAGTACATTAATTTTAAAATTTAAACTATAAATTACATCAATGTGAGCTTAATTATAATATTAGTATAGCATGGCCAGCTGTGTATTTGTGTATGTGTGTGTAAACCAGTCTTTTTGTTCCTTCGTAGTCCAGCAGGACAGTGCTCTGAGAATGCTTTCCCAGGTGGTGCAGGACAGGCAAGCCACGTCCCTAGAGATTTCCCAGCTTATTCAGGAGTTGCAGGAGCTGCGAAGAAACCTGACGGCCATCAAAGGGAATCAGGAACGTTAACGGAGATTCTCAGAGTACTCCTGGGGGGCCCAGAAACTGGAACTGTTTCTATTGACTCACACTGAAACACTCAACACTGCCATAGTACATATTATTCTTTGCAGATTGTACTTTAATCATTTCATTCAAAGCACATATTCAGAGCACCTTTTTGGTAAACTGAACCTGGTACCAGATTGTGAAAGAAACTGTTTTAAAAAGCACTAAAACTGTCATTTATACCAAACAGTAGGACCATAACGTGTTGTAACACGGTTTTCATAAGCAATGGCTGTGATTTGCACAAATAAATGGAAATGTAAAATTGGTAAGTTTTGTTATTTTCACTTTGCTGAAGTTTGAGGACAGTCAGGTTTAACTTTGTAAGGAGAGTCAGGTTTCCCCAAGCTATGTTTGTTAGTTATCGAGTCAGCCATGATCAGTTCCAAAATGCACAGCCATGGTGGCTGCCCATGACAATTCCTCACATAGAACAATTCCCTATTCTGTCTTTACAATAACCATTGTTCTAAACCATTTTAGAAGAATCCCTACAAGGACATCATCTCAACAATTTCTTTTTTTCAAAGTATCTTGTCCTGGCAAAGCTCTCCAGTCCAGCCCTGATAACACAAGCAGTGGAATGCAGAGTGTAGCTGGGCGGAGCTGAAGGTGGAGTCATGGATGCGATGGGGCTCAGGGGAGGAAAACGAATGCATCATGTGTCCGGAGTCGGGGTTCCTACGGGCACATCGCCCGTTCCCGCTGCACAGCCTATGGCTGCATTGCTGCACCCCTCTCTTCAGGGTCCTTACGTATTTTCCAAGGACAGAGCCCACGTAGTCATGCAGTATCTTGCACTGGTGCTGGACAGATATAGACCACCATCGATTGCTTCACTTGTTATATATACACTTATATATACCTTATCCATACATGATGTTTCTCTGCTTTATGTGTGTACTGTATGAATGAAGTAAGTTAAAGTGGATGACACAGTAAATGTACACACACACACCAAAATGCCTTAAATGAAAACAGCAATATTAAAACACAACTAGCAATTCCATACTAAAAACATCAAATGCAGATTAACAGACACACTCAGACAACCAGTACACAGTCATACTTTTATCCAAAGACATTACAGATAAATCTAGATTGGAGTCCTATAAAAGCAGAAAAATGACAGACATCATAATCTGCAATCTTCCAGTAGTATTTTTGAAGAAGAATCCTGCACCTCTGTGTGGGTGGTTGGATAAATTACAAGACAGACAGCCAGATGCACAGACCACAACTGCCAAAGACACACAATACAGAGTGCAAGCACTGACCTTGGATTTGGCAAACTGCAACTCCCCCCACAGTACCACTCCAGCAGTCCCCAAAGCTGCGCTCTCCCCCAGGGTGTGCTCCAGGTCCATCTGCAACCACCGACACAGAGGTGCAGGAGTAGTTACAATTACAACTACACAATTACCAAACACAGCTGTACAGTTGCATATAGAGAAACAGTGTTAGTTACAGTGTCAGTTACACTATTGTGCACTGCCAAAATTGTATATAGTTGCTGCAGCACAGCTGCTGTCACATCAACACATATCTACAGTTATAAAGTGTTGCAAACTTAAGAAGCAGTGTCATTCACTCATATATTGGAATTCAAATTGTTTCAAAACTGCAGTGTCATAAATTTCCCACAAACGCATGCATGCATGAACAAAGGACAATTACTGCACTTTATAATAGCAACCTTATTAGATCTAGATGATCCTGGATATTTGACAAACTGTACACTGTGTTCAGTATTGTAAGATCAAAACCCACAGGACATCACCCTCAATATGAGAGCAGTCAGTACACGTACGTCATGCTGAATTTCAAAATGGCAAAATACCACACGCGGAGCAGCGATGGGTTTTCATCCGAAAAGCCCCGCTGGATTTCAACCCTATTTCTGTCTTCACAGAAAGCTCCAGAGATGATGCACCAGGTTTAAAATACAGGTGTTGGAGGATAAGGTTACACAGGAGGTGAAAGAGAGGATAACAGGGGGTCATGAGTGGAGGGTAGAAGAAGCCCATTCCTGTTGATATTCTCTTCCTTCTCCCATTTTGGAGACTTTTTAATGGCTTAATATCTTACTTAAGTTACAACAAAATGTAATTATCTATTAGTGTATTCATATTATTCATTATGTCTCCTGTAATTCAAATCCATAAGGATTTGTGCACAGTAGAACATTCAAATCTGAAACCTGTATCACTCAATATACTTCCTCCTCTACAATTCTACTCAGACAGCATTGAATATATTTTAAGCTGCACATGGGACTGGCCATTGTACCTTGTTAAGAAAGTGAAGTGTGTGTGCAAACGCCACCCTTGCGTAGGGCAGTACAGGAGTGGCATTTACGGAAGAGGGGTACTTTGCCGCCACCCTTAGAGCCTCCAGGACCCGGAATCTGACCATGAGGGCAGCATTACTGGACCCAGCCAGCTGGTAGGGCAGGTAGATGCTGGGATAGAGGGCAGTAGACTGTCCCCACAGCCAGTCCAGGCGGTCATTCTTCTCTGTGGTTTTGGGGTGGCAATGCCCAGTGTAGCTGTGGGGAGACTGCGCCTTGTGGTAGTTGGGACAGCTTGGGAGCCCATAGAAGCCCCAGGATCCGGCCGGCCGCAGTTGCACACCCAGCTGGAGGGTGGAGAACAGGAAATCCCTGGCACTCTTGTTGAACTGTTTGCGTGCCAGGAACGTCACCTCCTCACCGGAGAGCTCTGGGTGTTCCTCCCTCACCAGCTCCTTTGACAGCTCTTGGTACTTCCTCTTCTTACCAAAGTTCTGTACCCACAGGGGACGCCACTCTTCCCAGTCAATTACAGCCAGCCCGTGGAAGAGGGGCAGCAGCAGAGCCTCAATCTTCGATTTGGCTTTGGCGAGGTGTGCTCTCAGGTTACCCCGTTGGGGGATGCCCCCGTTGACGTCGTTGCCCCCCTTTGAGAGGTACGGGTACAGGCCCAACTTGTTGTGGTAGAAGATGGTCATGTTCTGGCCCAGGAATTTCTCATGATGGTTCTCGATGATGTCGAAGTCTGTCAGGTCAAGGTCTATCCCATACCTCTCCTTGCAGTGAGCTGTAGGCATGTTCCAGACCACAGTGAAAGGCCTGCCCTCCAGCGGGGGTCCTGCTGCCACAGGTAGCCTCTCGGGGTGTTGCCAGGGAACAGCGGTCCCCAGCAGGGTGAGGATAAGAAGGGCGCACAGGTAACCTGTTGCCATAGCTACACCGTGATTCAGGATAAGAGCCCAGGGCATGCACTGCAATGTTCCCCCTGTAAAACATAAATAACATGCAAAATAACATATACCAACACACACAATATCTATACTGCAATGTGATAATGCTATATCCACAACTAACTTGTTTTTACACCAGTTGTGTGTGTACCATATAAAAATTCAGTTTTCATAAAGGTCATTAAAACAAATATATATGAATGATTGATAAGCAAAACAGGACACTTTTGCAGTTACAAAATGCACTTTTTATTTAAGGGTAAAACACTGAAAAAAAAGACAGGTCACAGGCACAGTTTTCTGTTGTCTTCTGTATCCAGCACAGCACAAGGCATAGAAAATACGAAAATGGCCCAGTCTACAAGCATCAAGATTCATTCATTGAATCTAAAATAATGGCCTCAGTAATTTCTGCCATCAAAGTTCCAGTTAGTTATTCTTTAGAGCCATTAGGAGTTTAGCTGTGTGGCATATCTGAACAGTCACGTTGATACAGAGGGAGGGAGGGCATAATGATATCTGTGCTTTAGCCTATGAGTAGCTGTAACCGTGCTCCACTGTAAGCAATGTCAGCAGATATATTCAGATGTCCTTGTGCATCCAAAAGATGGGAGCTCCTTTGACGTCCCTGTGAGGTGTCTCCAGCAGCGTCTGGGTTGGAGGTAATGAGGGAGTCAGTTGGGGAGGGGGTGGGGGTGGAGGTGGAGGTGGAGGTGGAGGTACAGAGGAAATGAAGGGCAGTGAATTAGAAAGAGAAGGTGGAGGAGGGGGAGGAGGAGGTGGGGGAGGGGCTGGATTTGGGGAGGCTATATGAGGAGCAGGGGTCACGGAGTCGGGCGTCAGGCTATCTTTAGATGGGGGATTGTCAGAGCGGTTTAAAGATACGAGCGGGCCCTCCGTGTTCGGCAGCCTGGAGAACTTCTGCAGAACCTCCATGGGCACAAAGGTAGTCATGGCCCCCGCGTTCTGGACGGGCTGGGACAGCACGTAGCCCAGGTGTGCGTAGAAGTGCTGCTTGTCGTGCGTGGTCAGGCATAGCCTTTGGAAACCCCTGGCCCTGGCGTAGCGTTCCGTCTCCTCCATGAGGATGCGACCATAACCCTTCCCCCGCTGGGCCTTGGAGACCACGACCGACTCGACGAAGAGGCTGCTGCTGCGGCCGACCACCCGGGACAGCCTGGCGTGGCCCAGGAGCTGCTCCCCATTGCCGGGCCCCTGGATCAGCACCAGGCAAACTGGGAAGTCCTGGCAGGATTTCTGCAGGCCGTGGATCCGGGCCCCTCGGCTCCGCTGCCACTCGGAATTCACCAGGTCCGCGCAGGCCTCCACCAGGTCCGGCCTCCGGTGCAGGGGCACCACCCGTACCTCGCCTTCGCACCTGCGGCCCGACACGCACAGCGAGGATCAGCAAGACGCCGTGACCCGACACCGGCTCCATCTCCAATCACGGGCTGACCAGGCAGACTCCAGCATGCGTGTCTGTGCTATCATCTTACCGCGGCCCCTGCCCACACTATTTTTATGTAAGCAGTCAGACTGCACTGCTCATATTTTTACATTCATATCTATTCTGTAAGCAATTTATAAAACTGGGTACAAGGTGGCACAGAAAATAAGGAGCAGTTAAATCTCATAGTCCCGTGACACTGTGAGGATCAATAAACCCATATGAAAAAAACACTACATTTGATTATGGCAAAAGGGTGTGGCCAAAAGGGGTACACCGAACCTCACACGTGTGGCCCCCAATACCCAACCACCATAAAATGCAGTGTCAAACCTATGAGAGTGCTGCATATCCTCCTGCTATTGTACAGGCCCAGTATCTTTCTTTGGAGGCCTGGTGACTGTAGTGGTGGTGTCTGCTCCAGTCCGCCCTACTGTTTAGGGTGGGGCGGATCAGTTTCACAACAGCCATGTCAGAAACATTTTGCACCACCAACCACATCTCCGTTTTCATACGTCTAAAAAAAGCATGCACACGCGCCTTAAAGTTGATCACTGGATTTAGTGTCAGGATGGGTGCCAGCAGAAAAGGCTTAAGATGACTGACAGACATGATTAACTTTAAAAAGCATCCATCCGTCAGTTAAGTGACACAACTTTCTAGGTTTACAGTCTGGAAGGATGGAAGGAACCAAGAACTGTGTTTCACTGATCAAGTTTAATTTTGAGCAACCCAAATTCTGGTGTACATGATGCACACATGAGAAAGGTCAAAGCAGGACTCTGGTCAAATGCTTCTTTATCATGTCATTATTTGTGGTTACTTCAAGTTCCCATGTCATCATGACAGGCTTTATTTTCTTCACAGCTTCAAACCTCACAAGTCACAAGATGAGTTTGTCACACACTTATACTTCTGAGAGGTTTTAACACTGAGTCCCCGCAAATTCTTTTCACTGTGGATACTTTTAACTGCTGATGTGCATCTTAATAAGAACTAAGTGTAATTCTTGTTTAAATCTGCACAATCTGAATTAAACAAAGCCAGGGAGCGCACATTGCTAGTAGGATGTGCATTAAGCAGGTTTCATCATTCTGCAGCACTTTAACACTGACCTGCTCAGTGCCAGCACAAATTTGTAGCACGGAGTGTAGCACAGTGGGTAAGGAACTGGACTTGTAACCGAAAGGTCGCAGGTTCGATTCCCAGGTAGGACACTGCCGTTGTACCCTTGAGCAAGGTACTTAACCGAAATTGCTTCAGTATATATCCAGCTGTATAAATGGATACAATGTAAAAAAAATGCTATGTAAAAAAAGTTGTGTAAGTCGCTCTGGATAAGAGCGTCTGCTAAATGCCTGTAATGTAATGTAATGTAATTTGCATAGACCACCTAAAGTACAGCTATACAGCATGTGCTGTTCACATTACCTGTCAATGACTAAAAACTGCACACTCACTGTGACAGCTACTTGGCACTTCTCAGCATAATAGCCCATTATCATTGGCAGCAGGCATGTCATCCTCACTAGACAGTGCCTGATTGTTTGGCTTAGAAAACAAAGAAATCATGAAGTTTTGAAAAATACCGATCAGTGTGTTAATCAAAAAAAAGCATGCATTTCATTATTCTGCCATTATTGGCCAAGCATTATCGAGAGACAGACTGAAGTTTCCTTGCACCAAACCACACAATTTTAGTAACTGCTCCACTGCCATAGCCATCTACAAAACAAAATCTTCCATAGGCGAACAGCAAAGATGGTTATATAAAAAAAGGAATCTCAAGTTAACCCAACTTCAACGTACTATACACCACATCCAAATTTGTAACGATTCAATACCCTGCAGAAATGTAGACCGTTAACTAAAGCTGAGCTTTCACTGTTTATTGTGTCACTCACACTGGCAGTAAAAGCTGTACATCACATAATGCAAAGTACACTAGTGGTTGTGATGAACAGTTATTTTGCCTTTTAAAATTATTGATCATATCCATAACCACTCCAACTGCACAAATGCCCATCTTTGTTTTAATAGCGTCCAGTGAAAATACATAATTTTATATAATATCTGACCTACTCCTTCATCACAATTAAGGCTAATACTTAACAGTGATTGCCACCAGCTTACCTGGGAGAGAGGACAGAGGAGCGAAGAAAGATGTAGTGAATTTCACTGACAGTAAAGCATGTATTTCAATGAACAAGGAACCAGGAAACATGTTGACATCTTGTGACTTCATGTGCCACCCACAACAGCCACCAATGAACACAAACTACTCCATAAAGGCAGCCAATATGAATGATGTCATATTTGTGCAAAACTGTTCATGTACTATATTATTATATGGAAAGAATAATAATTACAAGAGAAGGTACATGCTGTAGACAACACTTTTCTTTCAGGTACAATAAAAGCAGTGGGGAGATGTGAATGGCATGAAGAATTACAATGACAAATGCATGCCCCATGAATTAAGTTAGGCAAGAGTAACTTAAAAAAGTATTTTTTCAGAAGCACAGCATTAGGTGAACACTTCCCTTTTCCTGTGTGGAACACACTCTGCCTAGATTAGGCCTCCCTGGGGGTTTCATGCACAGCCGCCATTTCATTTCAGACCTCTTCAGTCCTTGAATATTTCACTGTACTCAACTGGGTAATGGTATCTGTTTCATATAAGTAAACGCAGGTCCACTGAGACATGTTCAATAGTTTCTGGAGACTGTTGGTTTGACACTGAATTGTTAATTGCGTTAAGAAAGGAAGAAGTTCCTGTACTGATGGTCAGGAAGGGATGGGGCCTCTCAGACCACATACATTTCATCAATTGCACATCCTTCTCATCTTCGTTGCAATCCAAATTGTGCAAGGGTGCTAAAGTGTACAGGGTAGAAAATCTATACTCTTAAAATTCAGTTTTAATTCACTAGAAAAAGGGGACAAGTCTGGCTTCTAGAAATATCAAGATAGGATAGCTAATCTTTATCTCCTGCCCTATAGCTAAGCCAAGGACACAAAATAAATGCAGCACTGGGATATATCGTGAATTAAAACTGCATACTTCTACTCAAACTGAGTTCAGGGAACTGATGATGATGACATATTACAGCCAAGATAAGCCATTTATAACAATGTGACAGTTGCATGAACCTTCATGGATAAGGGTATCATCAGCTCCCTGCTTACACAACCAGCATATATCATTAAAGATGGTCAGCACCAGCTGTTTTAGCACGACCAAGTTAGACTACCAATATGACCAGCATTCAGGAAGACTTAAAGCCACCAGTAAGCAATTGCCGATATGTTGGAAGAAGAAAAAAACATAGCCCAGCATAAGTCCCAAACTGGTAAATGCTGGTCTATTGCTGGCCCAATTTGGGCGTGATGATGTTGCACCACAGGGAGACTGCCACCATAGATTCTACAGAATATACTTGCGGGGATGTGATGTAATAAATATGCGGTTAGGTTGTTTAAGCGGATGTTACAAAGCCGTCGAGTTCGTTTCATTAGTTGTGTCAAAATAAGTTTAAGGTGGACCTCATGCAAGTGGCTTTTGGACTGAACCAAAATCAGCCATTGATACAAAAGACTGAGTTTGATTCAAGGGGCGCACACAGTTGTTGCTGACAACAAATAAAAATGAATAAGGCTATAAATAAAACTAGTGTAGGCTATAACGCATGCGTTACACGAAAGCATACAGTGCACACAATTCACGTTGCAACAAACTGCTTAATGTCAACGTTTTAAAACGACTACACAAAGCACGCCCCTCTATTCGCCTCAATATTCATTCATTCAGGTTCCGTTTGTAATCCTTTATAAATCAATAAAGCTGCAACTATTCCGTTACTAGCACGTAAGCGAAGTCCAGAGGAACTTGGCTTACAATGTGGCCATTACACTACTGGCTCTGTTAAATACGAGCAAGCAGCGAATGTACCATTCATTATATCAGCATGATGACAGCTGTGAGATTAAAGCTGGACATTTGGTGTAGTTGTATGACGAATGGTTGAGCTGAAAAGTTAACACGGACACTCAAAAAATTTAAAACTAATCCGACTGGCTAGATAGGAGACCTTTGATCGCACTATTTCTAATAACGTACACGTCTATCCGGAATTAAGCAACAATGTAACCTCTTTTTCTCGAGATACCGTTACAATACATACATGTTTCAATGTTTCACGCCACTGGTAGGTCTTGTTCGTGGAAGTTTAGGAGCAGCAAGAAATGTTCTGCAGCACACACTGACTCTAGATCAGCTTCAATCATTCAGACGCAAATCGCTGGCGTTGGAACTGCACTTCGGTGAACTGATCCTCAATCAGCGCCAGAGTTCAGTCCCTCTTTCCTGTCGTCGACTTGTCCTTGGTGAAGATTTCCCTCTAAAGACGGCAATAGTAATCGTGATTTTGAAGCCTGCCATGTAGCGACGTGGGTGTGTAATAGCAACCAAAGCGAGAGTGGCGTGCAATACTGTCGCTCGTGTGTTACAATGCCCGTGGCACGCATAGTTTTCGCATTTGAGAAAATGTACTGAAATTCAGCTGTTAATGGATTTCTTAATGGCATTCGTTTGTATTATTGGGTTTCAAACTGCTCCCCCCCAAACACAATGACAGTAAATTCTAATTTCGCATCTCTCATCTGAATTTTTTTGTTGGTGTAATTCTGAATTTTATTTTACATTTCTAATTTACTTATTTTTATGATTTTGAAAACGATTCCCAATAAATAATAATGCCACTTCTGTAAGAGTTTTGGTGGGTAAAGAGAACATTCATTAAGTCTAAGGCGGCAATTACTTTTCTTTACCATTTTAAAATGTGTTTTGTGCTTACTCAGTTTCCCATTGTCTAATATTTCCTTTTGTCTAAAGATCTGAAACCATTCAGTGTGACAAATATGCAATAATAGGGGAAATCAGGAAGAGGGCAAAAATACTTTTACACGGCACTGTAGAGGTGTCATCTAATGGTTATAGTGACCTGGGAGACCCAATAACAGCAAACCCACATCTAGAAGAGTGGCTATCAATCAAATTACATTGTCACACAGAGGCTGGTCCCAGTATTGTTGTTTGATAAAAGTCACAAAAAGGAAGAAATGTGAGACTGTGGCCTTGCCTGCAGTTCTTTAAAAAGACTGATGACGTGTGATGACTGCATAAACTAAATACACTAGATGGCACTATTCACAAAAGTAGTTCTTACTCGGATCACTAAATTTCAGATTGTAGAAAGACTGGAACAACCAATTAAACAAACAAGTCTGCAAAAAGAAGCATAGCACACAAAATGGTTGACAGAGTGGATAGTGAGAGGTGAGAGGTGAGCCTTGAAGTAGGCAGAGTATTTCTGAATGTACTATAAAGCCCCCCATCTGTGTGAAACAAGAAATGCTAGCGACACAAACGCAGACAAATCAGAATTTTCTTTTTGCCTGTTGCATGCAGACAAATCCAATAATTAATGGCAATGTAACTGAAAAAGATTAATAACATATTACTTTGTGGTTGTTCAGTCAGATATGACACATACAGTATGAGGTGCACTCTCATTACAACTAAGCTAACCTGAGATATTGAGACAGTATGGCATTGAGGAATGATGTTGCAGTAGTGTTACAGCTGTAAGAAACCCCCCAGATACACCAAACGGTGTGTCGAGGTCACCAACAGCAAGAAACCAAAACTTATCGCGTCAAGGTCACCAACTGTAAGAAATCCACTAGAAACCCCTCTGCAAACCATGCAGCAGAAGTATCTGAGTGGCGAAGGAACGCGTGTAGTCTTACCCAATGTCAATGGAACGGGATACATTTTATATATCTCAGTTATCTGACTACTATGAGTATCTTAGAACATAGGGTGCCTGATAATTTAGCATTTTACCACTGTGTATTACATTTGCATTTTACTGACGTACTGAAAACTGAGAGAGCTAAGAAAAGCTCTGTTGTACATCTTCAGTGGTGAGAGAATCCTGAACCCGTCAAGCACACCTGGCTCCAATACATAAGTATGTAAGCATGTGATATGAAAATGCTATTTTTGATGTCAACAAAGCATTTCCAATTACAGTGGTCCAGACAAATGCTTTTGACTTGAAGAACACTTTGTTAATCAATCAAATTTGAAAAATGTACATTTGAAAAATGTTCAGTATTTTCAAAAACTTCCATAAAATACTGCCTGTATTTTGAAAGAATTTTTCCAAATATCATTACTTTGGTGAAACACAACCCCCAAGAATGTGTGCTACTGGGAAAATGAAGGTTTTTTTATAGAAAATAAGCAATATAGTTATATAGACTTAAAACATGATCTATTTCCCAAATAATTCTGGAAGATATACATTATTGTATTTCTGGAAAGCTATTTGCAAACCTACAGGCAAGCTCTACTGATTTTTAAATACAATTAAAAATGCAGATGTATTTTCCTGTGGAATGATGAAAATGTGGGTGAAGGTTAAATTATGTGCACTACAATGAATGCATGCTATAATTAAAGCAGCATTTATGCCGCATTTGAAAATAGTTGCAATTCATAGAGTGCTGTGGTTAAAAACAAAAACACAAGCCTACAATCACTGGCACGTATGTAGGTATCATATTGTTCACCACACGAAAACGCTCTTCAACCAAAATCACAAATCTAAATCCTGAGGTAGACAGTTGAGGAATAAATGTTCAAACAGTGAGGCTGCAGGAACTTGATGGTACTGCTTTTGTCTACTGTAATTTTTTTGCCAGAATCTTTGGCTTATTTTTCTTTACTCCCAACATCTGCAGTACATCCTGTCTTCAGCTGCTGGGAGAGCAGCTGCTTTCTTTCTGTTAACTATAATAAAATATTGGCCGTCTGCATTTTCTATCGATCTGAGGGGTAAATGAAAAGTGTGACTACATTTTTAAACTGTTTTGTAATATACAGTGCTATTTAAAATATGATAAAACATTGACTTGTATTGTAAAATATGAATGTTTGGAGCCTAGCTTTCAGAACCAAGTAGCCATTTCATTTTTTGTACCATAACTTAATTAACTTTATCATTGTTAATAATGCAAACATGACAGTTAATAACTGTCATTCAAATTCACAAAGGGACAAAAAAAAATCAGAGGATGTGGTAAATTTCTCTGTTACTTCATGGAAGATGCTCATTTTAGAAGGAGAGAAGAGTATCACATGGGCACTTTCTACAGGTGAGGAGGCTGAAACGGTTGGACACATGGCTGCAAAGAAAGATCTTCAAGGACATCCGGAGCTGTTCCTTGAATAACCTAACTTTATTGTAGTTTTTAAAAATATGCTATATTGCCTACAGTTCATCTGTGCATGATGACATGGATTGAAAAAAATGTAACCTGGGAAATTACTTGTTTTCATATGTACAGCAAACATTGCAATGGTGGCCCTTACAATTCTAATAGTTTTATTGGCAGTATTTCCCACCAGACAGTCTCTATTTTTATTTTTTTTCTCCAAACATTGCAGGTTAATTTGGAATGAAGTTTGGCCTGTGTGACAGTGAATTTTGGAATTAATGAATTGGAATTAATTCTGCATCTTCAATTATGCTGTTTGTTTTTCCATGTAAGAGTCAAGAGCAAACATTATGGTAATGTCCATGACCTAGTTTTTCTTACAAAAATTTACCAGGCTTACAACAACATATGTTTCATGCACCGAGGAATTTGCCTTTGAGAGACAAATACAGGCGGTCAGTAGTTGTTGCGTTGAAGTGCCTGCCTTTAGAAAAAGGTCAGCTATAAAACACTCGGCCCAGCTCCCAGCACAAAGAGACATTTCTTCTTTCACAAATGCCTGTTATATGCTAGTGGAAAAGGGGGGTTGGAGATCAAAGGGTTAATTTCCCAGGGGCAGCCACCCGGATACAATCAAGAACCAAGTACTGACAGCATCTGGTGTGCTGAACCATTAAAGCCTGTCTCCATCCCTGAAAATCCTGACAGACAGCATATCTAAGCCAACCAGGCCTGGAGATTATAACCCAGCTAACCAATGAAACTGGCTGGGGAGGGAGCTGGATCTTGGAACACAGATCTCCGGTTGCAGCATCCTTGGAGCTGCTGTAATTTTTTTTACAAGGAGCGGATTGAGGGAAGGAGAGACAGACAGAGAGAGCTAGAGAGCGAAAGAGGGAGAGAGGGAGAGAGAGAACGGAAAGGAAGAAAATAATTACAAGGATTATGTTTGTTTTCCCAACCGACTGCATCTCTGTGGGGCTACAGCATTTCTACTGAGTAGCCAAGAGTCACAGCTGAGGAGGAGAACAAGGAAGGAAGGCGAATAGAGGGGGAAAGAGAGAGCATAGGGGGAGAGAGGGATAGAGTGAGAGAAAGAAAAGAAGGAGACCCTCTACATTTTGCTCCCCCCCTCTCTACACCTACAACGCGGCACTCAGCTAGAGACGGAGGGTGAGTGCATGCTTTACTGGACTGGGGAGGCGATCCTCTGTCACTTCTGCATGAGATTATGTCTACAGTGTTTGGACTCGTAAAATCTATTCTGAGCATTAGCACACTCACTGGAGCTCAGCACTATAAAATGACTGGGTTACGAAACCTCTGCAGAGTCTGAGAAGGGTAGCTAAGTGCAACATATTCAAAGCTGACTATAACCATGATTATTTCATCAGGGGAAGAATTTTGGGTGGATTTCTTTGATTTGCATTGGTTTTTGATTGGAGCAGCGACAGGCTTCAACAGGCCCTCTTTTCTGATTGGCTGAGAGAGTGCACATGTTTCTCATTAAGCGGGCGGGCCATCCTGTGCAGTAGCAGAGCTTTGTTTTTGTCTTCACTGCCTGATGGCTGAAGGTTCCCTGATGTCATTTTAGTCCATCTGCTCTTCTTTGTAACCCAGAAATTGACAACAGCATAATACTGGCTCAATCACTGTTTGAGATTTTGTATGGAGAAACATTCCTACTTGCTTTAAAACACCCCAGAGACCATTTGCATGTTAGTGCTATGTGCTGATGTGCTGCCCGTTCCTCTTTGCAATTGTTTGCAGCCAGTCAGTCAACAGAGAGGAAACATTATGTAATATGTCGTGTGACATCCATCTTGTATATAGCACTAACAGATACGTTTGACGCCGATAGAAGTCTGCATCACTGTCAGTTTTTGATGTCATTACTGACTTCTGGCAGTTGTGAAATGTTGCATCTGATGACACTGATTCATGATCAAGAGATAAGAGCCACCGTCAAAAATAAGTTACGCCCGGCTACCACTGAAATGTCATGTTCGTCTTGCGATGAAACCAAACAAAAACGAACAAATCAGTCGATTGCAAGGCATTGTAGGCTCTGTGCGTTAGATCTGTGAAGTAACTGCCTGCGTTCATGATGTTATCGTGTGAAAAGAGATAGAAAGGTACTATTGCTTTACATGAGCAGGCGCAGCAGGAATAAAGAGCACGGGAGCGTTAAACACACACATGAGCTCGCTTCAGTCGCATGCTTGAGGTGGCAGCGTCCATCACCTTTCCACAGTGTCACTGGAGAGGACAGCTGCACAGCAGCTGCAGGCCCAATGCAGCTTAAGGCCCCAAACTAGCTCCATTTTTTTTTGCTGTGCCGTTCAAGAGCAAAGTCCATACTAGTAGCTCATTAACTCAGTGTACTCTGGGCTGGTAGTAGGGGTCTAGATAGTGTAAATGTACCATTGTAGTTGGGAAAAACAGCTCATCAGTTCCCAGCATGTTTATATGTACAGGGTTAAGTGTGTTTGTGTGTGTGTGTGTGTGTGTGTGTGTGTGTGTTTGTGTGTATTTGTGTATGTGGACATATCTGGGTACAAATGTGTGTATGCTGTGAGCATGTGTCTTTGAGTTTATGTGTGTTTCCAATTGCATGTGTGTGTATGCGCATGTGTGCATGTGTGTGTATGTGTGTGTATGTGTCTGTGTTTGTGTGGTAGTGCATGTATATGTTGGCATGTTTGTGTGTACACCTGCATGTGTGTGTTTTTGTATCTCTACATGTTTGTGTGTATGAGGCTGCATTTATGTGTTTGTTTTTGCACATGTAAGAGAGTGCATTTGTGCGTTTGTCATTGCATGTACATGTGTAAGATAGCGCAAACTTGTGCGTAATCGTTCTTGTGCGTGTGTGAAAGGACGGATGCATTTGTGCGTGTTTGAGTGGAAATGCTTTCATGCTGCCAGGCTTCGTTTCTTGGTATCTCTTGCAATCCCCTTTCCTTGGTACTGTACGTGTGCGGTGATGAGTGTGGCGCCCACATCCTGCCCGCACCACCCACGGCTAAGCTGCTGGCATCGTCGGTGTCACTCTGCCACAGGGAGAGAACGGCGCTCTCAAGCCGCAGCTAACGTAAACGGGAAGATGAGTGGAGCGTGGGGGGAGAAAGTGGATGGACAGGCGGGGGAGGGTGGTAGGACCTGAAAATAGATTCAAACATTTTTTTTTTACCTCCACTCCTAAAACAAATAATAAAAATGCATATCTTAATACATGGCACACAAATATGACAAGCCAGTTGTGATGACTATTTAGGACCATAATCATATGGTTAAAATATTGGAGGACTATGGTTCCTGTAATGTGTGGGGTAATCTGTGAGATAGTGATTTTCTGATACAGTCTGTATATACACTAATTCTGTATAACCTAAGCTCTGATCAGCACAGGGTAAATGCTGCTTTCATGATGCATCTTCATTAACATGATAATGCAGGATATCTGAAAGCACAGCAACTCTGGGATATTACTGTGGGACCCCACTGTGAGGATCCTAAGGATGCATATCCCCAGGCTTCTGACTTCACCCATCCTTCAGGAGCATAATATAATAAAGAGTATCTACAGCTCAAAGACCAAATTACAATGCCCTTTGTCCGATGTACCAAAAAAATATCTGAAATGTGATTGATTTGCTTCTGAGGTGAGGTGAGGCTACCCAAACACCTCTCGCACCATTTCTCAGAGATCTTTTTTAATACAATGGGAAGGCAAAAGATTCAGAATAATATATCAAACACATCATCTGTCACATGTTGGTATATCAGCCATCCAGCAAACTGCTATACCCCCCCCCCCCCCCATTACAGTCATGCTCACCAACCCCCCTCTTGTTATGTGACCTCAACTGCTTCACTCAGACATTGCCTCCATCCAAAGCAACTGTCAGGGCTGAGTGTGTGGACTGTCAGACCAGTAGGAAGGAAGCGGTTTTCCTGTAACCACCTTTCAGTTGCTCTTCCCTTCATGTTGTCCCTTACACACACACACACACACACAGAGCGACCCCTCCCTTTTCACAGACCCCGAGCCTGCTCTGCTTGTCCCCTGACTTCCGAAGCAGAAGGATACAGGTGCTTATGTGGTCACTTCCTCTTTTTCTCTTCTTAGCTGTACACCGTTTCGACATCTCCCCAAAGACACACCAAAACACAACCCTCAGACTTTGCAGAGACACACAGTTTTTCTTGTCCTTGTTTTATTTGATCATAATTGCAGTTTATATTTATTTTTCTGAAAACATGAGATCAGATGTCAGTCTTTCCTAGAACCAATATCAGCATGCCCGCTCATTCCCAGAGCAGAACAGCACATAGTTTGTGTTGTCATAGTCATCTTGCAAAATGTTTTTACTAAAGAAAGAGGTTTTGAGTCTTTTTCTTGTTTGAAACTTAAACATCCTTCTCGAAAGGAAGGATGAAGTATATGTTTCATTTCAGAATCTGCTGATGAAACAGTGCAAGTCAAACAATGCTTTTGGCACAGGGCTCTAGTACAGGCTCTGGCTATTCTCTTTCCAGTAGTCAAGCTACAATACTGAAGCATGCAGGAATATAATAACTCCTGGTCTCCAATTAGATGTATAATACAGCACTGTGTACAGTCAGAGTTGTGGTAGTTTACTCTTCTGTGTGTCAGGGTGGTAATATTCAGTATTGTAACAGCACAGTCTCCTAGCCCTGGTGTGCAGTACCAGCGACGCCATTAGCCCTGTCTCTTGCCTGGAAGCTGCAGCCGAGGATTTTGCTGTGAAAGCTTTACACATTCCCCCCTTGCTAGATTTATGATGGTTCTCTCTCAAGAGGAAATGAAAGAGGAAAAGTAAAGTTCCCATTGATCTGTGGCTTGCTTGCATAAGCACTATTGTCTGTGTTCTGTGTTAGAGTAAAGTGAGAGAGAGAAGGTAGTAAATGGTTATGGATACCATGATGAGATGATTAGTCTTTATGTCAGTGATTTTGTTGTATTTTGTGGCTTTTCTGTGGACACTTTGAGAAAGTACCAGCTCTAGTACTAAGCACTAAATCAGCCCTGTAACAAGCTTTTAGCAAAGGCAGCAGTAGTGTGCATATTTGGTAGGTGTAGGTATTGGATTCAAGGTCAACAGATAGAACAGGAATGGAAATGCAAAAGGACCCATGTTCAGAGGTTCAAAAGGATGTGAAAATTAATTGAACCATCAGAAACATACAATATATTTAAAAAAATACATATATAAAATATATATTTTACCCCTTAAAAGTTGTGATTTTAAAGATTTATCATGTTTGCATATTAATGTAAGTGAGGGTACTGGACTTAACAATTAACAAGAATCAGGAAGCAATATATATATATATATATATATATATATATATATATATATATATTATGATGAAAGAGTAGGAAATTGAAATGTGTGTTTTTTACGTTTTCATTTTATCTCAGAAATTCATGAATGCATTACAGTACATCCAGCAAAGGAAGCAGCAAAATCTTAGGCTTTAGCCTCCATTCACAATAAAGTAATTCCAGCAAATTGTAAAATACTGGATACTAGTCTAGGTGAATGTACATTTAATGTACTATGATGACAAATGTAAGCCCTCATCTGAACAATAAGGAAGGGTTGCTGTTAGTGCTTCCATCAGCAGCACTATGAGATGTGATGATACTTAAATGTGTCTTTTTTTAAGGCCAGTGTAATGTACAGGAGAGGTATTCCTGAGGCTGAGTACTGATTCCTGGTGTGAGCCCTGATATTTGCAACATTATTATCATGTCTTTCAGGGGCTGTTTTGTGACTGTTGTCTATGGAGTTCACAATGCTTCATCAGACCTCAGTTACAGCAATAAACACAAACGGCACCACAGAGTGAGCCCATCACGAACTTCAGCGCCCCACCTGAGAGGGAAAGATGTCTCTAAGCACGACAGAGGCCAACTTCTCCAGCCCCATCCCCACAGCCGTCTTTTTCCCAGGCGCTACGGTGACTGGCGATGGTCGTGACAACAGCACTGCCCAGACCACCACCATAACCATGTCCGTTGCCATGGTGACGAATGACACCACTTTCAACTCCACAAAGCTGCCAGAGATGGAAACGGCGGGGTCCGGGATGGGCATGGTCCTCGTGCCCTTTGGCATCATCACTGTTATCGGCCTGGCTGTGGTTATGGTGCGCACCTCTGCTTTTCTGTCAGTCTTTTGTGTATACTTGCTGTCTGTCTACACATGGCACAACACCTCCTCTCACTCCAAGACTACATACTCCATTAATCTATAATACCAGCGTTTGTTTTTCAGATTGCAAACAAATCAGCTCCAATGGTGAATACAAATAGCAAATTAGATTGCCTTGATCCTGCTAAATATGTGCTGAATCAATGTCTGATGTGTTTAATATTGTGAATGCATGTCTAGATATTTTAATAAGATGAAGCTGTGTTATGACAGTTGTCACTCTTTTATTTTTAGATGCTATATATCAGGAAAAGGAAGAGGTGAGAAAATATTTTTTTGTTGTCCATTCAAACTATCAATCATCCATCCACTAGTACTTTGTTTTCCCAAAGTTTTTACAAAAGAATGACTTTAGGGTAATGTCTTTATAAGATATATTTTAGAGAGGCAGCAGCACGTGAATTATTTATTTTTTATGTTTCTCAAAATGAACTGTCCATTTGAAATTAAGTTGTCTGTAATTTTGAATACAGATCACAAGTGCTCAGGTTAAAAAGCCACCTAGAAACCACATAACTTCCAGAAACGATGCTCAGAAGATCAACTATAGATCTAAAATAACTAAACCACTACTGCTCTGCTGCCTTGCCAACCTCTGACCCTTGGCTGTGCTAATGTCTGACTCAGGCTGGAGAAGCTGAGGCACCAGCTCATGCCCATGTACAACTTTGACCCGGCTGAGGAGCAGGACGAGCTGGAGCAGGAGCTGCTAGACCATGGCCGTGAGGGTGCTGGCACCGGAGCCAATGCCAAGGTTATTCCCTCTCAAATGGTCTCTGACAAACACACAAACTGACCTGTACACGCTCGTTAACATTCACTGATACTACGCAACACCAACGCTGATGCTGAAAACACTGATACTGACTGACAAACTGCTCTGGCCAACAATGATCCTGCAATAGCTTTACATTTCAGTATCAATTCAGAGAGAAGTGGCCACCAAAGCATCCATTTATTCAGTGGTGTTGAAATTCAGTACCAGGGAATCTCTGTGCATGCTGGTGTGCATTCCAAGCACAATTGTAATTTTAACAAGCTGTCAGTTATTCTTAATTAGATGCTTTTCATGTTTAGATAAATTACTTACCATCTTAAGCCATATTATATCAGAAATAGCTATGCATGTTATTAAGCTAAAAGTCCCATGTTCACATGGTGATATATTGCAAAGAATTGTATAAATAGAGGTAACAACAAATTCTAATTCAGGACTGAGGGGAATAAACAGGCTCCTAATTATGTTGTCAAACACATGTTTAAGTAAATCTTTTTTTTTTTTCTTCAACTTAATAACACAATGGAGGTTTGGCTTGGTAACATTTACTCTGTGTTTAAATTCTTCTTTATCTACCAGATGGTTAGACATAATGACCAGGTGTCCACATCTTCATCAATTAGGGCCCTACGGATTCAGCTCGGTCTTTAACATGATCAGTAAAATAATTTTGTCACCTCGTTTTATGCAGTTGTTTGCAATATAGCACAACAAGCATAATGTGAACATGAGACTTCTTCATGGCAGGCATAGCTATTTCTGACATAATATGGCTTAAGAGGGTACATAATCCCCCCTCATCATGAAAAGCACCTGATTTAAAAAAAAAAGAATTAACAGCTTGTTAAAATTCTGGGGCTGCAGTTGTGGTTAGAACAAAAACCAGTATACGCAGAGGGTTGTCAGGACCAAGTTTAAATACCACTGCATTTATTTGTTGATTTATTTACTTTTCATTCTCTTTTTTGTCTTTTTTTTGTAAAAGCCATTGTTTTCACAAGATGCCATAGCAGTTTGAACTGAAAAGGTAATGTATCTGTGGTGATATCTGACCATTGTTCCAAGCCATTGCTGTCTTCACTGCAGACTCAATCCACAGCTTACCTTCCTCTCATTCTCCCATGTCTAACACACATGCAACTCGGTGCGGTGATGTCACCTCCTGTATTTGTTTTTTTTTTTTTTTTTTTTACCTCCACTTTACAATCCGACCCATTGGTTTATGTGCTTTCATTGTATTATATCCTGGAAAATGGGCTTTTCTTACAGTTAAGAATGAGAGAACAAGATAATATAATGGAGTTATAACTCATAGTCATAGTCTCAACTATGAAAAACAAAAGCTGCTCAAGCACGCGATCTTGAGGACTGTAGGAAAGATATTTTGGAGGAACGAGAAGGGAGGAAATGTTAAACCACAGGAAAAGTGTTGGGCCTTTTTAGAATAAAGAGAGAAATAATTGCATTATAAGAAGAACGGAAGCATAACAGGGTGCATAAAGAACACGTAGCAGTGCATAAACTCAGGAACAGCAATTCTTTGGTCACTTAACTAACGTACCTTCCTGCCCCCCTCTCTCTCCCTTCCTTTCTTTCTCCCTCTGTCTCTATTTCTGACCCATAGACACTGATGCCCAGTCAAGGGACAGCACAGAGGCCCAGTCGGCTCGTCTTCACAGATGTGGCCAATGCCATCAATGCATGATGTCACTGTTACTAGCACATGTAGGGGGTAGGGTGGGTGGTAAGACTGAACAGTGGTGTCCCCTTAGGTTTAGGGTGTTATGGTGGTTAGGAGAGAGGGGAGCAATGGCCACAATGACATTACATAGGGCATGAAATAGATCTCTAAGTATGGAACTGCACTAAGAATGTACATAAAGGTAATAACTTCCAATTGTCCTCATACAAGCCTGATCTGAAAAGCTGGATACAGAGCATATGGGATTTGTTTCATACTATGATGAATGTCACTTGTGAAAAAGGGAAACATCAGCTGTATACCAGCATACTTCCAAATTCACAGCACATTCTATTTTATCAAGTGTACAATATAAAATTTTTAAATGTGTTTTTTTCATTAGACTACATTTTTAGGTTTTCATTTTCCAAAAAAAAAAAAAAAAACCCTTTTGAGAGAAACTTCCGGATGTGGTTTGTGTAAATTTCAGGATCTCAGGAAGGTGGTGTTGAGTAATGTGCTAATCCTGCAGGTTTTAGGATTGCCATTCAATTATCAATCAATTTTCTTCCAAGAACACTAGGTGAGGTGATTGCTTGTCCTGACAATGACAACAATTAATTAAGGCAGATGTTCAGCAATTGACTTAAGATCATTCAGCTGAGAGGATGGACATTGCCAATCGCTGGTGTAGATTACTCCTATATTTTGTTCAATAGAGAGATTAGAGATTGGTTTAATGGGAATTGGAGTCCTGGGAATGAAGTATTTTGAACTACTGCTAGACTTCATCACCCATGAGCACCTCTGCAACATCTGTGGCATTCAGGCCTGCTTATTAAGTGCACTCTTGCATTGCCCTCCAGGCCCCATCAGCCAGACTCTATGACTTTGTGTGAAATGTTGTATTTATTGCAGTGATTGGGTGGTGCTGCACAAGGGCTATATGGAATCATGTGATAAATGGAGTATTAGCTGCAGTCTACCTTTTCCTGTATGTCTGATCACTTCAGAAGACTGCAACGCAGGGCATGTGCGGTTTGTGAACACTGATCGATGGAGTAACTCTCTTTCTCTTGCTGCCCTCCCAGAATTCTGGGCTTCATAATGCATTTATTTATTTATTTTACTTTTTTTGTTCAGTTTATTAACCTGAACCGCTGGATATAAGCAACAAGTTGACAGGAGAAATCTACGGCATTGTACAGAAAAGACACGTAACTTTGAAACTGTTATATTGTATAATGTTGATCCTTGGACGCATGAGTTATTTCAATAACTGTCGCACCTTACTGGGCACTTACTGGATTTAGA
Source organism: Anguilla anguilla (assembly GCF_013347855.1). NCBI lineage: Eukaryota > Metazoa > Chordata > Actinopteri > Anguilliformes > Anguillidae > Anguilla > Anguilla anguilla. The sequence continues at coordinate 16,263,715 of NC_049211.1, read as the reverse complement.
GATGGATAAGACTGTTTGTTTTAAGGCAACACGGCTGAGCCTTGTTTGTCATGTCTGCTGGATGGTAATGTGACTGGCACTCTCACGCCTGGGCAGCCTTCACTAAAGGGAATATACGGAACACTGCACAGACCCTGACAGAGCAGCTGCAGGAGACGATGAGAGGCAATTTGAACGGCGGCAGGGGTGGGGAGGTGGGCGTGGCCAGGACAAACGATTCACTGGGTCAGTTTTGGGAGGTTCGCGCTGACTGCCACTGTGGTGGAGGCTCTGTCCGGCCTGTTTCATCTGCACATTGGGTCCTCCCACCCCACCCCCTTCACAGTGTGACAGGTAGCAGGTCCCCACACATTCTTGAGTGACAAGATCTCTCCACCTTTCAACGCTTCAAGACACTCTCTGATGACCCAAAGATGTTTTCCACACTGTGTACCAACAAAGAACCACTGCAGTAATATTGTGGTGATTTAAGTTTGTGGTGATTAAAACTCAAGACTGAACTTTTGTTTCTTTTTTATGAAACATCTGCACCTATACATCACTGAGAAACTCTGCCTTCGGTGCTGATTCCTGCCTTGGAAGTTTAATTTCTTTGAAATTATTTTGCCAATTGAAATTATGAGAATGTGGTAGGACACAAAAGAAGAGTAGCCATTTTAAGCGCAACTGTGCTGAGGCCTGGCTTGTTACTTCTTGGGACCCAGTTGTACATTTGAACAAAAAGAGTTGGTGTAAAAATGATCAGGAACAAACTGGGTTGGAAGGGAATTTCACAGATACACCGACTAGCCCTGACCTCACACAGCATTTCAGATTCTGTCAGTCACATTCTGTTTAAAATATGACTCAGCCCTGGTTAAAAGTTGTAGAATCACCATAGTTTTTGGACACCCCCATTATTAATATAAAACTCCTTACAAGGCTCTGAGCCTCTTGTGTTCCCCTCCACCCCAAAAACCTGGACTCAGTAACATTGCAATTCAGAATAACTACACCTACGGAATCTCTAGTTAAAGGTAACTTAAATATTTGTGTTTGGAAATTAAAACTGGAGAGCAGACTTAAATCAAAAGATGCAAATTGTTAAGAGTTAAGTGCAATAAAAGTTTAAAGCAACAGCTTAATAGGAATAAGTCTGAAAGGCCTATAATTTGAGTCCAAGAGTGTTCTTCCATTTGAGTGGAAGAACACTGTGCACACACTGTGCTCCATAATTGGTTCAAGTGGTAAATCCACACATTCATATTTCAGCTTAAAGCTTGGAATCTCTCACTCCAAAATGTGCATATTTGTAGTGGGATAGAGTGAACATTGAATCTGTCCACAACTGCCTGCATGTGTGAGTGTATGCATGTTGTAGCAAACTGTGGTAGGCATGTGTGTGTGCGTGTGAGTATGTGTGATTGCACCTTTTTATGAGTACACTTGTCGTTGTGAGGCAGAGGGTGGCATATGCTCGTGTGGTGTGTTAATTGTGTGTGAGTGTGTGAGAGAGAGAGAAAGAGAGAGAAAGAGGAGGTCAGCCCTGCTGCATTTACTTTCTGAAATGTTAATTTTGTGGACTGAATAAAATGAGAGCTCTCTGGGCTGTGTACAGTAGTCATTATTGTGGACGGTCTACATTTTCTATTGATGTGCAAAGTACAATATCTGAGATATAAAAAATGAAAACAAATAAACATTTTGCAATAAGTAATATTTTTAATGTGGACAGAAAAATAGCCATTCATATAGAGAAACAAGACATTTTCTTTAAGTGTTAAAGAGACAAAATGGAACAAATCAAATAAAAAGGGTTAAATGTCATGAGTTCAAGTAAAGATACACTAAGGAACAAAATCATAGAAAGTAATATATTTTTACCATACAGAGCTGTCATACTAAAAAGGCTTAGAATTCATGAATTGTAACACAAGTCATAAAAACAAATAACAATATTTCTTATAAAAAAAATCTTCATTATAAAACAAGGCATTGCAGCCAGTCAGGAACGCGCACATAAAATCATCTCCCAAAATATATATCTCAATTCTTGTGCTGCTCCTGCTGGCTCACAGGCCACCACTGGCAGTATAAATAGATGAGTATCCTGACATTGCTGAGGTATTAAGAGAAGAAGTATGCGGTCGTGGCTTCGATCTACAGAGGTGCACTGCCCTGCCTTCCTAGTGCTTGTCTTCCTGAGGGGATGTTTGCTGTACTGCCCTCCACAGGCAGGATGACAACACAACATCCACCCACTGGTTGAGAACATTTTACACTGATGCCAGACATACATTTAAGAATGGATAGACAGGATGTGTACTCATTGAGAGCCAACACGTGGATGCAGACCAATCTTGGCCATATCGAATAGGTCCAAATTCATGACAGAAAAATAAACATTAAAAAATCACATTTAAATTGACTTGCAATGCTCTTGAATTTGGTTCAAAGATGCCAGGCAGCTATTCTATGCATAGTCATGACCTTCCTACCAGGATGCCAATAGCTGCACAACCCCTCACTATACAGGAAAGCATGGCCACTGAAGGGCTAGATCCTGACTGATCAAGACTCTCCAGTGGCCACTCACTTATCAGTGGAGGATGAGTCATCATGGCTGTTTGATGCTTGGTCAGTGCATTGAGAGAATTATAATCTGCAAATGACTGTGAGGGGATGTACAATCATATGAATTCTGAAGCATTTATGCATAAGGCCTCTCCCTATTACTTTGCAATTTCCCCTGGTTAACAGTATGGAATGAGAGGTAAGGCACCTTTCCCCATGTTCTTTGTTGCATGAATAGCTAGCTGGCACACAAAAGCATCAGAAAGGCAGATTATTTCTGTGGGATGGGTACACCCAGCACTTGAGAAGAGCAGTGTGGAGGACAGCACAAGGGGAGCAGAGGGGGTTCAGTGCACCCCTGTTTTAGAGGTAGTCCACAGGATCTACAGCGGTCGTAAGCATGGTCTGGTGACGATGAGGAAGGACTCTGCCCTACACTGCACTGCATCTGCCCTTTCTGAAAGCAGTGGCGAAGGCACCTTTAAAAACCCAGGGAAAACATTTTCTGGGACATTCCATGATGATCAATGTGAGAGTCTGCGTGCAAGGCTTGCTGTGAATTGGCAGGACAAACTTTTTCCAAATGCCAAACGCTTTCTTCGGGTTCACATTTTGAATGTTCACTTACTTTTCCCATAAACTGATCATTGATTTAAAGATCAAATTAAAATGTATTTAATAATGGTGAACTGCTGGCAGTTTTTAGGAAGTAATTATAGATGCCTTTGAATGATACCACTGCCTGTATTTGCCCAGGGAAAATCCTAGAGCAATCTATGGAAAATAATCAGGGAGCATGAGTGATGAGTTCACGCAAAGTTAAACAGAGGGCACACAAGGGCACAGTCCTTAAAGGTTTCATATCTACACGTATTACACTCACTGCATGTTGACTGCAATGCCAGAGGACCTACAATGGGACTCTCTCTCTTCTCTCTTTCGCTTTCAGCCTGGCCCAGCCTCAAACATAGCGCTTACATCAATGCCACAATTGGTATGTATGCATTTACCTGAAGATGCCCAAAATTTGAGAATTACAAGATGAAAAGAAAATGAATAACTAAAGTAGTGGCAAACATGCCGAAACTCTCATGGTGCTGACACAATTGAAACAGTAGTACATGTAACTGAGTCCACTTCCAACAGGGAGAACTATTTTTCTGAGACAGATATAATGAAACCCATAATACATGATGAGAATGAGTACTGTTCAAGCTTTGGCAAGTAAATCAAGTCTTAATTCAAGGTTTCTCTTTGATCATCTGAGAAAGTGTATCTTAATCTAGCAATCACTCATTTGATTGGAAAGCTGTGCAGTAGTTTTTCTGTGACAGAAAAATACAGTATTTGCTTTCAAAGTCAGGAAGCACAGTTCAGTAGCCCAACCAGTCTATAGTAGCTGAATTATCACATGTTTATCTCATGGATACATGCCCTGAAGCCCAGCATGATTTTACTGACCTCATCTCATGGCAAACTTTGAGGACTTTGAATCACATGCAAAGCTTTTTCAAGTTATATGATAGATTAGCACCGAGTTTTTCAGTAAGACATAAAAAACACACTTAAGGGCATTATAACTAATAGGATGATTTTTCTCTCTTAACAAAATGAAAGCACACCAAAACAGGAACAAAACAACTGTCATCATTAAAGAGGCGTGAAAATGTCCTCCAGAGGGATAAGAGTTAAAACCCTGTACTTACAGCAAATGTCCAACAGAGGCCACTGTCTGCCCACCATAAAAGAAGTGGGCTGAAAACATCAAATCAAAGCAATTAAAAGACTGACAAACCCTTTAATTTCTCTGCAATGAAACAGAGATGAAAACCAAGGCAAATAAAAATCCCCTTAAAATAATAATAACAAAAAGTCTCCAAGGGTCTTAAAAACCTTTACATGAAGAGGGACATTTGAAAAGCACATGGTTTCTTGATAACCTTGAACACACACATGCACACACACACCACATACAAACAGAGAGAGAGAGAGAGAGAGAGAGAGAGAGAGAGAGAGAAAGAGCTATCCAGATGGTGGCAGATATGGAGTAAAGCTCTATTGAGTGCTAGTAAGTGACCATAATTCTCACCTCCAAATGTGAGACTACAAAACTGTAAAGCTGATTAAAATGAACAGTTTCAATCACAATTTTTTTAACAAGGGAACCTGCTGAGCACAGTGTCCTCTGGTGGTACACTGTTGGAAAATGAATTCTCATAAACCAGCCTGAAGGACACAGGGACACTGCACAAGCCCTTCAAGAGCAGTTGACTGGAACCCCAGATGAGGGTATCCAGTACACAGTTAGAGATGTTTATGTGAACTACAGAAACTGAAAGTCTGTACCAAAACTGACCAGATCTGTAAAGCAGTACGTTTGTCCCTGAGGCGCCTAGTGATCCTTGAGCATGTCTGAGTGAGTTATAGCAGCCAATGGTATCTTTATACACACTGACCTTCACAACTACAGTACGAACCATAAAAGAGAGTCACATCAGCACCTGAAAATGAATGTCAGTCAGAAAAGACTACTCTGTGAAATTAAAAAAAATAGGGAAAAAGAATGAAAGAGAAGCTAACTAATATAGCATCTTTTCTGCACACTACTGGAATACTCAAGTACTTGTTCAGTTTATGAATACTTAAGGCAATATGCCGTCAAATCAAATGAACATTTTTTGGTAAGCATTATAAAAGTTTTTTTTATATATTGTTTTTGAATTGATAAATGTAGATTTTTTTGGCTGTGAAATTAAAGAAATGCATTTCTAACCATTCCATTCCATTCACAGCAACTTTATCTTGGAATGGAACTTTTTTCAATGAACACCTGAAGGAGGACACATGCCATTCAAATTAGCATGGTAGCCAGAGGGAAAATAAAAAACCCCAAAATATTCTCTATACTATTCCTCCAAAAGTCAATTGCATGAATGACTATTACATACAAGCCTTTATAACATAAATGGCATTATGGGTACTGAGCTGTCCCCTGTCTCCACACAACCCAGCCCAAAACCATCACAGGTAACTTAGAAGCCTCTTTAAGTTAAAGATAAAACTAGATTATTTAATTTATGCCATCTTATTTTACATTGGCATCTGACAATTTAATCTAAGGTATATCTCTGCATTTCAAATCTCGTTTACTTATAAAATGCAGCATGACCTATCACACAAATATAAAATTCATATTTTGAAGGGAGGTAAGCAAAGGAAAGACAATTTTGTGGAGTGGAACTCAAAAGAGTGGACATTTAAGAGAATACAAGGAACAGGTACGGAGAAAGCGGGGACCAGATGCTCCCACAAAAGGCAGATAATAAAAACAGATTAGAACTGGAAAGCTATTTGAAAAATGAATATCGATTTCTACAGGTGGGAAGGCCGGAAAACAGAGAGGCCCATCTATGCTAAAAGACCCTGATACAAGCACTTACATATACAACTGACAACCCCACTCTTCACTTCTCAAAACCTTCCCATAAACCCTCACAACATGGAGCTCCAGGACCGCACAGACAAAACCCTCCTAAATGACAGAACATCACTCTAAACAGGAGTCTGAATAGGGGGCAGGGTTTCACCATGGTGTCCGTATACTCCAAAGCCACCTGACACCAACCATCCAACTTAAGCTTGGCCAGGAACCCAGCCACTCCAGCCATAGCTTTCAGATTTCACCAGCCAAACAGCTCAAAAAAATCATGTCTTTAAAATGGCCCTAGAAATGACCAGAAGAGAGATAAGTCAAGCCAAAACCAAAATAATTTGACCTGGGGCAGACCAGGTGATACCCTTTTGATTTCATTTTGTAAAATGCACACCCTCTAATTGCAGAGGTGGATCTTACAAGAGTCTTACATGAGTCTAAGCAGATGTTGATTTTGGCCTTATTTTCCCAATTGCTTTACTAAAACATGCAGACTGCCATGGGGACTAGACTCTCTTAAGAGAGCCTAAACACCTGCACGTTGTCCTTGACAACTGATCTTTCCCCATCCTCATTCACTCGTTTGTGTCATGTCACACTCATTGCCTTTAGAATACAACAAAGTCGGTGCTGTTCCTGTCACCCATGTAGTCATGGTAACAGCAACTTCTGGCTCTAATTGCACTAGATAGGGCTAGTTTGACTCATGTTCCACAAGGACATTGATATAATGGCATCGTAATTGCAGACATCTTAACAGTCATATACTTTGCACTGGCAAACTGTCACATTAACAGCACTTAACACATATCCGCAGCATCAATGCCTTGGTAAGTAAAAGCATGACCACGAAATGATTTATAATACAAGATACAATATTTTTTTAAAAGCAGAATCTCTACTAGAGTCACAAATGCTGAATTTAGATAGGAGAAGATGGAGCAGCCGTACATGTGAGTCTGAATGGAGTGCACTGTGACTGCTCTGGGGGTCTTGTCCGGGATGGCAGGTAAATGTGTAGAGAACCATGTCCTATTCTGAGTAGTAGCTGTGTGTGTCTGTGCGTTTGTGTGTTTGGGGATGTATCAGTGCGCTCCTCTCCGATCCTTGCTGTGGCTGAGGTAGAATGGGAGGTCAGGGGGGGCCAGGACCTCATGGTACCCCTGTACTGAGGTTTTTGTGTGATCTGTTACATCAAGACTTGCAAACAATATTTGAAAATAATACACACATATCACAAAACTTATATTGTGACTGAATACAATGAGATATGATCCTGAATGATTATTATAGTAAAGCAAAATATTTATGCAAAAATACCTGAAGTTTGAATGAGTACAAACGAGTACCTGAACGAGGTGAGAGGTCATGTAAAAAGTGAACTGGTAAACATATGCACAGAAGAACAGAAGAATGCTGGCAGTGATTGTGTTATCTGTCTGAATTTGGTAATAAAACATATTCTCCTATTCAATTCCCAACTGGGGGGAATACAATTTCAAGTGCAGGTTCCCTGTGATTGAGGTCAAGGGGGTCGTGACCCCTGTTTAAGTCATGTGGTATGAGATGATGTGGGTGAGCTCTGAGGACAGAGAACACCCATGCCAAATTCCTGATGAGAGGAGCCATCCGCTCCCCCACCAGCCCACCCAATATGGAGCACCCGCCAATGTGATCTCATCAAAGAGGGACATGGCTCTAGGAACAGCGTACCAGACACACCCTGTCTATTCACACACGCAAATGAGCACACACACTCAAGCACACCAGGATGCATACATGCACACACACACACACACACACACACACACACACATGAAGGAAGATCCTGTTCCAATTGCCTCAGTTAACATTGTGAAAGTGGACTCAAGGTTTGTGGATAATTGTTGGCATATTGGGCCGGATGCCAAAAGACTGTTCTTTCTCTCTGCCAGAGCTGGGATGGCATCAGCTAGTGGGGAGCATGAGGCTTAAGAGCACACTGGTCATTTATAGAAACAGATACAGAAGTGCCAACATGTTGGGCCCCTGAAACCTCAACCCAGCCCTTGCTGAAATGCAATACGGGCAAAACAGGGTCGAGACAAAGCAAGATTCTCATTCCTATGATTCAGTGCGGCAGCTGCCCTGCAAACATAGTAAGTAAACAGTACATTTGATAGTTTTTTGATTATACAAAAATACCTTTTGCTTCTACAGTATACACTGAAACAAATGAGAAACACAGTTTTAAACAGTAAAAGGTATGGGGATTAAGGGAGTAGAAAAGGACAGTGGCTGACGGTCGTCAGCCATTTTGACTGCCCCACAG